>NC_136065.1:801719449-802456862 GCF_964261635.1 Lissotriton helveticus | reverse complement strand
AGGGGTTGAGGGTGAGTGAGGGTGAGGGTGGGTGAGGGTGAGGGGTTGAGGGTGAGTGAGGGTGAGTGAGGGTGAGGGTGAGGGGTTGAGGGTGAGTGAGGGTGAGTGAGAGTGAGGGTGAGTGAGGGGGTGAGGGGTTGAGGGTGAGTGAGGGTGAGGGGTTGAGGGTGAGTGAGGGTGAGGGGTTGAGGGTGAGTGAGGGTGAGTGAGGGTGAGTGAGGGTGAGTGAGGGTGAGGGTGAGTGAGGGTGAGTGAGGGTGAGTGAGGGTGAGTGAGGGTGAGTGAGGGTGAGTGAGGATGAGTGAGGGTGAGTGAGGGTGAGAGTGAGTGAGGGTGAGTGAGGGTGAGTGAGGGTGAGTGAGGGTGAGGGGTTGAGGGTGAGTGAGAGTGAGGGTGAGTGAGGGTGAGGGGTTGAGGGTGAGTGAGGGTGAAGGGTTGAGGGTGAGTGAGGGTGAGGGGTTGAGGGTGAGGGGTTGAGGGTGAGGGGTTGAGGGTGAGGGTTGAGGGTGAGTGAGGGTGAGGGGTTGAGGGTGAGTGAGGGTGAGGGGTTGAGGGTGAGTGAGGGTGAGTGAGGGTGAGGGGTTGAGGGTGAGTGAGGGTGAGGGTGGGTGAGGGTGAGTGAGGGTGAGGGGTTGAGGGTGAGTGAGGGTGAGTGAGGGTGAGTGAGGGTGAGTGAGGGTGAGGGGTTGAGGGTGAGTGAGGGTGAGTGAGAGTGAGGGTGAGTGAGGGGTTGAGGTTGAGGGGTTGAGGGTGAGTGAGGGTGAGGGTGAGGGGTTGAGGGTGAGTGAGGGTGAGGGGTTGAGGGTGAGTGAGGGTGAGGGTGGGTGAGGGTGAGTGAGGGTGAGTGAGGGTGAGGGGTTGAGGGTGAGTGAGGGTGAGTGAGGGTGAGTGAGTGTGAGGGGTTGAGGGTGGGTGAGGGTGAGTGAGGGTGAGGGTGGGTGAGGGTGGGTGAGTGAGGGTGAGTGAGGGTGAGTGAGGGTGAGTGAGGGTGAGGGTGAGGGTGAGGGGTTGAGGGTGAGTGAGGGTGAGGGTGGGTGAGGGTGAGTGAGGGTGAGGGGTGGAGGGTGAGGGGTTGAGGGTAAGGGGTTGAGGGTGAGGGGTTGAGGGTGAGGGGTTGAGGGTGAGTGAGGGTGAGGGTGAGTGAGGGTGAGGGGTTGAGGGTGAGTGAGGGTGAGGGGTTGAGGGTGAGTGAGGGTGAGTGAGGGGTGAGTGAGGGTGAGGGTGAGTGAGGGTGAGTGAGGGTGAGAGAGTGAGGGTGAGTGAGGGTGAGTGAGGGTGAGGGTGAGTGGTTGAGGGTGAGGGGTTGAGGGTGAGTGAGGGTGAGGGGTTGAGGGTGAGGGTGAGTGAGGGTGAGTGAGGGTGAGGGTGAGTGAGGGTGAGTGAGGGTGGGTGAGGGGTTGAGGGTGAGTGAGGGTGAGTGAGGGTGAGTGAGGGTGAGGGGTTGAGGGTGAGTGAGGGTGAGGGGTTGAGGGTGAGTGAGGGTGAGGGGTTGAGGGTGAGTGAGGGTGAGGGGTTGAGGGTGAGGGTGAGTGAGGGTGAGTGAGGGTGAGGGTGAGTGAGGGTGGGTGAGGGGTTGAGGGTGAGTGAGGGTGAGTGAGGGTGAGTGAGGGTGAGGGGTTGAGGGTGAGTGAGGGTGAGGGGTTGAGGGTGAGTGAGGGTGAGGGTGAGTGAGGGTGAGGGGTTGAGGGTGAGTAAGGGTGAGGGTGAGGGGTTGAGGGGTGAGTGAGGGGTTGAGGGTGAGTGAGGGTGAGGGTGAGTGAGGGTGAGGGTGAGGGTGAGTGAGGGTGAGGGGTTGAGGGTGAGTGAGGGTGAGTGAGAGTGAGGGTGAGTGAGGGGTTGAGGGTGAGGGGTTGAGGGTGAGTGAGGGTGAGGGGTTGAGGGTGAGTGAGGGTGAGGGGTTGAGGGTGAGTGAGGGTGAGGGTGAGGGTGGGTGAGGGTGAGTGAGGGTGAGGGGTTGAGGGTGAGTGAGGGTGAGTGAGGGTGAGTGAGGGTGAGGGTGGGTGAGGGTGAGTGAGGGTGAGTGAGGGTTAGTGAGGGTGAGTGAGGGTGAGTGAGGGTGAGGGGTTGAGGGTGAGTGAGGGTGAGAGGGTGAGGGTGAGTGAGGGTGAGTGAGGGTGAGTGAGGGTGAGGGGTTGAGGGTGAGTGAGGGTGAGGGGTTGAGGGTGAGTGAGGGTGAGGGTGAGTGAGGGTGAGGGTGAGGGGTTGAGGGTGAGTGAGGGTGAGGGTGAGGGTGGGTGAGGGTGAGGGGTTGAGGGTGAGTGAGGGTGAGTGAGGGTGAGGGTGAGGGGTTGAGGGTGAGTGAGGGTGAGTGAGAGTGAGGGTGAGTGAGGGGGTGAGGGGTTGAGGGTGAGTCAGGGTGAGGGGTTGAGGGTGAGTGAGGGTGAGGGGTTGAGGGTGAGTGAGGGTGAGGGTGAGTGAGGGTGAGTGAGGGTGAGTGAGGGTGAGGGTGAGTGAGGGTGAGTGAGGGTGAGGGTGAGTGAGGGTGAGGGTGAGTGGGGGTGAGTGAGGGTGAGTGAGGGTGAGGGTGAGTGAGGGTGAGGGTGAGTGAGGGTGAGTGAGGGTGAGTGAGGGTGAGGGGTTGAGGGTGAGTGAGAGTGAGGGTGAGTGAGGGTGAGGGGTTGAGGGTGAGTGAGGGTGAAGGGTTGAGGGTGAGTGAGGGTGAGGGGTTGAGGGTGAGTGAGGGTGAGGGTGAGGGGTTCAGGGTGAGTGAGGGTGAGGGTGAGGGTGAGTGAGGGTGAGGGTGAGTGAGGGTGAGGGGTTGAGGGTGAGTGAGGGTGAGTGAGAGTGAGGGTGAGTGAGGGGTTGAGGGTGAGGAGTTGAGGGTGAGTGAGGGTGAGGGGTTGAGGGTGAGTGAGGGGTTGAGGGTGAGTGAGGGTGAGGGTGAGGGTGGGTGAGGGTGAGTGAGGGTGAGGGGTTGAGGGTGAGTGAGGGTGAGTGAGGGTGAGTGAGGGTGAGGGTGGGTGAGGGTGAGTGAGGGTGAGTGAGGGTGAGTGAGGGTGAGGGAGGGTGAGTGAGGGTGAGGGTGAGTGAGGGTGAGGGTGAGTGAGGGTGAGTGAGGGTGAGTGAGGGTGAGGGGTTTGAGGGTGAGTGAGAGTGAGGGTGAGTGAGGGTGAGGGGTTGAGGGTGAGTGAGGGTGAAGGGTTGAGGGTGAGTGAGGGTGAGGGTGAGGGGTTGAGGGTGAGTGAGGGTGAGTGAGGGTGAGGGGTTGAGGGTGAGGGCTTGAGGGTGAGTGAGGGTGAGGGTGAGGGTGGATGTGGTGGTGGATGTGGTGGTGGATGCGGTGGTGGTGGATGCGGTGGTGGTGGATGTGGAGGTGGTGGTGGATGTGGTGGATGTGGGGTGATTGCGGCTTGCAAGCTTATTCCGCTCACGTTATGCAGTTTCAAACATGATTGCCACTATTACTCTCAAATTCACTTGGCAGCAAACTGGTGAACTAATTAAAAGAAAGTCGTATTCAGCGTTATGGCCGGTACTTTATTCCAGCAAAGTGGCAAGCCAGTACACACCAAAGAGCTAGTAAAGCTAAAAACACACCACATGGCACAATTGCTGGCTGAGCGAGCAGAAGTAAACCAAACAGCTTTCCCGTAGCTAAGGAGAGCTGAGCTCTTTTTGTAGCAGCACGCATAAGAAAAGTCCCGTATTTTCACCAAAACACTCTCTGATAATGATCAGCCGAATTCAGAAGGCTTCCTGCCCTCATATATTCCCAAGAGAGCAGTAATCTTATAAGGAAATGCTGTCATCACACCTAAAGCTACGGATGAGGAGAGCTTGCTGGAAGACATTCAATTAATGAAAAAAAAAAAAAAAAGAAAAGGAGACAGCCGTGAACTGAAAGCACGGCCGGCCGGTCGTGAAAAAGCCTTTGATGCCGCAGGGGGTAATTAGGGGAGGAGAATGGCTGGGCTGAGGCAGAGCGCCAAGCCTTTGATGCAGCAGGGGGCGGAGCGGGAAGAGCTGCTGGCGGCACTAAGCTGACGATTTGATGCTGTGCACGCGCATTTTAACTAATTGCGCTTGCGCATTGAGTTAAAAGTGCACATGCACTTCATCAAATCGCCAGTGAATCGCCAGTGTAGGTAAGCTTTGTTTAAGCCCCCATAGTCTCGCTCTGCTCAATGCGCATGCGCATTGACAGGCGAGACCTAAAAATCAGGAGCATTTCCTATGTTAAGACAGAGAAAACGTGTGGGTTTGGTCGTATCCAGTCAGTTTTGATTGAATTTAGGATCTGCAACCCACAAGTGAAATCATTAATTTGCAAGAAGATGGTCTATTATGAAATGGAAACATTCACGAGTAGAGAAACAACCTTTGTTGATCGCAGTACTTGTTTCCTGCCCAGCGCCACCCCTGGATTTGTTTGGCATTCAGATCTGATTCCTTAGCTCCGTTGAACGAGCCGGATACAGGCTCTTGCGGGGCATCTTTGATTAATTAGCCCCGTTGGACGAGCCATTTTCTGGCTCTTGCAGGGCTTCGTGCATATCCTCCTTACTCACTCAGACCTCTGGCGGTATGGAGGGTTTGCTCGCATTGTTAACACGCGAGGCTGCGCGTTCGCTTTGATCTTTATCAACTTTTTTGTATACAACTCTGTGTAATTCCCCGGATTGTGTCAATGCCGTAATTGTGGTGAGGCGGCCAACAGAGTGTTTATGCTCGCAGGATATCTATGCGATTCTCTGCGACTTTGGGTTCATTTCAAGGTCTGAGTTTTGGTATCGCTCTGCTGTAACTTTCAGACAACGCTGGGACTCTGTGTTTTAACTCTTGTTATCCAGCCTACCTCTTCGTGGGGGGTTCTTTGTTGCCATCCACGGACCTTGCCTGTGACTGTGGGAGGAGGTGAGCTGGTCAAGCGGGGCTACGAGCGAGTGCGAGCGCGGGACTGGGACTACCATTCCCAGGAGCGCCGACCAGCCCGGATTAACAGCACCTGGGCCGCTCTCCCTGCCTGCTCCTCCCCACCTTCGTGCTCATAAGCCCCAGCCTCCGGATCTTAATTGGGACGATCTGCTGTAACTTTCAGACAACGCTGGGACTCTGTGTTTTAACTCTTGTTATCCAGCCTACCTCTTGCGGAACCCGCTTTGCGGGTCCCGCTTCGTGGGGGGTTCTTTGTTGCAGTCCGCAGACCTTGCCTGTGACTGTGGGGGGAGGTGGGCTGGTCGTGCGGGGCTGCGAGCAAGTGCGATCGCGGGACTGGGACTGCCGTTCCCGGGAGCGCCCGCCGGCCCGTATTGACAGCAACTGGGCCGCTCTCCCTGCCTGCTCCTCCCCACCTTCGTGCTCATAAGCCCCAGCCTCCGGATCTTAATTGGGACGCTCTGCTGTAACTTTCAGACAACGCTGGGACTCTGTGTTTTAACTCTTGTTATCCAGCCTACCTCTCGCGGAACCCGCTTCGCGGGTCCCGCTTCGTGGGGGGGTTCTTTGTTGCCATCCAAGGACCTTGCCTGTGACTGTGGGAGGAGGTGAGCTGGTCAAGCGGGGCTGCGAGCGAGTGCGAGCGCGGGACTGGGACTACCATTCCCAGGAGCGCCCGCCAGCCCGGATTAACAGCACCTGGGCCGCTCTCCCTGCCTGCTCCTCCCCTCTATCCACAGACCTATTAATAGGACTCCTCAGTCCCGCTGCGCGGGAGCGACCGGGAGAAGCCCGGGACAAGGGCGGGGCCGTCTGTGGCCGTCCGAGGCCGATTGAGGCCGGGTCGGGCTACCCCCCCTTTGTGTCCACCCAAGTGACTGGTCCAGGAAGTTAACGGGTAAATAGGGTCTATTAGCCATATTTTACACTGTTCTATATCTTTGTTTATTAACAGGGTGTGTTTGCATATTTCACCAAAATGTCCCTTCGTTCCGGTAAAGTTAGACAAGTTCAGGTTTCCACTTCAAATGGAGTTTTTACAGGCACCATAGACCAATTCTTTAAACGTACTACTTGTATCCTCGAAAAAGAAATTGCACTTGCTGAAAAGCGCTTATCGCTGGACTTGGTCACGGGTAAGCGCTCTTCATTAGGGAAAATCCATGATGCAGTTTCCCCGGTCCCCCTAACACAAATGCCAGACATCGCTTCTAATATTATGGATATAGATTCTGTATCTGTTAGCCAAGAGGCGGAGTTGGTGGAGGGCACAAATGATATTGACCTAGACTATACATCGGAAGGTAGTTCCCTCTATCGCAACTTAGAATATATTGAGACCGAACATCTGGCCTCCCCTAGCATTGTCCCAGGTTTAGATTATAATTCTCGATCTCCATCTTTGGAGAATATGCCCACACACAAATCGAGCAAAAGGAAATGAGAAGATTCTACACATAAGGAGGGTAACAAAAAAGTATTAGGAACTACCACTATAGCCCCCTCTCAACCTATTACAACAGCCAGGCTTTTAAATCCCTCTGGGAATAATAAAACCCTAGATAATGATGCAGAAGGTATTTTTTTTAGATAACATTGAGCTACTGATTAAATCCCTTCTTCTGCCCCTTTTTGAACGGACACGGCTTTTAAATGACAAAATGGATCTTATGGAAACATTAGTGAGAGACAATGTGGGCATATAAAATAAGCTATTACAATGCACAACCCCTAGGGGGCCTGAACTAATGTATTCACAGCAAAAGCCTTTCAATAATGGGGATAAGGGGAAAATGGCTAAACCTGCATCCTCTTCACCTAGCGCCCCAGAGCGGAAATCTACCACTGATAAAAATAAGCAGATCCCTGCAGTTAGTATACCACGTAAGGCTGTTCTAGTTAATAATCTTCAGCCTACCCCCAGAGGATTATCCAAACCATCCCGCCCATTAGTCCAAACCAACCAGTTTAAGAACATTGTCCCAGTAAGAAAACAGTGTGTGAATCTCCCCCCAGAATCACTACCATATACTACAAACCTAACTGGAGTGGCCCCACTGGAAGAGGGAAAGACAGAAACTTATAGAGAATTATTTAATAAAGTAAACTTTTGGTTAAACAAGAACCGACCACTCCCACCTTCTTCCAAAGCAGCAATTCTCAATGTTAGGAGGGTGGATTGGGTGGGACATAGTAAAAAGGATCTCGAGGGGGATTGTGTTGTCATTAGTTTTAGGGAGCCTTGGGTAGCAGAGCTTATTTGCAGAGAACCGAGATTCGGTAGAATGGGTGACGTCCAAACTTTGGGTATATTATCAAGGGGTTTATCTCCGCTTTTTTGGCTTTAAAAGCCAAGAAAGCGGAGATAAAATTATCTCCCTATTACCAAGCTGTCGCTAACACCAGTTAGTGACAGCTAATAGGAGATAGCGACCATCTTGGGCCCCGCTTTGCATGTCAGTGATATTTATCACTAATGACATGCAAAGTGGGCGTGCCAAGATGTTAGCGACTGGAAACAGTCGCTAACATCGCTATCTCCTATTACCAACTTTTGGAGATATTCGCGCTAAGCGCGAATATCTCCAAAAGCTAACACCTGCCCTGAGCAGTTCTTCACCATGTTATCCAATGGGAGGTGGATAACATGGCTAAGAGCATTTGCTCGATAATGCATGAATATCGCTGACTTTTCAGCGATATTCATGCATTGCGGCCGTTTTTTATCGCATTTGCGATAAACCTTGCTAATAGCAAGGTTTATCTGCGATAAAAATCGCCGATGTGCGGCGATAATTTTTGTCTCTAAACAAGTTAGAGACAAAAATTATCGCTAGTTGTTGGTAATATGCCCCTTTGTCCCTACATTACTTCTATCCTAAACTTAATTTTGCTCCTCGCCGCAACCTCTCCCACCAAAGCAACAGTTCTAGAGACAGATATCTTTCTGAGGTGGCTATACATCCAATGTTTCTGCCCCATCTTTCAAATCGGTTTGCACCATTAAGTAGGTTGGACGGGGTGGACTGACTCAATAGTGGGTTGGTGGATAAAAGTCCTAGGGAGTCCAGTCAGTCCAATGGAGTTATATCCCTCCATTCCTCATGTACACTGGTGTCAGACAGTGGTAATGAACCACCGGGAATTAATGTAGAAGCTATTCTGGAGGATCAACTGAGAAATGGTCCCTTTGATACAAGAGTGGTGGATGAATGTTCAAGGAGTACCCTTATACAAATCAGAAGCGGGGGGTTGTCGATCTACCTGTTAAAGCACCAGTTGATCCCCTGAACTCTCTTAGGATACTGTTTTGGAATGTTGCTGGGTTGAAGGGGAAAATGGACGGGATTAATTGGGGGGCCTTCGTAGAGCAATATGATATTGTTGTTTTTCGGGAAAGCTGGTCAATTGATGCATTATTTCGTTTGGGTTATCTGAACTTTTTTAAACCAGCACACAAAGGTCAAAAGGGACGCCCGTCTGGGGGGCTTGTTATCTGGATTCGACAATCCTTGAGTTTTAGGACCCATGAGTTACCTATTCTAAATGATGATCTACAAGGATTAAAACTTAGTAGGGCAAATACTCGGGACTTATATTTAATCAATATATATGCAAGGGGACGACCAGGAGGGAAGAGCCCTGAAATTATCAAGGATCTAGATCTCTTATTGAACGATATTGATAGTGATAAGTGTGTAATAGTGTTGGGGGATCTCAATTGTACGTTCGAACCATTATTGACGTTGGAAGATGGGTGCTGTGGCGAAGTTGATCAGTTATGGAATATTCCCAGCTTAACCATACCGCCAGTTAAAAAGGTAACCGAGGCCGCTTTGCAGTGGCTTGGAATATGTCTGGAGTGGAACTTAAGGGCAGCAAATGGGAGGTCCAGGTCCGATTTGGCAGGAAATGCCACTTTTGATAACGGTTATAGTACAAGTCGGATAGACTACTTTTTAATTAAAATGGAGTTTTGGAGCCTATTAGAGGACATGGAAATAATTGTTAGACCAGAAAGTGACCATAATCCTCTATCAATAAATCTGAATGATGAAGGAGGTTTGTTTAGAAATAACGTAACAAACTACATCACAGCGGGAGCAGTCCTTACAAATGACTGTCGTAGGGTACGCTGGGGAAGGGTTCTAGAAGATCCTGGTGTCTTAGTGAAGATTTCACTTGAAGTATCAGCAGCAACCAAAAAGGTGAAGTCTTTATTGGATACCAAGGGTTCATTGGAACAAATTGGTATAATCCATGAGTCCTTATTTGCAAACCTTAAATCCTTCTTTACAAATACGGGTGGCTTGAAAAAAAACAGCAAGAACCCCCTGGGAGCAAAATGGTATGATAAGAAATGCCGGAAGGCTCATAGCTCCTTGATAGCTGCTATCAAAACAAGGGTAACTACGGATATCAAAGCAGAGAGGTTAAATTATAAGAATGTTCTAAAACAAGCCAAGACAGCAAGGGACGATCAACGTTGGCTAGATCTCTATGAGGCTAGCTTGTCTGCCAACCAGCTCAAATTTTGGCAGGTAGTCAAATGGGGTGGGTCAAGTGTTTCACAAACCCTGGCTAACCATGTTCAAGCCGAGACCTGGGTCGAGTTTTTCTCGAAACAGTTCAGTAGCATGCCAACAGGAAGCCATACCATAGGGGTGGGTAATCTGTCCCTCTCCCCAGTAGTTAACTGTGGGAGTATAGTTCTTTCTGAATCCGAGACAGAGAATGCGTTAAAACAGGTCAAATCTGGTAAAGCACCCGGTATGGACCGTGTCCCAGCAGATATCTTTAAGCATGATATGGAAAACTGGGTTCCTTATATTACCTCCCTAGCCAATGCCATCGCTAGAGGAGTGGGAATTCCAGACTCCTGGAAAGGGGCTGAGATTCTCCCCGTACACAAAAAAGGGGATAAGTCTAATGCGGCGAATTATCGCCCTATAAGCCTTATTGACGCCCTACAGAAGGTAATTGCTAGAATGTTGCTGGGAAGAATTCAGTTTTGGATGAGGGAAGATAATATCCTGTCCCCGTTACAGGCAGGCTTTAGGGCCAGTACAAGCACTGTCGACCAGGTACTAAGATTTATTATGATTTACTGGAAGACAGTGCACTTAGGAGAAGGTACAATATACGCAGCGTTCGTAGATCTTAAATCTGCGTTCGATCTGGTCCCATGAGAAAAGATGTGGGTAGCTCTAAGTAAAATGGGAATGCCTCCTGATTTTCTTGAGCTAACAATTAGGCTACACAAACAAAATTTTGCCAGAGTGAGATGGGGTAGCCAGGGCCAGGTGACAGAATCTTTCCCTGTGACCCGAGGAGTACGACAGGGGTGTGTCCTGGCACCATCCCTGTTTTTACTCTTCATTAACCAGGTAGTGCAGTTTCTCTCTACCACACCAACAGATGCCCCAGTTTTGGGTGGGACTAAGTTCCCACTTTTAATTTTTGACGATGACACCTTAATTTTGGCAAAAACACAGGTGGGCCTCCAGACTGCTATTAATAAATTTGTGGAGTTCTGTAGTATAAATGATCTAGAAATTAACGTCTCGAAAACTAAATTCATGGTCTTGACCAAGCATAAACCGCTAAGGGGTCACGTAACCATGAATGGTACAATCTTGGAACAAGTAGGGGTAATGACCTACCTAGGGGTGACTATAGATTATAG
The DNA here is from genome assembly GCF_964261635.1 of Lissotriton helveticus. Classification (NCBI taxonomy): domain Eukaryota; kingdom Metazoa; phylum Chordata; class Amphibia; order Caudata; family Salamandridae; genus Lissotriton; species Lissotriton helveticus. Next base: position 802,446,301 of record NC_136065.1, on the reverse strand, counting down.
GTTACGCTGGAGGGAGCAGATTGAGGCACTCTGCTTAAAATTTGCCCGTTTATCGGGTTGTCTTGTTAAAGAACAGCGCTGCTCCCTAACGAAAAGAATACTGCCAGCATTAAAAATCTATAAAGCTAAAATCAGTTCAGCCATCCTTTATGGCTCGGATTTATGGGGAAATGTAGATCTTGCCCCCCTGGATAAAATCCAGAATAAGTTCTTCCGTAGCTTGGTAGGTCTCCCACCATCAACACCATCACTTCCCCTTATGCTAGACATGGGCTGCCAATCCATTAAAAACCAGGCACAATATAGGATGGTAGCCTTATGGAGACGTATTTGGTCCACACCGGAATTGTCGATGTTTGCTAATGAGATTCTGGATGTGCGATCTTTACTTGGATCAGGGAACATATCCTGGTTTAAAACCGTGAAGGCTACACTTTCCAGAATGGGTCTCCATATGCAATGGTCTGATCCGGGAAACTAGGCATTCCCGTCAAAAAAAGAATTTAAACTGTTGTTTTGGGCCACAGTGAAGGAAGATCTGGTTCTGCTTTCTAAGAATTCTAATCTGACTGGTACTTTCCCGCTCCACAAAGTAGTTTCACAAACTGAGATCTACTGGGACACTATTACTAAAAGTGTAGATAAGAAACTCTATCACCAATTTAGAGTTGGTACGCTACCAATAAGAGAATATACTAACAAATGGCAAAAAAACTTGTTTTTGTATTGTCCCTTTTGCAGTGAGCATAGGGAATCATTGGGCCACTTTCTATTCACCTGCCCCGCTTATTGCACACCACGTCGGAAATGGCTTAAACCCACATGTAGAAGGGTAAATGTACGGGTGTGCGAAGAAGCGTTGCATATTTTAAGATCTAATACAGCTGAGTGGTTGTCCATTGGCATGGCAAAATACCTCGGATGGGCTTGGACCATTAGAGCAAGGCACATTAATGATGACAAAAGAGGGAATAGTTACAGCTGAACCATACCAATATGAGTTGTCTAATGTATGAAACGAAAAATCTGAATATTTTTTAACTCTCAAGAATATAAAACGTCTTCTTTTTGATGTAATGCAATTTAATCGTTTTTTAAAGAAAATGTCTGTTTACAATGTACTTTTTAAAGACTTGTATTCTCTAAAGTTCCATTTTTGTACATGTTTTATATGTTGTCTTTTATGAAGAAAACTTCAAAATAAAGACGTTAAAAACTGAACTGAAACAACCTACTGTTTTCATTCCTTGAGCCAATTGTCTGCCACACACTCAGCTTAGAAAAAAATGGGGCTACAAATATTTGACAAACATTGATGTCGTTTTTTCGCATCTTCTGGCCATTGCATTTGTTTCCAGCTATGCCTTATTGCGGACCGTTTGTAAAACCACTCACATTTTCTCACTCTTGAGACTTGTGTATCGTAAAATGAGAGTGCTCAATAGGTGCAGTCTGAACTGAAAGTAAGTCACTGAATTGAGGGATGCTCCCTGCTTAATTGCACTTAACAAGCCCATGGTTATGGCTTCACAAAGTAAAGCTGAATCAATATGCCACAAACTTCAGAACAACTCCTATCCCTGCAGCCCAATAGCTTACTATTAAAACCTGGTTTTAGGGAAGTTTCAGATGCTTTATTCAAGATTAAACATAACAGCTCTACAGCACAACATGCATCGTGCTTCTCAGTCACAAACCGTCTCTCCGCCAGCATTCCAGCGGGGAGTTGGAATGTTGGACCCGACCACATGAAAGGAGGCGGGGGAAGGGAAGAGGGGGGGGGAGGGACAAGGGTTTATAGATACAAGACCCATTTACAATAATACTTCCACCTCCATACAAGTGGAAACAGTTGGGTTAGCAGAACATTGCCATAACAATAGATATAAAAATTATACAGCAAACGTAAAAAAAATGTGCACAGGATGAGTCATGATAGAGCTAAGGAAAAAGCAACCCTATCGCAGGTTAGGACACCATAATATTAAGCAAAACTGTAATCTTTGTGCCACGTGGGAACATTACGGGGGCTAAGACTTCTAGAATCACAAAGGCCAGGCCCTCTAACTTCAGGACAACCTGCTGAGGTACTGTTCTTCCACTGTGAAGGACAACGTATCACCCTGTCCATACTCCATGTCCTCCCATCCTCCAGTACTACCACATTTTTCCCAACAGAGAGGATCCTCAGGGGATGAGAGAACTTGGAGTCAACCTTTGGACATTGGACAGGGAGTTTGATCATAATCACATCACCCACCTTCCAATCCACCTCCTTGGTACCATGTTTAATATTATATCATTTTCTGTAATCATCTAGATGTGCTCTCACCAAATTTCCCATTTCCTCTCTATCTATCCATTTGGGTTCATTACCACCAAGCCAACTGGGTAACAATTTAGTTTCCGGTAATATGCCTTTCATTGCCAAGAAAGGGGACACTTGGGTTATGGTGTTGGTTGTGATATGATATGACCAGAGCATATTCTGGAGGACTTTTTTACAGGTTACCCAGACATGCATGTCAGTTGCAAACACTCCTTGATCATTTGGTTGACCTGTTCCACTAAACCATTTGCCCTAGGACTATACAACGCAGTCTTGAGGTGTTTTATGGCCATCTTTTCCAGGAAGCTACACATTTCTTCCGAGTTAACTGAAACCCATTGTCGGTTATAATAGTGCTCAGCACCCCTTCTGCCATTAAAGCATCATTAAGGAATTTAATTAGAAATGAGGTATTAATGTTCCCCTGCCACCTTGGTCATAATCTAATGAGAATTGTAATCCACTAGAACTAGCATAAATGTACCTGCTGACATAGAAACTTTCAAAGGACCTAAATTGTCAAGACCCAGTTTGTCCCAGGGTTTGGTAGGTGCTTCTACTGGTGGCAATGGAGCTTCACTGGTAGATTTAGTTTTATTGCTCATGGCGCATATAAGACAATCCTTAACCTTGGTTTCCACAATCATGCCTATCCTAGGGAACCATTAAGTGGCCCTGACTTTAGACTTGGTAAGACTCCTGCCCAAATGACCTTGATGAGCTGGCTCTGCTATCTTGTTTCACAGCTCTTTAGGCAGAACTAATCTTTCTCCTCTCAGAACCAAATCCTTACAATGCTTAAATCATAGCGTACAGTCCAGAAATCGTGTACCTCCTCATCAAGACTACCAGGTTTAACAGTCCAACCACAGACATTTTTCTCCTTAACTTTTCTAAGTACTTGATCCTTATCCATGCACTCCTACCATTCTCCTTTTGAAATAAAAGGGATTCCCACTAAACCAACCAGATCCATCACATCCTTGTCACAGAATGCTTCACCATCGCATGACAACCTAGTAAGGCAATCAGCAACCAAATTCCTATTGTTTGGTTACATATTTAATCTTACATTTATACCCTTCCATATCAATGAGCCACTTAGCAATACCAGGAGTGGTGCTCTCTTTCCCTTTCATGGAAAATATGTACACTAGGGGTTTATGAACTGTGTGGAGGGTAAAAGGCAAACCCCACTGGAAAAACATAAAATGTCCAATGGCCCAATAACAGGCAAAAGCCTCTCGCTCAGCAGTGGAGTAGTTACGCTCCGCATTCTTAAGTGTTCTTTAGGCAAAAGCTACAATCCTTTCATCCCTATCCACAATTTGAGATAAAGATGACCGTAAGTCATTGCGGTTAGCATCTGCAGTGAAAAAGGTCTTCCTACTAGTGTCAATGTTCCCTAAAAATGGTGCCTCCACAATAGCTTTCTGATCTTGAAGGAACACTTGCAATACAATCCTATTGGAATGGGACGTCTTTTTTTAATAAAGCTCCCAAAGGCACTGCAAGGTCAGCAAAGTTTTTTTTTTACAAATTTGGACATGTATTCCACAAACCCAAGAAGTGATTTCAGTTCCTCCTTGTTTACAGGGTGAGGTGCTTCCCCAACAGCTTTTTCCTGTGATGGCATCGAAAGAAAAAAAAGGATGGATTTAGGCCCTGATCTCTGTACTGGGGTGAGTGTATGACATTGTTCTGCATTCTTTCCATCAATTTTTCTTTTTACGTATGGTATACATCAATCAAAATAAGGAAAAGCATGCATCTCATGAGGTTGCCAGTTTTTGTGTCAGAAATGTGTACTGGTAACCCATACTGGTCACTTGGACAAATGTTTATGCTTCAGCAAATTAAGTCGATCATAACAGGCATATAGTTTTTTCTTTTTTTGCTGACTTCATAAAGTAATCCTCTCACTGCCCACTAAGGTGTGAGATTAATACAAAGGTGCACTGCTCATATACAAATTCTCAAGCAGTTCGGCTTCATAAGGGTTCTATTTAAGAAGGACATATAATTAACGTGATTCTTGTGTATTATTGAGAAACAAATATTCAGCAGTTATACAATATCTTACAAAATCTCACTATTAGAGACTTTAAAGACCCATGCGCTCACACTTAAATGTGTAGGGTCAGCACAAGAGTCTAACAGACTATTGATGGAGTGGAGATCCTTGTATTTCAAATTGGACCTGTATGATATTTTGGTTTTATTTTGTTTCTACTGTTTTCAATTTGGTACCTTAGCTTATATTCTGCACTTTACATTTTGTATTTTATATTGGCATCTTTTACCCAAGAGTTTTAAAATATTATCAATGCACTACATCATAGTTTACACTCGCTATGACATATGGAACACCGACATGACAAATTCTCTTCTTCTGAGCTTTGTGAACTGTTATTAGCACTTTTATGGTTTTATTTCAAACTGAATTAAGATCTTCAATCAAATCAAACACTGGAGGTTATGTCCTATGTATAGTAACAACTCAGCGATGAACACACTGTAGGCTGTGTCCTCCAAAAAGGGACCCTTTCTCTGATTTACAGCCCAGTGGCTGTGTCCTACATGCAGTGCACACTGCATGATATTCATGCTACACATTATGCCATTTGTATAGGAACCTCTCCTCAATAAGGCCACTGAGGGCTACATCCTACAGGTATGGATCCCATTTTTGAAGTGTATACAAGGACCTCTTCCTTATATGTACACTGAGGTTTACGTCCTATGTATGCTAATTACTCAGTGATGTGCACTTTGTTGTACATGTAGACACCTCTCCCAGAGGAGTAAGACGTTTGAAAACCTGATTAAAATTCCCCTTAGACTCATTGGGCAAGAACCCTTGCACATATGCTATAACATCAATCCTACTCCTCCCCACAGGGAGGAGTACCCTGCTAACTCTTCATGGGCCACACTTCACAGAATAGCACAGTAAAAGAAGACAGTTTGTCAGACCTGGTTGTCTGGAATGAGTGATGAAAGTAGCCAGATTTTTCTCAGTATGAGAATAAACCATGGGTCCCTAGGTAATGAGTAATCCTGTGCACAGTCCTCAAATGAAAGAGGGCAATCATATAAGCTTTCACTGGCAAACATGTTTATGTATTGGGGCATATTTATGAGGAAGTGGCTCTCTGCTACTTCTGAAACACAGAGCTGCACCGTAGGATATGGTGCAGCCATGCGTTTCCCCCTGCACTGGTGTTAATTTAGCTGCCTAGTGCCAACACATACACCCTTGCATCGTAGTGCAAGGGTGCCTGCGTTGCAGAGGAAGATTGTTTATGTGTAGGAACGTGTCTTTTCCTGCAATTAAACGTTCTGAAATGGTGTTTTGTAACTTCTTAATGCAGCACACATAGAAGTTGCAAAACGTAAAATAATACATTGATAATAACAAGAAGATGCAAAACATCATTTTTTTAATGCACAACGCAGCACACATGGAAACAGCAAAAACAAGGAGAAATGTAACATTTCTCCTCATTGTTCCAGGGTATGACAAGGTTTTCCTTGGTCTTAATTTTGGCACTGCCCCATATTTATGCCACCCTTGTAGATATGGGGCAGCATCAAAATCAATGGGGGTTGAGGTGGAATGCCCACCACAACACCCATTGCCTGCCCCTTTCCCTCTGAGTATATCGTGAAAGCATGCCTTATTTACTAAGCAGTATTAAGGCTGCCATGTAAACAAGGCAAAGTCCCTATCACCACCACAACGTCATAAAAAGTGATGTTGTGGTGACAATAGCAGCTTTTAAATATGTCCCTAGTGAGCATATTTATGAGGAAGGGATAGAGTGCGGCATTAGGCTCCTTGGCCTAATGCCGCGCTCTGCCACTTATGAAACACAGGGCTGCACCGGAGTATATGGTGCAGCCATGTGTTTCCCCCTGCACTGGTGATAATTTAGCCGCCAAGCACCAACACATACACCCTTGCACCATAGTGCAAGGTTGCCTGCATTGCAGTGGAAGATTGTTTATGTGCAGGAAGGTGTCCATTCCTGCGCATAAACAATCTGAAATGGTGTTTTGTAACTTCTATGTGTACTTCTTAATGCAGCACACATGGAAGTTTAAAAACGTCATTTAAAAAAAAAAATGATTGTCTATGTGTAGTAAGAGACACCGTCCTGCACATTAACAATCAATGGCTTTTCGCTATTTCTTTGTGTGCTTCAGTACGCAGCACACATGGAAACAGCTAAAAAGGAGGACATATTTAAAATGTCTCCTTGTTGCGCCAGGGTTAGACCAGGTTTTCCATTGTCTTAATTTTGGCACAGCCCCATATTTACACCAGCCTTGTAAATATGGGACAGCATCAAAATCAATGGGTGCTGTGGTGGACCGCCCACCGCAACACCCATTGCCTACCCTTTCACACTAAGAACAGTGTGAAAGGGTGTCTTATTTACAAGGCACTGTTAAGTCCATGTTAAGTGGCTTAACACTGTCGTGTAAATAAGGCAAAGCCCCCATCTCCACCACAACATCAGAAAAAGTGACGTTATGTTGGAGATAGGGGCTTGTAAATATGCCCCATCGTTTCTAAAGTGCAACATACACCCAGTGGTTATCTGGTTACTAATAAAGCAGTATTGCGGCAAAACTTAAAGAGAACTGTAAATTAATTCAAGTCAAACCTTGGGGAAAACAGGTTTTTGAAATTTTCTACATTTCAGTCAATTCTTTTTGCACGAAGAGAGATTGACCAACAGACCGTTAAATGGCAGCATCAACTGAAAGAGTCCTGCCTCCAATTGTAGCACACTTTACCTTAGGAATTACAAGGAGTATAGATCCAGCTGAACTGAGGTGTTGAGAAGGTCTGTACCAATTAAAAGGTGGTGTAGGAGAGTAGGGTCTGCTATCCTATGGTCACCCCAAATTTTTGCTTTTTGCTTCACTGGTTTATGACTTAATGTGGCTGTGGGCCTGCTAATCAGACCCACAGCCTGCTGTTCTCTCTCTAAATTATTGCCAATGCACTTTAGGTGCATTACGAAATTGGAACTGGTTCACCTTATTGGCCCCTGTAACAGTGTACCCAGGTACCCAGGGCATAGGCGCTTCCAAGGCCTACCAGGGGCTGCAGCACATATTGTGCCACCCCTGGCCTGGCCTCCATATTTGACACAACTGGCTGATCACTCAGCTGGGGTAAGTCGGTGTAACCACCCCTTACTTAGGTGTAGTATGCCTATACCTAACCTAAAATGGACACATATGTTCCTATCAGCCACTCCTATGGAAGGCCTCATCAATCCTGGAGGCAGAGTGCTTGGAAATATGTGAGATGGTGCTCTGGCATGAGCTGAGCCTGTCTGCAGCTTTCGGATCCATGTCCTTTAGCTGTTTCATGATACTGCCATACCATATACTCTTAAGTGCATTATAATCCTCGCGGTTAAATGCTATCTTTGGTTTGGCTTTATCAAAACATGTTGAGTACGGTGTCATACGAATTGGAATACTACCCCCTCACCAGTTCTGGTGACGGGGTAGCATTCCACCCATCTAGAGGGACACGACATGTACCTAACCTGAACCCCGGTTAAAGTTAAACAGAGCCTCAGCATCACAAAATGGATGCTGCCACCACAGACACAAGTCTGACCTCCTGCTGCTGGGAGTCCTTCCAGCGAGGGCAGCTTGGACAAAGGGTTTCCTGCCTTGGGAGGTGCTAGCACCACCCCAGACAGGATGTTGTGTATTGGGTAGGACAGGGCTGAATAGAATCAGACATGCCTGGGGCACACAAGGTGTCCCCGTGCATAGGCCAGTTCAAACCGGTGCTGGGGCTTTCCTGCCCCAGTCCTGGTGTGAAGCTGGACAAAGGAAAGGGGGTGTAACCGCCCCCCTTCCTGGTCCCACCCAGAGGAGGGACCTAGCAGGTGATCCGGCCCCTAGATTTGGAATAAGAGTAGGAGCTGTGTCCTGAGACTTCAGATCATCCTGAACTCGACTTGAAATACAGAAGAAACTGGACTTCGACATTCTGCTGAACAGAAGACTGAAGAGAATCTCCCTTGTGGCCAAGGAGTGACCACCCTGTGAATACAGGCACCAACCAGCAACTCAACATCTGCTTTGCCGCTGCCTCCCGCCGGAGCCCGAGCCCAGAGCCTGACAAGACCCAGACTCCCAGACATCTCACAGCCCGATCCACAGTCCCTGCAAAGAAGGGACCCGTGGAGGCACCGAGAGACGTGGGACCGGACCTCTTGAAAGACCCCCGAGAAGCTGACTGCGCAGCACCCGAGGCACCCTCGACGCTGTGCTTTGGGGTTTGAGAAGCCTTAACCTCGAGCAGTCTTTGCACCGAAGATCAGCCCCCCAGCCTCTCCCGCCATCCCGGCCACTTGCCACGTGGCTAGCGGCCATCTTGGCGACAAAAACTACAACTTACACCGCTGGTCTGGTTGCTCCAGACTGGCCCTTGCTCCCTTGAAAAGGAGCACCTGCTCTGACCTTGCTGCTCCGAGTGAGAAGCTTGAATCGATTTCTGCATGACTTGCTTTAGCCAAGGCTTGTTTGCTCCAATCAAGTTGCCGACACCGCCATCAGCGAGAGCCTTTGTGGGATAGCTTGTGATCGACTCCTGGACGTCCTTGACCTCTTCGTGTCCACGTGGCAGTAGAGACAATCTTTGCCTCATCACCTGTTTGCACCCAACATTGCCTGGTTCCCCGGTTGTCACTGGCTAGTGACTTTGAACATTGTCCCCTCTGATTTCAGGTCTTCACCTCTTCAGATCCACCCTTGGATCCACTGGAACTCTTCTCGACGACCCGCCTGCAGCATCTTCAGCTCCAAGCACCATCGACCTGTGTGACGAAACCGAACACTACTTCGCACCTGTGCACCCGCTTCCTGTGGGTGAGGTAACTCAGCAACGCCGGTGTTCCCACACTGGTGTACACCTCTAGTGCCTGTGTCTAAAGTTTTATCCTTGTAGGTCCATCGGAACGTTCTTAAAACACTAACTTTATAACTTTTACGCACCATTGACGTAACATTGGTGCATGCGTGCACTTTGAGCACTGCACCCGAGTCCCGCGGGCCTTTCCCGACTTCATCACTGCTAGTCCCGAACAGCTCCAGCGATTCCCTAGGCCCTAGGCCTCTTCACTTTCCCCATAGTGGTTCTTATACCACTATTTTAGTATATGGTTTAGGTGGCACCTAGGGCTCATCCAAATTGTGCAACTTTTGTATATTTAAACTGTGTTTTGTTTTAACGCATTTGCTTCTGTGCTCATAAAGAGTATAGGGTATATTTGTAGAAATAAATCTATATATATTTTCAATATATATCTGTGTGGTGTCCTTTCATTTGGTATTCAAGGGGATTGTGTATGGTAAAACAGCTTGCTTCACATGCCTTTACAGAGTTTAGCCTAAGATTGCTTATTCCATGCTACCCCTAGGATAGCTTGTCTATAAGGTTGACTTTACAACCTCCACCATAAGGGTTGCTTGGCATGGTACAAGGTGATCACTAGAACTAGTGAGCATCATATACCAGGCCAACTTCTCACATTGGTGAGCAGCGGATTGGGATTTGAGCTTGCTGTTGTTTTACCATTACAATCTTTGAGAGTATCATTTGAAAGATCATACAGGTACCTGATAGGTACACTAAAACAAGACTAGTATACTTAAGTTCTACTGAACTTAGTTGTTGTAGAGGATAGGGAGTAGCACACCCTGACTACAACTACTAGATAGGTTTTGTAGGAAAATACAAGTGTAGGTAGATTGCAACATATTCACCACACTAGAGCAATGTCTGGAGCGGAGGGATCCACTGGACCTATCTCTGTTGAGAGTGACCCTCCAAGGGCACCATCCAAATTTGCTATCTTTACTTTTAAAGAACTGAGGCAGCTGTGTTACATGAGAGGAATCAAAACGGGTCCTACCCCTACAGCAGATCACCTCAGAGAGCTTTTAGACCAGTCTGAAGCTCTAAAGACCTCCAAACCAGGCCCCTCACTGGAGATGGAGGCTCTCCTTCTGAAGAAGAAAACACTGATGCCCCTGCCCCTGTCATCCAGATAGATGAGGAAGACCAGAACACTGGAGATTCTCAGCCTGAGGAAGAAGAGGAGGAAGAAAGTGGGTCTGATGATGAGAGAAATAGCCAGGTGTTAGTCAGCAGGCTTAACCAGGCTAACTTAAGCTTATTTGGGACTGAACATGGGTCCAACCCATTCAGACCCCCAAGTGGACTTAACCAGGAGCCCAGGAGGAGGAGGAATCACTCAGGTGAATCCAATAACTCCCATGCTTCTAGAGGTTCTCATGGTCACTCCAGAAGGGAGTTGACTGGCCCTCAGAGAAGGGAACATGCAGCCAAAATGAGAGAGGCTGAACTTAGGATCCAGAAGCAAGAATTAGAAGTTGCCCTGGCCAAAGAGAAACTTGCTAGAGCAAGGCAGCCTAGAGAGAGTGGATTAGGATCCACTGGTGGCAGCACTATCCCTAAGGATAAAGACAGGTCCTATGACAATAGAAACCTGAGTAAGATTATGCCCCCCTACAAAGTTGGGGATGATATCCACAAATGGATGACTGCACTTGAGAGAGCCTGCAAAATACAGCAGGTCCCTCAGGATCAGTGGGCAGCAATCTTGTGGCTCTCCTTTGAAGGTAGAGGCCGAGACAGACTCCTCACAGTTAGTGATGGGGATTCTAGAAACTACCTGGTCCTGAAGAGTGCTCTGATTGATGGGTTAGGCTTAACCACTGAACAGTACAGTTTAATGTTCAGAGATACCCAGAAGACACAGACTCAGGACTGGTCTGAATTTGTTGAATGTGCCACTAAGGCTCTGGAGGGCTGGTTGCTGGGAAGTAAGGTTACAGACTATGAAGGATTGTACAATTTGCTTATGAGAGAACAGATTTTAAATAACTGTCAGAACCAGCAGTTGCATCAACATTTGGTTGACTCAGATCTAACCTCTCCCCAAGAATTGGGAAAGAGGGCAGACAAATGGGTTAGAACCACAGTTAAGCAAAAGAACCAGAACCAGAACCAGGGTGGTGACCAAAAGAAAACAGACCAGAAGGGTGGGGAGCAGAAAGCTAAAGACCAGAAGTCTTCAACAGGGCCCCAAACTAATACTGAGGGTGGGTCCCAAACTTCCAAGAAGAAGAAGAAAGAAGGTCAAAGAAAACCCTGGTGTAGCTTTTGCAAAAACCACTCACTGGACAAGTGATTGTAAAAAGGGTGGAGCCCCCAACACTGCAGTCCTAAGGCACCTGCACCCACAAGTACAGTTAGCAGTGTTGGTCCACAAGCTAAGGGGGTAGTGGGTATCACCTTGGGAACTGAGGGAGATTCTGGCCTAGTCAGAATCCCTACACAGGCTGTTCTGATTTGTGATGGGGAGATTGATTTTTCCCCTACTGTCAGTCCCAACAATCTGGGCAAGTACAGACAGACACCTTTGATTAATTAAAAAGTGGCTCAAGCATACAGGGACACATGTGCCAGTGTCACCATGGTGACGCCTAGCTTTGTGGACCCTGGACAGTACATACCAGGTGATAATTACCTGGTGACCAATGCCAGCAATGTCACTACTACACATAGTGTGGCAATTGTTAACCTTTCCTGGGGAGGGGTAACTGGCCTAAAAAGAGTTGTGGTTAGTGCTGATCTCCCAGTAGAATGTTTGTTGGGCAATGACCTGGAGAGCTCTCTATGGTCAGAAGTTGAGTACAGGACTCATGCAGAGATGTTAGGGATATCATCACATGTCCTTGCTGTGACCAGGTCACAGGCCAAAAAGTGCCTCTCTGAACCTCAGGTCTTGGATCCTGGAACAATGGACCAAGTACCTCCCAAGACAAGGAACAGGAGGGTAAAGGCTGCGCCTTCCCAAATGCCTACAAGTGAGGATCAGCCTTCACAAGAAGATGATCTTGAGACCTCTGAAGGAACTGTCGCTCTAGAGCTTGAACCTGATCAGGTTAAGTTTCTGGGGACAGGGGGACCTTCTAGGGCAGACTTGGGGCAGGCTCAGTTATCCTGTCCTTCTCTTGAACCCCCCAGACAGCAGGCTGCTGCTGAGGCTGCTGGGAATGCTCAAGGTACTCATAAGGTTTATTGGGATGATGGGCTCCTTTATTCAGAGGGTAGAGACCCCAAGCCTGGTACAACCAGGAGGTTGGTCATACCTCTGCAATTTAGGGGCTTCCTTCTTACCTTGGCACACGATATTCCCTTAGCAGGACACCTAGGCCAGAACAAAACATGGGACAGACTTGTCTGTCACTTTCACTGGCCTCACATGTCAGAAGATATAAAGGAGTTTTGTCGCTCCTGTGTAACCTGCCAAGCAAGTGGCAAAGCAGATGGTACCACAAAGCCCCCCCTGATACCACTACCTGTGGTGGTGGTGCCCTTTGAAAGAGTGGGGATTGACATTGTTGGTCCAATGGATCCCCCTACAGCATCTGGGCACAGATTCATACTGGTGGTGGTGGACCATGCCACCAGGTACCCAGAGGCAATTCCACTTAGGACCACAACAGCTCCTGTTGTGGCCAGGGCCTTACTTGGAGTTTTCTCCAGAGTGGGGTTTCCTAAGGAGGTAGTATCTGATAGAGGTGCCAACTTCATGTCAGGATACTTAACAGCTATGTGGAAGGAATGTGGTGTCAACTACAAGTTCACCACTCCTTAGAATCCACAATGCAAGGGCTTGTTGAAAGGTTCAACAAGACCCTGAAGGGCATGATCAAAGGATTACCTGAAAAGCTCAGGCAAAGATGGGATATCCTTCTGCCCTGCCTTCTGTTTGCTTACAGAGAGGTCCCACAAAAGGGGGTTGGCTTCAGCCCCTTTGAATTGTTGTTTGGGCACCCTGTAAGAGGACCCCTATGTCTGGTGAGGGAAGGATGGGAGTTACCTCTCAAAATGCCCAAGCAAGACATAGTGGACTATGTACTTGGTCTCCGCTCCAGGATGGCTGAGTATATGGAGAAGGCATCCAAAAACCTTGAGGCTAGCCAGGAATTACAGAAAGCCTGGCATGACCAAAAGGCTGTCTTGACTGAGTACCAGCCTGGACAGAAAGTATGGGTGTTAGAGCCAGTGGCCCCAGCAGCACTCCAAGACAAATGGTCTGGACCCCATACTATCATTGAAAAGAAGGGAGAGGTTACCTACTTGGTGGACCTAGGAACTCCCAGGAGCCCCCACAGGGTGCTCCATGTTAACAGGCTGAAAGCATATGTTGACAGGGCAGACATGGGCTTGCTCATGGCTACAGATGAGGGGCAGGAGGAAGAGAGTGCCCCTCTCCCAGACCTGCTGACTCAGAACCCTGAGGATGGCTCAGTTGATGGTGTGGCCTTAGATGGCAGCCTCACTGAACATCACCAACATGACTGTAGACAAGTTTTGCAGTCATATCGACATATGTTCTCCCTGACACCCAGTCAGACTAACTGATGTACCCATGTGGTGGACACTGGTGATAGTCTTCCTGTGAAGAACAAAATGTACAGGCAGCCTGACCATGTCAGAGACTGTATCAAGACTGAGGTGCAAAAGATGCTGGAATTAGGTGTCATTGAGCCTTCAGAGAGCCCCTGGGCTAGCCCAGTGGTTCTGGTCCCCAAACCTCACACCAAAGATGGAAAGAGAGAGATGAGGTTCTGTGTGGATTACAGAGGACTCAATGCTGTCACCAGGACAGATGCACACCCTATTCCAAGGGCAGATGAGCTCATAGACAAATTGGCTTCTGCCAAGTATTTGAGCACATTTGACTTGACAGCTGGCTACTGGCAAATCAGGTTAGCTGGGGAGTCTAAAGCCAAGACAGCATTTTCTACCCCAGATGGGCATTATCAGTTTGTGGTGATGCCCTTTGGTTTGAAAAATGCACCTGCCACCTTCCAAAGGTTGGTGAATCAAGTCCTTACTGGGTTGGATGACTTTTGTGCAGCATATCGGACGATATTGCTGTCTTTAGCTCCACCTGGGAGGATCACCTGGTCCACCTGAAGGAAGTGCTAGAGGCTCTGCAAAAGGCAGGCCTCACTATCAAGGCAACCAAGTGCCAGATAGGGCAGAGTAAGGTTGTATACTTGGGCCACCTTGTGGGTGGAGGCCAAGTTCAACCCCTGGAGAGTAAGATTCAGACCATAAAGGACTGGACTCTTCCAACTACCCAGACTCAGGTCAGAGCTTTCTTGGGCCTGAATGGGTACTACAGGAAGTTTGTTAAGAACTATGGGACCATTGTGACTCCTCTTAATGATCTGACATCCAAGAAGATGCCCAAAAAGGTTCAGTGGACAGTAAGCTGTCAAAAGGCATTTGATGACCTGAAGAAGGCCATGTGCTCTGCACCTATCCTGAAGAGTCCTGACTACTGAAGAGAGTTTATTGTCCAAACAGATGCTTCTGAGTTGGGAGTGGGAGCTGTGCTTTCACAACTTAATGTAGATGGTCAAGACCAGCCCATTGCTTTCATTAGCAGAAGGCTGACCCCCAGAGAGAAACGTTGGTCAGCCATTGAGAGGGAGGCCTTTGCTGTGGTGTGGGCCCTGAAGAAGTTGAGACCATACTTGTTTGGTACTCACTTCAAGATTCAGACCGACCATAAGCCCCTCTTATGGCTTAATCAGATGAAGGGTGAAAACCCCAAACTACTCAGGTGGTCCATTTCCCTACAGGGGATGGACTTTACAGTGGAGCACCGCCCAGGGACTGACCATGGTAATGCAGATGGTCTCTCCAGGTACTTCCACTTAGAACATGAAGACACAACTGGTCAAGGTTAGTCTAATGTCCCCGCGTTTGGGGGGGGGGTTGTGTAGGAGAGTAGGGTCTGCTATCCTATGGTCACCCCAAATTTTTGCTTTTTGCTTCACTGCAAGAAGTGGGGCCCTTTCCCTCTATCCAACGAACAGTTATCCACAGGTAGAATTCCCATAGTGCACTTCGCACATGCCATCTACTCTGGGTACAGCCCTGAGCGTACTTTTCCACAATGTTGTCCATGTGCAACCGTGGCAAGATCTCATCCTTGGCTCCCAGGCCCTCTCCCATCTGAATCCTTATGTACTTCTTTTATCGACCCAAGTCACATGAGGGAAAGGGCCCCACTTCTTGCTTGCATTCAGAGAGAGAGCATCTCAGAACAGGCTCGTTCTTTGCGATAGTGGCTTTATGCTGCTTGACCCATTGAAGGTGGAGAGGCTCCTTAGGAAGACTACACGTGCTGACACCTTTTCTCCTTTATATTAAAAATATGCTTATGTAGGGATGTCATCTTAGCGCTAGATTAGGGATAGATTTAATGCTTTTCACTCACCATGCAGGGAAATTTGAACTCATGCTTCCTGATTTTCTATATCCTACTTGTTGAATTAATAGTGTTGTTCATGCTGCACCGTTTAAATTGGATGCAAAGGTCTGACTTCATGCTGATTCCTTTGCATTTCTACACACTTGTGTTGACGTGTCTTTATGTCCAGTTTTTTTTGGCTTTGTAATAAACTAACTAATCTTACATAGTTGTCAGTGAAAATGATTATGTATCAAAACGAATTATCAGCTAGATGACTGTTGATTAATGACGTTTCCACCCTTTACACTTTCATGCTGCGAAAAAGAACCATCAGAGTGTGTCTCTAGAAAAGATTTGGAACTAATGGGCCTGGCCCTTTCATTTACAATAGGGTACACAGCTGCACAGCCTTGTACGTAACATCTGTCCGGTGTGCCTGGTATGAAGCTAATTTCTAACTTTCAGCTACCTATCAGTCTAGTACAGAAAATAATACGCCTATTCTACCTAACAAAGTGGATGATTAGACACCTGCAGAGGAGACCATAACATTACTCTTGCAAAGTAAATATTAAAATGAAATTCATGCCATTCAGGCCTGTTTGCAAGTTAGGCCATATTAAATTAAAAATAACTCCCAAGAAAATAGAGTTAGCAGAAGCATTTAAACTAGATTCACTGATGATAGATCCACTAGATATACAGATTGGTTTTCATTACGGTAAATATAGACATCTACTACACTTGGTTTATATAAGACACATGGATAAATACTGTTCAACACATGTTGAATGTATATGTTGCATATAAAGGGGTGGAGCACTAAATTACACTGCTTCACTATGGAGAGTGTTCATAGAAAGGCATTTTACTTTCTTAATGGCACACGGCGGATCGGTTACCCAACCGTAATATTAGTCATCTGTGAAACAATTTTGTGTAATTACTTTTTAAATCATGTGCGAAAACGAAACCATCAATTACTTGATGAATGTTAATTGCTTTGCTCATTTGGAGTGTACAAAAAGTTAATCACATATTATGATTTAAATGTGTTCTCGTGAATAGATATCAGGCATACTCAGTGGTACAATGTTATGCTCTTTGAGCGCAACGTCGGCGGATTTACTTACTTAACGTTGTATTTTTTGGAGTCTTGAATACAAGATGAATACTATAGGTAATTGTAAATGCTTTATTAAACAGTTATAGGTTTTATCAAAAATATACCTGTACTTTACAGCAGTATGTATCTTTATTTACAGGAAGTATACATTAATTTCAAAAGTAGTAACAAAAAAACACTGCCGAAATGGTTCTCTGAAAAGGAGATGTTTGAAGGCAAGGTTTAAACAAAAGTTGATATGCAAATAAGAAAAATGGTTTTAGACTGTACAAATACACTTGCCAAAACAAAACGTATTGTCAGTCACACAATTATTGCTTTTCAAAGCAGCCCAAATATACCAAAGGAATATAGTTTGAAAACAACTATATTCAGGATTCATTCGTGAAAAGCATATGAAATTGTTAAAGAACATGACAGTTTTTTGGATAATTTGTACCAAACACATGTCCAAGGACTTGGACTAAGAATTATTTTGAGCCACTGATTAGAGACGATTTGTTACAGGTTTTTCTTAAGTATTTTATATTTCAGATGAAAAGAGCTCAATAAAATGGCCCCGATGGAAGAAAGATGAGTTCAGTATGCCAGTTTTTACATTTATGAGCATCAAAACTGAGGTTAATTTTCAACTGACAAGATTTTATTCGATTTGATAACATAAAGACTGGCTAGCTATGGTTTGGTGTAATTGTATTAAAACTTTTGGCAGCAAGCCTTTCAGCAACAAAAAAAAAAATTACAATGCGGCAGGCGAAAACTGAGGAAAAAGCAGGAAGGAGGGGGTAAAATATAACAAATGTTGGAAATGCTGGACCGAGCCAGCAATCCAAGCAATAAGAACATTGCAGGTCTCAGTAGCTCTGCCGGTCAGCTGGCAAATAAGCCTACTACATATAATACACCAAACTTTCAATGATAACTTCCAATTGGCACTGTCCGAGAAACTTACAGATGGGGTCTGATGGTGAGCATCCTGAGTAGGGCTTCTGTGAGCATGTGAAATCTGAGCGAAGGAGTGAAGACGGCCCGATGCTCCTATTGCAGCGGCGGCCTAATGGGAGAGTGGCGTGAGTGAGATCCACTCACCTACAGACCACTGCATCAGGAGGAACCCTGCCAGATCTGAGTACTGAACTGGTGAGAAGCATGCCATGTGAGTGAGAAACCCTGCCCGCTTGCTGTGCAGCCTCAAAAAGGTGAAGTGCTGCAGCTGCGAAGGGCCTGGGTGAGACTATGCCAAAGCAGAGCCAGGATTAGGTAGTGGACTGGGCCAGCTGGCAACATTGAGATTGAGCTAGGCCACCACGTGAGCGGGATGGGGGATTGTGTTGTACCACTGCTTGAGCAGTCAGGAGGACTATATACTGGCCATGGTTTGAGAGATATCTCTTCCCAGGGGGTATTTCAAGGTCCCAGTGTAAGGCTTTAGCAGAGATAAGAGCACTGAGACCCCATGGGAAATCATGGATTCAGATTTCACAGTGATGGTCCAGGCTGTTTGGAGGAAATTTTTCCCTGCCAAACAACTATTGATGAAAGCTGGATTACCATACACCCTCAAACTGCAACTTGCCATCAAGGGCAGATTCCATCTTTTCACTGATCGCAAACTCGCCATCAAATTCTGCTACAAACATGTACAAAACACCACTGAAGATGGGCCTGCGACTGCTGGTGGCCCATGCATCCCATTAATGGCAATGACTGAGGAACACTACCCAAATCTACTAGTTCTCTTTGGAAGGATATGTTAGCATTGCATGTGTGAAAATAATTCAGAACAGCTAGTGCACTGAATGTTGATGGCTTGGGGTCCTTCCTTTGAGATTATGTATATCCACTTTATGAAATTATAAGTCTTTAGGCTGCTTGTAGAAACCTGACCATCCATCCTTATAGTCAGAAGGTGGGTTTGCATAGCTCTCTGGCCTACCTAGGGTTCGGCCCCACTTGGGTTTTGACTGCCCACATTCCTGTTGGATGTGAGCCGGCTGGTTTGGATTATGAGGGGTTAATTTTCTTCAATGGGTAATGGGTGTAGAAACGGCAGGTGGGGTGGGAATATCTGCATGTTTTCTTTGTATGGATACCTCCTCAACAAAAAACTGAAATCCCCATAACTAATTGTTCTTGACTATTTGGCAAAAGAAACCCGGTCTAGGACACTCAACAGTTACTTGAAAAGGAGACTACAATGTAGTGTTGAATTCAAATCTTGATAAGTACCATTCTGTACACAGACCTCATCTATGTGTCTTACCAGCTGCAGGCTATTATGACAGATAATGACTTAAGGGATATGTTGCTTGATACACACCCCTTGGTTGCAGAGGGCACGTGTATCACCATTTCGTGCAATGCATGGTCACAAATGTATTACTGGTCGGCTACCAAGGACTTGTGCGCTGGGAAAAGCTGTGTAGAGTATCTGCTCTGGACTCCCTCAGATTACGCACCAGTGGGGTTGACCCGGCATTGAGTGGTGTAGACAGACCGTTGTTTAATTGAAGACTCCTGAGGTATGCCCTCATAGATCTCCTTCTTTAAATCCAAAATAAAACTTCTACCTCGAGAACAACAACGACACCAACTCCACTATCCTGATCGCCAACCTTGCCAACCTCAGACTCAGACAGCTCGTCACAACACCCACCCACTCTGCCAGCCACACGCTTGACCCCATCTTTTCCCCAAGCTCCCATATCTCCTTCAGCCACACCACCAAACTCCACTGGACCGACCATTGCTGCATCCACTTCACCTTCCGGAAACTCACCATGTATCACCGCACCCAACAGATCCTCCGCCGCAGCTGGAGGAAAATCACAGCTTTACACCACCCAAGCCCAAAGCCCACCCACAGAACCCACCGACCCCGACGCCAGCAACCTCCACAACTGCACCAGCACCCTCGCCTGATCAAGAATCCCTCCAACAGACGCACCAACAAGAATGCCAGCTGGTTCACCGAGGACCTCAAGACCTCCAAACAAAAGTGCCGAAAACTAGAGAAGAAATGGCACCACAAACAGACACCGCGGAACCAAGCAGCCCACAAGAACGCCATGCGCCAACACCATCACCTCATCAGATCTGCCAAAAATTCCTCCTTCAAGGACTGCCTTAAAAACAACGCACACTACAGCAAATAGCTCTTCAACATTTTGAAGGAACTCTCCAACCCCAGCTCCAACACCAATGACATCCCAGCATCGCAAGACCTGTGCAACTCCCTTGCCTCCTTCTTCCACCGCAAGATCGCAAACATCCATGAAAGCTTCAACAGCGAGACCACCAAGACAGCCAATGACACCTCAGACCCCACGGCCACCACCCACTGCGACCCCCTTCTCAATTGGACCAACATCAACAACGACAACACCATCAAAATCATGAGCACCATCCACTCTGGCTCCCTGTCAACGCATTGCTCAAGAAACCTAAGGCAGACCCAAGGGACCTCAAGAACTTCCGGCCCATCTCCTTACTCCCGTTTCCGGTGAAGGTCATCGAGAAAACCGACAACAAACAGCTGACCCGCTACCTCGAGGAGAAGAACATCCTGGACCAGTCCCAGTCCGGGTTCCGCAGCAACTACAGCACCGAAACAGTCCTCATTGCCACCACCATTGACATCAGCACCCTGCTGGACAACGGCGAGACCGCTGCCCTCATCCTCCTGGACCTGTCAGAAGCCTTCAACACGGTCTGCCACTGCCCCCCTACGCAATTGCCTCCACAATGCAGGAATCCGAGGCAAAGCATGGGACTGGACCACCTCCTTCCTCTACGGCAGAACACAGAGTGTCCGTCTCCCCCCTTTCCGATCCAAAGCCTCCAAGATCATTTGCGGCGTACCCCAAGGATCATCCCTCAGCCGGACAATGTTCAACATCTACATGACCATCGCTCGCTCATGTCGCCGGACTACATGACCTCAACATCATCTCCTAAGCTGACGACACATAGCTGACCCTCTCCCTCACCAAGGACCCCAGCACCGCCAAAACAAACCTCCACGAAGGAATGACAGCCGTCAAAGAATAGATGAAGAATAGCCGACTCAAGCTAAACTCAGACAAGACGGAGATCCTCATCCTCTGCTCCACCCCCTCAGCCTGGGATGACTCCTGGTGGCCGACCGCCCTTGTAGCAGCACTGACACCCACCGACCATGCTCACAACCTGGGATTCATCCTCGATTCAACACTCTCCAAGCAAGTCAACGCCATCTCATCCTCCTGCTTCAACACTCTCCGCATGCTCAGCAAGATCTAAAGGTGGATCCCCACCGACACAAGAAGAGCGGTCACCCAGGCCCTCGTCAGCAGCAGGCTGGACTACAGAAACGCCCTCTACGCGGGAGCCCCAGCCAAACTGCTGAAACGACTGCAACGCATACAGAACGCCTCGACACGCCTGATCCTCGACATCCCTCAAAACAGCCACATCACCCCTCACCTGAGAGACCTGCACTGGCTTCCCATCAACAAGAGGATCACCTTCAAGCTCATCACCCACACTCACAAGGCACTCCACAACACCGGACCAGCATACCTTAAAAGACAACTCATCTTCTACACCCCGAAACGCCAGCTCCGCTCCGCCGACCACACCCTGGCTACCGTTCCTCGCATCTGAAGAGCTACCTTCGGCAGCAGATCTTTCTCCTACCTCACCACCAAGACGTGAAACACCCTCCCTATCCTCCTACCGCAGACCAAAGACCTACTAACCTTCACAAGGCTACTCAAGACCTGGCTATTCGAGCAGTAGCAGCATCCCACCCCAGCGCCTTCAGACTCTCAAGGGTGAGTAGCGCGCTCTACAAATGTCTTGATTGATTGATTGATTAAATTTGTTTTTGCTCAATGCACACTCTGCATGCATTGGGAGGTCTTCAAGGTCTACATCGGGGTATATTCATGTCTAAGCAGCTTTTGTTGCTTTGGACCCTGCACACAAGCCTAATTCAATTATAACAAAAGCTACATAATCTGAAAACCAACTTTTTTGCATCTGGTGACATGCAGTGTCTGGTTCAGTTCCATGTCAAACTCTTGGAATGTGAAGCAACAGAGAGAGATAAACACATTACCTGCACTAGGAACCACTGCCGGGCAGTATGGGAATGGTGACAGAGCTAGCAAGACACTGGCTATGATATTAAAAAAAATGGTGTACTTCTAATGTTAAAGAGTTGCTTGATAGGGAAGCTGTGGCTTGTCATGCTACTAAGGATGCCACACAGATGATGCTTCAATGATATGCTGACCGGTATCAGTCGACACCCTGTGGGATTACAGAATATTTTGATTAAATACAGCTGCTGTGACTGGAGGATGCACATAGGCAGTATCTGGATGCCCCATTTGGTAAGGAGGATGTGATTTGTGTAGTCAGAAACGTACCTAAAGACAAGACTGCCGCCTGGATTGGTAGACAGCCCAATTTCATATGGAATACATGGAGGCGTTTGCTACCCGTTTGCTAGTTATATATGACGAGGCTAGAAGTATCGCATGTCTTCTGCCATTCGTTAGGGAGGTGCTGCTTGTGACAATACTAAAACCTGATAAACCTGTAAACTTTTGCTATTCTTACAGGACACTCTCTATGATTTATATTAACAACTAGTTTACCTGTTGCGCGTTGCTGCGATCTCCGAAGAAAGGAAATTCAAGGAAACTCGTTATGATAACATTCAATTTACATTGTGTCATTTTTATTGAAACTTATCCATTTTAATATGGAAAACATTTCAAAGTGTCGTTTTAATTCTATTTATTTATTCGAGTGCTTGTGGATACACGATTTTTTGTTTTTACGTCTTGTGCGTACATCAGTATTCGAAAGATTATGAGGGCCCTGGGGGGCCGATATGTAAAAAAAGTTTATGCCAGAAACCTTCGCGGAAGTGTACTCAACAACTACCCAAAGTTTCATGGCGATCGGATGAATGGTGTTTTAATTCTATTTATTTATTCGAGTGCTTGTGGATACACGATTTGTTGTTTTTCCGTCTGGTGCATACATCAGTATTCAAAAGATTATGCGGGCCCTGGGGGGCTGATATTTAAAAAAAAATTATGCCAGAAACCTTCGCGGCAGTGTACTCAACAACTTCCCAAAGTTTCATGGCGATCGGATAAATGGTATTTTAATTCTATTTATTTATTCGAGTGCTTGTGGATACACAATTTGCTGTTTTTCCGTCTGGTGCGTACATCACTATTTGAAAGATTATGAGGGCCCTGGGGGGCCGATATTTAAAAAAAAGTTATGCCAGAATCCTTTGCGGGAGTGTACTCAACAACTTCCCAAAGTTTCATGGCGATCGGATGAACGGTGTAGTAATGCATAAAGGACAAACAGACAAACAGACAGACATACTTTCATTTTTATATATATAGATAAGATAATGGCCAAATTGATGGTGGATAGAATTCTCCTTCTCCTTCCAAGCGTTGGTTGACCTGACCAGTCTGGGTTTGTGCCAGGAGGATCAACTGTTCATAATCTACAAACCTTCTTTGCCCTGCTTCGTTTGATTGATCTGGAACTACAACCTATGGCTGTGGTCTTGGACAGTACAAAGGGGCATGATTCACTGAAATGCCCATACCTGTTTGCACTCCTTGACTGAATCAGCTACAGTCCTTCCTTTATCTAGTGGGTCACACTGGTCTATACACAATCTGTGAGAATACAGGTGAATGGCACTGTCTTGCCCTCAGTTTTGATCACCAGAGCGCACCTTTTTCCCTATTTCTCTGCACTATAGCAATGGAACCACTTGCAGCCCACCTGTGGCACCACCATGCTAAACGGGGCTACATTACATGGCATGTGAATTGTGCTGCTGATGATTGCAGATGACATGACTGTCTATTTGAAAAATCCTGGGGCTAATCTCGTGCCTATTTTGCATTTGATTTCTTAAACTGCGTAGTTTTATTGGCATCGCTGTGGACTGGTAAAAATCAGTGATCTTCCCACTCACCCTTCCTTTGTTGTTTTCACCCTTCCTTCCTTTGACCTTCCCTTTCTTCCTTTCAATTTTCCTTTCTTACTTATTTAACTCCTTTCACCATTCCTTCGACACTTTAACTCATCAAGCCTACCTCCTTTTCAGTTTTTAGCTACCATTTATTTATTTTCTCAAACTATGTTTTTAATCTTATATTCCTCCCACCCCACTCACTCTCTTTCCTGCTCACTGTGGGCACGATGTAGGTAATCCCAGATTACCGATTCTTAAATACTGAATCATACCGATTCGGTATTTAAGAACTGACAATCGGGATGTAGGTAAGTTTACCGATTTAATTACCGAATCGGTATGATTCGGTAATTACCGAATCAGTATTTACCGATTCGGCAATTGACATTCATTCCTATGGGCCTGGGAGGCCCATAGGAATGAATGGCAATTACCGAATCGGTAAATACCGATTCGGTAATTGGGGGAAACATTGAAGGGTGGCAGGGTGTCACTTTGACACCCTGTTGCACCCCTCAATTGTGCATGAGTGCACATGTTGCAGACATACATACCCTTAGGGCATGTATGTCTGCAACATGGCATTGTTTAAAAAGCAAACAAAATGCTTTTTAAAGGGTTTTCATTATGTACCACCAACTTCTAGTTGGTGGTAAATTACGAATTCTTAAACCCCTTTAGCACTGATTACAGTGCTACCTACATGTCAAAATACAGATTCGGTAATTTTACCAAATCAGTATTTTACCGATTCGGTAAAATTACCGAATCTGTATTTTAACATGCCCCTACATCCCAAAATCCAAATGCCGGTCGGTAACGGCCAAAATCGGCCGTTACCGACCGGTATTTGCCTTCCTACATCCGGCCCTAGAACTTTTTGTTTTACGATTTCGATAATTTCTTTTTTTCTCTATCCTTTCCTGAACTTGGCTCACTATAAAGTTCTTGACCTCCATCTCTAAGCCCAAATTTGCCCCTGCCTTCCCTTAAATTGTTTTATAGGCCGCTATCTACAAGTCTGCGGACAGAATAGGGCAAATATAAAACTAATAAATTTTCTGTAAAACCCAGGTTACCAGTCCATTTAGTGCAGTGGCTATCCACACTTGGGTTCGATTCACAAAGGCAAACTTGGGACCTGACATTTAAGTTTAAATCTGAAGCCTAATATAAACATGAAGTCCAAGTGCCAAATCCACATTGGGAAACTTAGACCTGAAGTCTAAGTTTACCTTTGTGAATTGAGTCCTTAGACTTTAGGTCTAACCTTAGAGCTCAATTCACAAAGGTACACTTAGCCCTGAAGTCTAAGTTTAGACCTGAAGCCTAGGGCCCTAATTCATAAAGGTAAACTTAGAACGGATGTCCTATACTTTAGGTCTGAACCTAGACTTCAGGTATAAGTTTACCTTTGCAATTCAGGCACTTAGTCTGATAAAGCTGGGTGTTTTGTATGCCACTGCTGACAATACATAAGTGAAACCAGAAGTGATGTTCGAACTCCCCCTGTTGCCCTATTGGTCAGTCACCTGCCTCTGACATGGCCATAACTCCATTTCTGCCTTGCTGGCCGATAAATGCACTATCTCTGTGTTCTCCCTTTGCTTCATTCTAATCTTCTCTCATCTGCTGCTTTCTGTTATTACCTTGCTCTTTCTTCATACTGCCTTTTCCTTCATTGGCATTAGTTTCAATATGAGGGGCACATGAAAAAGGTGAGTAATTTTTATATAATGAGAGAAGGCGGTGAAAGAGGAGGGGGGAGCAAGGAGATAGAAAGCAGAAGGGAAAATATTCCCTCATTGATTGTAATGCAATGTCCTCATGCAATCAGTGGAAGTAAATATCAATCAAACCAAAAGGCTCTTGGACAAAGAAAACCATAAGAAAAAGGAGGTAGGCTATTGAATCAGACACAGGCAACTGAGATGAGCAAGAAGATAATGAATCATTAGGAAGAGGTGAACCCAAAGCCCATTTTAGGCCTATATGAAAAAAGTTGTGTTTTCTTCAGTGGCGGCTGGTGACATTTGAAAGTGGTGTGTTGTAATTATTGTCGTACTGCACCGCAGCGAGCGAGCTAGAACAGCCAACAGGAGTTCGGGGGGGTTGCCCCCAAGAAAAGTTTGAAAAAAGATTGGACAAATAGTGTATTTTCAATCAAATTTGAGAAAGCAGGAAGGTTAATATAGCAGTTGTGAAAGTGCAGTTTTTACATTAATAAAGAGACGTCATATAACATAGGTAGCTGCTTATTCAGTATCAACACAGAGCTTCATAACAGACTTCGGGATACAATGCATTGCTGAGTACCTCTGATGATTGTAGATTTCCCAGACTAAGTAACTTGTTATGTGACGGTTGTGTTTATGTACCAGATTTTTTGAACACTGAAACCAATGTAATTACCAGACTCTTCCACTGATATGCACCCTTCTCAACATAATCCTTAATAGCCTCTAAGTATTCGCGATACTTGAAGGGTTAATCCACATGCAGTAGAAATCTAGTCACAACTTGTATTGTCTATTGTTGACTAAAGCACTACAATTAGATAGGCCGCCGCAAACAACTTGTTGCAGGAAGTGTCTCCTGGTCATAGCTTCAAAGATTTTGGGACAGCAAATGGTTCATTATTTTTTTTTATTTTCTTTTTTATTTTTTTTACAAGTCTAACTTGTTTATTGATAAACTGTGCAATTACCTAAAATCATTACAGTATAAAATACAATGAGCTGCAATAAAAAAGAAGACAATAAACCCCCCCCTACTCAGGTTATACAGGTTCTATTAATTTATTATTTTTTAGTGAAGTGACATAAAACCACTATGACTGGTCTGTTACAGCTTGCCACTCACCCACGTAATGCAAACTATGTGTCTCTTTGTCATCTCTTACATGTATTCTCCTCTCTTTACGAAAGTTCTCACCTACCTCTTTCTTTTTACTCTCTCCTCTTTCTGTATCTCTTTTTTTTATCGGTCCTTCTTCCCCACTTCCCTTTCTCAGTTGTCTATTTATAATCTGTCTGCTTCTCTTTATACCCTATGTCTCTCACCTATTTCACTTTGTCTCTCTTTCAACTGCCTCATGCCTCTCTACCTCTTATTGCCTCTCTAAAATGTGTCTACCTCTCTCTCACCAGTCTATATTGTCCATTTGTCTATCCTTCCAAACTCTCTCATTTGCCTCTTTCTAGTCTGTCTTTATATCATAGGTCTCTTTCTCTCTTCTGTCACCCTCGCTCACTCTGAGCTGTCTTGTACCAGCCTGCAATTTTAATACACATATCTTAGTGGCCGCCTTTAGTTCTCACCATCTTACTTGTTTTCTCCTTTTATTTTTCTGTCTCCTTCCTGCATGTCTCTTTTGCTACCCCTATCACCTCTGTTATCCATATCTCTATCACAACTGTCTTCTATCTCTCTGACCTTTGCATTCTCTTTCTGTCTCATACACAAGATCACACACACCTTCTCACATTTCTTTGTAGTGCACTCTTTCTCTCTTCCATTCTTTCAGCTTTCCCTGGTGCTCTCTTTCATGTGCCTCTTCTGTATTACTTTTTCCCTCCAGGGTCAGCTTGAAAAAATACTGATGCCTTATCTGAACATGTTGCTTTTTTTCCAATGTCTTTTTCATGCCTTCATGCACGATGGAATTTAATCTTATAGGCACCTCACAAAGGAGCCACAGGTTACAAACGGTGAGATAAGGCTGCATTTGTGTCACTGAGTGTGCTTTATATAAGTACATTCCCTGCAGGCAACAGAAAGTAAACAAAGCTCTGTGAGCCCTGTTTAATTGCTGTTCCTTGCACTGCCTTTGCTACCTGTGAGGCCAGGTATCCCAAAGGCAGTGCCAGAGGTCGCATGGGGCACTCCAGGGGTCCCCGTTTTGACCACTAAATGACGTCCATGTCCTTATGTTTCCAGTACTTGTTCTACTAAAACTAAATCAAGCACAGGCCTTTTGAGGAATGCGGTTATAAACTTGTAATGTATACACAGTTGAAGGTTTCGCTTACACAATGCAGCTTGATGTATATACCTACCGTCACAATATTTTAATTCTCAATATGTAGGTCATTATATTTTTTCCGTTGCTATAGTGGCATTCAACCTAAAGAAAGTTCATAATTTTTGTTTTCCGTACATCCTATAGAAACCTCCTAATTTTTAGTTATATGTGTTCAGGATCCTTCTGAAGAGGTCCATACTGCTTACTGGTGGAAGGGTTTGTATGCTCTTGTAGCAATTTCCATCTGTAGGAAATTGGGTCATTGCTTGACTAGCGTTGTGAGCCTGGTCAAGCAGCAACCACAATCCGTGTCCGGGTGAGGCACAAGCCAACCCTAAATTAATCTGTGCTCAACCTTCTGGTGGCTTGGCACAGAACAGTCAGCCTCAATTTGGAGGCAATATGTAAAGTATTTGTGCAATATTTCAAACAGTAATAAAGTGAAAACACCACATGAAAAGAATACCACACCATGTTAGAAATATAGTAATAAATAAAAGGACACCAAAAATCCAATCAGTAGTACCGGTTATATTCAATTTTAAAGGTTTTAGTGAAAAAGAATGTCAAGAAACACAAAGCGCCAACTCTGGATATGTGGTTGCACCAGACCGGGGCAAAGTCACAAGTTTAGGCTGACCTTGATGGAGCATGGGGTGACTTCAGGGACCCTGTTATGTCCCCTGAACAAAGTACCTTAAATCCTGGTTTGCGTAGTGTTTCGAGTGTCGGCGTTGGAGATGTGTGGTGCAGCTGAAGTGATGCATCTGGTCCGAGACGTGGTGAGGCTATGATGTGAGGGTCTGTGTCATTATTGAGGCTCCTATCGAAAAGGTTTGCAGTGCACAGTCTGCCTTCAAGGATTCGGTGCACAGTCAGGGCGATGTGTCAGTTCTGAAGAGCTGCAAGGCTGCCATGAAGCATCCAGTGTCCTTGTCGAGGCTGCCATCGAAAAGGGATACAAGTGTCTGTGGCAAGGATGTGTTGGGCAGTCGGCTGATGTGTTGGTTCCAAAGTGTAGCAATGTGAAGGCAGTCTTTGCAACAGGTCCAATCCACGCAGCAGCAGCAATGTGCCGGTCCCTTTCAGGTCTGTGCCATGCAGCAGAAGACGTGTGGTTTCCTCTGTATCCACAGAGGCTGGCACAGCACCTTAATCCCAACTCCAAGGGTCCAGGACTGGGATGACACCATGATGTGTCCCTGAGGCTTCAGATCAGGAGGCCAGCCAATGAGCCCTTTGAGTCACTCTGAGTTTAGGGTTCAGGAGATGCGGATCCAATCCTTCTCATCCAGACAAGAGGGCAGGAAGCAGGTCAGCACAGAAGGACAGCAGTTCCTTCACAGCAGCAGTCCAGCAGAGTGGCTGTCCTTTCAGCAGCACAGTAATCATTGTTTCTGGCAGTGTAATCACAGGTTCAAAAGTGTACTGAAGAGTTGGTGTCTGAGGTCTAGTATTTACACTCAGTGGGTGTTTGAAGTGGGAGGAACCTTCTAGAGCAGAGGTCTTCAAACTATTTTGGTCTGAGCCCCCCTCAAGCAAAATGTTTTGAAGTAAGGCCCCCCTCCGACACTTTATGGCAAGGATTGGGGAGTGGGAGGGATGATCACAGGGGGCAGGGATCATGAGAACATTTATGGGGTGCTTTTCTGTAGCTCGTAATCCACACTAAATATGCCGCACCAAGCAAGAACAGAATTGACCACAAACACTACTGCCCATAATAGGGGTGCCGTAGGCCTCAATGCACTCCACCTGCTGCAATAATGATGGGTGTAGCCCTGGGAGACAAGCTATTTCCTCTACTTTTATTCCTTCTCCGCCATGTCTGACCATCACTTCAATCTCAAAACAAGGCCAGTCTCTGCCTTTAAGAAAAGTAGCTACTGTATTCTTCCCCATTTGTTTGGTGCCAATGGGGTCATCTGCCCTAACGCTAGCAAGGACAATAAGCCCCCATGCCCAAATTCTATTGTAAACATACATAACTGTGATGCAGTGGGCCCCTGGGCTAAAGTGTCACTGTACTTACTTCACTAATATTAGCTGCTGCCTGGCTGTTACCTCTGACCTTTCCCAAAATGGGATCCCATCGCATACCAACCGTCTCCCTCCCATCCCTCCTCACCATATCATCTCTCTGATGCCCAAATCAAGGTGTCTCCTCTGTTTCATTTACACCCTCCATTGGGTCATTGCTCCAAGGCTCAAGGAAACACTGGCACAGGAAGTGTGCTCCAGACCTCTTATGCAGCTGCAGCAACAAATATGCATACAGCTTTAACCCCTTCGCTGCTAGGCCTTTTCCCCTCCTGTGCTGAGGCTTTTTTTGGCGTTTTGGAGTAGTGCGCGCTTAGGCCCTTGTAACTTTTTGACCACATAAGGTATCCACGCCAAATTTGCGTCCTTTTCTTCCAACATCATGTGGATTCTAAAGGCGCCCAGGGTTTGTGGATTCCCTTGGAGGGGGCCCAGAAATTAACCAAAATATAGTGATTTTTTAGTTTTTTTCAGAAAAATGGGAAAAACGGGCTGCAAATGAAAGCCTCTGGGTGTTTCCCTGAAAATGGTATCACAAAAGGGTTTGTGGGGCTGAAATCTCCATTTTCTCAGCTTTCAGAGAATGACAGACTTTTGTCAGAGAACCGAAATTTTTCACTCAGTTTTGGCATTTTTCTGGGACATAGCCTATTTTTGCTATTTTTAGAGCTTTCCACCTCCTTCCAGTTAATGGTAGAAATGAGTTTGAAAGCAATAATGGATCCTGGAAAGCTTTACATTTTCGAAAAGTAGACAAAATTCTGAATTCAGAAAGGGGTCATTTGTCTAAATCCATGAAGGTTTCGTTATAGAAACTAACAGTTAGATATTGGAATATTTGAAATTTTGTTGAAAAAAACAGGCTTTTGTCTCAACGTTTTCACCTAATACTTTTTCTAATTTTGACAGCTCTTGGAAAGCAATATACCGTTACATCCGTTAGACCTTCCTGGTTGTGGGGATATATAGGACTTGTAGTTTCACCAAGAACTCGACGAACCCAGATCCAAAAACTGAGCAGCAACTTGCAATGGTATTTTTTCATTTACTGGGTATAGTGCACTTTGTCTTGGAAAATGTATACATGGAATAATCTGTATGAAAGACACCTATGTATTTCTGAATTGGGTACAAATTATAGAGTTCAGAAACAGTATATAATTGCACATTTTCAGAGTTGGGAATACTCATACTAGCATGAGAATTATTGGTCATTTTTCATAAAGATTTTTTTTTTACACAATGTTTTTCATTCAAAGGGAGAAATCCATGAAAGCTCAATTGGTAATAACAGTTGATTTACAAATCTGAATTACCCCAAGTGTCCCGATAAAAACGGTACCTCACTTGTGTGGGTCGGCCTTGTGCCTGCGACAGGAAACGGCGCAAAATGCAACGTGGTCACACCTAAATTTAGCAGTTACAAATTGACCCTTTTTTGGCAAAGTGCCTACCTGTAGTTTTTGCACCCTAGCTCTGCCGGCACCTAGGGAAACCTAAGAAACCTATACATTTTTGACAACTAGACACCCAGGGGAATTCAGGATGGGGTGACTCGCCTGCCTACCCCCAGGTTTTGTTACCCAGAATCCCTTGAAAACATAAAAATTTGATAAAAAAAACACATTTTCCTCACATTTCTGTGGTGGAAAGTTCTGGAATCTGCGTGGATCAACAAATTTCCACCCACCCAGCGTGCCCCCAGGTCTCCCAAAAAAAATGGCACCTCACTTGCGTGGGTAGGCATAGTGGCTGCGACATGAAACAGCGCAAAACGCAGCATGGTCGCACCTCAATTTCCCAGTGAAATTTAGCACGATTTGGACAAAAAGACTACCTTTTGTTTTTGCGCCGTAGCTCTGCCAGCACCTAGGGAAACCTAGCAAACCTATACATTTTTGAAAACTAGACACCCAGGGCAATTCAGGATGGGGTGACTCGCCTGCCCACCCCCAGGTTTTGTTACCCAGAATCCCTTGAAAACATAAAAATTTGACCAAAAAAACACATTTTCCTCACATTTCTGTGGTGGAAAGTTCTGGAATCTGCGTGGATCAACAAATTTTCACCCACCCAGCGTGCCCCCAGGTCTCCCAAAAAAAATGGTACCTCACTTGCGTGGGTAGGCATAGTGGCTGCGACATGAAACAGTGCAAAACGCAGCATGGTCGCACCTCAATTTCCCAGTGAAATTTAGCACGATTCGGACAAAAAGACTACCTTTTGTTTTTGCGCCGTAGCTCTGCCAGCACCTAGGGAAACCTAGCAAACCTATACATTTTTGAAAACTAGACACCCAGGGGAATTGAGGATGGGGTGACTCGCCTGCCTACCCCCAGGTTTTGTTACCCAGAATCCCTTGAAAACATAAAAATGTGATCAAAAAAACACATTTTCCTCACATTTCTGTGGTGGAAAGTTCTGGAATCTGTGTGGATCAACGAATTTCCACCCACCCAGCGTGCCCCCAGGTCTCCCAAAAAAAATGGTACCTCACTTGCGTGGGTAGGCATAGTGGCTGCGACATGAAACAGCGCAAAACGCAGCATGGTCGCAGCTCAATTTCCCAGTGAAATTTAGCACGATTCGGACAAAAAGACTACCTTTTGTTTTTGCGCCGTAGCTCTGCCAGCACCTAGGGAAACCTAGCAAACCTATACATTTTTGAAAACTAGACACCCAGGGCAATTCAGGATGGGGTGACTCGCCTGCCCACCCCCAGGTTTTGTTACCCAGAATCCCTTGCAAACATAAACATTTGACCAAAAAAACACATTTTCCTCACATTTCTGTGGTGGAAAGTTCTGGAATCTGCGTGGATCAACAAATTTCCACCCACCCAGCGTGCCCCCAGGTCTCCCGAAAAAACTGGTACCTCACTTGCGTGGGTAGGCATAGTGGCTGCGACATGAAACAGCGCAAAACGCAGCATGGTCGCACCTCAATTTCCCAGTGAAATTTAGCACGATTCGGACAAAAAGACTACCTTTTGTTTTTGCGCCGTAGCTCTGCCAGCACCTAGGGAAACCTAGCAAACCTATACATTTTTGAAAACTAGACACCCAGGGAAATTCAGGATGGGGTGACTCGCCTGCCTACCCCCAGGTTTTGGTACCCAGAATCCCTTGAAAACATAAAAATTTGACCAAAAAAACACATTTTCCTCACATTTCTGTGGTGGAAAGTTCTGGAATCTGCGTGGATCAACAAATTTCCACCCACCCAGCGTGCCCCCAGGTCTGCCGAAAAAAATGGTACCTCACTTGCGTGGGTAGGCATAGTGGCTGCGACATGAAACAGCGCAAAACGCAGCATGGTCGCACCTCAATTTCCCAGTGAAATTTAGCACGATTTGGACAAAAAGACTACCTTTTGTTTTTGCGCCGTAGCTCTGCCAGCACCTAGGGAAACCTAGCAAACCTATACATTTTGGAAAACTAGACACCCAGCGCAATTCAGGATGGGGTGACTCGCCTGCCCACCCCCAGGTTTTGTTACCCAGAATCCCTTGAAAACATAAAAATTTGACCAAAAAAACACATTTTCCTCACATTTCTGTGGTGGAAAGTTCAGGAATCTGCGTGGATCAACAAATTTCCACCCACCCAGCGTGCCCCCAGGTCTCCCAAAAAAATGGTACCTCACTTGCGTGGGTAGGCATAGTGGCTGCGACATGAAACAGCGCAAAACGCAGCATGGTCGCACCTCAATTTCCCAGTGAAATTTAGCACGATTTGGACAAAAAGACTACCTTTTGTTTTTGCGCCGTAGCTCTGCCAGCACCTAGGGAAACCTAGCAAACCTATACATTTTTGAAAACTAGACACCCAGGGCAATTCAGGATGGGGTGACTCGCCTGCCCACCCCCAGGTTTTGTTACCCAGAATCCCTTGCAAACATAAAAATTTGACCAAAAAAACACATTTTCCTCACATTTCTGTGGTGGAAAGTTCTGGAATCTGCGTGGATCAACAAATTTCCACCCACCCAGCGTGCCCCCAGGTCTCCTGAAAAAAATGGTACCTCACTTGCGTGGGTAGGCATAGTGGCTGCGACATGAAACAGCGCAAAACGCAGCATGGTCGCACCTCAATTTCCCGGTGAAATTTAGCACGATTCGGACCAAAAGACTACCTTTTGTTTTTGCGCCATAGCTCTGCCAGCACCTAGGGAAAACTAGCAAACCTATACATTTTTGAAAACTAGACACCCAGGGAAATTCAGGATGGGGTGACTCGCCTGCCTACCCCCAGGTTTTGTTACCCAGAATCCCTTGAAAACATAAAAATCTGACCAAAAAAACACATTTTCCTCACATTTCTGTGGTGGAAAGTTCTGGAATCTGCGTGGATCAACAAATTTCCACCCACCCAGCATGCCCCCAGGTCTCCCGAAAAAAATGGTACCTCACTTGCGTGGGTAGGCATAGTGGCTGCGACATGAAACAGCGCAAAACGCAGCATGGTCGCACCTCAATTTCCCAGTGAAATTTAGCACGATTCGGACAAAAAGACTTCCTTTTGTTTTTGCGCCGTAGCTCTGCCAGCACCTAGGGAAACCTAGCAAACCTATACATTTTTGAAAACTAGACACCCAGGGGAATTCAGGATGGGGTGACTCGCCTGCCTACCCCCAGGTTTTGTTACCCAGAATCCCTTGAAAACATAAAAATTTGACCAAAAAAACACATTTTCCTCACATTTCTGTGGTGGAAAGTTCTGGAATCTGCGTGGATCAACAAATTTCCACCCACCCAGCGTGCCCCCAGGTCTCCCGAAAAAAATAGTACCTCACTTGCGTGGGTAGACATAGTGGCTGCAACAGGAAACGGTTCAAATCGTACGGTGGTGAATTTACATTACCTTATTGCAAAACTACCTTGATTTTGGGGGGGGGCATCTGAGTTTGTGGCCCGGGACTCGGTGGTATTCTTTGCAAAGTAGCAAACCCAAACAGTTCTGAAAACTAGACACCCGGGGGAGTCCAGGGAGGTATGTCATGCATGGGTCCCCCAATGTTTTCCTACCCAGAACTCTCTGCAAACCTTAAAATTAGGTAAAAATTGCACTTTTCCAAACTTTTTGGCGTGGGATCGCCGGGCCGGCAAAAAAGTCATACCACCCTGCGTTCCCCCCTGTTCTCCCGAGTAAAAGGATACCTCACTTGTGTGGGTGCCCCAAAGCAGAATACGCCAAAAATGAATTTTGAAAAAAGTAGTTTTTACTCATATTTACGTTTTACAAATTAAGCACCCCAGCCTAAGTCACATGCCTTTGGCCCACCCACACAAGTGAGGTATCATTTTACTCGGGAGAACAAGGGAAACACTGGGTGGTAGGACATTTGTTCGGGCAGCGAGATCCCACCCAAAAAAGTATGGAAAAGTGGGTTTTTTGACCAAAATTTCAGGTTTGCAGGGGTTTCTGGGTAGCAAAACATTGGGGGACCCACGCATGCCATACCACCCTGGACTCCCCCGGGTGTCTAGTTCTCAGAACTGTTTGGGTTTGGTAGTTTCCAAAGATGCCTGCCAAGCCCCGGGCCAAAAGCTCAGGTGACCCCCTCAAAAAATAAGATTATTTGGCTAAAGGTAATGTTTTCGTCTCCACAGTATGAATTGGGCCTTTTCATAAAACAGCCGCTATGCCTACCCACGCAAGTGAGGTACCATTTTTATCGGGAGACCTTGGGGAACGCTGGGTGGGAGGTAATTTGTGTGTGCCCAGTGATGCCACGCTTTCCCACCCTAAAACGTGTGAAAAAACTGATTTTTTCCATGCAAAAAATGAGGTTTGCAAGGGATTCTGGGTAAAGGAACGTTGGAGGATCCACGCAAGCCATACCTCCTTGGAAGCCCCCGGTTGTCTACTTTTCAGAAATTTGTGGGATTGGTAGGTTTCCCTAGATGGCTGTCTCGCACGGGGCCAAAAACCCAGGTAACCCCTCTTGCAAAAGCTGGTGGACTTAGGGGTTACCTGGGTTTCT
Organism: Lissotriton helveticus; assembly: GCF_964261635.1. Taxonomy (NCBI): domain Eukaryota; kingdom Metazoa; phylum Chordata; class Amphibia; order Caudata; family Salamandridae; genus Lissotriton; species Lissotriton helveticus. The sequence continues at coordinate 802,410,442 of NC_136065.1, read as the reverse complement.
GGCCCCGTGCGAGACAGCCATCTATGGAAACCTACCAAACCCACACATTTCTGAAAAGTAGACACCCGGGCGCTTCCAAGGAGGTATGGCTTGCGTGGATCCGCCAACGTTCCTTTACCCAGAATCACTTGCAAACCTCAATTTTAGCAGAAAAAAATCAATTTTTTCACACGTTGTAGTCTGGGAAAGCGTGGCATCACTGGGCTCACACAAATTACCTCCCACCCAGCATTCCCCCAGGTCTCCCGATAAAAACGGTACCTCACTTGCGTGGGTAGCCATAGTGGCTGCAACAGGAAAAAGTCCAAATCTAACAGTGGTGAATATAAAATACCCTGAAGCAATATAACTTTGATTTTTTGGGGGGGAGGCACCTGAGTTTTTGGGCCGGGGTGGGTGGTATTCTTTGGAAAGTAGCAAACCCAAACAGTTCTGAAAACTAGACACCCGGGAGAGTCCAGGGAGGTATGGCATGTGTGGGTCCACCAATGTTTTCCTACCCAGAACTCCTTGCAAACCTTAAAAATAGGTAAAAATAGCAATTTTCCAAACATTTTGGCGTGGGATCGCCGTGCCGGCAAAAAAGTCCTACCACCCTGCGCTCCCCTTGTTCTCCCGAGTAAAAGGATACCACACCTTAACAGAGTTACTCAAAAGTCAAACATTCAAGCACGGCTATCTATTCCTCAAAGACACACACATACAGGTTGGATTTGGCACGAGGGCGAGTGATGGTTCAGTACATAAAATTTTATTAACAAGATATTTCAAAAAAATGAAATACTCTGTCAATAAATAAATGCATAAAATCTGAACCAGTGACTCGCAACTCGTGAGCTGTAAAGCCACGACAAGGCACCAACCGTTTTACAGGCCATTCACGCACCTTTCATACCTGATACAAACCAGACCATTGACACCATCCGAATGGAAAAGCAACACATAACAACAATCACAATAAGGGGCAAGGTACACCCTACTGCAGAAAGAGAAAAAAAACAATTATTACTGCACACCCATCTAATCCGCAAGCACACACACATACTGGTTGGATTTGGCACGAGGGTGAGTGATGATTCAGTACATACAATTGGATACGCAAGTAATTTCATCAAAAATGAAATACACTGCGTATAATTGAAAGTATGATAAACTGAACCACTGACTCGCAGCTCATGAGCTGTAAAGCCACGTCAAGGCACCAACCTCTTTACAGGCCATTCATACACCTTTCGTACGCGTGACACATACAAAACATTCACACCGCCAGCCGCGGACCCATCACATTTCAACACTCACACCAGCAAACAGCGCCATTCAAGGGCCCATCACTTTCACACGCCCACATTTCTGACACTGCAACTACACAAAATGATGGACTGTGTGGAGTGTCACTCAACTAGCAGTGTGTGTATTGACCAACAGAAAGTAACTACTCACACACCGCCTGCCGAGCGCCAGTCCACCCACACCACCATCCAAGCACCAGACCATGCACACTGCCAGCCAAACACCACTCAGCGCACACCGACAGCCAACTACCACTCCACACACACCACCAGCCAAGCATCACTCCACGCACACCACCAGCCAAGCGCCACTCCACAAACACAACACCATCCAAGCACCACTCCACACACGCCGCCAGCCAAGCACCACTCCACACACACCGCCAGCCAAGCACCACTCCACTCACACCGCCAGCCAAGCACCTAACCATACACTCCGCCAGCCAAGCAAAAATCCACGCACCCCCCAGCACAACTCCAATCCATGCACTATGCCAGCCAAGCACCAGACCACGCACACCACCAGCCAAGCGCCATCCACTCAGACCACCAGCCAAGCACCTAACCATGCACTCCGCCAGCCAAGCAAAAATCCACGCACCCCCCCAGCACAACTCCAATCCATGCACTATGCCAGCCAAGCACCAGACCACGCACACCACCAGCCAAGCGCCATCCACTCACACCACCAGCCAAGCACCTAACCATGCACTCAGCCAGCCAAGCAAAAATCCACTCACCCCCCCAGCACAACTCCAATCCATGCACTATGCCAGCCAAGCACCAGACAACGCACACCACCAGCCAAGCGCCAGTCCACGCACACCAACAATCCAAGCACAATCCTGCACACACCACCATCGAAATTAGAATTTTTTAAAGAAATACCACAAATCAAATGTAGAAACCTACAAATCTGCTAACACAAATTCAAAACCTAAATGCTTTGCACTAATGGAAACCTAAAAGCAAACAAAAAAATATTACAGAAAACAGACCAGACAGTACACTTACAAGCTCAATGAAACTCCCAAAACTTCTTTTGTGTGTGGTACGATTTAAAACAAGCTGGCACACACAATCCAGGATTTAAAGGACAGTCAGGACAGTGCATACGAGACTCCCTCTGCACTTCTCTTCGCCAACAGACTCTACATCTTTTAGTGGGATTGTCTTTTGCAGTTGTGGGAGGAATGTATTCTGGAAAGTGGCGATCTTTCAGTCTAGCCACTTCCTCCACCACTCCAAATCTTGGCACACTTGCCTGTTCCACTAGTACAAGGCTGCCTATTATAGTCTCCTGAAACTTAACAAAAGGCATCTTTGACTCAGGACAAGATTTCTGGAAAACAACAAAAGCATTAAAGGATGCCAAGTGGAAAAGATGGATAGCCAACTTCTTGTACCAAACGTAAGCCTTTCGAAGAGCAGCATAAGGTTCCAACCTCTGATCTACTCTGTCAACACCACCCATGTGCCTATTATAGTCTAAAATGCACACAGGTTTATGCACTTCAGCAGTCTCACCCCGAACTGGCAGAGCTTCAGTGCTTTCGTCATGGATAGTAGTCAGCATGTAAACATCTCTCCTGTCTGAAAACTTCACAGCTAGAAGCTTCCCACATCGCAATGCAGTAGACTGTCCCCGCACAAGCCTTTTGCAAACAAGTTCTATTGGAAAACCTTTCCGGTTACTGCGCATCGTGCCACATGCAACAGTGCCCACTTTGGCCAACTCCTTGAACAAACGCACACTAGTGTAGAAGTTATCTACATATAAATGGTGGCCTTTGTTAAATAATCGTCTACCTAGTTCCCACACAATTTTCTCAGTCACTCCAAAAGTGGACGGACAAGCAGAAGTGTTAATGCTGGAATCCTTACCGGTGTACACCCTGAAATTATAAACATATCCAGTCTCACTGTCACACAGCATATACAGTTTGATGCCATAGCGTGCCCTCTTACTAGGAATGTATTGCCTAAAAACCAAGCGGCCCTTGAACAATACCAAAGACTCGTCCACAGCTATTTCTCTTCCAGGTGCAAACATCTCAGGAAAACGATCAACAAAGTGATCAAGGACAGGCCAAATCTTAAAAAGACGGTCACAATCAGGGTGATCGCGTGGCAACGCTAAATCATTATCAACAAAATGCATCATGCGAAGAAGAAGCATATATCGATCACGAGTCATAACTGCTGGAAATATAGATGTTGCCATCAAGGGACTAGTGGACCAATAAGAAGACATTGATGGCTTCCTTAGCAAGCCCATCAAAAAAGTTAATCCCAAAAACTTCTTCATCTCTTCAACATATGTGGGAGACCAATGGGTAGCTCTGGAATGGGGCTTAAGGCTGGCACTGTGGTCCCTCAAATACTGCTCTGCATACAAATTAGTTTGCTCCACAATCTCCTGCAAAAACTCATCGTCAAAAAACAACTGAAAATATTGAATTGGCAAAAAATTTTCAGTATCCACTCTACACCCTGGAACACCAGTGAAGTCTGGCAATTCCGGCTGCACCATGCCAGGGGCAACCCAGACGTCATCACTAACATGAGGAGAAGAAGCCACCCTAGCCTGCAGGCCAGATGCCTCTTGCTGCACTACATCAACGGGAACACTAGCATCCCCAGATGCCTCTTGCCTCACTACACCAACAGGAATACTAGCATCCCCAGATACATTTTGCATCTCTTCACCAACAGGAGAACTCACATCCCCAGCTGCCTCTTGCATCTCAACATCAACAGAAGAACTCGCATCCCCAGATGCCACTTGCTGCTCAACAACAACAGAAAGACTAGCAGCACCAGATGCCTCATGCTGCTCTACAACAGGAAGACTAGCAGCACCAGATAACCTTTGGCGCACCACAGCAATGTGAAACCTTTTGGGCGCAGCCTTTACCACACTTGCCTGTTCCTGACGTGAAAAAAAGGGAAACCTTGAGGACCTAGGCTGCCGCTCACATGGCTCTTGCCTCTCTACCGGCACATCAATGTCCCTCTCTACCACAGGCACTTCATTAGCACTAGAAGAAGAATCATCATCCGATGATACCATGCGAAGAGAAAACTCACTGCCTGAATCTTCTGCACCTACCTCATGCTCCGAATCGGAGTCAGTGTCTGGACCATGGTCAGAGGAAGACTCAAAAAGCAAACTAACAACCTGCTTAGCAGTAATCCTGCGAGCAGCCATTATCCTTACAAATCAAGAAGACTACACACACAAGTGAACAACAACCTACACTGTGCAAAGGAAGAAGTAAACAAGGTAGAGTCTTCACACAAAAATCAATACACTCAAAAACAATTCAAATCTAACCAAATATAAGAAGACTCACCAGCACCTACTCTGCTGAAACACAGCAAAAAGAAAGGAAATCCCACTGGAAAGGAAAAAAAAAGTATAGATTAGACAAAGTACACATCAAGCAGCAATACAAAAAAAAGTTAACAATCAAGAAACACAAAGCCACACACACAGCAATAACTTCACTTTTCATAACAACACATTTATCTAGGAAAAATAGTACAAAAAACATTTACTTACCAAGCACATGCAACTACACAAGCTGCAAAACCAGCATTAACCGAACCACAACCTACACCAATACAAACAGCAAAAGCCTGGATCAAAAACAAAGAAGAAAAAAAATAATTTAATACCACATTTCACAAACAACATAACAAATGAATAAACAATACACAAATTTACCCCCAAAATCACATCCACACAGATGGGCCATCAAAAAGGGCAAAACGGACAAAAGTACGGGTTGATTTGCCCACCGGGGGGGAGGCCAGAAAATCTAAATTTAAAATCCGACCCACCTGAAAGCGACCCTTGCACAATGGGTCACTTCCTACAATCTAAAATAAAATCCCTGATGCTAGTGGGGGCATTTCCACCGCACAATCGCAATGCTGTGCGCGACCGTGAGCCAGAAATGCCCTGCAAAGAGACATCAGAAGAGAGGAAAATCACTTACCTCTCCCCTGATGCCTCTTTGCAAACCCCCCCAAATATCTCAAAACCAACCTAACACCTCCAGGCGCAGGAAGCAAATGGCTTCCCGACCGCCTGGGAATCCCTGAAGATGTTGGCGCGTGCTGTGCGCGCTGACATCATCAGGGATTCTCATGGGGAGGGGGACAACAGAATTACTGTGGTTAACTGCGATGCTGGACAGAGGCACTTGCATCCTTGATTTTCACAAGCGCAATCCTAAAACAGTTCCTATAACCAGGAGCTTCTTTCTCCCCATCTGCTGCTCTCAACAGTCTCTGACCATTTATACACATAAGAGGCATGTGAACTCACACAGAAGATCCCCGTTTGGCAACGCCCACCAACTAGCGGAGTGCACCATCTTTCCTAAATTTACCCACTATGATGGACAGCTCACTCAAGGGACCTGTGCACACATTGGTGCGATGGCATAGTAACACACACGGACACTGGAGACAAAGCAAGCGCTCGAGTTGCAGCACAAATTCAGGAAAACATTCATCAGCCCAAAAACATTTGTGACCTTCCCACTATGATTCACAGCTCACACAAGGGACCCCTGCGCACATCTGTGCAATTGCATAGTAACGCACACATGGACACTGGAGACAAAGATGGGGCTCGAGTTGCAGCACAAACTCAGGAAAGCAATCATCAGCCCAAAAACATTTGTGAACTTCCCACTATGATGAACAAATGGTCTCTGCTTCCAGATACCCAAGAGCCTTGCTAGTTTATTCAGATAACAACCAACACACACTGGGGTCGATTGTGAAAATATGGTATTGTGTACAAAAAAGGGGAGAAATGCTCCTCTTTTAGGTGTCCCCTCACTCACCAGGGTTGCCCCACGGTGACATGCTTCATCATTGGGGCCATCCCAGTCCTCTACGGGCTGGGGCGTGCTGCGACTTGCGAAAGTTACGTAGGAGCACTTTATTAGACTATGTGTGGTGCATGTGTATTTGAGGAGTGGACTATGTGATGTGTGAAATACCTGCCCAGTAGGTTTACAATAAACTTTATTCTTGCCTCTAGGTGGTAATAAACGGGGTGCAAAGATAGGCTGCCCTAAACGTAATGTGTCCAGATGTACCTATCAACTCCTATCGACATGTTTCGTGCATATCCCAAACACTATGATGGACAGCTCACACAAGGGACCCCTGCGCACATCTGTGCAATTGCATAGTAACGCACACATGGACACTGGAGACAAAGATGGCGCTCGAGTTGCGGCACAAACTCAGGAAAACAATCATCAACACAAAAAAATTTGTGAGCTTCCCACTATGATGGACAGCTCACTCAAGGGACCCCTGCGCACATTTGTGCAGTTGCATAGTAACGCACCCATGGTCAATGGAGACAAAGATGGCGCTAGAGTTGCAGCACAAATTCAGGTAACAATCAACAGCCCAAAAACATTTGTGAGCTTCCCACTATGATGGACAGCTCACTCAAGGGACCCCTTCGCACATGGCATAGTAACACACACATGGTCACTGGAGACAAAGCATGTGTTTGAAAAGCAGCACACAAAAAAAAACATTCATCAGGCCAAAAACACTAGTGAGCTTTGCCTAGGCAGCACAGGTGTGTTTTTTAGCCACTTCAGAAACACACATCAGTATAAGTAATGAAGGACAGAGGCACTTGCATCCTTCATTACAATGAGCACTATTATTTTACTTTATAAATGACCCCCATCAGCATTTTTGTAGAAAAAACGGCCTTTCAACAACATTGCAGCCAAGAGAAGACTTCATAGATAATATTCCCCCAACAAGGGGAGCGACCCTTCCCCAAGGGGCCGCTCCCCGAACTACGAAATTGATCAACAATCAAAAAAAAAAAAAATCCCTAACATTCCTGCTGCACGATCGCACGATCGTGCAGCAGGAAACCTCTAAAATGCCACCGAGGGAAAGGAAAAGCCTTTCCTTTCCCTCCTTAGAAGTAATACTGCAATCTCCCCCGCCCCAGCCGCAATACTAACCTGTTTGCTATCCGACGCGCAGGAAGCAAATGGCTTCCCTGCGCGTCGGTAAACAAATGGAGCCTCCGGTGACGTCAGCGCGCCTCGCGCGCTGACGTCATTGATGACGCGGGCGGGGAGGGCGGGGGGAGGCAGGGGAAGGTCTTCCCCTGCCATCCCCGCAGAAACTAAAAAAATCGGGCTGACTCGGGGGGAGCGCTGGCACTTCCCCCGAGGGTGGGGCTCATGACGAGCTGGGCTCGTCATGAGCGTGCGAGGAGGCTACGCCATGACGAGCCCAGCTCGTCATCAGCCCCGAAGGGGTTAAAGCAGGCTGTCTACTCATCCCACTCAGCTGGGCTATTAATTATAGGTCAGATGCCCAAAGCAGGATTTCAGAAAAAAATAACCACACGAATAGTAAAATGACCCCCCCCCCCACCCTCCTTCTGCTGCTTGGGCCCAGTTCCGTGAGGAAAACAATGGTGTTCTGGGCCGTAATGCTAGCAAGGAAAATGCACCACATGTTCTTTTTCATACTGCCCACTCATAGAGTGTGTGTTGACGGGGAGAGCTCCCATGCTGCAAAACAGATTTAGAACTAAAGAAGGAACATGCCTTCTCACCAAGGTGCCCTCTACCTGAAAGAAATGCCAATGTGTGCAATGGTTGGAGCCAGTGTAGGCTTTAATAAAAGAGTCACTCAGTTTCATGGTGACAAATATTTATTCTTTCTGAGAGGTAATACATGTGTCCATTAAAAGGAGTGCACCTTTTTAATGGGCATATTTAAAAATGTTTACATTAGGTATAGTCTGGGATCTTATCATTTAAATGTATATTTTGAAAGCACTTGTTTTTATTTTAAACAGTATTTTGCTGCAGTCTGTTTTATATATTGGAATACAGTTTTAAAACAATGACATTCACGGTGCTTTCTCTCACAGACTGGGACATTGTATCACTCTAAACAAGCCACAGTTCATCACAGTAGCAATCAGGATTTAATTCTGTGACTCAGTCATCAAACACGAAGACATCTGCAGTGATCACGTTGGCTAACTGAGGTTTCATAAGGTAAAAGAGTATATTTCATTTTGGTTAGTTTAACTTGTATTTATTTTTCAACTAAGGTGTGTGCTTCTTTATTACAAATATAATTACATCTTTAAAAATAGAACCTAAATTAGATATTGCATTTTACCAAAATATAACATAGTCTCGCAGATACGAAGATGTAGCTTCAATGACAAAACAGATGCCTCTAACTGCATAACCTCAAAGTCCTTCTACAATGGTCACTGTGGTGCAGTAATTGTGTGCATGACAAGTGACCATCAAGGCTGTCAATGTCCCAACGAGCATGCTAGGTGACAAAGGCTATCCATTTATCAATCTCCTTCCTGCAATCTCCACACTTGAAAATAACATTGGAAACATTGAGAGCACTTTATCTTCACCAACTCCAAAATGCAAAAATGCTGCTGTATTTCCTGTGAGCTTGTACTTGTGCAAAGTTTATTTTTCACAAAAAAGAAAAATCCCTTGTTTGTTGTGCTTCCCAACAAGTTCTTAAATACTTTTCTCTTTGATACCTTTTAATGACCACCAGTAGATTGGATGGAAACTCTCTTTATATCACTCACCTCACCTTTAAGAGTTGCTAAACCCTTTCACAGTTTAAACGGGATTGGGTTTTAGTTTCTCTGCAGGCTTTCCATTCCGTTCCCCAACAGATTTACTCTGTAGCCGGATGACCTGGCACTACACCAGCTCTATATACCTAGTTATCCCAAGGTGAACAGAAAACAATGGATTTTTTTTCTTCTTTTTAGCCTGGTCTTGGGCCCCAACTTCACGCTTGCTGGCCTCCCCAGAGCCACTTAGTAGTGCCATCCTTACACTTGCGGCGTTTAACTGCTGCATGTAAATGAAGAAAGCCAAGAACAGCGCCTTTCACGCTTCCAGGCTATCTTCATTTACATTGCAACTCACTAAAAAGGGGTATCAGATCAAGAAGTCTGCACCTTATCCTATGTATTGTGGTTAGTAGGTTGATTGTGGGTGCTAGTTAGCCTGAAGTCAAATACCCCTAGACTTCCTTATAATTTCACACCGACAAAATGCTACAGCACCCCACACAATGTAATTTTCACAATGACATTAAATACAGTGTTATGAAGAAAAACTGCAGTAGGACTTGAGGTTCTTTTTCTTGCTTTTATTTATGATCTTCCAGTATAAAAAAGGAGAAACGTAGCCAACGCGTTTCGTCCGTATGACTTCTTCAGGGCACAAAAGAAGAAGAATATATATATCTTCCTACGTGTTTTTTCAAAACTTTTCTTCAGAATCTGTTTGTGTAACGTTTTCAGATGCGACTGTGAATATGATATGATAGAGGATTTTCCGCCTCCTCCGGGCCGGCGGAAGCCACCGCCGGCCCGGAGGAGGCGGAAAATCCTCTGCGGAGTCACCAAAGACCCACCGCCGCATTACGATGGCTGGTGGGTCTTGGATTCTGTCCGCTGCTTTTCCGCCGCGGTCGGATTCCAACCGCGGCGGAAAAGCTCTCCTTTGGCTGGCAGTGTCTATCAGACACCGCCAGCCAAATTAGGAAGCATTAGTAAACATGCTTTTCCGCGGCGGTTTTTCCGCCGTGGAAAAGCATGTGTACTTTCGCTTTTGGGGGCCCGTTGCGGGCCCCCAGGACATAGGCGGGTGGGGGGTGCACATGGGGGTACCTATGGTACCCCCCAGCATTTACATGCACAAAGCGGCAGGCACCGCACGGTGCCTGCCGCTTTGTGCATGTAAATGTTACACATGCACTTTTAACATTGCGGCGGGTGCTGCTTGAAGCAGCACACGCCGCAATGTTAAATATCCAGGATGTGACCGCCAGGGTGGCGGTCACATCCTGATTTGCATGGAGGGACCTCCGCAGTCCATGCGGACGGTCCTTCCACCTCTGGGATGGCGGACGGACGCAAGTCCGTCCGCCATCCTAATCGGCCCCTTAGTGTGGCTTTCTAGGAGGAATACACAAAGTCTAACTGTCACCCTCACCGAGTCATGTGACCCAGAGACAGGCTGCAGGCACCAAATGGCTAAGGAAAGAAAATGCCAACTTAAATTTGAGTTTGAACTTACAGTTTAAGAGACACCAAACATGAAGGGATTACCTGTTGCCATTTGGAATTTACACTCATAAAATGTAAAAAGGTAACTCCAAAGTTATCCTACTAGGGAGGTAGGCCTTGCAGTAATGAAAAATGACTTTAGAAGTTTTCCCCTACTGTGACTAGTAAAACTTAAAAGTTAATATCCAACTTTTTAAATATACTGCACCCCCTCCAGGGCTGTCTAGGGCCTACTTGAAGTATGAAGGATATGTATTAAATAGGAAGGCTTGGGTCTGGCAAACTGGTATATTTTGCCAGGTTAAACTGGCAGTTTAAAACTGCACCCACAAGCTTTGCAGTAACAGGCCTGATACATGTTTAACCAGGCTTCTTAAGTGGATGGCACAAGCAGGGCTGCAGGCCCACATGTAGCATTTAATTTACAGCACCTGGGCACAGGTACTGCCACTTTGCTAAGGACCTATAAGTAAATTAAATATGCAAATTAGGTATAAGTCAATGTTATCATGTTTTATGTTGGGAGCACTTGCATTTTAGCACTAGGTGGTTAACCATGGTAAAGTGCCCAGAATCCTGGGGCCAGGAAAAATTAGATCTGCAAAAATAAGGTGAGAATGGCAAAAGATTTTGGGGAAGAGCACCCTAAGGCTGACAGGTCTAACTCAATCTTATAGATTTTCTCCATCACCAATGTTGATATCTGTTCAGCTTTTTTGTATAGTGTCTGTGTCAGGTTCAAATGATGATTCATTTAAGCAACAAAGGCCTGGCTTGCAAGGGGGCAACAATAGCATGTAGGCAAAGGACAAGGGTTTAAAGGGGTATCTACCTCCACCCAACCGCTAATAACCTTTGTAGTCTAAACCCGTCCTAGGTGCCAAAAATTATCAAAAATACATACAGTCTGAACACTTCACAAACCTATCCCCTTAATGCAGAGAAAGGTGGATATAAAGCACATCAAAAAGTGAGTGAACCAGAGGAGCTACTGGCAGGTTTTCACCAGTATGCCCACATCTATCATCATCGGTTGTTTTCTCACAAAGGAATAAAGAATATGTGTCCAGTAGAATGACAAAAGCAAGTTAAAAGTTTAGAAATAAATGTTTCCCAAACCAAAACCCGTGAACTATACAGGACAGTGTATCCCAGAATAAAATTGAGTTACGTCTCACTTTGGCTTTGCCCTCTTTATTCACAATAGTAAGCTTACTCAATATTAAAAGCACAGCATGTTGCAAACCTTTTCAAAGTAGGCCAAATGATCATTCACCAAATACTGCAGCTGTTGTAAATATTTTGGGAACTCTAAGAACATGGAAATCCAATATGTGGGCAGCTTTATGTAAGCTAGTAGGCTTATGGGATGTCTCTGTTCACCCCTGGAAATGATAGGGCTAAATAAGCCACAATGTCCAAGCTCCACTGGGATGTCTACAGCATGCAGTACATAAAATCTTCATGCATGGATCAGTGTTTTCTCCTAATGTTTCCACGTCATGCTCAGAGTGGAGGTGTGGAGTCTGCTGATGTTAAGAAGGAGTCAGTAAATTGAGATTGCCTACCTCTATCCTGGAGCAGCTTCTTTACCCCAGATAATGGTGGAACTTCCTTTGTTCCAGTTGCTGCTTCCTCAATAACAGGAAAAAATAGATTATGCTTGAGGAAAAAGGGTTTCTTAATGTCTTTGCTTTAGATATGGGGTTTACTGGCACTTTGGATCATTCACACCATTTTTAAGTCTCACCTATGAGAGAGCGCCATTTACAGTGAAATTTGTAGGGGTGCATCATATGTACAAGTAGTCAGCACCCGCATATATAGAGGACTTTAATCATGTTGAAATGCAATGTGGGATGGAGAATTAGAGAAACTGTTATTGGAAATCTGAAGAGCCAGGGTTAAGAATACATCCACACTTGCTGTATAACCTAGAAATGTCGTTAAAATGAAATCTTTCACTTATAAGAAGTGCGTTTAAACGAGCACTATTGTGCATTTAGATCCGCTTATTGAAGTTAACTGTGTCTTTTATATTTGAACAATTAGCTTAAACTAGAAAATGCATTTGCTGTTAGGGTTGGAGGCCTAGTGACTAATGTAAACTGTTGGGCCTTTAAATCGAGCTGAGGCCTAGTTCATAGAATTGATGCAGGCCTGTTCGAAAGTTTGCTAAGCATTTAGATGTGGAAATATTTTTTTATATAAAAGATGCCTTTAGAAAACTTTGCAACATTTAATGAATATGAGCCGAAATATGTATTCCTTTGCAGGTGCACCATCAAGCCGATAGTAGAGTAGAAGGGCCCATTTTGTATGAGAGTTAGAAATGCTAGACTCAGACATGGAGGAGTAGACCAGGAATTTGAAGATACAACTGGAAGCGACAGAGAGTCTGAGACCCAAGGACGTTTAACGGACAAAGATGGAAGAATGCCATAGCGGAAAACTTTGTGTAACCGACACCTTCGAGAGGGCGTACCTGAAGGCGTGTCGTTCGCATTTTGGGGTTTCGTATTAGGGACAGCACCCCGAGGGTGGAGGCAGAGCAGATGGGCTGAGGAGCTAGAGAGAGCGGTTGGATGGTCAAGGAGCTTAGCTGTGAGGAAGGAGTCTCTAGTTAGGAGAGAATGTGGGCCAACTTCTTTGGAAGGTCACAACGGCAGACACCTTTTGCTAGGATGGACTGTTGTTAAGTAGGGATGTCACCTAGTATAGAGCAGGGACAGACTAATTTGAACTTATGTCTATTATCCCAATGAGTACCAGAACTCAGGTTATAGCGATTCTGTTCAGTTTGATGATTCTGGTATTGATCCTCGTACTATTCATCAGTCGCTTGAGACTTTTCCGTAGGATTATGTTTGTATTAGTGCCTGTTTACCGTTTGAACCTCTTGCTGAGGTGTTTGTATCTGCAGTTATTTTTGGTTATGTAATAAACCTTTCAAACTTAGTTTTGGTCAGTGGTTCTTGGGGGAAGTTATTGGGATTTCTAAAATTGTTGTTGTTTCTATAGACAGGATTGCCTAATTCACTCTATGACAGGTAAAAGGGTCTAGTCGACCTGTGACGGGATTCTGGAGAATGGTAAGCAGACTCTAGAGGTAAAATCCCGCCTACCCAGTTGTAGCAGAGGATGGTTTATCTTCTGGAGTGAGGGTAATCTAGAATTAGGTTGAGATTTCCCCGAGGCCCATAGAGAACAAATGAAGAGTGTCCAGAAAGCTGCGGACGGACGGCGTTCCATGGAAACTGACGAAAAGTGACAGTGCGGCAGAAAGCAGCAGGTCGGAGGAGAGTGAGTATGAAAAGGGTCATGCGTTGTTAGATTGCGGTCATGTTGTGTTTTATGTTGTATTGTCTTGCGGAGTCGAGTGCCTGTAGTGTGAAAGAGAACAGGTTGTGAGCGCGCGCAACCACTGAAAATCTTAAGCTCGAGGGTAGTTTAAGTGGTTCGGGTGTATCGAACACTCAAAGTAATTGTCGACCATTGTTAAGGGGGTCATGAGGTACCATTGATCGCCCGCAGGACCGAGATAGGGGGAACGAACAGTGTGAGTGCGTGGGTAACGGACGCTGGTCGGAAGTTGCCGTGAGTTTGTAACCTATCAGTTGAGGCGATTGTCCGGTCGTTCGCGGACAGACATTTGCCGGTTTGGTGACAATTACAGTTAGACTGAGGCCGTACAGTCAAGGAAGTGGTTGCTTGGTCTGAAGTAATCATTTTCAGTGTATGATTGGGACGCATGCGTGATCGGGAGACGAGCGGAGAAAGAGGGGAACTGCTGCGAAACAGAGGCGAGTGACGTCAGAAAGAGCCGCGCTGGGATTGGTCGGCTAGCGTGAAGCCGCGCTGGGATAGGGCGGTTAGTGAGAAGCCGCGCTGGGATTGGTAGATTGTCATCAGGAAGTAAACGAGTGCTGTAAACAAGGAAACATTGTGGATTTTCATCATGAAATGTTTTAAATTGTTGCGGAAATGTTTCAAGGGCGACAACAAGATAGAACCTCGGGGTGGGGAGGAGGCTCTACCCGAGGATACTCCAGCTTATTATATGGCAACGAATGTTGGGTTACACACCATATTGTGGCTTAGTACCTGGTGTAAGATGACAGATGGAAACGAAGAATTGACATTTCCTAAATATGGAACGTTTAGACTAGAGGTGTTGTATCAGCTGAAAGCGATTATGGCTGCATTGCGACCCTTGCCCAGACCAACACAGTTCGAAGCACTAAATGCATGGAACAGGGCAGCCCATGAACGGAACAGAGATAGGAGACAAGAGAGGGTGAAACGATCAGTTAGGGCGGTTCAAGATGCGAGATGGGATGCATTGGCCAAGAGGTGGAGGGTACAGACCATAGAAGGGGATAGGTTGTACCCATTGCTGGAAAAGACAGGGGATGCACAGAGGAAAAGTACGGAGGATGAAGACAGTGAGACAGACGACAGCCTGATAGAGAGGCTGTTGTCAGAGAGACCACCTCCATACAACCCCGAGTTGGAAGGAACGCAAACACCAGCAAAGAACTGGGGAGTCCCGGACGGGGATGGAGGGGGTAAAATGGTGAGTGAGGCAAGTACCTTAGGGGACAAGTTTTGCCCAGAAGAAGGGAAAAGGGTACCTCCACCTTTCCCAGTGGCGAGAGTAGTGGGAAGGTTTACAGTACAAAAAGTTCGGGTAGAAGAGGGCGTCAACTCTCAGAAACTGCCAGATGCTCTTACGGTACCAGTTACCATAGGTCCCATAGTATCCGTGTACAATCCAGAACAGAAACAATGCGAGAGTTCACCACAAAGAGAGAACGAGAGATGTTCTAGTGAGGACAGGAGTAGCGTGGCAGATGGGTGGAAACAATTGCCAAAGCCCGTAGAAAGAAGCACTCCTTTGGCAGCATCAACAGACTCCTCAGAGGAGCACATGGGTTGGAGAGGACCAATGGATCTGAGGGGACGGCGGCCGAGGTCGATGAGGGAATTAAGGCCAGATTTGAGAACTTGGGAGACCATTGTGGACACTCAGAGCGATAGATCGAGGAATGTGTTTGGGTCTGAGAACCAGGAAAGTAGGAGGGTGTCCCACTGCGCACCTGGTGAAAGCAGACAGGAATGGGAATGCGGAAGTATGGAGAATAGGGGGGCATCCCACCACACCTCCGGAGATAGCCAACAAGAGTGGGGCCGTGAAGGCTGGGACAACAGAAGTGTTCCCCCTAACACACCTGAAGAGAACAGACGAGAGGTTCAGGACTGTGGCGGGAGGGACTCTAATGGGACGTCTAGTCAAGGTACATTGAGGGCCGCAATTAAGGCAAGAAGGTTAGATGTGCTGAGGCTGAAATCAGAAGTGGAGGAAATAGTGGAAGGTACATTGCCACTAGAGAGAATAGAACTCTATGAACCAGACGAGCTGTTGTTTGTGGCTAAAGATGTTACCCGGAGAGCTAGGACAGCCCATGAGAAACTCTCTGAACTAGCGAATAAGTATGCTGTGGATTTAACAAAGACAAAAGCGCTGCAGGGTGGCCATAGGTTGCAGTACTCGGACCAAGATCTAGAAGAAAAGAGGGTGATCGGGTTAAAAACCCACATCAGGGAACTGATTATGGGAATCCGAAGGTGGTCAAATTTGGAGAAGTGGGAAGAAAGGTGGTCAAAGAAGAAGACGGTTAGACGAAGTGCTATTGAAACATCCCCGGGAGGAGGATTGATGCATACAGAAGCGTACCCCTTGCGGGAGGTGGCTCATGGGGGTTATGTACATGTACCCTGGAGTAGGGGAGATCTGGCTGCCTTTACGAACACATTTCCAAAGTTGCGTGAGAGTCCAGTGGAATGGTACAAGCAGGTAGAGAGGTTCGTTAAAATCTCAAAGGTGCTGTGGATTGATTTGAACACGCTGTTTGACATTGTGGTTTCAGGTGATTTGTGGATAGCATGTAAGGTCAGTGTGGAATGGCCCACAGCGGAGCCAGAACGGGATGCCGCCACAAATGGGCCGTCCCCCAGGGTGATGGCAAAGTATGAGCAAGCGATCACGTGACTGAAGACCAAGGTACCTCCACAGGACATTGATTGGGTGAAAATAGATCGGACTAGGCAGGAACCAAAGGAAACAGTGCATAAATATTACGAGAGGCTATTGCAGATTTTTAAGCAGTACAGTGGGTTAGATGTGATGGACCCAAAGGACATGGGACAGTTCGTATCCAAATTTGTTCTGGGACTGAGGCCTGATATTTGCCTTATGATTCAGCAACATTTAATCTGTTGGCAAAACAAACCTCTGGATGAGATCTTAAGATATGCGAGGTATTGCAGTGACGAGATAGACTCGAAGACAAGGAAGCTGAAGGACAAACTGATGTTAGTACAGATTCAATCGGGAGGACAGTGTCAGTCAGGCAATGGAACATTGGGGAGGAAGTCGGGGGGACAGAAGAGGGACAACGAGGAAGGTCCGAGACCAAGGATAGATATAGCCACCCTGAAAAAGATGACCAAGTGTCATCAGTGTCATGAGGTCGGTCATTGGAGACGCGAGTGCCCCCATAACCCAGACAATCAGGTACAGGAGGAGGAGGAGGAAGTACAAGCCCCTCCGGTACGGAAGGTGACAGTGACCAAGTTCCAGACGACGAAAGGGGGGACATCAGCCCCTAGGGCTCCGGTTCCCCAGCCACCGAAGATTTCAACAGGGAACAAGGTATACAAGCAGATGCCTTTCATAGTGGAAGGGGACGAGTGTTACCAATTTGACCCAGTGACCGGACGGTATGTGGATGGGGAGGAGGGCTGTACTCTTGGAGCAGTACTGGAGGTAGATTCGAGAGGACCGTTTGTAGAGGCAGACGTAGATGGACATCCCACCACCTTTCTGGTTGACACTGGTGCCTCTCGCTCCACTGTGCGGTCTGCGGTAGTCCCCAACTTGCCCCTTTCAGGACAGACCATACAAGTTGTAGGAGTAGCAAACAGAAGAAAGACAAACCCCTTGACTGAGCCAGTCCCTGTGAAGATCGGAAGTTTCAGAGATAGGCACCAGTTCGTAGTGTGCGATTCTAGTCCTGTGTGTCTGTTAGGAAGGGATCTTTTGTGTAAACTCAATTGCACCATCTACTGTACCCCCAAGGGAGTTGAGTTGCAGACAAACGACGACGATGCAGATTTTAAGGTTGCAAATACGCATGTGTGCATTGAACTGTACCCTGCTCTGACGGTGGAAGAACTCCCTTGGGACCTGAGAGATTCAGTCTCACCACAGGTGTGGGACTTTACAGGGGAGGAAATCGGATTGATTAAAGGAGTAGAGCCAGTTAGAATTCAAGTGAAGCCAAATGCTGAATTCCCAAGGACACCCCAGTACAAGTTGACTCCGGAAACAATTGCAGGGATAAGACCCGTGATTGAGTCCATGATTAGACAGGGAATCCTAAAGGAGGTTATGGGCAGTCCCTGTAACTCTCTGATAATGGGGTTGCAGAAGCCAAGTGGGAAGTTCAGGATTGTGCAGGATTTACGAAAGGTTAACAACATAGTTGTCCCATGCTGTCCAGTGGTACCGAATCCATCAGTGATACTGTTTCAGATACCGTTCCAAGCTGAATGGTTTTCTGTGATTGATTTGTGTCAGGCTTTCTTTTCCATCCCACTGCACGAGGAGAGCCAATTTCTTTTCTCGTTCAAAATAGAAAGTCGCGTCTTAACATGGTGTCGTATCCCACAAGGGTATACAGAGAGCCCATCGATCTTTAATCAGTTGCTGAAAAGGAATCTTGAGAGTCTGGTACTGCCGCAGAACTCGGTTCTTGTGCAGTATATAGACGACCTCCTTGTTGCGTCAGACACAGAAGATGCTTGCAGGATTGACACCATTGCCTTGTTGAACCACTTGGGAGAGAATGGACACAAGGTGTCCCCCAACAAGTTACAGTACTGCCTATCTGAAGTGCAGTATCTGGGTCACAGAATAGAGAAGGGAAAGAGAAAAGTGTCGCCTGACAGGATTGAGACGATCATGAGAATGACGGTGCCTTCGTCCCAGAGGGAGGTCAGGATGTTCCTAGGCATGGTTGGCTACTGCTGACAGTGGATTGCTAACTTTTCCCTGAAGGCGAAACCATTGCAGAAACTGACGCACAAGGACGTGAGTGATCCGGTACCATGGGACACAGATTGTATGATGGCCTTTCTCGAGCTGCGAGAGGACCTGTGTCGCGCTCCAGCTCTGGGAATGCCCGATTACACCAAATCATTTGCATTGTTCTGCTGCGAGAGAGAGGGGTGTGCATTGGCAGTCTTGGTGCAAGACCATGGAGGAGTCCGTAGACCAGTTGCATACTTCTCGGCTACCTTAGATCCAGTAGCCTCAGCGTTGCCCGGATGTCTCAAATCCGTTGCTGCAACAGGTGTCAGCATTGAAAGGTGTGAAAGCATCGTGATGGGATATCCTCTGACAGTGCATGTACCTCATTCTGTGGAATTGTTGATGACCAGGACCAAGACGCAGCACTTGACCAACAACAGGCTCACACGCTACGAGCAGGTTATACTTGCTGCGGAGAATGTGACTCTCAGGAGGTGCTCTGTCTTGAATCCTGCTACCTTGTTGCCATTACCAAATGATATAGAAGATGATTGGGAAGACCATGATTGTCTTGACGTGACTGAACTATGCACCAAACCTAGACCGGATATTGTTGATGAGCCATTGACCGACCCTGATGAAATTTACTTTGTGGATGGCTCATGTGTAAGAGACAATTCTGGTAAGTTGAGAGCAGCGTTTGCTGTCTGTACTATTTCTGGAATAATTGAAGCAGCCTGCCTGGAAGGAGTAAACTCTGCGCAGGTGGCTGAGATAATTGCGTTGACGCGTGCCTGTCTGGCAGCCAACGGGATTCGGATCACCATATTCACTGACAGCCAATACAGGTTTGGGGTGGTTCATGATTTCGGTCAATTGTGGTCTCAGAGGGGCTACATGACATCATCGGGCTCCCCAATCAGGAATGGCGAATTTATCAGGTTATTGCTGGAGGCCTTGCAAGGTCCTGCAGAGATAGCTGTGGTAAAATGTACAGCCCATACCAAAGGTACGGATTTTGTGACAATGGGGAATCGTTATGCTGATGAAGTTGCACGATACTGTGCGGAGCAGGGATACTCCTTTACCGAACAAAATATTGAGGGGCCAAGGGAAACAACTGAACTAAGCATGATGCTTGAGGTGGCAGACACATGGGAGGAGTTGAAAGACATGCAGGGACAAGCGTCAGATTACGAAAGAAGGGTGTGGGAATCGGCTGGCTGTGTCAAGGGAGAGTTGGATATGTGGGTTTCGGCTGATGGACGAGCTGTGTTACCAAATGTGCTGGTGAGTGCAATGGCATGACAGATACATGGTCCTGTGCATCTAGGAAGGGATGCGATGGTGCGTGTGTTCAGACAAACGTGGTACAATCCAAAATTTAGACAGGCTGCGGAAGCAGTATGTCAGAGATGTGTAACCTGTCAACAGCTGAATGTTGGGAAAAGAACACCTGTTACATTGAGTCACATTGGGAGGTCCGGCGGACCTTTCTATAGGATGCAGATAGATTTCATTGAGATGCTGTGAGAAGTTGGCCTGATATATGATGTTTCCAATTCTGGAACCACCCTGTATCAGTCCAAACAACCCTTATGGTGTCTGGTTGTAAGTCAACCTTATTAGACAAGCTATCCTAGGGGTAGCATGGACTAAGCAGCCTAAAGGCTTAACTTAAGAGGTCGTGTTAAGCGAGCTGTTTTGCCACAATCAATCCTGTAATATCAAATGAAAGGACACCACACAAGTATATATTATAAAAATATATGTATTTATTACTAAAAACAATCCCCAGTATAATGTTAACCAATGGTGCGTAAAAGTTACAAAGTTAGAGTTTAAGGACACTTCCGCTGAACCTAGAGGAACAAAACTTAAGACACAGACCCTAGAGGTGTGTACCAGTGTGGGAACACCGGCGTTGCAATGTTACCTCACCCACAGGAAGTGGGTGCACAGGGTCGAAGTTGAGTCGGGTTTCGTCACGCAGGCCCTTGGTGCTTGGAGCTGAAAGGGCTGCAGGCGAGGTGAAGGAGAAGTGTCCGGTGGAGTTCAAGGGTGGACTCGAGTCGAAAAGTACCTGAAAGCAGAGGGGACAGAGTCTGGGTCACTCAGCAGTGACCAGGGTGGAACCAGGACGGAACCAGGCAATGTCGGGCGCAATCAGGTGGTTGTCGAGGAGCTTCTCTCCGCTGTCATGTGGGCTCTGGGGCATCTACGAAGTCCAGGAGCAGGTCACAATCTGTCCCACGCAGGCTCTCGCCGTCGGCACTGTCGGCTTCAAGATTGGAGCAAACAACACTTGGCAAAAGCAATCCACGCGGAACTGGAAGATTGCTTCTCACTCGGACCAGGAGGGTCAGAGTGGGGGCTCCTTTTCAGGGGAGCTGGTGCAAATCTGGAGCAATCAGAATCACAAGTCGAATTTCAAGTTTCGTCGGCACAGGGGCCACAAGCCAGCTGGCAAGGGACTGGCCAACGCGGTGAGCCAAAAGAAGCAGAAGGGCCCCACGCAGCACTCGTCGAGTGTAGGGGGCTGAACTTCGGTGCAAGAGTGGCTCAGGGTTGGGGCTTCTCCAACCCCTTTGTACAGCTTCGAGGGTCACTCGTGGGCTGCACGGTCAGCGTCTCGTGGTCTTTCCAAGATGGCGTGCCCCACGCTTCCGGTCACCTTCACGGGTCTCAGCTCTGCAGGGACTGTGGATCGGGCTGTTAGAAGGCAGGCAAGCTTAATCTCGTCGATCTCTGTCGCTCGAGTTCCGGCGGGAACTGTAACAAACTAGACGTCGAGGGCTGGATGGTGCCTGTTTGCACAGGGTGGTCACTCCTTGACCACAAGGGAGATTCTTCAGTCTTCTACGTTGAGTAGGATGTGGAAGGGTCCAGAGTTTCATTTCTTATGTTTCATCAGGATAATCTGAAGTGCATTGGCACTGCTCCCACTCTTATTCGAATCTGGGGGGCTGGATTACCTGCTAGGTCCCCTCCTATGGGTGGGACCCAGGAAGTGGGTGGATACACCCCCTTCCTTTGATCCAGGCCGCGCTGGCACGAGGGCTGGAGTGCCCCAGAACCGGTTTGGCCGGATTA
Source organism: Lissotriton helveticus (assembly GCF_964261635.1). Taxonomy (NCBI): domain Eukaryota; kingdom Metazoa; phylum Chordata; class Amphibia; order Caudata; family Salamandridae; genus Lissotriton; species Lissotriton helveticus. The sequence continues at coordinate 802,388,820 of NC_136065.1, read as the reverse complement.
TGCAAGGGGCAGCCTTGTGCTCCCCAGGCAGTGTCTGGTTTCTTTCAAACCTCCCTGCTACAATCCACTATCTCCTGTCTGGGGGGTTGTAACACCGCCCTGCGACAGGAAACCCTTTGTCCAGGCCCCTTGGGCTGAGTTTCGGTCAGCTTCAGGGGGTCAGACTGGTGTCTGTGGCAGAAGCATCCATTTTGTGGATCTGAGGCCCTTTTAGAAATTAACCGCATTTAAGTAAAGTAACATGTCTTACCCCTCTAGAGGGGTGGAATGCTATTCCCGTCGCCAGAACTGGCGAGGGGATAGTATTCCAAATCGTATGACACCTTACACGACATGTTTTGATAAAGCCAAACCAGAGTTGCTATATAAACGCGAGGATTATAATGCACTTAATAGTATATGGTATGGCATTATCCTGAAACAGCTTAGGAATTTGTTCCCAACGGCTGCAGACAGGCTCAGCTCATGCTAGAGCTCCATCTCACATTAAACCACGCACTCTGCCTCCAGGATTGATAAGGCCTTCAATAGGAGTGGCTCACAGGTTTATATGTGTCCAGATATAGGTTTAGATATAGGTATACTATATCTAAGCAAGGGGTGATTACACCACCTTGCCCCAGCTGAGTGATCAGCCAGTTGTGTCAATTTAAGAACCAGCCAGGCGTGGCAAAAGATATGCTGCAGCCCCTGTTAGGCCTTGGTGGCACCTATGCCCTTAGCACCTATAGTGCATGGTACAGGGGCTGACAAGGAGTCCATTTCCAATTGTGGTATGTAACTATAGCACATGTATTAATAATTTAGAGAGAGAACAGCAGGCTGGGGGTCTGATTAGCAGGCCCACTGCCTCAGTAGTCTAAAACCCGTGACGCAAAAAGCAAAAATTTGGGGTGACCATAGGATAGCAGACCCTACTCTCCTACACAACCCCCCCCCCCCCAACGCAGGGACATTAAACTAACCTTGACCAGATTAGTCTTCATGTTCTAAGTGGAAGTACCTGGAGAGACCATCTGCATTACCATGGTCAGTCCCTGGGCGGTGCTCCACTGTAAAGTCCATCCCCTGTAGGGAAATGGACCACCAGAGCAGTTTGGGATTTTTACCCTTCATCTGATTAAGCCACAAGAGGGGCTTATGGTCTGTCTGAACTAGGAAGTGAGTTCCAAACAAGTAGGACCTCAACTTCTTCAGGGCCCAAACCACAGCAAAGGCCTCCCTCTCAATGGCTGACCAACTTTTCTCCCTGGGGGTCAGCCTTCTGCTAATAAAAGCAATGGGCTGGTCTTGACCATCTTGATTAAGTTGATTAAGTTGTGAGAGCACAGCTCCCACCCCCAACTCAGAAGCATCTGTCTGTACAATGAACTGTTTGGAGTAGTCAGGACTCTTCAGGATAGGTGCAGAGCACATGGCCTTCTTCAGGTCATCAACTTCCTTCTGACAGCTAACTGTCCACTGAACCTTTTTTGGCATCTTCTTGGATGTCAAGTCATTTAATGGTGTCACAATGGACCCATAGTTTTTCACAAACTTTCTGTAATACCCAGTCAGGCCCAAGAAGGCTCTGACTTGTGTCTGGGTAACTGGAGGAGCCCAGTCCTGTATGGTCTGGATTTTGCTCTCCAGTGGCTGAACCTGACCTCCACCTACTAGGTGGCCCAGGTACACAACCTTACTCTGCCCTATCTGGCACTTTGTAGCCTTGATAGTCAGGCCTGCCTTTTGCAGGGCCTCCAGAACCTTCTTCAGGTGGATCAGGTGATCCTCCCAGGTGGAGCTAAAGACAGCAATATCATCTAGATATGCTGCACAAAAGTCATCCAACCCAGCAAGGACTTGATTCACCAACCTTTGGAAGGTGGCAGGTGCATTCTTCAAACCAAAGGGCATCACCACAAACTGATAATGTCCACTGGGGGTAGAGAATGCTGTCTTGGCTTTTGACTCCTCAGCTAGTCTGATTTGCCAGTAGCCAGCTGTCAAATCAAATGTGCTCAGAAACGTGGCAGAAGCCAATCTGTCAATGAGCTCATCTGCTCTTGGAATGGGATGTGCATCTGTCCTAGTGACAGCATTGAGACCTCTGTAGTCCACACAAAACCTCATTTCTCTCTTTCCATCTTGGGTATGAGGTTTTGGCACAAGGGCTACTGGGCTGGCCCATGGGCTCTCTGATGGCTCAATCACTCCAAGCTCCAACATCTTTTGCACCTCAGCCTTGATACAATCCCTGACATGGTCAGGTTGCCTGTAGATCTTATTCTTGACAGGCAGACTGTCACCAGTGTCCACCTCAGGGGTGCACCAGTTAGTCTGGCTGGGTGTGAGTGAAAACAAGTGTCTGTGGGCCTGCAAAACCTGTCTGCAGTCCATCTGTTGCTGGTCAGTGAGGCTGCCTGCCAAGGCTACTCCATCAACTGAACCATCATCAGGGTTCTGAGAAAGCAGGTCTGGGAGAGGGTCACTCTCTTCCTCCTGTTCCCCATCTTGTGGTAAATAAATAAATAATACCTCTATTTTTGGATGAATAAATGAATAACAGATAGCTCAATAAATAAGAGTCAAGATTCGAGGTAGTAGGAGTTTTGCAGGTTTAATACAGCATAAGGACAGGAACAGGACAACCTGCATAGGAATAGGATGGCAGGGCCCAGCAGCTGCTGGGGCTGGATCTGGGATGAGCGCGCTAACATTTAATAACAATACACGATCATATATACAAAAACAGTTGCATTACAATACATACGATAGGCGGAGCAGTGGGTGTGGTCAATAGCAGTCGCGAAAGATAAGGGTGAAAGTGGGTGTAACAGAGGCGTATACATAGACATGTGATGCAAACGTAACAGAATATGTCATGAATGGGGCGGAAACCATGGAGGGGGCTACCTGAGGAGCCGGGACCTCTAACCTGATGGTGCGCGCAAACTGGCAATGACGTATTACTAGGAGAAGCTGGGGGCTTCGAACTCTGTGCTAGGAGCAGAGACTGAAGTCTGGAGAGTCAGGGCGACATGTACCTAAGCAGTATCTAGTATCTGATGTTTAGGGAACATGTTGATATGAACTAAGAGTCAGGAGGGGAGAGGCTAACGGACTCTAAGACTGGAGCATGCATTATTCTATATGTAGTGCGTGATGAAGAATATTAAATGACCATTAAATGCAGTATTTCTCTTACATGGAGACGTAAAGGCTAGACAATGACGGAAACTATTGATGCGATTCAGTAGCTTTAGGAATGCAGAGAAGGAGGACTGAACTGATAACTGGAATCATAACATACTCTTGGCAGACTCAGAGGCAGAGCCAGGCTGAGCCGGGCACTGCGAGGCAGGAAGTAAGTGAAGGGTCGAGGATACAGGTGGGGGCTGTATCGCTCCTCAGCGAGGCTTCAGGAGACAGGAGACAGGAGCTGAATCTGGTGTCCAGGCCCTTCTGAGGCCTAGAAACGGGGACTTTACAATGGAATAACGTGCACACTGAGAAACGTGGCAACGTAACTTTACATAGGCCTGATATTCGTAGTATTCACGAGAACTGGAAACTGACATACTAGAGATGGACACAACTGTAATTGCGTCATTAATCGAACATAGGGAATGCATATGCATATTTAATCATGCACACATAACATATGATGGAGGACGCGTAGGGACACAGAACATGGCAAAATTTACTTTTCCACATTCCCTCCTTGTCACTACGTTTCCATCAGGAAACATCAATATTCATGATACCATCTATCATTTCATACAGTATCATTTGCTCGTCTCGAATTATCCTGGAACGGGATCTAGAACGGGGCTTTGGACTAGGAATACATGATGTAGCACAAATGCCGCAAATCGCAGGGCCACATTGTATACAGAGGCAGCAGCTGAATATGATCGCTACTGCAATACCTAGAAAGGACAAGACTTTCCATCCCCAGGCGGAAATTATATTCCAGAACCAACCGGACCATGTCCAGGTGCCTGGATCTTGGTGTAACAGATGGGCAATTTTATGGAGTCTGGTTATAGCTGAATAAACAGACGGCGCGTTATTTGGAATGAAAATGCAGCAACTAGATCCGATGACTCTACAGGCCCCGCCCCTATCGGCCAGTATGACGTCAAGGACGAGACGATTCTGTAAAACGACAAATCTCATAGCAGATTGCTCTTCGGTTAAGTTACCTAGAGCAGAGGCAGTCTCATTGACTACAGCTTCAAGGGTTCTGGTTAACCTACGGATTAGCTTACTATTCTGGATAGGTCCTATAAAGAAAAAGAAACCTCTGTTGAAATCTGTATACTGTTCTAGGGCAGTTTCAGTATAATCGACAATGGGGGACTCCCTTCTATGTCTAATGTGTACTAGATGTGTATTTCTATGATAATCAGATGGGGCTAGGAAAACTGGTGGCAGTAGGAAGGCAATGTAACAGGTTCCCTCCCAATCGAGGGGCAGACGAATATATGCAGTTTGACCACAAATAAAATAAGAATGGCGTGAAGCTTTGAAAATAGATTTCCCACTGTCACTATACTTGACAATAGTAGTACAATCGCTATGTCCTACATGTACGGAACCATTATTTCTAACACATAATTCGCCTTTGACTGGTAGTACTGAAATAGCAGGTAAGTCTGGAGTAGTATCAGACTGAACATTCAGGACCATGAAATTCGAAGAATAATTACCTAAATTGTACACTTCATTTTCTAGATCTAACCCTGTTCTGTGGGGAAGACCTTGCTTGTCTGGAAAACATGTACTGTTAAGAAAAGACATATCTGTTGAGGATGACGTTAACGTGGACCATGCTCCACACGAACCATTATGTGAAAATGGATAAGGAAAGAGTGGCAGAACTCCCTTCGGTGTCTGGAAAGGGGGGAGTCGACCACATACCCAACAATTAGTGGCATTGCTGGTCTGGTGTGAATAATGTAACATGCGGATGAAAGAGTTATTACGCATAGCGAGGCGGTAAGAGAGTTCATGAGGAGGTAGATCACTAAACGTGTGCTCTACCGTAGCATTGGAAGACTTATTTACATGAGAAACTGGAAAATACAGGTAAAATGCATAACTGGTGCAGGAAATCATAATACTGAGAAATAATATGAAACATAGAAAAACGATACATCGAATTGAGTTTTGACTAACTCTCTCACTATGGGGGTCTATTTTATACATGTCAGAAACAGTCTAACCGTTTCACCTAGGGGAGGACTTAGACAATCAAACTGGCTGACTTATTTTACTAGACCGGAGTTTCAACTTATACTCCTGTTGCGGAGTTTTCTCTAACGGGGAGGGTGCAGTATCATTGTTCTTTGCGGGACAGTCCTTGAGAATAGTACTTTGGCAATCCTTCAAATCCTGGGAAATGTTCTTTGAGACGGGTTTCAGTCCATAACATTTCTTTACGTGCGAAAGGTGCACCCAGCCTTTGCGTCCCTCCAACTTCACGGCTGTACGGGTGGCGAGGAGGACCTGTCGGGGCTCCTTCCAGCGAGGCTCTAGCGGACTTGAGCGGTCAAAATTGCGAACCAGGACCATGGATCCTGGAACGATTTCATGCGGTGCCACCTCGGTATTGTCTGGAAATGCGGCGGCAACCTGTGAACGACAAGAGTTGAGGGCAGACATCAAGGAAGCTAGGTAATCTGTCAGCATATTACTTGAAACATCGGTAATACTTCGGGGTCTGGGTGTACCCCACATGTTAGGGGGGCGGCCGAATACGACCTCATACGGGGACAGACCTGATCTGGAATGTGCGACCATGCGCATGTAGAACAGAGCAACTGGCAGAGCTACTAGCCAGTCTACACCCTTCTCTTGACAAACTTTTGCGATACGGATTTTCAAAGTCTGGTTATGTCTCTCTACGAGACCGGCTGCTTCAGGATGGCGTACACAATGGAACTTCCACTGGTACCCTAACAAAAGGGAAACATGCTTCATTAACTCTGAGGAGAATGGCTGGCCGTTATCAGAATATACGACCCTAGGGAGTCCATAACGGGGGAAGAACTCACGAACCAACTGCTTGGCAGTGGTCGCGGCTGTGTAATCTGGAACTGGATATGCTTCTGTCCACCTGGACAAAGCGCATACAACTACAAGGACATACTTGAAACCTCGACATCGCTCCATCTGAATATAATCCATCTGGAGGACTTCAAAAGGGTGATCAGGAGGTTGGAATCCCCCTTGTTCCACCGGGACACTTTTACCTGGATTAAACTGGCAACATATCATACAGGTACGGACTTTCTGTTTGGCTGCAGCTCGTAAATGCTTGTTGAACCAAATGTTCTGGATACTGTCTAACATAGCTTTTTCTCCTAAATGTGCTGGACTATGTGCGGTATTGATAATGACTTGAACCATAGAGTCGGGGAGAAACCATGTGGCTTTTCCCTTCGTCACCCATCCCTGATCTGTCTGTACCCCTCCTTGTTCAGACCATTTCTTGATTTCATCGGGAGTAGCATGTAACTGGATATCTATGACATCTTGAGTAGGGTCTTTAACTGTCATACATGTAGTCGGATCTGGAGTGTGTGTCGGTGTCTTATTTACTGGAATGTCTGGTGTCTGTGCTGTAAGCTTGGCTGTGCGATCTGCTAGATCATTACCTTGGGAAATGGTGTCAGTAACTTTCGTATGTGCTTTGCATTTCATGATAGCAATGGACGACGGTAAATGTATGGCATCTAACAGAGCTTGAATAAGGAGACCATGCTGAATCTTGGTTCCATGAGAAGTCATGAAACCTCTCTCCTGCCAGAGCACTCCGAAGTCGTGTACAACTCCAAATGCGTAACGTGAATCTGTGTAAACATTAACTTTCCGGTTCTTGGCGTGCATGCAGGCTTGTGTCAGAGCAACTAGCTCTGCTGCTTGAGCAGACAGGGTGTCAATACGGTGTGTTTCAATAACTTCAGTGTCAGTAGTCACTGCATACGCAGCGACTAGTTCTCCTGTACTTGTTCTCATACATGAACCATCCACATAAAGTGTCAGGTCTGGATCTGGAAATGGAATATCTGTCAAATCTTGTCTTGGCTTTGTCATGATGTTAACTATTTCCACACAGTCGTGTGTGGCAGAATTCGAAGTAACTGATGGTAACAGTGTAGCAGGATTTAAAATATTGCAGCGTCTGATTTCTATGTGTGGCTGAAACAGTGTCAATTCATAACCTGTTAAACGTGCAATTGTCAAGTGCTGAGTTTGTGTTCGGTTTAAAAGAACTTCCACGGAGTGTGGAACTTGTACTGTCAGGGAGTGTCCTAATACTATGGAATCACTTTGTCTGATAGCTAGTGCTGTGGCTGCAACTGACTTGAGGCACGCAGGCAGAGCCTGGGCTACAGGATCTAATGTGCTCGAAAAATAAGCACATGGCTTGTATTGTCCTGCTTGATCTTGTGTGAGAACAGATAATGCTGTACCTTCGCGTTCAGTGACGAAAAGTGTAAAAGACTTACTGTAGTTCGGTGTAGCTAGAACTGGAGCTTGACATAGGGCTTTCTTTAACTCATTGAAACTGAGTGTATGTTCAGATGTCCAAGGGAGGACAGTCGATACGGCTGCCTCCTGTGTCGTTAACTGTATCAGTGGCTTGGCTAGAAATGCATACTGAGGAATCCATTGTCTGCAATAAGAAGTAAGGCCAATAAAAGCACGTACCTCCTTCTGGGTCTTGGGCTGAGGAAGACTCGCTATTAATTGAATACGGTCAGGTGTCAACTGCCTACCCCTCTTGGACAGTAAGTGTCCTAAGTAGACCACTTGCTGGACACAGAATTGAAGCTTCGAAGGGGACACCTTGTGTCCCATCTCGGCTAGGAAATACAAGACTGTAAGGGATGCTCGCTCGCAAGCACGTTCAGAACGGGCTGTGATCAGTAGATCATCGACATACTGGAGCAGGGCAGTGTCAGTTGGCATGTGAATGTTGTCTAGTTGTCTCTTAAGTGCTTGACTGTAAATACTAGGACTTTCTGTGAAACCTTGAGGAGCTCGTGTGAACATATAGCTCCTTCCATTTAAACAAAGTCCGAAAAGAAACTGGCTGTCTGGATGAAAGGGAACACTGAAAAACGCGTTCTTGAGGTCAATTACAGTAAAGAACGTGGCTTCGGAATCGATGGCTGTCAATAGGGAAGAGATATCTGGAACGACTGGGTACTGAGGAATAATACATTTATTAAGTTCTCGTAGGTCAATCACTAATCGATATACTGGGGGTGCATTTGGATCAGTACGTTTCATAACTGGAATGATCGGAGAATTGCATACATTGGAGTCAGTTTCTACAACCACTCCTTGAGCGATGAGCTCGTCAATAATTTTGGATAAGGCTGCTACAGCCTCAGGTGGCAATCTGTACTGTCTGATTCGTGGTAACACTACACCTGGCTTGAGAGTCACACGATGGGGTGTGATTTGCATGTAACCTACATCAGTTGGACCTTGCGCACATAAATGCTGCGGAACATTAGACAATCTGGGATCAAAATCTCGTAATACATAGTGACCCTTGAAGTCACGTAGGAACAATCGTATTCCCTCTGGGGAACAGCATATACCTGCACATAATTCTTTCAGTGTTTTAATGCCTAACAGATTTTCTGGACATGACTTAGTAAGTAACAGATCAGTAGTGCGGGACAATGGACCTACTTCTAGAGTAACTGGCTTTGATATCTCATTTACGATAGGTTTTCCTGAAAATCCAAGGGAAACATTTCTTGAGCCTGAGAGCGGAGCCCCTGGAACTTCGGCGTGGCTAATTGTGGTCCTACTTGCCCCTGTATCAATCAAAAACTTTCTGTCTTTCCCTAATACTTGACTGTGAACATAGGGACCTTCTTGATCTACAGGTATCTCGATGAGAGGCAAGCCTACCTCCCTCTCTAGGCTGTTTCATGAATATGGCTGATACTCTGGATACTCGGACTGTGCATACTGGTACATCTGCTGTGTAACATGCTGTGTTGCAGCGATAGGCTGCGGAGCTGTAACTGTCTGTTGTGTATTCTGTGGCTGAGGAGTCTGTGAAACTTGTTCTTGTCTAGGCGGACGTGGTCTTTCTTTAGTCTTACCGGTAGCTATGTTGTGTTTCAGAACTGCACACTCATTTATAAAATGACCTGGCTGTTTACAATAATTGCAGTTTCCTTTAACGGGAGCTGCAGGATGACTGGCTTGATTCGGACCCCTCTTCTGACTGTCTTGAGGAACGGATTGTGCAACTAGTACTTTCATTTTCGTGTCTTTCATACGCTTTCTCTCGTGTTCTTGCTCTTCTCTGATTCTATTCTGGTGGTATTGGAGCATCTGTAACATCTGGGACGGGGTATTAGCTTGCCAGGTACTTTCGACTTTCAGAACTCGATTTTTAATTTGTGAGCTTGAATTCTCGACTACTTTAGTAACAAAAAGATGAGGGTATGACTCACTACTTGTCTTGAGGCCACTGTTTATGGTAAAACATTTCTCAAATCTGGAATAATAATCACTAATATCTTCGTCTTGTTTCTGTTTACAGGCTGAGATTGCATCCCAGTCTTCCTTTCTCGTTGTTAACAATCTGGGTAAAACTTGAATCAATAATTCAGGTAATTCTTTACATTTTGCTCCAAGACCGGTACCTGGTACTCGTGCCTTATCTTCAGCTTCTAGAACTGCCCAATCGATCTTTTTCTCTCCCACCTCCCATTCTTTTTCCTTGAGCTTTTCATACACCCCTGCGGGCAACAGAACCTTTAACATTTTAATTATATCTGGATACGTGTATTCTCCCATACGGAGCATGTCTTTTAATTCTCGATGGAACCCTGCTGGATCTTTATCATGACAGGGGATTAATTTTTTCATCTCTAGGAGTTCCATCTTTGTAATCGGAGTGTAAACAAACACTCGTTCTAGTTCGCCACCCGTTCCTCTAACTGGGTGGACTTCTCGTAACGGATTCTGTCTGTCCATGTAAAATGGTTTACTTTCTGGGGGTGAGACATGAACAAAATACGGGTTCAAAAACGTTCTATATTTGTGGCGCTGTTCTAGAATGACACTAATCAAATCGGTACCTAAACCTTTCCATTTATACTGGAGTAACTCATTCAGGACATCGTGTAACGGACCTGGATCAGAATGTTGACCCTCATACAATGTAATGAGGTGCTGGATCATATACATACCCGCCAGTCGTTGCTCGGCTGGGGGCATTTTCAGAAACATTTGTGCCACTATTTCGTCTGGAAAAGTGGTAGGATCAGTAATCCATCGGACTGCTGATCGGACCAGTTCTTGTTCATGCATAGTACTTAACTCACTATAACCGATTCGTGATTTCAGAATGTGATCGGTAGCTTGAAATACTTGTTCTAGAGAACCTTGTTCTGGTGCTGGATGATGAAAAATAGACTTGTGTTCTAGGCGTAAATGGCGATCTGGAAATCTAGATTTTCCTACATACGCTATTCTGTCGGGATTCTCGTCCTCTACCTCTTCAGTATCAGAGTTACTTTCTTTCTCGCTTACTTGTGCTGCTTTACGTTGTTCGTGTATCCTTATTATTTATTTACGAATCTTCTTATACATACTCTCTATAGCACCGATGGTCTTGTGCTTACCCTCGGCTATATTATCACTCCACTTTGTCAGGGTTCTCATTTCGGCTTGATCTTTGGTCGGATAATCTTGTTCCCTTATTAGACAATTAATCAAAAACTTTAATAGCATGAGCTGGACTTCAGCTTTTCTTTGGCACATGACATCACTAATACTTTCTGGATCATTCCCTGTACGGATGAAACGATATATTCTGTCTAGATCTTCTTTCATATCTGGTAGGGTGACTAGATACTCGGTCACCTTTCTTACGCGTAATGAATATAAAACCATACTATCCTCGCCTGGGACTGGATCATAGCCACATTCGTTAAGGGCTTTTCTTATTTCTGCAACAGACTGATACCTGGGCGTACGCTGTGACGCTTGTGCATGTAATTCGGCTGACGTTAAACGCTTATGTGGCGGCGGGGTCTGAGGAGTACCTCCTCCTGCGGCCCCTAAACTAGAATCGTCGACTGATCCTCTTCGTACTAGTGTGGCAGGAAATTGAAATGCGGGCTGAACTGGTATGGCGGGCTGGACCGGGGGGACCGTAACAGGTACTGCAAGGGGTACCCCGGTGTCTGGAGGAACGGGAAGTGCCTGATTTACAGGGACTGGCGGAGCGCGAACAGGATTTGCATATTCTGGGACTGTGTCGTCCAAATAGGACGAAATAAAAATATCAGCTGCGGTCGGTTTGTGACGTAGCTTGGTCGGAACTAATGGTGGCGGGAAATTACTGGATGCCTCTGGGGTCGCTTTTGGCAGGCCCTCGGCAAGAAGAGGATACATACCCTTAATAAGAGCATGCCTCTGTCTGTCTGACTGTTCGGTTTTAACTCGTTCACCAATCTCGATTAATTCCCTTTCTTGGGCTCGTTCCAAGGATTCTCTACTTAATTCTGACTTTCTCATTTCTTTTTCGGTTCTTTTATGAGCTTCTTTGCGCCATAACTCGATGGCATCTTTCTGTGACTGTTTGGCTTTCTTTTTCCATAATGCTTCTTCTACTCGCATGATGCACTCGGCATCCCATGTACCCGATACGGGCCATCTATACTTTTCTTCTAACTGTTTGGTATACTCTACCCATAAATCTAGATATAATATGGCACTTATGCCATGCTTCTGATACATAAAATGACCTGGACTGTCCCTAGGCGGAACTGGAACTGCTGCTTCCAGCAGACCCTTTCTAGTTTTTAACTGACGTAACTTAGAAAACAAGGGCATGACTGGACTGTAATCTAGACACAATACAATACACAATGAACACGATACTTATTCCCCATTCATACCACGACATTAAAATACATGAAGAACATTTAAAATAACAGTTCGAACAGAATACTACCTGGAATACGGAACACAGAATACATGAATTTTCTCGGGAACAGAACTGACTGGAACAGAAACTAGATGCACTGCTGAAACAGTACGAAATTTACCGGTCTCATACAGAGACACGTCAGGACCCGCATCCACCGAAGTGGACACTTCGTTTGTGGGTCTGTGTACCACCAACCCACGGACCAGAGTCAATCAGATTGACCCTGTCTAGATACTACCCCAGTAACGGTACTCACCGGGCAGCAAGAACGGAAGGCCTCGGACTGGACTGGACTGCTTCGACGTCGGACGGACGAACTTCGGACTTCTGTTACGGGTGAGCCTCCGGATACCTCGGACCTTGGACTCTCGGCTTGGGCTCTGGTCGGGACTCGCCGCGTTCCTCCACCGCCTCGTCTGGATGCTGGACCGCCTCCTCCGTCTCCTCCGTGGGCCTGAGGGATACTTGAAGCAGAAATATCTGCACGTGCACGGTATGGTTCCGTCACGGCTGCAGAGGGTCAGGGGGCCGGCGTGGCTTCACCGGCGCGTGGGGAAAGGGCAAGTCCCTATTCGGGCGCCATTATGTGGTAAATAAATAAATAATACCTCTATTTTTGGATGAATAAATGAATAACAGATAGCTCAATAAATAAGAGTCAAGATTCGAGGTAGTAGGAGTTTTGCAGGTTTAATACAGCATAAGGACAGGAACAGGACAACCTGCATAGGAATAGGATGGCAGGGCCCAGCAGCTGCTGGGGCTGGATCTGGGATGAGCGCGCTAACATTTAATAACAATACACGATCATATATACAAAAACAGTTGCATTACAATACATACGATAGGCGGAGCAGTGGGTGTGGTCAATAGCAGTCGCGAAAGATAAGGGTGAAAGTGGGTGTAACAGAGGCGTATACATAGACATGTGATGCAAAGGTAACAGAATATGTCATGAATGGGGCGGAAACCATGGAGGGGGCTACCTGAGGAGCCGGGACCTCTAACCTGATGGTGCGCGCAAACTGGCAATGACGTATTACTAGGAGAAGCTGGGGGCTTCGAACTCTGTGCTAGGAGCAGAGACTGAAGTCTGGAGAGTCAGGGCGACATGTACCTAAGCAGTATCTAGTATCTGATGTTTAGGGAACATGTTGATATGAACTAAGAGTCAGGAGGGGAGAGGCTAACGGACTCTAAGACTGGAGCATGCATTATTCTATATGTAGTACGTGATGAAGAATATTAAATGACCATTAAATGCAGTATTTCTCTTACATGGAGATGTAAAGGCTAGACAATGACGGAAACTATTGATGCGATTCAGTAGCTTTAGGAATGCAGAGAAGGAGGACTGAACTGATAACTGGAATCATAACATACTCTTGGCAGACTCAGAGGCAGAGCCAGGCTGAGCCGGGCACTGCGAGGCAGGAAGTAAGTGAAGGGTCGAGGATACAGGTGGGGGCTGTATCGCTCCTCAGCGAGGCTTCAGGAGACAGGAGACAGGAGCTGAATCTGGTGTCCAGGCCCTTCTGAGGCCTAGAAACGGGGACTTTACAATGGAATAACGTGCACACTGAGAAACGTGGCAACGTAACTTTACATAGGCCTGATATTCGTAGTATTCACGAGAACTGGAAACTGACATACTAGAGATGGACACAACTGTAATTGCGTCATTAATCGAACATAGGGAATGCATATGCATATTTAATCATGCACACATAACATATGATGGAGGACGCGTAGGGACACAGAACATGGCAAAATTTACTTTTCCACAATCTGTGGCCATGAGCAAGCTCATGTCCTCCCTGTCAACAAATGCTTTCAAACGATTCACATGGAGCACCCTGTGGGGGCTCCTAGGGGTTCCAAAGTCAACAAGGTAGGTGACTTCTCCCTTTTTCTCAATGATAGGGTAGGGTCCAGTCCATTTGTCCTGGAGTGCTGCTGGGGCCACTGGCTCCAACACCCACACCTTCTGCCCTGGCTGGAACTCAACCAGAACAGCCTTTTGGTCATGCCAAGCTTTCTGTAATTCTTGACTGGCCTCCAGGTTTTTGGATGCTCTTTCCATATACTCAGCCATCCTGGAGCGGAGACCAAGTACATAGTTCACTACATCTAGCTTAGGCTTTTTGAGAGGTAACTACCATCCTTCCTTCACCAAACATAGTGGACCCCTCACAGGGTGGCCAAACAAAAGTTCAAAAGGGCTGTAGCCAACCCCCTTCTGTGGGACCTCTCTGTAAGCAAAGAGCAAGCAGGGTAAAAGAATGTCCCATTTCCACCTAAGCTTCTCTGGTAATCCTTTTATCATTCCCTTGAGGGTCTTGTTGAATCTCTCCACAAGCCCGTTGCACTGTGGGTGATAGGGTGTGGTAAATTTGTAGTTTACTCCACATTCCTTCCACATTGCTTTCAAATAACTAGACATGAAGTTAGTACCTCTGTCTGATAATACCTCCTTAGGGAAGCCCACTCTTGAGAAAACTGCAATTAGGGCTTTTGCCACCACAGGTGCTGTGGTGGTCCTCAGGGGAATAGCTTCTGGATACCTGGTGGCATGATCCACTACCACCAGTATAAATCTGTTCCCAGATGGTGTTTGAGGATCCATGGGACCCACAATATCTATTCCAACTCTTTCAAAGGGTACCCCCACCACAGGTAGTGGTATGAGGGGGGCCTTTGTTGTGCCACCTGACTTACCACTGGCTTGGCAAGTGACACAGGAGCGAAAAAACTCCTTGACATTTTCTGACATGTGAGTCCAGTGAAAGTGTGAAACAAGCCTGTCCCACGTTTTGTTCTGGCCTAAGTGTCCTGCAAGGGGAATATCATGGGCCAAGGTAAGAAGGAAACCCCTAAACTTCAGAGGTATGACCAACCTCCTGGCTGTACCAGGCTTGGGGTCTCTAGCCTCTGAGTAAAGGAGTCCATCATCCCAATACACAGTATGGGTACCTTGGGCATCCCCAGCAGCCTCAGCAGCAGCCTGCTGTCTGAGGGGTTCAAGTGAAGGGCAATCTAATTGAGCCTGCCTCAGGTCTGCCCTTGAGGGTCCCCCTGTCCCCAGAAACTCAACCTGGTCAGGTTCAAGTTCCTCAGAGACAGTCTCCTCTTGGACTGCAGAATCAGTTTCCTGTGAAACCTGATCCTCAACCTGGGGAAAGGTGGAAGGCTCAGCCTTTCCTCTCTTGCTCCTTCTCTTGGGTTGTGGTTGGTCTATTGTTTCAAGATCCACCACTGGTTCAGGAAGGCACTTCTTAGCCTGAGACCTTGTCACTGCAAGGACATGAGCTGAAATCCCTAGCATTTCTGCATGAGTCCTGTACTCCACTTCTGACCAAACTGAGCTTTCAAGATCATTGCCTAACAGACAGTCTACTGGGAGGTCTGCACTCACAACAACTTTCTTTAGGCCATCTACCCCTCCCCTGGAGAAGTTCACAACTGACACACTATGGGAAGTAGTGGAGTTGCTTGCATTGGTCACTAGGTAACTTTCACCTAGTACAATCTGTCCAGGGTCCACAAAGTCAGGTGTCACCATTGTGACACTGGCACATGTGTCCCTGTAGGCCTGAGCCAGTTTCTCATTGATTAAAGGCGTCTGCCTATATTTGCCCAGGTTACTGGGACTCACTGTAGTGGACAAAGCTAAGTCCACATCATATAGGAGAACTGCCTGAGTAGGTATTCTGACTAGGCCAGATCCTACTTCAGTACCCAGGGTCAACCCTACTACACCCTTTGGCTGTGTTCCACCACTGCTTACTGAACTAGGGGGTGCAGGTGCTTTAGGAGCTGCAGTGGTGGGGACTGGATTTGTCTTGGTGCATTCACTGCCCCAGTGTGAAACTGATTTGCAGGTATTACACCAACGTTTCTTTGGGCCATTATTCTTCTTCTTCTTGTTTCCATTTTGGGAACCACCCTCCTTATTACTATTTTGGGGGCCTGAAGACTTCTGGTCCTTTTCTTTATCTTTCTGATTTCCACCCTTCTGGTCTGTTTTCTTCTGGTCACCACCTTGGTTCTGGGGTTTCTGCTTAATCCTTGTTCTGACCCATTTGTCTGCCTTCTTTCCCAATTCTTGGGGAGAGGTCAGATCAGAGTCAATAAGGTATTGATGCAACAGCTGGTTTGTACAGTTATTAAGGATCTGTTCTCTCATGATAAGATTGTACAATCCTGTATAGTCTGAAACTTTACTTCCCTGCAACCAACCCTCCAAAGCCTTAGTGGCACAATCTACAAAATCAGTCCAGTCTTGAGTCTGTGCTTTTTGGGTGTCTCTGAACAACAAGCTGTATTGCTCAGTGGTTAGGCCAAACCCTTCAATAAGAGCACTCTTCAAGACAGAGTAGTTTTTGGCATCCTCAGGTCTAACTGTGAGGAGCCTGTCCCTCCCTTTCTCTGAAAAGGAGTACCATAAAATTGCAGCCCACTGATCCTGAGGAACCTGCTGTACCATGCAGGCTCTCTCAAGAGCAGTCATCCATTTGTGGATGTAATCCCTTTCCTTGTAGGGGGCCACAATTTTTGTCAGGTTTCTATTATCATAGCTCCTGTCTTTTTCTCTAGGAATATTGCTGCCACCAGTGACATCTAAGCCACACAATTTCTGCTCTCTTGCCAAGGCAAGTCTAGCTTGAGCCAGGGCTACCTCCTCCCTCTTTATTTGGAGTTTGACAGCTCTCATCCTGGCCTTATGCTCTATCTTTTGTGAGGCAGTCATGCCTCTCTGAGATTCTCTTGAGGCACTAGAAATATGAGAGTCCCCTGATGGAGATCTCACTCTTCTGTTGCCTGGGAGAATGCTCTGGTGGGATCTGGGGAGGTGCTGGCCCTCTCCATTTCCCAGTAGGTTTAAGTTGACCTGGTTAAGCCTGGCAACTACAACCTGGTTAACCCCTTGATCCTGATCTTCAGGGTCATCTACCTCTGAGTCCTCCTCCTCTTCTACCTCCTCTTCTTCCTCCTCTGGGGTGGTCTCAGTGGCTGTGGGGTCCACTCCATCTCCTGATTCTAAGGGAACTGCATTTGCCTTTTCCAAGTCATCCTGTTCTAGAATGGCTATCAGGGAAGGACTGGTGGGACTTCTGCCCCTTTTTAACCCTCTTGAGATGCACAAGGCAACCAAGTCTTTGTGGGTTAGTTTGTCATAGCTGGAAGTTGCCTGGGTAAGGTCAACTGTCACAGGAACAGACCCTGAGGCTTTTCCTGTGTCAGACATGACTCTAGTGTGGTGTAAGTGATGCACCTACCTACACTAAGTGTTTCCCTACTGTACCTTGCTAGTGAGTTGTAGTCAGGGTGTGCTAATCCCTTTAATCTACAACTACTAAGTTCAGTAGAACTTAAATATGCTAAGCTTTTGATTCATATGTACCTAGAGGTACTTGATGTGATCTTTCAATTTGATAAAAAAGATTGCAATGGTAAAACAAACAGCAAGCTCAAATCCCACCGCTGCCACCAATGTGAGAAGTTGGCCTGATATATGATGTTTCCAATTCTGGAACCACCCTGTATCAGTCCAAACAACCCTTATGGTGTCTGGTTGTAAGTCAACCTTATTAGACAAGCTATCCTAGGGGTTGCATGGACTAAGCAGCCTAAAGGCTTAACTTAAGAGGTCGTGTTAAGCAAGCTGTTTTACCACATACAATCCTGTAATATCAAATGAAAGGACACCACACAAGTATATATTATAAAAATATATGTATTTATTACTAAAAACAATCCCCAGTATTCTTTATGAATAAAGGGGCACAAGCGTTAAATCAAAAGGACAGTATAACATACAAAGTTGCACAATTTTGGATGAGGCCAAGGGGCCACTCAAACCATATACTAAAAAAATGGTATAAGAGAGACCATTCGATCAGTGGTTAGGCCTAGGACCTAGGGAATTGCTGGGAGCAGTCGGGACAAGCAATGCTGAAGTCGGGAAAAGCCCGCGGGATTCGGGTGCAGTGCAGAAAGTGCACGCATGCACCAATGTTAACCAATGGTGCATAAAAGTTACAAAGTTAGAGTTTAAGGACACTTCCGCTGAACCTAGAGGAACAAAACTTAAGACACAGACCCTAGAGGTGTGTACCAGTGTGGGAACACCGGCGTTGCAATGTTACCTCACCCACAGGAAGTGGGTGCACAGGGTCGAAGTTGAGTCGGGTTTCGTCACGCAGGCTCTTGGTGCTTGGAGCTGAAAGGGCTGCAGCCGAGGTGATGGAGAAGTGTCCGGTGGAGTCCAAGGGTGGACTCAAGTCAAAAAGTACCTGAAAGCAGAGGGGACAGAGTCTGGGTCACTCAGCAGTGACCAGGGTGGAACCAGGACGGAACCAGGCAATGTCGGGCGCAATCAGGTGGTTGTTGAGGAGCTTCTCTCTGCTGCCACGTGGGCTCTGGGGCATCTACGAAGTCTAGGAGCAGGTCACGATCTGTCCCACGCAGGCTCTCGCCGTAGGCGCTGTCAGCTTCAAGATTGGAGCAAACAACACTTGTCCATGCGGAACTGGAAGAATGCTTCTCACTCGGATTAGGAGGGTCAGAGAGGGGGCTCCTTTTCAGGGGAGCTGGTGCAAATCTGGAGAAAGCAGAATCACAAGTCGAATTTCAAGTTTCGTCGGCACAGGGGCCACAAGCCAGCTAGCAAGGGACTGGCCAACGCGGTGAGCCAAAAGAAGCAGAAGGGCCCCACGCAGCACTCGTTGAGTGTAGGGGGCTGAACTTCGGTGCAAGAGTGGCTTAGGGTTGGGGCTTCTCAAACCCCGTTGTACAGCTTCGAGGGTCACTAGTGGGCTGCACGGTCAGCGTCTCGTGGTCTTTCCAAGATGGCGTGCCCCACGCTTCCGGTCACGTCCACGGGTCTCAGCTCTGCAGGGACTGTGGATCAGGCTGTTAAAAGGCAGGCAAGCTTGATCTTGTCAAACCCTGTCGCACGAGTTCCTGCGGGAACTGCAACAAAGTAGACGTCGAGGGCTGGATGGTGCCTGTTTGCACAGGGTGGTCACTCCTTGACCACAAGGGAGATTCTTCAGTCTTCTACGTTGAGTAGGATGTGGAAGGGTCCAGAGTTTCATTTCTTATGTTTCATCAGGATAATCTGAAGTGCATTGGCACTGCTCCCACTCTTATTAGAATCTGGGGGGCTGGATTACCTGCTATGTCCCCTCCTATGGGTGGGACCCAGGAAGTGGGTGGATACACCCCCTTCCTTTGATCCAGGCCGCGCTGGCACGAGGGCTGGAGTGCCCCAGAAACGGTTTGGCCGGATTATGCAAGGGGCAGCCTTGTGCTCCCCAGGCAGTGTCTGGTTTCTTTCAAACCTCCCTGCTACAATCCACTATCTCCTGTCTGGGGGGTTGTAACACCGCCCTGCGACAGGAAACCCTTTGTCCAGGCCCCTTGGGCTGAGTTTCGGTCAGCTTCAGGGGATCAGACTGGTGTCTGTGGCAGAAGCATCCATTTTGTGGATCTGAGGCCCTTTTAAAAATTAACCGCATTTAAGTAAAGTAACATGTCTTACCCCTCTAGAGGGGTGGAATGCTATCCCCGTCGCCAGAACTGGCGAGGGGATAGTATTCCAAATCGTATAACACCTTACACGACATGTTTTGATAAAGCCAAACCGGAGTTGCTATATAACCGCGAGGATTATAATGCACTTAATAGTATATGGTATGGCATTATCCTGAAACAGCTTAGGGATTTGTTCCCGACGGCTGCAGACAGGCTCAGCTCATGCTAGAGCTCCATCTCACATTAAACCACGCACTCTGCCTCCAGGATTGATAAGGCCTTCCATAGGAGTGGCTCACAGGTTTATATGTGTCCAGATATAGGTTTAGATATAGGTATACTATATCTAAGCAAGGGGTGATTACACCACCTTGCCCCAGCTGAGTGATCAGCCAGTTGTGCAAATTTAAGAACCAGCCAGGGGTGGCAAAAGATATGCTGCAGCCCCTGGTAGGCCTTGGTGGCACCTATGCCCTGAGCACCTATAATGCATGGTACAGGGGCTGACAAGGAGTCCATTTCCAATTGTGGTATGTACCTATAGCACATGTATTAATAATTTAGAGAGAGAACAGCAGGCTGGGGGTCTGATTAGCAGGCCCACAGCCTCAATAGTCTAAAACCAGTGAAGCAAAAAGCAAAAATTTGGGGTGACCATAGGATAGCAGACCCTACTCTCCTACAGATGCCGAGGTGCAATCGCCTCAGGTATGTCTTAGTGATTGTGTGTGTGTTCTCTAGATGGGTTGAGGCATATCCCACTCGTAGGTGCGATACACTCACAGTAGCGAAACTATTGTTGAGGGAATTGGTGCCACGATTCGGGGTTCCGACCTCTTTGGAATCAGACAGAGGAAAGCACTTTAATAGCGATGTTGTGAAGATGCTCTGCTCTGCCTTGAACATAGACCAGAGACTGCATTGTAGCTACCGTCCAGAGGCTTCTGGCATAGTGGAGCAAATAAACGGAACGATAAAGGCCCGAATGGCAAAAGTGTGCGCATCTACATCCCTGAAGTGGCCCGACGCATTGCCGTTGGTACTAATGAGTATGCGTAGTACCCCAGACAGGAGGACAGGGCTTTCACCTCATGAAGTGCTGATAGGGAGGGCTATGAGGCTGCCATCTATTCCTACAACTGCTTTGCTGAATATCACAGATGACCTGATCCTTGATTACTGCAGGGTACTTTCTGACGTCATACGTTCTGTGTCTCTTCAGGTGCAGGCTGCTGAAATCCCGGCTTCTAGCAACCTTTGTCACGACCTGTGCCCTGGTGACTGGGTCCTGGTGCGGAAGCACGTGCGGAAGAGCTGCCTGGATGTACGTTGGAGAGGCCCTTTTCAAGTGATTCTAGTCACTACTACTGCTGTGAAGTGTGGCGGATTGCCAAATTGGGTCCATGCTTCTCACACCCGACGAGTCCCAGCACCCGCGGAGGGAACAGCTCCTCTCGTAGATGAAAATAATAACGAAGAAGAGGATTCATCAGAGGGGGCAAGTCAAGCTGTGGGGGTGCCTGTAGAAGTTGGGGACTCCCCTGATCAGGCAGGAAACGGCCAAGACGAAAGTGACACGGAATCTGCCTCAGAGGGAGGAAGTGGCGGAGAAGGTGATTTGAGCGCAGAAGAGGTCGACAGTGGAGACGAACAGGGTGTGCAAACGAGAAACAGAAGGGCAAGAAGTGCAGAGGATCATTGACCCGAGAGACGGAGGCGAATGAATGTGAGATTGGCTTCCGAAATAGATCTTGCCCCTGTGTCCGAAGAATCAGATCCGGAAGAGGGAGAACAAGGAGCTGCGCAAAGGGGTCCGAGAAGGTCAAGGAGGGTGAGAGTACCTTGCCGAAGATACGCCACCCCAGAGTGGACCTACCCTTTCACAAATGCCAGGGGTACTGAGGTCCGGGAGGGTGAGGTCAGTGGCAGTGACCAGTACGATCCCAAATGTTAAGCTGGAAGTGATACTGTTAGTACCTGGACTGGAAATTGAAGGTGTACTAACACTCACTATTCCCAATCCCCCTTACCTAAGCAAGATACGTGATTTACTTCTGGATAGACAGATTTTTCCTACATTTGGTCCAGATATACCATCTTATGACGCAGTTGTGCTCCGCATGGAACTGTTAGACTACTTGTTGCTGGCAATCGGATCAAGTATCATCATTGATTATTAAAGACTTGAAAAGACGTTGAAAGGACTTTACAAATAACTGTTGAATTTAACCTAGAGCCGAGTAGAAGAAGAACAAATTTAGGGACTTTCCACAGAGGACGGAGAAGGGTTAGGGCTGTCTCTTGTTGAAGCAAAAGAAGAACTGAAAACGGGGATTTCTGCTTTCCGAGGTGTTCAAGAGACTCAAATAGCAAAGAAAGAGACTTTTGGGTACTTTCCGAGAACAAACTATTTTGTGCTGAGACCATGGCGCCTGGAAACCCGAATCGTAGAGCCAACTGCATAGTAGGCACTCTTTTAGGAGGAGTGATACTCCTTATAGCTATAGTAGTTTTAGTTTCCTATTTTGCACCACACGAACAGGTAGAAAAGGCTGGGGGGACACCGACACCTACCACCCCTAGTCAGAAAGAAGACAGAGAGCGAAGAGAGAAGGCTTTGTTAGCTGCAGAAAGTCGCAGGCTACATACAGATCTGTCTAAGGGAAACTTTGGACAGAATGCATATGCAAAGCTATTGTATGAATACATTGATGCGATGGATGCGAAGGACTGTTATGTGTGTATGCAATTGCCAGCTTCAGTAGATGAGGGCATTAGATACCATCACCTTCCCTTGACATATGGAATTTCATGTAGTTTGCTGATTAGTATACTTTATGGGCAAAATCATTTTGAATATTTCTTTTCGAATTATGATGCTGTGTTACCAGAAGTCCCGAATTACAAGCATTTGAACAAGTGGGATTATTATAAGTCAGAGGGCAGACTTGGATATTTTTTCATTCCCACCCAGGAGCTAGACACACCGTATGCACACCGACACAACTTGACCTGCTTATTATCTGAGACGGAGAAGAAGTTCATTGAGCAAGTGGAAGATAGGTACACGAAGCAAAAACAGTTGCGAGATTCAGGGCAAGGCAAGGTAGATTGGACGGAAGAAGAGAAGCAGCATAAGTCTAGAGGGAGTTATGGTCCAATAGCTCTAGATGAAGTGCAGAAGGGGAAGTTGTGTCTTCACAGACCACAGACGTATTATGAAAATGTCTATGTGGGTCATACTACATGTGAACACACCTTCACATTGGAATACTACACCAAAGATTTCCTGAAGAGCGTGGTGCAAGTGATTCCTACTGTGTATTTTGTTTGTGGAAAGAATGCGTATGTGAGGTTGCCAGAGAAGTGGTATGGAACTTGCTATCTAGCAATTATCTTTCCCAAGATTTATCATACAGAAGATTTTGCACTCTTAGAGGGAGGGCCTCAAAGGAGGGTAAAGCGGGGGGAAAGTGCTGGAGCAATTGTGGGAGATGTGTTTGGAGCAGCGATACCTATGTTGGGTGTCATTTGGAATGACATAAAGATACGGCGGTTGGCAACTGTAGTGGATGAATTGTCAATGAATACAGCCAAGTCATTAGTGCTGGTTGAGGGTGAGATGTTGTCGATTAGGACAATGGTTTTACAGAATCGTCTTGCCCTAGACGTCATTCTAGCAAAAGAGGGCGGGGTCTGTAAACGATTGAAGGTCCAAGAATGTTGCACTTATATACCAGACAATTCTAAGGATCTGGAGAAATATATAAGCAACATTACTGCCATCCATTATGAAATTGAGGACCTGACACAAGAGAATGCGTGGGAGACGGTTGGCAAAGGATTTGGGAAGGTTGGAAACTGGTTTGCCAATTTGGGGAAGAGTTTCCTTGGGTTTGTACTGAAACCCCTTATCATAGCAGTGGCATGTGTGATTGGGTTGTGGGGTTTGGTAAGATTGTACAAGTGGTACAAGTCCAATAGACTGGCGAGATCAATGAGAGCGCAAGAGATGCGAATGGAGAGGCTGCAGGACAGTCAATACCGCAGCTTGAGAGCGTTGGAAATGCTCAAGCGAGGGAAAATGGCCACGAGCACGGTTTAGTTGATTCTTACCCAGAGGATGATGTAAGGTGGTGATGACACGGGTCATCAAAGGGAGGAACTGAGAGAGCGCCATTTACAGTGAAATTTGTAGGGGTGCATCATATGTACAAGTAGTCAGCACCCGCATATATAGAGGACTTTAATCATGTTGAAATGCAATGTGGGATGGAGAATTAGAGAAACTGTTATTGGAAATCTGAAGAGCCAGGGTTAAGAATACATCCACACTTGCTGTATAACCTAGAAATGTCGTTAAAATGAAATCTTTCACTTATAAGAAGTGCATTTAAACGAGCACTATTGTGCATTTAGATCGGCTTATTGAAGTTAACTGTGTCTTTTATATTTGAACAATTAGCTTAAACTAGAAAATGCATTTGCTGTTAAGGTTGGAGGCCTAGTGACTAACTTAAACTGTTGGGCCTTTAAATCGAGCTGAGGCCTAGTTCATAGAATTGATGCAGGCCTGTTCGAAAGTTTGCCTAGCATTTAGATGTGGAAATATTTTTTTATATAAAAGATGCCTTTAGAAAACTTTGCAACATTTAAGGAATATGAGCCGAAATATGTATTCCTTTGCAGGTGCACCATCAAGCCGATAGTAGAGTAGAAGGGCCCATTGTGTATGAGAGTTAGAAATGCTAGACTCAGACATGGAGGAGTAGACCAGGAATTTGAAGATACAACTGGAAGCGACAGAGAGTCTGAGACCCAAGGACGTTTAACGGACAAAGATGGAAGAATGCCATAGCGGAAAACTTCGTGTAACCGACACCTTCGAGAGGGCGTTCCTGAAGGCGTGTCGTTTGCATTTTGGGGTTTCGTATTAGGGACAGCACCCCGAGGGTGGAGTCAGAGCAGATGGGCTGAGGAGCTAGAGAGAACGGTTGGATGGTCAAGGAGCTTAGCTGTGAGGAAGGAGTCTCTAGTTAAGAGAGAATGTGGGCGAACTTCTTTGGGAGGTCACCACGGCTGACACCTTTTGCTAGGATGGACTGTTGTTAAGTAGGGATGTCACCTAGTATAGAGCAGGGACAGACTAATTTGAACTTATGTCTATTATCCCAATGAGTACCAGAACTCAGGTTATAGCGATTCTGTTCAGTTTGATGATTCTGGAATTGATCCTAGAACTATTCATCAGTCGCTTGAGACTTTTCCGTAGGATTATGTTTGTATTAGTGCCTGTTTACCTTTTGAACCTCTTGCTGAGGTGTTTGTATCTGCAGTTATTTTTGGTTATGTAATAAACCTTTCAAACGTAGTTTTGGTCAGTGGTTCTTGGGGGAAGTTATTGGGATTTCTAAAATTGTTGTTGATTCTATAGACAGGATTGCCTAATTCACTCTATGACAGGTAAAAAGGTCTAGTCGACCTGTGACGGGATTCTGGAGAATAGTAAGCAGACTCTAGAGGTAAAATCCCGCCTTTCCACCTACACAGCGCATGTGCTGTCCTTGCGAGGGGTGTTGTTTACAATAAAGGGCTTGGAGCCCACCTTTGCTTCCCATTCAATGACTCCATTGTCGCTCTTCTTTGCTGGCTTCGGATTGACCAGCACACAGTATGCGTCACTTCCTGTTTTGAATCTGGCACATGAACGACATACAGATTGATTCCTGTTAATTAATGTCCATTCTCTGATCGCGCTGTCATTGAGGTACTATTTCTTTTCTTCCCATGTTCCGCCTTCATATTCTCCATGTTATTGCCTCCGCACCCTTTGCTGCTTGCATCAGCAGCTAAGCTGTTTATTTTGAAAAGCACTCCACGTGTGCGTGTGTTCTCCAGTTGACTCTTGTTTGTGCTGCTCTCCCTTCTTCATCATGTGTTGCTCTTTTGCCCATGACCTTTTTTTAATTAATTTGTTTGACTCTATTTAACTTGACAAAGTTTGCCTTAATCTAATATTTGTTTATCAAAGTGTGATTTGCTCCACCTTTGTTTCCGAGATTATGTGCATTCAGTCCCATTCATTCTGTCTTTACACAGAAGTGTGATGGCCTCGCATTTGTTTGTTTCCCTCTTTTGAAAAGCAGTAGCGTTGGCA
Organism: Lissotriton helveticus; assembly: GCF_964261635.1. Taxonomy (NCBI): domain Eukaryota; kingdom Metazoa; phylum Chordata; class Amphibia; order Caudata; family Salamandridae; genus Lissotriton; species Lissotriton helveticus. The sequence continues at coordinate 802,363,159 of NC_136065.1, read as the reverse complement.
CATGTTTGATTCAAGAAGAGCTCTTATCTCTTTTCGTAGAGCAATGCAAAGTGCCTGCTTTTAGTTAATTTATTGTTGAAACAGTTTTTGCATCTATTTTTTCTTGCACTTTTACTGGCAGTAAATCAGAACATTGGCTGTTGGGCACCACAGGCTTTGATTGACTGTGAGCCTGCTTGTGCCCAATGACTACAGTTGAAGATGAGAGCAGCCTTCCAAACACACCCATCACTTCCCTCTTTGGGCCAAGAGCTGAGGACCATGATGTGCTGAATGAATTTGCTTTCAATTTACTGTGTCCTGCTTTACCTGATGACAGCAAACCTGGTTTAAAAGTAGTGCCTTCATTTCTTACACTTCACATTGAAAAAGAGGCAGAGTTTAAAAAAAATAAAAGAACACGGGTGAGAGAGCAAAATGCCCTAAAAGGTGAGAGATACAAAAAATGGAGTCAGGCCCTGGGACTTGTGGCTGGTTGGGCCGTATATATCTAGGAAAAAAACAGGTACCAACCACACTTTGTTTCCACTCCTATCACTGCAGGAAAATAACAAACCAATATTATTTTTAGGTCTGTTGGGCGTTTCTTGCCCTTTTAATTACTTTTTTTCTTTTTTAGCAAAGATTCTTATGTGTAAAAAGAATACAAGACATTTAAAACATTTACACAAAAATACAAAACATTTGTCACATATATATACACAAATTATATACAAACTGTACAAGATATTTCTTATAGTCCAATTAATGAACTCAGATGCATATCTAAATTTGACAAAGTATCTAAATTTGACAAAGTAACGCTTGATGTAGAAAACAAAGTATTTGAATAATATAAACCATAGTACAATTCATAGGTCTATAAATCAATTGATGTCATATTTTCTGTGCCTACGCGTTTCGAACCAGTTGACTTCAATTCATAGGTTCTCTTCAGGGCTCTGTCTTTTAGTGAGTATCTGCAAGTATGTACAGAGATAGAAAAGTTTTTAATTTTTAGTTCTGAAAACGATTTCTCTTATCCAATACTACAAAACCATCGCTATTTCTACCTGTTTATACAGCAGCCGCCGGTCTACAGGTTTAGCGTTCTCTTCTTTCCTTTTTAGTCGCTGTTCTTTTTAGTCCTGTACCTTAGTGGGGAATAGATTTGTCACTATTCTGTTTCAACACTTCTTTAAGTCCAGCCATGCTTAGTCTTACTTTCCTAGACATACCTTTTTAGTCCACGTGGGTCTATTCCACCTGGGTTGAGGTATTTCTCTTATGGGTGTTCTTCCTTTTTATAGAGGACCTGTGGGTTATAAAGGTGCTTTCAGTCAGACCCCTATTATTGATGACTTTTCATGCTGTCAATCGGATTTAGTCAGACAGGCATACCTGTTATGGTGTGTCACTCTCGTGGTAGCAGCGCGTGCAGTCTCTATTTGTCAGCACAGTGTGCCTCTCTTCAATGTGTTCACAAGTTCTAGGAAATTAAAGTATTTCTATAAGGTCGATTCAATTTAAGCTAGTTATCACACTTTTAGAGCGGCTTTCGCGCAAGGGAAGGCATACCTTTAGTATTTATACGGAGGTCTGTTGTTATTCACCCTTGCACTCGTTCGGACTCGCAAATACACTCGTGTCGTTCACCTGTGTGGTTAGATGCCAAAGTCAGTGTCGAATTTGATCATTTTAAATTAACATTTAGCTGGGTTGTTCTATCTGGCCCTTACCTCGATGCGGCGCGATCCGGCGACTGCAATAGCAATCCGTGGATACCGCCGCCATCTTTGTTTGGGTTATTATAGTCAATCAGAGGAATTATGTGTCGGCCATGTTGGAAAAGGTTATCTTTATTCTTTCGTGATTTTAACCATTCGAATTTTACAAATTTGCTTTAAGATCATTGTGGGCCAGCGATTTATATTTGTGGTGTAAAGAGGTCCAGTGAGCAATATGTTGTCGTTTTTAATATTAATCATACCAAAACCACCGTATTTCACACGGGGGATTCATTTATCATTTATTTTACATAAAATCGCTTTGTGTGCATCCTGGCATCGTTTATAATATTGATCAGTCAATTGTACTAGGAAGCCCGGCATATTGGGGTTGGAGTAGAAAGATTCATTTCTATATTGACAGCAGTGGCCATCTTTAAATGGACCTAGCAGTCTCGTGTGCCCCTTGTGTATGTATCCCTATGCTTGTAGTCTGGAGATTTCGGATAATGAGTTAAGACCTGAGAGGGCACTATTAAATTTTAAATTTAAATTTCAGTATAAGGTATGCTTCTTTTTGTAGTAGTACTCTCTCAGGATCCACTGACGAATTTCTGCCCTGAACATTAAACAGGACAGACCATTGGAAATCATTTTCCCCATGGCAATTCTCTACAAAATGCTCTACCATTGGGGCAGTTAGAACTTTATTTTTTATTCGGGATCTGTGTTGGGTCATACGTGTATTTACTTGCTGGGTGGTCTTTCCGATATAAATCTTTGGACAAGGGCATACAATTACATATATAACGTTTTTAGTTTTACAATTTGTAAAACCAGAATGTTTCCATTTCGCATTGCCATGGGAAAATTCTTCGCCTTCCATTGTGTTGGCGCATGCCACACTGGTGCCACATTTCCGGTGTCCTGTTATGGGTTTTAAACCCCACTTTGTAATTAAATCGCTTTTTGGTTTTGGTGTCAATATGTCGGCTCGCACAACCATCTGGCCTATACTTCTGTTTTTCTTATATGCAAATAAGGGCCGGGGGAATGAACATTCCAGGTTTTCCAGTAAGGGCCAGATAGAACAACCCAGCTAAATGTTAATTTAAAATGATCAAATTTGACACTGACTTTGGCGTCTAACCACACAGGTGAACGACACGAGTGTATTTGCGAGTCCGAACGAGTGCAAGGGTGAATAACAACGGACCTCCGTATAAATACTAAAGGTATGCCTTCCCTTGCGCGAACGCCGCTCTAAAAGTGTGATAACTAGCTTAAATTGAATCAACCTTATAGAAATACTTTAATTTCCTAGAACTTGTGAACACATTGAAGAGAGGCACACTGTGCTGACAAATAGAGACTGCACGCGCTGCTACCACAAGAGTGACACACCATAACAGGTATGCCTGTCTGACTAAATCCGATTGACAGCATGAAAAGTCATCAATAATAGGGGTCTGACTGAAAGCACCTTTATAACCCACAGGTCCTCTATAAAAAGGAAGAACACCCATAAGAGAAATACCTCAACCCAGGTGGAATAGACCCACGGGGACTAAAAAGGTATGTCTAGGAAAGTAAGACTAAGCATGGCTGGACTTAAAGAAGTGTTGAAACAGAATAGTGACAAATCTATTCCCCACTAAGGTACAGGACTAAAAAGAACAGCGACTAAAACGGAAAGAAGAGAACGCTAAACCTGTAGACCGGCGGCTGCTAGATAAACAGGTAGAAATAGCGATGGTTTTGTAGTATTGGATAAGAGAAATCGTTTTCAGAACTAAAAATTAAAAACTTTTCCATCTCTGTACATACTTGCAGATACTCACTAAAAGACAGAGCCCTGAAGAGAACCTATGAATTGAAGTCAACTGGTTTGAAACGCGTAGGCACAGAAAATATGACATCAATTGATTTATAGACCTATGAATTGTACTATGGTTTATATTATTCAAATACTTTGTTTTCTACATCAAGCGTTACTTTGTCAAATTTAGATACTTTGTCAAATTTAGATAAGCATCTGAGTTCATTAATTGGACTATAAGAAATATCTTGTACAGTTTGTATATAATTTGTGTATATATATGTGACAAATGTTTTGTATTTTTGTGTAAATGTTTTAAATGTCTTGTATTCTTTTTACACATAAGAATCTTTGCTAAAAAAGAAAAAAAGTAATTAAAAGGGCAAGAAACGTCCAACAGACCTAAAAATAATATTGGTTTGTTATTTTCCTGCAGTGATAGGAGTGGAAACAAAGTGTGGTTGGTACCTGTTTTTTTCCTAAAAGGTGAGAGAAGCACACAAGGAAGTTAGCTGGAGAACACACACATTTACACTGAAAAGCACCCATAGTGCTGTACCACCTGGCTAAAAAACATTGCCAAAGCCATCAACTACCAAAATACAGAGAGAGGCAGAGGTAGAGGCCAGGTTTATCCTCCTGACAGTTATGTAGAGAGACAAAAATCAAGTATATCGAAGGTTGCCCCTAGGTGGCATTCTTCTTCATTGGCGTTCCTCTCAATCCTCTATGGATTGAGGCGTGCTGCGACTTGCAAATTACGTAGGAGCACTTTTTATTGTAGACTATGTGTAGTGCAGTGATGTGGAGTGGAAAGGGAAAGAAAACTTATGAATACCTAACTAGTTGACCACTCTTTTATTCCAGCCCCTGGTTGGTATGGTTAAAATCAGGGTTGTTCCTGAGAAGAAACCTGACATTAATGAGTCTGGTTGTCTTAGTAATGTTTTTTTGTCAACATGTTTCGACCTGTTCCCCTAATAGCTCTTCATCAGAACTCCTTGGGGTCCAGTCCAGTGTGCACCACTCCTAGTGAACCCTATAATAAGGACGCAAAAAATGCACACCTAATGCGCAAGCACTGGATACATATGGTTTCTACATATGGTTTCTGTAATACCAACTAGGGGCAGGAATAAAAGAGTGGCCAACCAGTTAGGTATTTTTAAGTTTTCTTTCCCTTTCCATTCCACATCACGTCACTATACACAGTCTACCATAAAAAGTGTTCCTATGTAATTCGCAAGTCGCAACATGTCTCAATCCGTACCGGATTGAGAGGAACCCCAATGATGAAGCAAGGCACCTAGGGGCAACCCTGGTGGGTGAAGGGTCTCTAGAGGAAAAGTATTTTTTCTAGACGTGTGATTACAATGAACTCTCGTTGCATCCTATCCATTTCCATAAGGGCAGGTTCTCTTCAAAGCCAACAGCTGTCATACGCTCGACATATTGTTTCTTTTGTCAAGACATTATTATTTAATTTTGTATTTTTATATTTATAGGTACGTACAAAGGCTAATAAAAATTACAAATATCAAACAATTACATGGAATCAACAGCAAATTAACTAGTCCATAAATTCATCTGCACTGTTATTTTCCATCTGACTTCAACCTATTATCTAGAATCAAAATTTCTATTGATGGCCCGGTCAGCTTAGAAATAGAGGAATCCAATAGGCATTTTAAACTATATGAATAAATAATGAATACAAAAAGCATAACCATACTGTTAGAACCTGAGATGCCAGGTCACCTAGGGTAGCCTGGCCTAGGGGTAAGACATGCAATTCTAGAGGCACAGTGTGAAGGTTGCAGACCACCCAACAGTAAATCCACGCAATAGCACACAAAAACAACACTACACCAAAGTATAGGAAAATAAGTACTGCTTTATAAAAATAATATATCTGCTCTTTTGCTTTCAGAATACACCACTTAATACACTTCAGGTTGTCTTGGAATTAGCAAGTACTTTTAAACTGCTAAGCAATTTACCAGCTAGTTTCAACAATACAGTACATTTGTCATTAAATCAGTAATAATACTCTCAGATGTGTTAACTTAAATCAATAAACAATATCAATAATACATTTAATCAGACTCCAGAAGTAATTGGATATGGTTACTATGCAGTGCACTATATTTGTCTCCCACAGTACCAATAACCCCCCCCTCTTTCTAGTACACAGTCACTGAGGGTTACTAATAAATCAGTCTTTATATAGACACCAGCAACCTTTCTTGGCTTATTCAGAAACTCTACTCCATCAGTGGGAGGGGGCAAGCTGTCATTAATTATCAAGAGCCAGGGGTTCATTGTGACTTTTATACTCCTTGCACCCCACAGGTAACCAGGCTTCTTGAGTCAGTTAGCGTATAACAGTTAAGTCTCTCGTTTTCCAGGCTCTCCTCCCTCCTCCTCTCTCTCCGTTTCACCCAGTGTGGGGAGGAAGCCAGACGAACAGGAGGCCTAACCAGCTCTCCCTCGCCACCCCTCACTCCTCCCTGCTTACTTGTGAGGGTGGCCAGCAGGCGGATCTTCCGCTCACCCTCTGTACCTTAAGGCGCTTCTCTTCTCCTGCTCGGCCTCTCCGCCCCCTCGCAGAGGAGCGTAGGCCCTCTGTGGAGCAAAACCGAAGCGCTGACTCAGTGAAGCAGCCGCTCAACAGGGCTACTCCTCACTCCCACGGATCTGTCCCTCGGCGCTTGAATCGATCCCAGCCACTCGCCGAAGCCGCCTCCTCACAGCTCTCCTCAGCGGTGGACGTCGTCGACTTCCACACACCCGGGCTCCACCGCGCATGCGCGGGGAGAAAGCGACTCCGCACCGGGCCTGCTCAATCCTCGGCCCCTCCTCTCAAGGCAGTCCCCCAATTCAGTGGGGGATTAGCGCGCTGGCGCCGGGCATGAGCACTGCGCTCTCTCTCTCCTGATTCCACCGGACGCCGACACAGAGCGCGGCAGGTGCCCCCGGGGTCCCGTTCACGGCGCTGGCCTCACAAGACTGCCCAGGCTCAATGGAACCTTCCTCCAATCTCCAACACCTTGTCAATTAGTAAAGGGTCGGCTCCCTGCCAGTCCTGACACAGGTAAGAGATGCCCAGTGCCACCCAGGTCAAAAGCTTACTTCTTGCCCTCAAAAGGGAAGGGGGGGATCAAAGGAGCTTCCACAGGATAAAGCCACAGGGCACTTTTTCCACTCTAGGACACCAGCCCTCCTTACTGGACAGATAACAGGAGTCCTCTTTAGTTCAGTTCCTACCACTGGGCAGAGGACTGCGCTCCGCAGCGCCGCAGTCTCCTTCTCCTGCTTACACCCCACTATTTGGAAGCTAGGGGTCAGTCAGGCGCCCAGGGTCTCCCTTAAACTTCCACAGCGGGGACAAGACAAGGAACCCACAGGAGAAATAGAGAAGTGGAATTATTAGGCTGCTTCCCAGTCCAGGAGTTCAACCCTTACACTAGTCTCCTCCCACCTGCCAGGATAGCCTATCCTCCAGCTGACTCTCACAGGTAGACAAAATGGCTGCCCCGCATTCCGCCTTTTATAGGCTGCCCCTCAGTGGTCCAGAATGGACCAGAAGGTTCTGGAATGCCCTATACTGGTCTATAGGTAAGTCCAGGGCTTGGCAGTTAGGGCAGTTGGTAGCCACCATTTTGTGGTTCCAACTTTCCCTGTCAGAACAGGCCTCTGGGCCTGAGGTAAAAGACTATGAGGGGAAAAAGAACACCTATCCCCTTGACCAACACCTAAAAAAAGTAGTAGACACAAAAATTATTAATGGGATGAGGGGCAAAAAGGGGACAAAATAAATTATAATGAGGAGGGACTACGCAAAAAATCCAGACAGGTCTAACACGCGTCCCCCCCAGCTGAAAGTGGGGAGAACTACCCAACCCCTTGGGAGTCCTCATCACTAAGGCGGAAATACCTGGAGAGACCGTCTGCATTGGCGTGGTCCACTCCAGGCCGATGTTCCACCCGGAAGTCCATTCCCTGTAGGGAGATGGACCACCTCAACAGCTTGGGATTTTCCCCCTTCATTTGCATCAGCCAACGAAGGGGGCGGTGGTCAGTCTGAACCAGGAAGTGCGAGCCAAAGAGATATGGCCGCAGCTTCTTCAGAGCCCACACCACCCCAAAAGCTTCCCTCTCAATTGCACTCCACTTCTGTTCCTGGGGAAGCAGTCTCCTGGATAAGAAGACTACAGGCTGATCCAGGCCCTCTTCATTTAGTTGCGATAACACTGCCCCAATGCCATGTTCTGATGCATCTGTTTGGACAATGAACTCCTTGGAGAAATCGGGAGCCTTCAGGACCGGTGCTACACACATGGCCTGCTTCAACTTTTCAAAGGCTTGCTGACAAGCCTTTGTCCAAACTACCCGTCGAGGTTGTTTCCTGGAGGTGAGCTCTGTGAGGGGCGCTACAATAGTGCCATACCCCTTCACAAAGCGACGGTAGTAACCTGTGAGGCTCAGGAAAGCTCGGACCTCAGTCTGTGTCTTGGGGGGTTCCCAGGCCATGATTGCCTCAATCTTCGCATGTAGGGGCTGCACTGACCCCCTACCCACCAAGTGTCCAAGGTACACAACCGACCCCTGCCCAATCTGGCATTTGCTGGCCTTGATTGTCAATCCAGCCTTTTTCAGGGCCTGGAGAACTGCTTGCAAATGTTGCAAATGGTCCTCCCAACTGCTACTGAAGACAGCAATGTCATCCAGGTAGGCAGCAGAGAAACTCTCCATTCCAGAGAGGACCTGGTTCACCAGCCGCTGAAATGTGGCTGGGGCGTTCTTGAGCCCAAAGGGCATCACACTGAACTGGAAGTGTCCCTCAGGCGTGGAGAAGGCTGACCTTTCCTTTGCTCCATCTGTCAAGGAGATCGGCCAGTACCCTGAAGTGAGGTCAAAGGTACTTAGGTATTGGGCAGCTCCTAGCCGGTCAATTAACTCATCCGCCCTAGGGATCGGATGAGCATCAGTCTTCGTAACTGAGTTCAGTCCTCGGTAATCCACACAGAACCTCAGTTCTGGTGTGGTGCCTGGTGGGGCGGCTTTTGGCACTAGCACCACCGGACTGGACCAAGGGCTGTTGGAAGGTTCTATCACTCCTAGCTCCAGCATCTTGGCAACCTCGCCATGGATGCTAGCCTTCACCTTGTCCGACAGCCTATAGGTCTTTGACTTCACTGGGGGGCTGTCTCCTGTGTCCACATCATGGGTACACAGGTGGGTTCTTCCCGGGACAAGGGAGAACAGCGAAGAGTACTGCCCCAATACCTGGCGGCAATCCTCTCGTTGCTCAGGAGTTAGGGATGGGGAGAGAATCACTCCCTCCACCGACCCATCCTTCTCTTGGCATGAAAAGAGATCTGGGAGAGGTTCGCTTTCTGCTTCCTCAGCACCATCAGTCACCAACATCAGGATGACCTCTGGCCTCTCATGGTGGGGTTTGAGGCGATTGGCATGCAGCACCCGTAGGGGCTGTCGCGGGGTCTTAAGATCCACTAAGTAAGTGGACTTACCCTTCTTCTCCAACACCTCAAATGGGCCTGTCCAACGATCTTGAAGAGCACTTAGCTCTCCAGGTTCCATCACCCATACTTTCTGGCCAGGCTCCAACTCCACCGGGTGAGCATTTTGGTCGTACCATTCCTTCATGACTGCCTGACTGGCCTCCAAGTTGTCAGAAGCCTACTTCCACAACTTGGCCATCTGGCTTCTGAAGGCCAACATGTAGCTCACCACATCCTGATAAGGTTTTCTGGGAGACTTCTCCCATCCATCCTTCACCAGGCTGAGAGGCCCCCTGCACAGGGTGCCCATACAACAATTCAAAAGGGCTGAAGCCCACTCCCTTCTGCGGCACCTCTCTGTAAGAGAACAGCAAGCAAGGCAGGAGGACGTCCCACTTCCTCCGTAAGCTCTCCGGCAGACTTCTTATCATGCCCTTCAGGGTCTTATTAAACCTCTCAACCAGTCCATTGGACTGGGGGTGATAAGGAGTAGTGAACCGGTAGGTCACTCCACACTCCTTCCACATCGTCCGCATGTAAGCTGACAGGAAGTTGGTCCCCCTGTCGGACACAACCTCCTTGGGAAATCCTACACGGGTAAAGATTCCCATCAGGGCCCTAGCCACCACAGGTGCAGTAACAGTCCTCAGAGGGATGGCCTCTGGGTACCGTGTGGCATGATCCACCAGAACCAGGATAAACCTGTGACCAGCTGTGGTTGGTGGATCCAATGGCCCCACAATGTCGATGCCCACCCTTTCAAAGGGGGTGCTAACGACTGGAAGTGGTTCCAGGGGAGCCTTTAGCTTCACCCCTGTTTTCCCACTAGCCTGGCAGGATACACACGTCCTACAGTATGTGTAGGACGCCACTTTCATCTGAGGCCAGTAAAAGTGGAGGACAAGCCGTGCAAAGGTCTTGTCCTGGCCTAAGTGTCCTGCCAGTGGTATCGCATGAGCCAATTCCAGCAGAAAGGCTCGGTATTGCTGCGGGACCACCAAGGCCCTTGATGAGCCAGGTAGAGGTACCTTGGGTTCACTGTAGAGGAGGCCATCCTCCCAGTAAATATGGTGGTGTCCCGTAGCATCACCTGCTGCCTGGGCTTCAGCCTGACGCCTCAGTCCCTCAAGGGTAGGGCACTCTCTCTGCTCCTTACAGAATTCCTCTCTGGTAGGTCCTCCCTCCACATGCCACTCAGCAGGGATGGGTAAATCCTCCAGAGAGTCTACTTCCCCCTCCATGGACTCCTGGCCTACCACCGCAGGTGGCCGATCTGTCACATGGGGCGTGGAAGCCGAAGCAGGCTGTCCCTGTCTCCGAGTCTGTCCCTTTTTGGCAGCGGGTTGGGCCATTGTTCCAGGCTCCAACCCAGGCGAACTCCCTCTCCGGGCAGTCGCAGACCGTGTGCTTACACAGGCCCAGTCAGGTGTACCCAGCATCGCAGAATGCGTCCGGTATTCCACCTCTCTCCTAGTGTTGTGCTCCATGTCATTCCCCAACAGACAATCAACTGGCACGGCAGGGCTTACGGCAACTCGAAGTGAACCTGCAACCCCCTCCCACTCAAAGGGAACCTCAGCCACTGGATAGTGGCCCATTCTGCCGTCAGCCATCGCGGCGGGGTGGAGTACATTAGGAACAACCTGCTCTGGAGACACCAGTTGACTTCTCACCATAGTCATACTGGCTCCTGTATCTCTCAGAGCCTCCCCTCTTTGGCCATTGATGGTAACCCATTGCCCATACTTTGTAGTATTTGGGGGCACCTGGATCTTTGGTACCATCTCCCGCTCTCCCAGGGACACTAAGGTGACACCCGCCCACTCACCCCCCTTATCTAAGGGCAACTCCTCCCCGAGCGCTACACTAGCTACTCCCGGTGACTTTCCTCCGGTGGGAGGGGGTGGTCTCTTTGGGCATCTGACATCCCCCTTATAATGTCCAACACCACCACATTCAAAACAGTGGAGAACCCTTGGCTGCTGGCTTTGGCCAGGATTAGGGTTTCTGGGCGGGTTTGCCGTAGGGGTGAAACCTGCTCCCTTACCTTGGAAATTATTTTGGGGACCTTTGGAGAACTCCTTCTTTTTATCTCCCCCCTCCTTCTTCTGGGGGGCGCCCTGTCCAGCTTTTTGCGAATCCCCTCCAGTCCCCTTTGAGGACACCCGGGTACTTGCCCAAGTGTCTGCCTCCTCTGCAAGCTTCCGGGGATCGGTCAGCTTGCTGTCCACCAGGTGTTGGCGCAACTCGGGAAAACATTTCTCGAGGAGGTGTTCTTTCAAAAACAGATTGTACAGCCCCTCATAATCTTTCACCTCGCTGCCCTTGACCCAACCCTCCAAAGCTTTCTTGGCGTAGTCTAAAAAGTCTACCCAATTCTGGGTACTCAGTTTGTGACTTCCCCTGAATTTCTGTCTGTACCTTTCAGGGGTAAGTCCAAACTTCTTCACCAGTGCCACCTTCATGGTAGGGTAGTGGGTTTGCTCATCCTGCTCTAGAGCCAACAAGGTGTCTCTGCCAGCAGGTGGCATGTATTTATACAGCCCACCTCCCCAGTGAGTTTCTAAGATCCCGTGAGCCCTTAGAGAAACTTCGTAGGCGGCCAACCATTTGGCAATGTCATCGCCTGGGGTGTAACTAGCGATGACATCTTTGGGTAAATAGGGTCTGGGTTCCCTGGTGTTCACTTTATTTTCGCTGCCACCATTATCTGGATTGGGAGGCCTTTGTATTAAGGCTTGTAGGTCCATCTCTTTGATGGTTCGCTCATGGGCTAACCTCCTTTCCTCCCTTTCCATATCCATCCTAGCTAATTCCAACTTCATTCTCCTCTCCTCCCTCCTATCTTCTAGCTCGGCGTCAGTTAAACCCCTGTCTGAGACGCTGCTGCTCGCCCTCGAAGGTATCCTGGGACCTGTCAGCAGATTCCCCCTTCCAGCTTGGTTCAACATTGCAGTCTCAAGGACAGTGTCCCCGTCACTCTCTTCAGTTTCTGGTTCCTCCCTTAAATGAGCTTCCACCCATGCCCTTATGCTTGTCAGCAACTCGCCTTTCTTGGCACCTTTATTAAAGAATACCCCTTGTTGCTGACACCATTCTCTGAGTTGGGCCACAGTATTGGCTTCTAGCTCTTTAAAATTCAATTCCATTTTTCACTATGGAATAAAATCAACACACAGGAGAAAACCAAGAAGTGACCTGAGGTTAACCTCCACCCACCACCAGAAATAAATTTAGAAAAAACAAAATTCAAATTAGGAGGGCCGCAAGGAGAAAACTCCTGGTGTAGGTCAGTGTATTGCGTTGAATTACTAATGAGTAGCTGCAACCAAGTCAGTATCCCACCGCTAGGCACCAAATGTTAGAACCTGAGATGCCAGGTCACCTAGGGTAGCCTGGCCTAGGGGTAAGACATGCAATTCTAGAGGCACAGTGTGAAGGTTGCAGACCACCCAACAGTAAATCCACGCAATAGCACACAAAAACAACACTACACCAAAGTATAGGAAAATAAGTACTGCTTTATAAAAATAATATATCTGCTCTTTTGCTTTCAGAATACACCACTTAATACACTTCAGGTTGTCTTGGAATTAGCAAGTACTTTTAAACTGCTAAGCAATTTACCAGCTAGTTTCAACAATACAGTACATTTGTCATTAAATCAGTAATAATACTCTCAGATGTGTTAACTTAAATCAATAAACAATATCAATAATTCATTTAATCAGACTCCAGAAGTAATTGGATATGGTTACTATGCAGTGCACTATATTTGTCTCCCACAGTACCAATAACCCCCCCCTCTTTCTAGTACACAGTCACTGAGGGTTACTAATAAATCAGTCTTTATATAGACACCAGCAACCTTTCTTGGCTTATTCATAAACTCTACTCTATCAGTGGGAGGGGGCAAGCTGTCATTAATTATCAAGAGCCAGGGGTTGATTGTGACTTTTATACTCCTTGCACCCCACAGGTAACCAGGCTTCTTGAGTCAGTTAACGTATAACAGTTAAGCCTCTCGTTTTCCAGGCTCTCCTCCCTCCTCCTCTCTCTCCGTTTCACCCAGTGTGGGGAGGAAGCCAGACGAACAGGAGGCCTAACCAGCTCTCCCTTGCCACCCCTCACTCCTCCCTGCTTACTTGTGAGGGTGGCCAGCAGGCGGATCTTCCGCTCACCCTCTGTACCTTAAGGCGCTTCTCTTCTCCTGCTCGGCCTCTCCGCCCCCTCGCAGAGGAGCGGAGGCCCTCTGTGGAGCAAAACCGAAGCGCTGACTCAGTGAAGCAGCCGCTCAACAGGGCTACTCCTCACTCCCACGGATCTGTCCCTCGGCGCTTGAATCGATCCCAGCCACTCGCTGAAGCCGCCTCCTCACAGCTCTCCTCAGCGGTGGACGTCGTCGACTTCCACACACCCGGGCTCTACCGCGCATGCGCGGGGAGAAAGCGACTCCGCACGGGCCTGCTCAATCCTCGGCCCCTCCTCTCAAGGCAGTCCCCCAATTCAGTGGGGGATTAGCGCGCTGGCGCCGGGCATGAGCACTGCGCTCTCTCTCTCCTGATTCCACCGGACGCCGACACAGAGCGCGGCAGGTGCCCCCGGGGTCCCGTTCACGGCGCTGGCCTCACAAGACTGCCCAGGCTCAATGGAACCTTCCTCCAATCTCCAACACCTTGTCAATTAGTAAAGGGTCGGCTCCCTGCCAGTCCTGACACAGGTAAGAGATGCCCAGTGCCACCCAGGTCAAAAGCTTACTTCTTGCCCTCAAAAGGGAAGGGGGGATCAAAGGAGCTTCCACAGGATAAAGCCACAGGGCACGTTTTCCACTCTAGGACACCAGCCCTCCTTACTGGACAGATAACAGGAGTCCTCTTTAGTTCAGTTCCTACCACTGGGCAGAGGACTGCGCTCCGCAGCGCCGCAGTCTCCTTCTCCTGCTTACACCCCACTATTTTGAAGCTAGGGGTCAGTCAGGCGCCCAGGGTCTCCCTTAAACTTCCACAGCGAGGACAAGACAAGGAACCCACAGGAGAAATAGAGAAGTGGAATTATTAGGCTGCTTCCCAGTCCAGGAGTTCAACCCTTACACTAGTCTCCTCCCACCTGCCAGGATAGCCTATCCTCCAGCTGACTCTCACAGGTAGACAAAATGGCTGCCCCGCATTCCGCCTTTTATAGGCTGCCCCTCAGTGGTCCAGAATGGACCAGAAGGTTCTGGAATGCCCTATACTGGTCTATGGGTAAGTCCAGGGCTTGGCAGTTAGGGCAGTTGGTAGCCACCATTTTGTGGTTCCAACTTTCCCTGTCAGAACAGGCCTCTGGGCCTGAGGTAAAAGACTATGAGGGGAAAAAGAACACCTATCCCCTTGACCAACACCTAAAAAAAGTAGTAGACACAAAAATTATTAATGGGATGAGGGGCAAAAAGGGGACAAAATAAATTATAATGAGGAGGGACTACGCAAAAAATCCAGACAGGTCTAACACATACATTTTGTGTTCATGAATTATTCCACCACAGTGGGATATACTCATAAATTGCTTAAGTTAGATAGTACAAGAATTATGTTGAGTTAAACCCAAAAATCCCCCATATTTAAAAAAAAAAATTGCCTAGCGCAGACCCGTTTGGCATCCAGTTCTTCCCCTTTCTGTACTCTAGACGTTTTACTCAGCCAGTATGAAAATAATGCCATTAAATGGGTTCTCCATTTTACTATTGTTAATGAGCCAGCCACCAGCATGGTCACATAATTAATTTTGTTATATCTCCTTGCTGGACCTAAAAATAGATAGCATCCTAATAAGAGGTTCTTCAGACTTCAAGGAATTACAATGAAGAGGAGGTTTTCAAGTTAACATAATATAGAACACTAAAACCTATTTATTCTTGGACAGTGCCCTATCATATGAGATGAATTTGTGATGTCAGCAGTATCACATCAAAAACAAGTTACCAACTTTTTATTTAGATAGGCTGAAGTATAAAAGCAACCTTTTAGAATAAAATTACATTTTTCAGATGTTGGCCCCTCTCAACACTGAAATGTTTTTCATTTGTTTCCTCAACTCACTTGCTAAAACAATATTTCCCAGCTGGGCTCACCGGGATGCAATTTTGCTACCGAAATGTATTTGCTGGATCTGCATCAGGTATTCTTTCAAGAAGACACTGCTTTCTTGAACATCCCTTTCTTAATTAAATTTACGACAAATTCATCCTGGTCAAATATCAGTATTGGGGAGATCAACTTAAGGGTCAAGTATGTAACATTGTTAGATCATTGTAGTACAATTATATCCGTGTAAATTATTATCTCCATTTCTGTACTCCATCTGTTGCAAATTAACAAATCTGTAGTTTTATGGAAAACATTTGATTTCCATCTAGTTCACATTGTACTATTGATAACACCTGGATTTCTAAAAACTAGATCATTGAGGCGGTCTGAGACACTAACATGAGGGATGACAAACTATTTTTTTAAATTGCATTTTTCTTTTCAAAAAACATTATCTTATATTGCTCTTATTTCGATGATTTTATAAGCTGGGGAATATATTTGGCATTAGCTTGCAGCATATTTCTTATTAATTCATAATTGTAATTAAAACACAAATATTGCACTGTTTTAAAACTAGTGAAATATACTGAAGAGTACGTTTTAAAATTTGGCAATGCTAGCCCTCCATCTTCTGTGAAACAGTATAAAGTCCTAAAAGCTAGTCTTGGACAAGAATAATGGGCTCTATATTCTTGAAAACGTTGTATAAAAAACACAGGGTAAACTGGCAAAAATAAGTTGAACATGGATAATACTGCCATTTTAATTAGAAATGCTCTACATAACAAAGTAAGTGTCAAAGAATTCTATTTTAATAACAATGTTCTAGTTTGGTCTAAAAGAGGCCTACATTTTGATTTATAGAGCTACCCTATTTTATTCGGAACTTAATACCCAAATATTGTTTTGCATGGAACTTACCCCAATCTGAAGGTCAGGCAGTAGTTGTTCTTGTGAAGTTACCTAATAATATTTTTATGTTTCATATATTAACCTTGTAACCACCAAGTGCCCGAAAAAATGAGAACAAATCTCAAATATTGTTTCCTGGCATACTCTACCGCATTATCAAATAACAATATGTCATCCACAAACAATTTTAGACGGTCAGCTTGTGGTAGCATTAGTTCTCCTCATCTTGCATTTGCTAAGGGTTCGAGAATAAGAGCAAATAAAGTGGTCGAAAGAGGACAGCCACTGCAATGTACCTCTTTCAACTTTAAAATTACCAGCATTTTTTATATTTATGATTGACCTACTTTCATCCATGTTAGACCTTGTTTTATAGTGGGTTTATCCCGAGATTTTGTGATGTGCGCCCTTCTGTTTCTGACCTGTTTTGTTGGCTTTATGACTCTGGGAACATTACCACTGCTGATCAGTGCTAAAGTGCATATGCTCTCCTGTAAATTGTTGTTATGGATTGGTGTTTCCATAATTGGCTGATTTGATTAGCCAGTCCCTAGTACAGTGCACTGTGTGTGCCCAGGGTCTGGAAATCAAATGCTGCTAGTGAGTCTGTAGCACTGATTGTGCAACCCACATAGGCAGCCTGTAAATATACCTCAGGCCTGCCATTGCAGAGCCTGTGTGCAGTCTAGTACTGCAATTTTGACTTGGCAAGTGCACCCACTTGCCAGACCCTAACCTTCCCTTTTCGTATATGTTAGCCACCCAAAGGTAGGTCTGGGGTACCTCTGTGGGCAGGGCGCAGTGTATGTGAAAGGTAGGGCATGCCCTTGTGTTTGTGGCATGTCCTGATAGTGAAATACAGCCAGTTTTGTTTTTCACTATTGCAAGGCTACCTGTTCTCATAGGATAGAATTGGGAGTTGCTTACAACATCTTATAGACATAACTACCCCTAGAAACAAGGTGGAGAAATAAAGTTTAGTATTCCTCAATGCAGAATGTTAAAATGCATCTTTTAGTGAAGATGATTTTTCCATTCTGTGTTTGAAAATACCACTTTTAGAAAGTAGCTATTTTCTTGCTTGGCCATCCAGTGTGCTTCTGCTAGGATGTGTATTGACTGTCTGAGTTTGGAGTGTCAGGAGCTTGGGCCGGGGAGGTTCAGTGGCTCCAGAGAGTCTGATGATTCAGGGCTGGGCTGAATAAACCTGGGATGCATTTAGAGTGGGGGAGGAGATTTCTGAATGGGCCTGGTCTGCCTTCCACAATGCTGTCTCCACCTCCTGCCAGGAAGCTGCACCAGAGAGGACAGAACTGGTTTTGACTGAGCACAGGGCTTCTCTGCCACCAGAGAACAAAGGATTTTGCTGTATAAAAAGAGGGTCCCAGACCCTAGACTTTTAGATAGTTTCTGGGAAATTTAGAGGAACCTTTGCCAAGGAGAATAGCTGGAGAAACTGGAGGAGGAGTACTGCCCCCTTTGCTGTGTGCTGTCTGGGGTTGGCCTGCACTAGCAGTTTCTGCCAAGAAAAGGAGAAGGACTTTGCTGTCTGATGTGCCCCTGTTCGTGGAAGATCTCCAAGGTCTTGAAGTAGAGCTGTTCACAAGGCCTCAGGAACATCAAAGACCTGACCAAGCTTTTGGGCACTGTCTCTGGACCCGCTGGTTTCAGTTGCCACAGAAGAAAATGGTAACTGACTCTGTTACCGAGATCATCACAGGATTCCGTGTCCTGAAGAGCACCATCTCATTTCGCAACACAACTCTAGTCTCACCGACTCCGTCAATCAGCCGCTGAGTGTACTGCGTCTTTTGGCTATCGCACTCTGCACCGCTTCGCTACACGCTGCACTGACATAATCAACTCCGTCGCTGCCTACTTGAACATCAGCCGGCTCCGTCGCTGCATTGGGACCTGCCAGCACAGCATCGAGCACCATCTCACCCTGCAACGCAAGTCTTGGACTCACCAACTCCGTCAATGAGCCACTGCCTGCATGGAGCTGTGAGGACACCGCACGCTGCAACGCTTCCATCTCACATCACAACCGCTACGGATGCCCCAGACCGGCTCGGACCATCGTGTCAGCCTCAGCAACAAAAGGTACTGTCTCCTAGTCTGTTGACGCTTTTGCTAACCTGTATCGAAGTGGTTGGCTGGAATTGTTCGACCTGTTGTATTCAGTATAGCGGTAGCCCGGGCCGGAGCTACTGAGTCGGGGTCACTGTATTTGCACATTTTTCCTGCAACTTAAAGGTTATTTTGCACAGTAACTATTTTTAAGAGTATTGTATGTTGGATTTCTGTTGTTTGCTTGGTCGTGTGTGGTTTAGATAAAGTTTGCTTATTTTGCTACACTGGTGTGGTGTCCATGTGTAGTTTTATCACAGTATTACTGTATGTGTTCACAAATGCTTTACACACTGCCTCTGAGATAAGCCTGTCTGCTTGTGCCAAGCTACTAAGGTGGGGAGAAGGACTTATTTTAGAAGTGTACCCCCCTTACCCTGACTAGGAAGAAGGGTCCCCACTTTGACAAAGGTGCAAACCTCTGGCAACTGGTGACCCCCATTTCTAACAATCCCCTTTATATATATTGAGTATGACTCCTGTGACCTGCGCAAGGAACCAAATCCACCAAAATACAAAAACGCGTGCCTTGGGCCACAAGGTAAAGAACATTTTCAACATCAAGTAAAAAAATAATTGCAAGAATTTGCTATGTATTAAAAAGATCCCTGGCATGGTTAGGTACTATATAATGTTAGACAGCTGGCTTGCAGGAAAAACACATTTCGATTATTATTAAACCTATTAAAAATTGATTTTGTAAATATGTTATAACCAGAATTTAAGACTGAGATGGGTCTAAATGAATTTGGATCTTGCAGACTTTTGTCCTTTTTAAAGAAATTGACGATACTCCCATTGTTAAAGGAAGGACGAATTGTTCCACCTGCAAGAATAAAATGAATCAGATTTCCCAAAAATTCTGGGTAAGACATTAGCAAATGTTTTTAAAAACTCTGCAAGATAGCCATCTAGTCCACACACTTTACCAAGAGGCAAACTAGCAATTTCCTCCCCTAACTCATCCATTTTAAAAGTTTAGGACAATACAATTATGTCATCTTGCCCTAAATATAGAGTGGTGCAGAAATTTGTTTAAATTATCCTGTACTACTTTTTCGTCATGACCACAGATTTGCTTATTAAGGTAAATAACATAGGGCCTAATTACGATGTCAGTCGGACAAGTGTCTGAACGACACTGGTTCAGAATGAAACCACCCGACCATAGGTCGGCGGTTCGACCCTCTGAATTTGGATGCAGTCACCCTATGGGCGGTCTGAAACATAAATTTTTCAATAGCAGCTTGTGTGTTGGCTGGAAAAGGTCCACAGCACAAGCTGCAATCGCAAAATGGATGATTACAAAACATCCCTGCACCATGTGACAGGCACCACGCGGTTCCTTCCACACAATGCAGGGATGTTTAGGGGGCACCATAGGTCCCCTAGTGGAGGACCAAGGGGGAGGGGGCCCTACTAGCGGTCTGAAAAATCACTTTCCAACAGCCTTTATATCGGAAAGGCCGACATGGAAAGCTGTGGGTAACAGACATCATAATCCCAACGGTGGTGCCTGAGCGGGCACTGCAGCCATTTGGGGATTATGTGTCCACTGACGGCCCAATGGGATCTCCGATCCCTTCACAGGCGTCGGATCTCCACCAACAACCTGTTGGTGGGGCTCCGTCTAACATTGTAATTGGGCCACTATTTATTCTCTCTGGCGTGAAGGGAGAAATCCAGTTTTCGGGCATCTTAAAGTGCTAAGAGTGCTTTTGACTGTTTTTTCCCTTCTCTGCCAGGCCATAAACCTACCTGTAAAATAACTTTCCTCGTATATTTTCTGCAAATCTGTGGAGTTATTGACATTACTCTGAACATAACAATATTCACTATGATGGGTTTTAGCTTTTTAATAAAGCAGTCCTATTTTCCTTACAAACATTTGCATATCATTCTTGGTGGGCTTTCTGACCTCCATTTCGACCTCTAATGGCTTGCTTACACCTTCTAAAGAGAATATCATTAAATATTAATGACGCCCTTAGTCATATTTTAAATTCATTGCAGATCATTTCTTTCAAAGCAGTACCTTGATTTCTTAGGAAGAATTTTGATGTCTCGCCCATAACCTCTGCCATCTTTTATTAAAGAGCCAACTCTTAGAGATTGGGGGTTTCCTAAAATCCCTTAAATGTAATAGAAGAGCTTATGGGCCTGAGAAACTGTTTGGTAGAACAGACATATCAACCAACTGAATTGTGGATGAAGTAAAAAAGAAAATTGGATTGCTGTTTGAAACCTAGCTGATATGCAAGTATATAAACACTAACATGAAAATAATTCCCAACATTGATGATCATCTTTAATACCGCCCCATTACCCTAACTATTTTTTAGCTTGGGCTGTTTTTTATTTACTATTATAGCATTGAGAGCTAGATTTTCAAAAAGTTGAAATCTCCCCTAATAACTATTTTCCCTGAGATTGAAATATATAGTTGGAAAAGTGAGGAAAATTGTTCTGATTATCTTCAAGCGGGGCATAGAAACTGACAACTGTTACACTAATTGTTACAATTGTACAGTTAACCAAACATCCACGACCTTCCTTAGCAATCTGAATATCGATTTGCTTAGCAAGGAAAATCCCACCTACCCTTTGATCTGCTCCAGTAGAAGAGAAGCACTTAAAACTAAGACATGTTTTGAACCTTTTAAATGTAATTTACTTTGTTAAAGGCATATGGGTTATTACTGAGGGACTATGCATCGGAATCCATGCTTTAGTGGCCTGTGCTTTTGTCTTAGTTTTTAACTCATTGACATTATCGTTTAACTCATCGATATTAAAGGAAAAAATATCATCTTCCATAATGCACACTGAAATCGAAAGAAAAGGAAAAACATTATTAGAACTCGGACCTGCACATAAAGGTACCTATTTATAAGACTTTTTGCGTCAGTCTTGCAACATACTGCAAGAGTGAGACCAGCTATGCATGTGATTTATAAAGCCACTCAAGGCCATTTTGAGTGGCCTGGAGTGGCTTCACAAATCAGTTGCCTTACTCTGCACTGGAAAGGCATTCCAAGATTTACCAGGACTGGTAGATCTGGGAATGCGCCAAAAAGATTTGCTTTCTCAGTTACTTCCTTTTTCTATGGGTGCTGAATTCGACACCACAAATTGAAAGAGAAATATGCCGCTCAGGATTGCTTTTGTGCAGGAAGGTGTCCCTTCCTGCACAAAACAATCCTGAATGCAATGCGGGCACCCTTGCATAATGGTGCAAGTGTGCCTGCATTGATGCAAGGCTGCCAAAAGGGCACCAGGGCAGGGGAAAAGGCTGGGATGCGTAATAACGCTTTAAATACAGCACATTCCTGTCTTTTACCTGTTGTGCAGCGCAGCATGATGACTTGCTGCACTGCTCTGCATGACAGTCTTGTAAATAGGCCCCATATTGTCTGAAAATGTATGAAAGAGAAATATACCCAGTTTGAAAATAGAGTAGTCAAAAAACCACTTTATTCGATTTAGTTAAAAATCATAAAAGCATGCTACAACAATTAAAACAAGTCAGATACATATTAAAATTTTCATGCAATACAATATCTAAAAACAGTAAAAGGGTCAGATTAAAAAAAAAAGATCATCATGTGCAAAAAAGCGAAGTATACCACATTCATCACAGTCCCCGATGTTAGACTCATAATTTCCTCTTCCTGATCCGAACAGCAGCAACAAGGTAATTTGCCACACTGAACATCACCAAGGGCGTTTCAAGCATTTGTAAAAACAAAAGAGCTGGTTTAGCTTCCGTGAAAGCTTTCTCCTTCAACAAAGGTACCAAATACTTCTGCCTTGGAACATCATAAAAGGAGCAGAACAGCATAAGGTGCATGTTATCTTGAATGGAGAAATTATCGCATTTACATACAGGTGCGTCCTCAGGCTTAAACCATCCCTGTCTATCACAGAGTACCAAGTAAATCTGGTTAAATCGGAACTTAACCAGAAGCCACCTGTGAAACGGGATATTAACTAGGGCAAGATACGGTTGGATGGCTGCGCAGGTAATAGTCATATAATGTGCTCTAACCGTAGATTTTGTTAACTGGAGTTGCTCTCTCTCCAAGAACTTAAGTTTATAAAAGTTTTCCTTGACCCAAGCTAAATCTGCTTTTTTCAGGTCCAACGGAGAGGAGAAAATCTCCGGGCGTCCAAGTTCTACTGAGCACTTATTAATATATGACAGCCAAGCAATGTCTTTATGTTTATCAAGTTTTAAACAATCCATCAGAATTTTGTGGTTAAGACCTAAGTTGTTATTGATCCAGACCCTAATCCACAAAAGAATGGGTGCCATAGAAAGGATATCAGTAATGTACCCTACTCCAAGCTCCTGGTGGACCGAAAAGGTGGCTGTCGACAGAGGGAGTCCTAACATAGAACAAAAAAACTTGTTAACCTCTGTTTGAATGGTTTCAGTTTTTACATAGCCCCATAGTCCAGCTCCGTACCTAGCTATAGCCAAAGATTTCGCCCTGTACAAAGCTAATAATGCACCACTTGGTTTCCCTCCAAGTCTCCTTGAGAAGCTCAGGATGGCGTTAACAGAGCTCCTCACTGCTTTGGTTTTTGCTGTTATCTGAGGAGACCAACTGCCCTTGGTGGCAAAAATGACACCGAGGTAAGTGAAAACTTTAACATTAGTGATCACTTCCCCTTTACAGTGAAAAGGTTTAGTGTTATTTTTAGCAGCCCCAAAAACCATAACATGGGATTTAGAGTTATTAACCACAAGGTCAAGAGAAGACATAAAGTCACTGAATGTATTTAGGAGTCTCTGGAGACCAAGATGTGTCCTAGCTATTAGGGCGGCATCATCCGCGTACAGGAGCACTGGAATATAAGTGTCTCCTGCACGCGGTGTGTCCACAGAAGCAGCTAAAAGGTTCTTTTCCAGAGAATTTATATATAAAGTGAACAGCATAGGCGCAAGGATGCAGCCTTGCCGCACACCCCTGCCTGATTTAAACCAAGCTGTACGATGTCCCTCTTGATCCATTCTGATGGAAGCCTTTAAATCCTTGTGCAGTTCAGCTAAAAAGTAGACCAGAGGTGGATCCAATCCCATTTTTAACAACATGGCCCACAGCTTTGCTCTATTTACTAAATCAAATGCTGTGGATAGATCCATGTAAGCAACAAAGATTGCCCCCTTTTTTGCCTTTGTATACTTAGAGATTATCATATGCAAGTTTAGGCATTGGTCCTCTGTCCCTCTTCCTGTCCGGAAACCATACTGGGCATTGGACAAAATATCATTTTCTAATGTCCATTTATTAATTTTAGCCAGCAGTACTTTACCCAGGATCTTCATAGAGGAATCCAGCAAGGAAATAGGGCGGTAGCATTTGGGGTCACTTCTTAGTCCTTTTTTAAAGATTGGGACAATGATTGAACATGTCCAAGTATTAGGGAAACCCCCTACAAGTACATGATTAAAAACATTCCTTAATATCGTTGCCCACATATCCGGGTTTGATTTATAAAAATCTAGAGGAACCCCATCGGGTCCCGGGGCTTTACTCTTAGCGGAACCAATTATCGCGGTCTTAACTTCATTTTCATTAAAATCTAGATTGGGTTGCATGTCAGAATAACAGGGTAAATGGAATGTTTCGTAAACTTGATTGCTCCCATAGATCACTGAAAAATGATTAAGCCACTCTGATTCTGGTATATTTGCCTCAAGGTCTGTATTACGTGATTGGGCAAAAAAGGGGTTATTTATGATAGACCAGAATTTAGAACTGTGTTTAAGGGTGGTTGAATCCATTAAAGCGTCCCAGGCTTCTTCTTTTATGGCTTTTTTACGTGTTTTTACCACCTCAGCATATTTTTTCCTTAGCTGTGCTACCACTAGCTTATTTCTAGGGGAATGTTTGAGCGCTGCCATCAATGCAGAGTGAGCTTTCGAACAAGTATGGTCGAACCAACCAGAGACTGGGGCAGGTCCCCTCTTTGGGCTAAGTGTAAGCTCTTCTTCCACCTTAGAGCAGATAGCCTCAAAGGCGGCGACTATATCTTTACCCCCCCTTTCAGGGTCCCTACAAATCTGAAGTTCCACCGCCATGTCTTGTTCGATAAGATTTAAAAAGTCCTTTGGGCAAACTTTACACCATTTTAATCGCCTCCCTTGGTCTTTGCTCTTTACATTCTTCACAGAAGTGACCATCAAAGCCCCTTTGAGCAGTCCAAGCGACCCATCCAGGATTAAAGACACCGGATTGTGGTCACTAAATCCGCTTTCAATGGCATTATAAAAATGAACATAATGGAGGAGTCCTGGGGATAGAAAAATGTAATCAATAATAGATTCACTACCCCTCGCATTATATGTGACCACGCGATCATTCGGATCGGAGAAGCCCGGTTCATATAAATCATTTGCTGATAATAGATGTTCCATAGCTGATCCCTTCAAACTATGCTCACGAGATCCAGCGAGGGTGAAGCTAGGTGCCGAGCGGGTGCTGAGCGTTGCGGGCGGTGTGCCATTGTCGCTCCCACCCCCCTCCTGTGTTCTATGGGGCGTGGATCTATTTCTTTACAAACTCCTAGGTTCCTCGCAAAAGAGGTAAAACTCCACTACTTATGAGTTTGTTTCTTTTTCTTTTTGCACCAATTTACACATAGTGCTATTTTTAACTTTCACGACCATTGGCAGGGCGGGCCTTAGCGCGCCCCTCCTGTCATTGACACACTCGCTTACCGGTCCTGATGAAAGCCCAGTAAAGTAAAACATAAAAACGGGCAGAAACATGTTGACCTTCTTTACAGGGTAAACACCAGTATAAAGTAATTGGCTAGTTTCCCTTCACATATCTCATTTTTTAATATGTCAGGTTGACCAATGAATAAAGTTTTGTTTGGTACAACCTCTGACATTTTTAACCTCAGTATATTTTTTCACACTTCATCTTCACACAAAAACCTGCTCTGCAGTCTCCTGGCGTCGCAGCACACCGGGGAGGTATTCGATCTCTCCCGGTGGACCCGATGATGAAGCATGTCACCATTAGGGTGAGTGAGGGTTTCCTGAAAAAACAGTGTATTTTTTCTTGAAATTTGGTCTTACCATCGGACCACTTACAACTGGCCTCAGACTTCACGTGCGACACCCACCTCCTTTATATACTTTATCTTTATGGTCACTCTTCTTTTGATTACCTGCAAAATGGGGGGGAGCCGTAAGGTCAGGCCCATTAAAGTCTTTGATCTGACAGTGTAAACCGCACAAATGAACGTTAAAATCACCCATTAAAATGATTTGAACAAAAGTGGTTTGTTTTGACATATAATCAGTTAAGAACATACTTAAACTTTCTAAAACAAAATTTGGGGGTCCACCCTGCAAGGAGTTATAACAATTGATTAGAGCAATCTTATTTTTGTCTGGGTGGAGGATTTCTGGAAACTGAAAATGATGTGACGAACTAGTAAGTTCCCTCACACTTCCAGCTATATTAAGTGACACCAGTAACATCAGGCCACCTCTGTCCCTTCCCACCGGGGTACACTGTGCTTTGACAAAAAATGAAGAGTAACCATCCAACCAAAAAGAATTTTCCCTTGCCCATGTTTCCTGCATGGCAACTATATCATATTCTTTTAACTTACCCAGCCAAATTGGGTCATTCTGTTTGGCACGTAGGCCCGCAATATTCCAGGACAGAATCTTAACTTTTCTGTTACCTTGCTCTATTGTAGCCTCCCCTTCATTAGATACAATATTACATGGGGTAATAGTGTTAACATTATCGTCCTGGACATTAACTATCAAATTACATGGGGCAATAGTGTTAACATTATCGTCCTGGACGTTAGCTATCAAATTTGGTTGCTGGGGCTCTAGTCAGTCCATGTTTGCCTGATTAGCGAGAGCCGCAAATCTGTTAAAAAGTGGCAGGTTGTCTATATGCGTATTCCTTACAGAAGTGACTACGCCAGCGGCCCTAGATTTCTTTGTCACCCATTCATTCCCTTGGGGAGGGAAATTTTGTCTACTCTCTACCCCACGGTTGTTATTTTGCGGCGGCCTACTGTTCCCGCCTTCAGCTGTCATGAGTACAGGTGGATAGAAGAAACCCAGAGGCATGGCGCGCACACCCTTACCTAGTGGATCCAACGGGGAAGCATCCCAAAAAAGGCGACTAATGACATCACAGGATTTAAAATTGACTATAACACAGTCTCCTGCCACACATTTCTTAGTTTTTCCCACCCAATTAACCCTTCTACACATCAAGATATTAGCTGCGATGTTACTTTCACCCGTGCAATTCGCATTACACCATTTTTCCGTGTGATTGAGCAGCGTTTCATGTTGTTCCACCTCCCCTGCGTCTAATTTAGGCACATTTACCAATACCGCTACGAAGGGAGTTCCATCGGGGGGTAGGTGCACTGGCGGTACCCTGCCCACCCGCTCACCCAAAATACCTTGTGGCTTTTCCAATAAAACACGGTTAGGCGCTGTTTGCGGCAGGGGCATGTATCTACCATTTACAACATTCCCATTGGTTGACACAGAGTCTACAGCGGGCATATTTATAGCAGGGTTATTCGGCGGGTCAATTTCTTTAGGGGCAGAAACCTGTGGGACGTCAGAGCATGGCAGATTTTGTGCTGGCAGTACAGGGGCCTGACTATCTAGGAACTCATTAATGCGTTCGCATTTTTTCAACAAAGCATTACCACAGTCCTTCAGAGTCTCTGTTATATCTGTTGCAATCTGAATTAAGGCAGATTCGAGTCTATCAGAAAAAAGTTTTTCCAGTAGAGACGAGAGGCCCTCCTCGGTGATACAAATAGTATGCTGATCTCTGGACTGAGTATTGGCCATATTTTCTTTAAGACCCGTGTCCATAGAAGGTACGACAGTAACAGGAAGCTCTGGAGAAGGCAGAATTGTGGGAGACTGTGCCACGTTTGGACGGCATGATTCAATAATGATCCTCGGCTCCAGTGGTACGCAGCTGATAGGCAAGGTATTTATAGTGCTTGTGCCTGCAGAAGTAGTTTCCAAACTCAGCGCACGTTCAGAAACCTTTATCTGGGTGGATAATTCGTCAACTTTGGACGTCAGGTATGTGATTATACTAGTCGTGTACTTTGGAACCTTGGCCTTAGCTTCACCCAGCACCGGAGTAACTAATTTGCGCTCACCCATGATGATAGAGATGTGGCCCGTCCCGTCCCTGGTCGTCCTTGGACGGCCTTAGACGGCCCGCCCTCTGCCCGGGCTCCGCCCGGCGCCGTCCGCGCGCATCCGCGACGCGGAGGCAGCTGCTCCCTTTTGTGCGCCTCCTGGCGCTGAATGCAGGAAGTGGGCGGTGTTTGGAGCTGAGCAAGCTGGGAGTTGTGGTCCACCCCGCTCTCTGGCCAAGTGTTGGTGTTACTCGGCGGCAGGGACGGCCACAACGTCAGGAACCCAGCGGCGCTTTGCAGGTCAGTGGCGGTCAGCGTGATAGCACAGCGTATTGTGTTGCGCAGGGCCCCCTCCTAGGGCCAGTTTCAATTCGCAAGTGACCCCCGCTTCACCGAGGCAGCTGCTCCCTTTTGTGCGCCTCCTGGCGCTGAATGCAGGAAGTGGGCGGTGTTTGGAGCTGGGCAAGCTGGGAGTTGTGGTCCACCCTGCTCTCTGGCCGAGTGTTGGTGTTACTCGGCGGCAGGGACAGCCACAACGTCAGGAACCCAGCGGTGCTTTGCAGGTCAGTGGCGGTCAGCGTGATAGCACAGCGTATTGTGTTGCGCAGGGCCCCCTCCTAGGGCCAGTTTCAATTCGCAAGTGACCCCCGCTCCACCGAGGCAGCTGCTCCCTTTTGTGCGCCTCCTGGCGCTGAATGCAGGAAGTGGGCGGTGTTTGGAGCTGGGCAAGCTGGGAGTTTTGGTCCACCCCGCTCTCTGGCCGAGTGTTGGTGTTACTCGGCGGCAGGGACGGCCACAACGTCAGGAACCCAGCGGCGCTTTGCAGGTCAGTGGCGGTCAGCGTGATAGCACAGCGTATTGTGTTGCGCAGGGCCCCCTCCTAGGGCCAGTTTCAATTCGCAAGTGACCCCCGCTCCACCGAGGCAGCTGCTCCCTTTTGTGCGCCTCCTGGCGCTGAATGCAGGAAGTGGGCGGTGTTTGGAGCTGGGCAAGCTGGGAGTTGTGGTCCACCCCGCTCTCTGGCCGAGTGTTGGTGTTACTCGGCGGCAGGGACGGCCACAACGTCAGGAACCCAGCGGCGCTTTGCAGGTCAGTGGCGGTCAGCGTGATAGCACAGCGTATTGTGTTGCGCAGGGCCCCCTCCTAGGGCCAGTTTCAATTCGCAAGTGAAGAGTAAAATAGCATCACCTTATTGATACATGGTACCTGGTGTTCTTATACTACGTGTATGACTATTCAACAATTCACCGCAGACTAACCACTCCCAATATCCAATACACCCTCCTCCTATAGGAGAAGTCCCGCCCAACAACCCTCCCTTAGCACACTCCCTCAGCATGAAGGCTAGAGGCCACTTTACACCTCATTAGGTGTAAAGTGGCCTGATTAAAGACAAAGAATTTCCTGTAGGAGGAGATCTGAAAGCTACAGTGCAAAAGGCAGGGCGGATTAGCCAAACTGGTCTTCAAAGAGAAAATTACAGTTTAGGGCAGCATAGGCTCACCGCCTCATCCTGCATACCCAGCCAGACACCAGTCCCAGTAATACGATTCAGGCTGGAAGGGTAATGTTAGGGAATTTTAGCCACACCAGTGGGTTGGCTCAGCCAGATTTTACCCTCCAGGAGAGCGTTTCTCCATTTTAGGTTTTTGAAGAATAGCGCTCTCTGAGACAAGAATAGGCCATACTTTGAAGGAAGTGGTCAAACCTGAGGGTTGCACCCTGCATCCCATTGGTCAGGGGTGCCCCATGCTTGACTCCCAGGAACACTGAATAAATATGGGAGAGCTGCATGGAGATCCCATGCTTGAAACAACAAGGAGAAAAAGGACAACCCTACTGGAACCCTGATTTGCACCCAAAGGACTTTGCCTGGCTTCTCAAGGAGTAAGGAGTGGACTCCTGTCAGCAACAGGCAAACAGAACTCACCTCCACAAGTCCACTGAGAAGTCCCTAACCTAGAGTTGATCAGATGCATTGCGGGAAACTTAGTCCCAAGGATCATCTGACAGCTTCTAGACCATTGAATATGTGTCGTGAACACTTTGCAATCCCAAAAGGACCTTCCGGAAGGTGATCCGGTAGTTTGGAGAAGATTGGAGAATTTTTACCAAAAAGCTCAATAGGGTGACTGGTTCATCGGTGAGAGTCAAGCCACCGACTTTTAACCCCGACACGTCCCGGATTTTGGGTTCATCCTGTTGAAAGTTTCGGAACTCCAGCCATCAACAAGACATCAAGGAGCAGACTAGTGCCTCATGCTTAACCAAGCCAATAACGTTGATGCGGATCTGGCCTGACAAGGTGCCCTGCTTGACAATGAGATTATAAAGGTAACATTTGGACCAAGGCCTTCCACTGAGTGTATGTGACCAGAGCTCAATCATAGCCAGCTTCAAACTTTGAATTTGTCCCATCAAGCATGACCAGATGCCCCAAGTTGGAAATATTGGTGATTTATTTACTAGTTTTTGATTCAGGGCAGCGTAGCAAATCACTTTGCTGCGTTGGCCTGCATCACAAGAAAAGGGCAGAAATGTGCTGCATCTATGAGATATATTGCATTCCTGTCTTCTTCCACGCAGGCACCCTTGCACCATGGTGTAAGGGTGTTTAAATTGTGGGAATGATTCCTTTTGGGCAGGTAGCGACACCTTACTGCACAAAAACAATCAATGAAGGCATTTCCTCCTACTAAGTGTGTTACAGAATGCAGCACATATAGAAAGAGGAAACAACAATGGAGAAATAAAGTTGCTTTCCCTCCTTATTCCTCCCATGAAAGGCATAGGCTGTTGATGCATTCCCAGGTTTGCAAGTCCTTAAAAATATAGGAAAGTGTTAAAATCCATGCTAAAACCCACTGCAATGCCCATGAAATGCCTCCTTGAAGCAGAGCAAGGTATTGCAGCGAGTAATGCTGCTTTGCCTTACTCCATATCTCCGAGGCCATGAAAAGTCACACAAAGTGGATTTGCATGGCCTTGTGGATATGGGTTTGCCCTCTGCGCTGCTGGTGCATCAAAAAACATGACGCACCAGAGACGCAATGGCCTTGTAAATTAGCCCCTTCGTTTTTAAGCACTAGATCGGGTTTATTCTTTCAAAAAGTCATATCTCACTACATTGGATTTTTGTTGTTTTGGTGTCTATTTGTTCATAAAAATATAACCTATTTTTATAAATTAGTGTTGTATTTTAATTGTGTGTTGTTCCCTAATTATTTAATGCATTAGTGTTTTAAAATGCTTTACACACCTGTCTCATAATTGAATCCTGCCTGCTCATTACCAGTTACCAAGGGTTGTGCTAGGGAATAATTCATTGAAACCTGGATTGGACTTTTTATTGTGATTGTGGAGATATTATTTGTAGTAAGTCCATACTGATCCCTACTAATAACCCACTTTCCAACACCCAGCTAAATAAGATTGCTAGAGCACTCTGACCACTTTATGTGCTGCCATTTTGGAGGTTGATTTCTGTTGAAACATTGGAAAAATATCTCTTGATTAACTGCAGCCAGATTCACGGATATTTCAAGTTTTTGCAATGACAACATGATCCTGATGATGCAACAATAATGAAGAGCCAATGGGGTTTAGGGTCATATTTTCTGCTGAATTTACTGTATGAGCGTTCTCATTTCCCCACTAGATTTTTCCTCTATTGGCATCTGTCCCCTCTCTGTCTAGCTTATCTGTTATAGTTGATGTTTGACTTGAGAACATTTTTTTAATAGTAGTACGCTTTACCAATGATGAGTTTCCATTTGGAGTTCACACATTTGTCCGAATAGAGGTAGTGAGAGAGATTATATAATCACTCTTGCATCTTTTAATTCTTCATGAAATTCACAAGAGTTCCCCATTGACCTAAACATCAGCCCCTGTTGTTTTGCCATTTTCATCAACTCTGATATCCTTGGGGACATTGTTAGCTATTGATTCCCTTGCTTCAGTTTTCCTATTATCATTGCCTTCAAATATTAAACTAATCAGTCTTACAAAGTTCTTAGGCTCTCTGCTTTTCAAGTATTTCTTAATATATTGCTCCTGCAGTATGCATTGTAGGAGAAATAACACGTGTCCCAGGAGGAGGGAAGTGTGGTGATGGACCCAGTGGGTGGCAGTTTAAAATACCATCACAACCAAGGGCCTCTCATTATGATCACCAAAGCAGAGTGCTCTTTGGAGCACCCTCTGCACTGTGGTCTCAAGCGCAGCACATCATCCACAACCTCCCTTCAGCCCTCACCCTTCTTCCATAGCTGCCAAGGTTTCAGATTGCTTATGTGTGACGTTATGGGGGACGTGCTCACCAATCTATCTTAACAGCTGTGAGGGGAACGGCTTTTCCCTGCTAAACATTTACTCCTGCTGCCATCCCAGCCGTGAGGGGAACGGTTTAGTGCTCCACAGCCATCGGGCCACGCCGTGAGGGGAACGGCTGCAAAGAAGACTCCAAAACCCAGCAGGCGCTAGGGGACGCTTGCTGATCATGTCACCGCAGCGCAGGAGGCTCAATAATTATTGAGCAGCCCTCCCACATCGTGGGCGTGCCCGGGCATAGCCCGGACCAAGGGCGGGCTCGTCTATGCCCATCCGAGACTGGAAAAGGTCAGGTCGGGCAAGACCTCTTGGCCCCACGATCCTGAACAATCTACACTGGTAAGGAAATAATTCTAATGTTTAAATCGCTTGACCAGAGTATTATAAAAATTATGGGGAAAAGAAAACTAGCCCTAGACAAAGTGAAGTCTACGGGGAAAAAAGCCCCTATTACAAACTATCTAAAAAGTGCCATGGGGATCTTAAACGATGAGATATTTCAAGTAGAACAACTGGCAGCTACTAAAACGGCCCTGAATGTTTCACAAAGGGAAGCCAAAACCATATCTGATGATTATGCCCTTGGTGATAACCTTGCCTCAGAGAGCACGGGGGATGGAGCTCAGGCTCATGACCAAAGAAATAATAGTAAACAGAGTGACGGTCTTGATACCCTCAAGGCTAATCCCCCAAGAATTGTATGCCCATGTGTATTAAATTCCCCATTGTAAATTTCTACAGTATCGGATGCAATTGATCATGCCTCACCACTGGCCAAAAGGAGTAAACAACACTCTGCATCGATAAAGTCCAGCCCCAAGCCCTGTTCTAAAAAAAATCTAAACCTAAAAGAGGAAAAAAGTACAAATTATGATGAAAGCGGCATAGGGACTGGAGATGGGGGCTCGTCATCATACATGGCTGGTATTGATATCCTTTTTAATAAATTGCATGGGAAAATTGACACTATTGAATGGCGTATCATGTCCGAAATAACATCTGTACAAAAGGATATTTGCCAACTTACTGAACTGATTACAGATCTCAGACAACAAAATATCAGTAGACCATGCACAGAAGCCCTGCCAAAGAGAGACTCTGCCAAGCAATCCATACCTGACAAAAGTAAAGTAATTGTAAATGAAACAGGGAAGGTGGCACCTGATAAATACCCTGAGAATCATGTGGTGAGGCCATCTGGCTCATCTAGCCTGAGTACTAGGGACAAAGGGGCAAATAAGAATTTCCAAAAACATCTTGTTAACAAATCTGGTTCTGAAACCGTTCGACAGCCTAAGAAGTACCAAGGTGTTTCTCTGAATTTACCTCTACAGGGCACCTCCTATGTCATTGTTTTAAAAAATGTCCCCCAATTAGCTGAAAATTGTATAGAAACATGGGGATCTTTGAAAAATTGTGTGGTACATTGGTTTTCTGCTAATACCCATTGCAATATTGGGCTTCTGACCCATGAAATAATAATGCTAAGGAGAGTGAGCTGGGTGGGTAGCATGGAAAAAAGCTGCGATGGAGACTGTATCGTAGTAAACTTTCGGCATCCAGATTTGGTGGCATGCTTACTAGACAAGATTTTAATGAAAGAAAGCGGGCAAGAGATGATCACACTATGATTACTGCACTACCACTTGGTCATTTTTACAGACCTGGAATGGAACGACAGCTAGAACACAACAGAGTACGATAGAGCACCAATAACAAAATAATTCCACTTATGCCAAATAGGTTTGAACTCTTACGAAGCTGTAGTGAGGTAGATTGACTAAACCCAAAAACTACATATATGGATGATCTTAAGCCGGTCGAAATATCTTTGAATAGTTGTGTAGAATTAATTTGTTTCGTTTTAAGAACGTGCTAGCAGAATGTAATTCTCCCACCCATTCCATTAGACTAGAAGATGCACAAGTGACAGAATATACATTTCTTGGTACCAATAGAGAATCCACTCTGTTAAGTAACCGCCCCGGTACCCATCTGGTTGATTGTCAATCCGTTGGTTTGTTCCAATTCCTTTTGTGGAATGAAGCAGGGGTTAAAAATAAATTATCTGAACCATCATGGCTAAATTACATATTAAACCAGGATTTGATTTTAATACAGGAAACCTGGCTTGTAGAACCTTTTAATGAAAAAGGTTTTTAAACCATTTTTACCAAGGCAATTCCATCCAAGGCTGGGAGAGCTAGTGGAGGTTTGGCTGTATTACTGTCTGTAACCTCCCCATTGATTCTAAAGAAAATCTTCACTAAATCACAGTACTTCCAGTTTTTACTATTTAGTGTAAAAGGAAAGCAAAATATTGTAGTTTTAATTACTATAATAATATTTTCAATAACACTAAAGTATAAATAGTTACCATGCTAGAGGAGGAACATGATACCTTTTTGAATGGGTTGGAGGATGAGTATATACTGATATGGGGTGGAGATTTTAACATTGAATTGTGCAAGGAATTGACAATGGACCGAATACTAAATTGTGTTATGTATAAATATGGGCTGGAAGAAATGAAGTTGGGGCTGCTGATCTATATACTTATGAGGGGGCTAGATCATCTTCATGTATTGACCATTTCCTGATTTCAAGGAACAGTAGGCCCTTTGTAAATGATTGCATTATTATGCATAGTGTATTTAGTGACCACCATCCGCTACTGATAACGTTAAAATCAAGTTTATATTCTACAGGGAAAAAATGCTCTTTGGCAGTCGACATAAGAACTCAAGGCGAAAATGGGATTTCTATTAAGTGGTCTGGTGTTAACCCTGATCTTTTTATGGAAAATGTAATTGAAAGTAACAACCAAGAAATTAAAACTTGTTTAGATGAATCTTCTGATAACGTTGAGGTTGTTACTGTTTGTAATAATATCTCACTAGGTATAGAAACGTTTTTGAGATTAAAAAACAAGAACTATAGGAAAAAAAGGCTCCTGCCCACAATGGTTTAATCAGGAATGCTCTAAGTTAAATAGAGATCTGAAAGATGAATTGAAGGTTAAACCCAGAAATGGGGAAAAAATTAGAGACCTTAGAAAATTTTATAAACAAGCTTTACATGCTAGGAAAATAGAGATAAGAAAGATCGCCTGGGAAAATCGGGTCCAGGCAGCTGAAACTAAAAATTGCACTCTTCTGGAAAACCATAGATCAAAATGTAAATGTAAATGTGTTTTTACTTATATAGCGCCTTCTACTCTGAGGTCTCTTAGCGCTGTATTCATACCGCCGTGGAACTCTTCCTGGCTTTCCTGTGAAATGTCCACTCCTGGGCACCCCCAAGGTGAAGCCAGGCATCCAAGCACTGCTGTGGCCGTTGTGGAGATTAAGCAAGCTATTTCCCAGAGTCACAGAGTGGGACCCATGAATAGACTAGGCACCGGGCAAGAATTATCAGGTCTGGGGAAATTGAGTCCAAGAGCGGCCGAGGCGGGAATTGAAACCTGGTCCCAGGCCAGACCTCTGCATCAGGGTCTGCCGCTCTAACCATTGAGCAACCTCTGTTTAAAGATGCCTCCTCGGCAGGGATTGACACAGTGGTGTCACCAGAAGATTGGTTGCTGCATTTTTAGGGAATTTTCAATCCCACCAATTGCTGCAATAGAAAGAATAAGGATGGCAACATAATTTTACTAAAAATTAGTAAAATTGATGTTATTACCGTAGAGGAGATTGGAACTGCCCTACAAAATAGTGCAAGTGGGAAGGCTGCTGGCCCGGACGGGGTCCTAATAGACATTTTTAAACATAATACTGAGTTCTGGTCCCCTATTTTAGTTAATTTTTTAAATGCTGTTACTGATGGGGTGTTGCCCGCAACATGGGTTGAAAATGTGATTGTTGCAATTTTCAAAAAGGGCAACAGAGCTAGTGCTAAATGTTACCGACCGATTTCCCTCCTTGACGCCACATTCAAACTTATGGGCAGAGTTCTGCTTGCCAGGCTGGAGTGTTGGGTGAAGGAGGGGAATATACTAACTGAATCACAATACGGCTTCAGAAAGGGAAATGGTACAGTTGAACAATGTAGAAAATTGGACTTGCTGATAGGAAAATATACCCGTGCAAAGGTGGGTTCTCTCCACCTTTGCTTTGTTGATCTCTCCAGCGCATTTGACTTTGTAAACCATACCATGTTATGGCAAACGCTGGAAGGGATGGGTGCTCCAAATAACATCATTAGCCTTTTGTCTCAAATATATGCCCATCTAACTTCAAAGATACAATACGGAAAAAATGGGGAATGCACAACGCACTTTAGAGTTACCTGAGGGATTAGACAAGGCTGTGTCCTTGCACCACTTTTATTTTCACTTTATATAAATGGAGTTGACCTTTACTGCAGGGTCTAAATGATGATGCCCCCATTGTCGGTAAACGTATAACACCCGTTTTATTATATGCGGATGACTCGCTCCTCATTTCCAGGACTGCTAATGGTCTTCAGCTTCTGATCAATAATTTTACAAAGTTTATGACTGATAAAGATCTAGCGATCAATTTGTCTAAGACTCTGGTTATGACTTGTGGGAAAAACCAAACCAAACGTAGTACCCACTTCATAAATGGTGCACCAATTGAAAGGATTTCAACCTTCTCCTATTTAGGACTTATTTTTAATTGTAAGGGTACTTGAAATTCACATATCAACTTAAGTAAACTGAAATTTTGAAAGGATAAGTGAGGCTATTTTTAGATTCTCACAAACAATTGGTAATACGCCTGTGAGAGAGATTTTAAAACTTTATGGGAGTAAATGCATTTCTGGGGTATGCTATGGCGGTGCGCTATGGGGGATGGCAGATACCTCCATATTGCAAACAATGGGAAATACATTTTTACGTAGAGTGCTATCAGTTCCTAATTCCACGGCTACCTATATTGTCCACAGAGATACATATGTCCCCTTCTTAAGTGATCTGATTAGTGTATCTACTATAAACCTATGGCATCGAATCTGGACAAAGGAAGAAATCCATTTGACCAAGGAAATAATATATGACTGTTTAAGTCTTGACCACACGAAGAAAATACCATTGTTGAGACATGTCCATGATCTCCTTATTGAATGTAATGTGAACTCCGCTTTTAGAGACCCAATGATTATTGAAAATTTCAGCAGGGGGGAGCTTCAAAGAAGACTCCTGGGGTCAAGGTAAATAAAAAGGGATGCTGGGTTGTGTATCAAATCAAAATTCAGATTATACTGTGAAGGGCCCTTTTCATTGGGCACCCAACCCTATCTCGTATTCATCAGGAATACACAACACAGATTTTTTTTTACACGACTAAGGATAAGAACATTGCAGTTTCAGATAGCATTCCCCAAGATGGGCAAATGCAGTGCAAACCTCCCAATGTGCCCCAGTGATGGTAAATCTGCCTAAAGCACATTGCACTTTGTACTATTTTGTAACCTTTATATGGATCTCAGGAAACTAATTTTAAGCCCATTGTTTATCCCTAACAAGTTATACTCCTATAAAACCGCTTTTTACTTTATTTGTAAATTAGATCATGTTGCGATTTGTAATGCAATAATTGCCTTCACTCAATTAACCATTAAGCGACGGAAAAAGCTCTCATACCTGGAATCACTTGTTTATGAAGCTGATTAGTTTACTAAACACATATTTTTAAATATTTCAAGTACCTTCTCTAAGGCCATTGTAGTCCTATGTGTTCCATGAAATGTTTATTGATTATTATGGTGTTTATATATTATCACTGACAAATGTATATTTCTAAATGATTTCATGTGGGGGGAAATTAGGGGATTGCAACTTGATGAAATAACTTTTTTCTATTGTTGTGGTATTACTCTCTATTTGTTTTTATTATGTAGAATGCTTTTAGGGATATTTTCATATACAGAATAAAGCTTGTTTTGACTTTGGCTTATGTGTGACATTTTTATATTTTCAGTGCAATTATGACTGACATTCAACGACTAATAGTGACACTATCGCAAGACAAATCAAGCAATGAAGAAGAGAGAAACATAAATACCCGAAATTACACCAATTTGAGCAGAGAGAAACTCTAAGTACCATTGCACAACATAGTTTTCTTGAATTGTGTGGTTCTTATCTATGCAACAAGAGACACACAATTGATGGACAGAATGCAGAATAAATCAAAACATTCACCCCCAGTCAAGAGGTCTGGGTTAAATCCATCATACCTTTGCTCACCATGCCACTCCAGTTTAGACCTGGCCATATGCAAATCAGTCTTGCTCCTGTGCCTCATGGGAACAGTCTAGCCCCAACTGCCAAGCCAGGTCCTCCCTGGACCGGAAACAAGCATCCTAGGATCGGTTTTGGGGTTTCACCCCATATCAGCCAGGATAGCTTGAATCCAGTGGCATGGTGAGCCCGGGACCCACCTCTGAGCATACCCGGAGCACTCAGGTGAGAAATAAAGACACACAATTGCTGTACGTAATGCAGAACAAATCAAAACATTAACCCCCAGTCAAGAGATCTGTGTTAAATCCATCACCATGCCATCCCAGTTTAGACCTGGCCATATGCAAATCAGTCTTTACCCTGTGCCTCAACGGAACAGTCCAGCCCGAACTGCCAAGCCAGGCCTTCCTTGGACTGGGAACAAGCATCCTCAGACAAGTTTCGGGGGTTCACCCATCATCAGCCAGGATAGCTTGAACCCAGTGGCACTGTGATCCCAGTACCAATGTCTGGGCATACCCGGTGCACTTAGGTCGGGAAAGCAAAAGGCACTCAATTGTTGGACGGAATACAGAACAAATCAAAACATTCACACCCAGTCAAGAGATCTGGGTGAAATCCATCATTCTTTTGCTCACTATGCCAACCCAGTTTAGACCTGGCCATATGCAAATCAGTCTTGACCCTGTACCTCATGGGAACATTCCAGCCCGAACTGCCAAGCCAGGTCCTCCCTATGCTGTAAACAAGCATCCTAGGACCGGTTTGGGGTTTCCCCCCTAATCAGCTAGGATAACCTGAATCCAGTGTCACAGTGATCCCAGGATCCATGTCTGGGCATACCCGGCGTACTTAGGCCGAGAAAGTAAAAGACACACAATTGATGGACAGAATGCAGAACAAATCAAAACATTCACCCAAGTCAAGAGATCTGGATTAAATCCATCATTCATTTGCTTACCATGCCACCCCAGTTCAGGAATGTAAGGCTCATCGGAGCTCGCGCAATGCAGAATGTACTAAGAAACCAGAATCACCAGTGTGAGGCTCACATTACAGTGTCAGTTGAAATGTGCATCCTTACGGTACCACTGACTGGTCTTTTTAAACTTTAACTTGATCGCGTTCTGCCGCATTATCTGCTCAGCTGCCTCTTTACTGACGATCACAATATTAAGAGGTGAACAGCCGGGCGGTGGCGGATTTATACAGTGGCCGCTTTGCTGATGAGGCAGCAAAACAACTCGGGGGCATCATGAGACATGAAGTCTCAGATGCACACATTCTATTTTACAAGAAAAATAGAAGCATGTTATCTGTATTACAGTGACGCTTGGGCAATGCCAATCATTTAACTTCTTGTTCATAATGCTTGACTTTGCATTTCAGTGCAGGGATGTGGACCACCACACTAAAATGCGATAATCTAATGCCTGATGCATGGTATTTGGCAGGGCTGCTCTTCTGCACAACCAGCACTAGTGGGCAAAGTCTCTTCATGCAGGTGATTTACTGCAGGAAATCTGCTTCAGTTTTCAACTTCGACCGCTTCAGCGATAGGCTTATGCAACAATGATGGTCTCAGCTGCGAACCACCATTTAAAGTTTGCAACAGAGGGATGTGCACAATATGGAGGCGGTCCATCTGCAGGAGCCTGAAAGCACGAGGTCACTTCACTGATGGCACTGCAACAGAACTTTGTAAGACTTATGAATTTAATATATGAAGACATTGATAATAGGAAACCTAAAGCAAGGGAACCAAGAGCTAACAATGTCCCCAAAGAAATCAGAGTTGATGAAAATGGCAAAACATCAGGGGCTGATGTCTAGATCAATTGTGAACTCTTGTGAATTTCATGAAGAATTAAAAGATGTAAGAGTGGTTATATAATCTCTCTCATCGCCTCTATGCAGACAAATGTGGGAACTCCAAAGGGAAACTCAGCATTGGTAAATCATACTACCATTCAAGAAAATATTTCCCCAAGTTAAACATCAATTATAACAGATAAGGTAGACAGAGAGAGGACATATGCCAATAGAGGAAAAACCTTAGTGGGGAAATGAGAATGCTCATACAGTGAATTCAGCAGAAAATCTGACCATAAACCCAATTGGCTCTTCATTATTGTTGCATCACTAGGATGGTGTTGTCATTGCGGTAGGGATGTCTTCGTAGTCTCGGAGAAAAAAAGTGAAATAGCTGTGACTCCGAATCTGGCTGCAATTAATCAATAGATATTTTTCAAACGTTTCAACAGAAATCAACCTCCAAGATAGCAGTACGTAAGGGAGACTGAGTGCTCGAGCAAACTAATATAGCTGAGTGTTGGAAAGTGGATTATTAGTAGGGCTAAATATGGACGTACCACTAGTAATATGGCCACAATTACAATAAAAAGTCCAGTCAAGGTCTCAATTAATCATTCCCTTGCACAACCCTTGGTCCCTGCCCACATAATGTCCAATTCGAGAAGACCGCAACTGAATCTTTATTTATAAACCTTTGTTTTCATAGTGTTGGTCACTGTATGTTTCAATTACTTATTCACTGTTTCTTCCTTTAAATGTACTTTTGATTGTGGGCTACTCCCTTCCCTTTGAAAGCATACACATCAATGTCTGCTTGGAGCATGCCTAGAGAGACTGTAGTGGTGGTGCCTTTTACAAGAGGCCTGATGAGAGATTTTTTTTTTTTTTTTTTTAAATTATATTTTATTGCAGAGTTATAAACAGTAGGAAAAAGTAAACAGCCAGTGCACTTGTGGGCCCCCCCCAGCCAATAACAGTTCACAGTTGTACACAGCCTTTTAGCCCGCATCCCGGAGGCCGGGCGGCATATCAGATCGCTCTAGAGGAGCACAGCACAGTGTACGTCCCAATGGAACCCTGGCATAAGGTCGTCCTACGCATCTGCTTTTACCCCCCCACCCACAACAACACCATTCCCGTCAGCCATCCCCGCAATATCAACACAATAGCCCCCATCGGGACCTGTTCTAGGCTATTCGGCCTTCGTGACAGGCCGTCCCATCCACCCAGTCCGCCCGCCGCTCAATACCCCTTGTCCCAGTGGACCCAGGCCTCCCTCAGCAATCCTCCAAGGCCTGATGAGAGATCTGTCACATTTCAGTGATAAATATACCCTGCTAATGTCACATTCAGATACTGTGCTCAAATGTATGGTCTGATTCATGAATAAGATCCCTATTATGAGCTAGGATCAAACATATGCAGAGATTCTGAGTGGCTGGAATTACTGTTTCAGACAGGTATCTCCACACATGTGTACTATTAAGAGTTAAGACAAACAGAAGGGGAAATAATTGTATTTGCCCAGATTTACTGATTGAAAAACCAAAGAAAATTACCAGCTTTGTTGGCATTATGCTCCTATTTACAACTTGCTCTA
This sequence comes from Lissotriton helveticus, assembly GCF_964261635.1. Lineage (NCBI taxonomy): Eukaryota > Metazoa > Chordata > Amphibia > Caudata > Salamandridae > Lissotriton > Lissotriton helveticus. The sequence continues at coordinate 802,321,876 of NC_136065.1, read as the reverse complement.
AGCACTGTAGAGTGCAGGGGTGGCTCCTCCGCTAAGGTGGAGGTGTGTCATCCCACTGCATTTAACCCCTTAGCCACGGCGGTAATTCAGCCACGGCGCTGGGGTGGTGGGGGTGAGCGCGGTGGCGCCATGCTCGTGATGGAACCACGCCGTCATGAGTCACGGGCGAGCTGTGCTCATGACGGCGTGGTTCTGTCACGACTCCGCCCAATCACTAATTCGCCTGCGTGGGGGGGGGGGAATTAGTACAGCGCGGGAGGAGCGGCCGCAGCATGACGGAACAACGCCGTCATGACGGCGTGGTTCCGTCATAAGCAGGGAAGGGGTTAAGCAGTGGGAAGCAGAAACCTAAAACAGTAGTCATTTTGCGTTATTATCATTTTAGGATGCTTACTGCTGCTTTGCGGGTGGGAGAATGGGTGGAGCTGCTCTGCTTTTGGAGCAGGACAGGGGAGGAGTGGTTTGCCCACTCCTAAGTGTGCAATGATTGTTTGGTCGGCCGTCTTGGGCTGCCCAAACCAGTCATGCACACTTGACCCGCTCTCCATGCAGGCTGCATTACAGCGTGCATGGAGAAAAAGCCCAGGCCCCCATTCCAAGGTTGAGCGTCAAATCAAGATGCTCAAAACCAATCACAATGCTACATTTGAGCATTGTGATTGGCTTGGGGAGCCTAGGTGCTCACCAATGACAATGCTGCATTGCAGTGTTCTGGTTGCTAATTGGGCCTGCTTCATGTACCTCGATGTGCTCGAGGAGAGTATGAGCAAAGATGCCGGACCAGGCCAGAGGCAAGTTATGTATATTAAAATTTTTGTTTTCGATTTTACAATTGATCCATGCATGACCCACCTCGCGCATTCACCCTGCGCCCCCGCCACCCGTGAGCTTTGCTGGCCGCCCCTGGTAAAGTATATGTTCTGTAGTCAAAGCAATATTTTCAAGATATATGTTGGCTGACTCTCCTATAGTTAATAATGTTTGCATATCTGTTAGATGTAGAACACTAAATTCTTTGGGCATTGCTCATTCCCATTACCAGAATTTTAAAGGGCGTCATTCAATCACATCTCTACAAATTTAACTCACTTATTAACTTTCAGATCAAGTAAACTGACTTGAAAATATCCAACTAAAAAGCAAAGATAATAAAGTAAGGTATAGTAAGGTTCATTGCTCGGTCCCCTCTTTCCCCAGATTTCTGCCCCCTGTTTTTTATTAAAGCGCCGGGACACTCCCTGGAGTAGCCGTGCGCTATATAAAATTATTTTAACATTAACATTAACATTAAAGAATTAAATATTTCATGAAATCTGAACAGTTCTCTTAAAAGTCTTTATTTAAAAAACTTCCAGGTTTTTCATTCACTATTGATTTCTGCTTATCCTTCTATATTGCATCTTGTCCTTGAATGGTTAAGGATGTGTAATGAAGCTCTTTGGATTTTCACAATGTCTTAAGGTAAGAGCTTTACTCATGCAGGCTTTATACCCCGCTGCCCAACTCAACTGTCAGCCCTGAAACTTGAGGGATGAGAACATCCAAAATCCAGACAACATACCATTTCTACTGGAAGACACCACACTCCTTCTCCTTTCCACAAACAAAGCCCTTTAGTAACAAACAATATAACAAAATAAAACTCAAAGAAATAAAACTACACAAAAAGCATAGTATACCCCATCAATTAAACATGACCCCAAATACCAAGCATACAATAACATGCTTGAAAAGCACATTACAGTTCTGAAGCTCATGCGTAGTTCCTCTAAAGAGTAGGCCTCTGGGTTGTCCGCATACTTCTGCAGCCAAACTCAGCTCCTGGTGCAACTCCAGCTCAGAGAGCACCGAACTGCTTCAGAGGAATACTGTTCTTACTTCTTATGTTCCTGGATGCGAAGGCCTCTGAGGTCCATGCAGTGCTTGCTAGCCATATCTAATGCCAAACCCTAATATCATCAGTGTTGATGACATTTTGAAACAATGTAACCACTTTGGTAGTGGAGCGAAATAATGGTAATCTCCCTGTATATTGGCAAAATCCTCATTGTGTGTAAAGTATATGTAGCTGTTGATGTTTCTCATCATTGTAGGACATACATCTCGTGGCACACCACTGAAACTTGGTTGTACCATTCCACCTGATAGAGGAACAGGGGATTGGAACGATCCTGTATTTACAAAATGTAGTACTGCCATGCTTTTGTCTATTGGTGTTATTGATGTGGGATTCCTTACATGAACCAGAATATCTGGCTCCAGGTTATGACATGAGTCAATGATAATTTGCCTTTTCAAACTGATTGTTTTGGATTTATCCTCTTCAATGTTAGCAAGGTCTGGAACTGGAAATGTGAAAAGTGACGCTGAGTGTTAGTGTCATGCATGGAATGGAATGTTAGTGAAAATGTAGACAGATAATTATTGGCAAAATGGAATAAACATAGTAGTAGAAGATTGAATGGTATCTTTTTTTGGGAGTCATGGCACTTGGAGAAATCATTACCTACAATTCATCTGTTTACACAATCATACGTTTTTGTCATTCTAAAGTTATGATTGAAGGAAACAAATTCAATGACTGAGTTGAGATATACAATACCAGTCTATGAATCTATGAGTTGTGAATTTATGTTACTAAATGTGAAGGAATTAAACAGAGTGAAAATGAAAAAGCAAACCAAAAAGTAAAGTGAGTCAGTGCGAATGAAACCACAGTTCAAGAGCCAAAATTGTTTGAAGTCCAAATTCCAAAATACGACTGGCACTGGAAAGGAAAACATGTTCAGAAATAGTCCACAGAGTAAATTGTAGTCACTCACTGGAGGGAATTAGGGTCAGGGCTTTAAGCAGGTGGTGGTAGAGGTCTTGCCATCCTCGCCTTCTGATAATCTGGATGGATGTCCCCTCCTGCAGGGATAGGGGATCCACAGAGCCTGGGGTGGCTGCTGGTGGTTCTTCCTGTGGCAGAGCCTCCCTTCCTGTGGTTGTAGCAGATGTAGATAGCCCAGATGTAGTAGGACCACAAGAAGGGGTAGGTATTGCTGAGAAAACCCTGCATATATGGGTGTAAATGTCTTGCTGCCCCCCAGTCTTGGAGCCCATATTGAAGTTGTGAGCTTCCACTTGATAATTGAGCTCTCTCTGCAACTACTTCATCTCCTGGAGCTTGGTAAGAACTTGTCCTATCATGTCTTGGGACTGCTGATAGGCTTGAAGACTTGGTAGATGGTCATCTAGGTGAGGGAGACCACAGTGACCTCACTATGCTAGCACACAGAATCCCTACCACAACCTTCATGCTGGTGCTGCTTGATCTTTTGACTGCTTTCGACACCTTCTCACACTCCATCAGAATCCGTCCCACAGCCCCCATGCTGGTGCTGCTTGATCTCTTGACTGCTTTCAACACCTTCTCACACTCCATCATGATTCAAGGACATTCTAAGTTTATTGTCAGAGGCTTCAGAGCTTCTTCAGCAATTGTACTCAGACTATCAATCTAGGTCCCTTCAAATCCTGGGCCATGTCATTGGGTAGAGGAGTTCTCAGGGCTCTTTATTAATTTTTCATCTATGTGGAACATTTGGCTCAAGTAGTAAGGTACTGCTGTTTCAGTGTCATCTCATATGCAGATGACATAAAATTGATCATCTCCAGGGGCCCAAACCTTGACTCAATTAAACCAAAGTTCAGGGAATGCATGAGGAAAATTGCTTTCTGGATGTCTCACAGTTGCCAACAGCTCAATGGTGATAAATCGGAAATTGTGCTTTTTGGCAAGGCCCATGACTAAGGGGTGAATGATTGGTGGCCCTCCGAATAAGACACTCCTCACCCCAAAAAGGTGGTCAAAATCCTTGACAATCCTAATTGAGGACAGCCTCACAATGAGAGAACAGGTGAAAAACTGCATGCAGCACCTGTTTTTGGATAATGCACATGTTGAGAAGAGTATTTTGATAGCTGCCTCTCACACAAGAAGGACTTTCACTCAGGCTCTTGTGGTTAACCGCTTAGATTATGAAAATGGCCAAATGGCAGCAGCGAATTATTCTCTCTTGTCAAGACTACAGTCCTTCAGAACACCGTAGCCCATCTTGTCATCAAGCTCCCACCTCGTACCTCCACATAACCTATTCTCAGATCATTGCACTGGGTTTCTATTAGAAAGCAATCTATTTTTAAGCTATTGTGCTTGGTACACAGATATCTTTTAGGTAGAGGGCCGTCATATCTTCACATGTTATTAGAAAAATTCAGTATGTGGAACAGTGTGTGTTCAAGCACAAAAGTAGACAAGATATGTTTGACTGTTTACGAATGTGGGAGAAAAAAAGCCTACAAATGTGGGAGAAAAAAGTGCATGAGAGAGTCAAGAGAGAACAAGCACTAGCAGAAAACGAACAGCACAGAAATATTCATGCAAACGGGCTAGAGATGAAAAATAAAGAAATGAAGGAAATAAAGGAGAACGAGGATAGGAAGCGCCGTTTACATGTAAAAGGCCTATACCCCGTCCGGCACCCCCTTTATCCTCTACTTATTCAGCCTCAGGATGATTAAATTCTATTAGATCGATCTCTGACACCAAATACTTTTCCCTCTGCCCCTGAAGTTGATTCTGATGATGATAAATCTTCCCCAGATCAGAAAGGGACAGAGTTAGACCCTAAACGACACACTCGTTCAATTTTGACGCTGACCGTGTGGCCCTCTCAGATCTGCCGCTCGTAAAGCAGCTTGTGGTGATGCCTCTGCTCCAGACATTATAACAAATATTCAGCAATAGCCAGAGTCAGAGCAGTTATATTTTATATTTTACAGAGTCGTTTACTGGAGAAGTAATTGCAAATTTTAGGAACCATTCCACAGATTTAGAGCCTGTTGATATAAAAACTGATCATAAACAATTGAGTGATTTTGGAAAAGGGGGGTGGTGATGGACAGAGTTTCTGAATGATGCAGAATACTCTTACCAAGTCAATAGATCATGGTTTTAATCCATCACCGTTTTTTAGCTCACTGCACCATCCCAGCTCAGAACTTGGCTATATGCAAATTAGTCTGTTCCTGTCCCAGTGCATGATAGGAACAGGGCAAACCAAACTACCAAGCCAATTCTTATACTGGGAAGGAAACAAGCTTCCGGGGACCGGTTTCTGGCATCACAGCCTTCTTCGGCCCGGCTTGCTTGAATCCTGATGGTGCAATGAGCAAGGGACTCACGTCTGAGTATACCCTCCCACACATAGTGTGGATAAAACCGATTTTGGAAAAGGGGGGTGGTGATGGACAGAGTTTCTGAATGATGCAGAATACTCTTACCAAGTCAATAGATCATGGTTTTAATCCATCACCGTTTTTTAGCTCACTGCACCATCCCAGCTCAGAACTTGGCTATATGCAAATTAGTCTGTTCCTGTCCCAGTGCATGATAGGAACAGGGCAAACCAAACTACCAAGCCAATTCTTATACTGGGAAGGAAACAAGCTTCCGGGGACCGGTTTCTGGCATCACAGCCTTCTTCGGCCTGGCTTGCTTGAATCCTGATGGTGCAATGAGCAAGGGACTCACGTCTGAGTATACCCTCCCACACATAGTGTGGATAAAACCGATTTTGGAAAAGGGGGGTGGTGATGGACAGAGTTTCTGAATGATGCAGAATACTCTTACCAAGTCAATAGATCATGGTTTTAATCCATCACCGTTTTTTAGCTCACTGCACCATCCCAGCTCAGAACTTGGCTATATGCAAATTAGTCTGTTCCTGTCCCAGTGCATGATAGGAACAGGGCAAACCAAACTACCAAGCCAATTCTTATACTGGGAAGGAAACAAGCTTCCGGGGACCGGTTTCTGGCATCACAGCCTTCTTCGGCCCGGCTTGCTTGAATCCTGATGGTGCAATGAGCAAGGGACTCACGTCTGAGTATACCCTCCCACACATAGTGTGGATAAAACCGATTTTGGAAAAGGGGGGTGGTGATGGACAGAGTTTCTGAATGATGCAGAATACTCTTACCAAGTCAATGGATCATGGTTTTAATCCATCACCGTTTTTGCCAGAAACCGGTCCCCGGAAGCTTGAAGAGTATTCTGCATCATTCAGAAGCTCTGTCCATCACCACCCCCCTTTTCCAAAATCCATAAACAATTGAGTGACAGTCTTTTTCTCCCTTCTCAGGTGGCCGATTTAGTTAGAGGCGTGGTTAAACCAGGAACTGATGCGTTCTGTTTATGAGAGGAGAAAAAGGCATCTGCTGCATCTGAACAAACAGCTCAGGACCCCGTGCCACAGGAGGAAGTTCCAGGGACAGATAAGGCTATTGTAGTTCATGGGAAACCAATACGTGAAGCTGCGCCTTTATATGTCCCTCCTAGGGGTGCGGGAACAAGTGGCCATAAAGATTCCACTGATGCAAAGGGATATTTTGTTTACAATTGGGTTTATACTCCTTGGAGTAGAGCGGATGTCATGGCGCTTAAAACTGATTTGCTGGACCCGCGGGAAAAATCCAGCTGCTTTTTATGAGGAAGTTGAAAGGGCTCTTAGTTTTTGCACTGTGACTCTGCCTGATAATGACATGTTTTTTGGGTTTATCTTACCCCCTGATATGTGAAGATTGATTTGGAAAATAGATGATCAGACAACTTTTGGAGATATTAGGACAGAAATAGAGAGTAAAGAGACAGTAAGGCCACCCGGGCAGAAACCACAACAAGAGATATTAGACCTCCCAAAGGCTATCATAATTAAGTTGAAAATCCTTCTACTACTATAAAGATAGATTGGACTATGTTAGCATCCTGCAAGTAAAAAGTGGATGAGTCAGTTTCTGATTTCTTTACATGTTTTGAGGAGACATTCCATGACTTTAGGGGGCAGTCATTGACAGATGACACGGGCAAGAATCTGATCGTTGACAAATTTGTTGCAAACATGTTGCCAGGAATAGCTAGTCGCCTAAAGGCCAGGGAGAGTTCATGGACTACGTCTTCCCCAGTTTCCCTTTTGACTATGGCTCAGTGTTATGAACATCAGGAATTGGAAGATAAAGGCAAGGAGGATAAGAAAGCTAAGGATTTAAAAACAAAGGTGATGTTAGCTCAGGTTTATGGTCCATCTTACAGAGGTGGTGGTAGAGCTGGACGTGCAATGTATCGGCCTAGTGCTCCCTCTTTCCCTCAAGCTACTTTGTCTTCTGAACAGTGTGCTTATTATAAGGAGATAGGACATTGGCGCTCTGAGTTCCCACTTTTGCGAGGTCAGAAGTATCAGCGTGGTAGAGGACAAATTAGAAGCCGCCCAGGGAACTCAGGAAATAGGGGAGGTATGGATAATCGTCAGTGCTTAATTTGTGCCGGTGCTTTCCGGTGTTCAGCACCGGTACTTATTTTACCGGGCCGGGTCTATAAGTTTTTTCTCCTGGCCCGGTAATTATTAAAATAAATTCCTGCCCTCCTTCTGTGGCTGCCTGATATGTCCTCAGCAGTCCCTCCCTAGTCCAGGAATATCGAAGGAGCGGCGTCATCACGTTAGTGATGTACGTCGCGCCTGCCTTTCTCTGAACATTGGTTTATTTCCGACCATTGGAGAATGGCTGAGGGCGGGCTTTTTTACAGTATCACAACATCCACCAGAAGTGAATATGTACGAGCGCATATCAATGCAGGTATAATTTTCATAGATAGATTTTACTTGCTTCATTAAAGCAACAAGAGCTGCTCCAAAAATAAATATCCGCTATTGAGACACGTCCTATTATCTCCTGTCTCCCGTGCTTACTGAGGGCGTGGCTTCAGATGTATTACCTTGTAAAATATGTAGGAAGCAGTGGTTGAAGTGGGTGTGCCCCTACTTCTTTAATTTAGTACAGTCCGTTCCCCTACTTTATTATTTTAGATATGCGTCCCAGGAAGGAAAAGGGCTGTTGTTCCCTTCTTGCCCAGAGAAGTCAAGGACAGTGTCCACTTGTCCTGCTCCACCCCTAGCAGCCACCTCCATTTTTTTCTCTTATTTACCTTTTTGTCGTGCTCCACGTCACTTGTTGAAAACTGTGACTTTTCTTTCCTTTGCTTTCCTTCATTAATTCCCCTGCGAAATGGATCCAAAAAAAGAGGAAACATTTTTGCAGCAAATGTCCTTTTCTGACATTTTTCTTTGCAGCCTCGGGAGGAGAGAAAAAAAGGTTTAACATTTGAACAGTAACTACATAACTAAATAAAGCAAGAGAGCGTGGTCACAAATTGGCCTGATTGATTTTATTCACATTAGCAGCACTTTACAGCGTTTGCCAATGAAGCACTACTTTTCTTTTCTCATCTTTCTTTGAACAGCATTTTTCCTCAAGTGGGGAAGTGCGCCATTCATGGAGGTACTGCAATAGCTGCTTGATGAGTGGATTGGAAAATGTTTAATGTGATCCTTATCAGTTGTTTTCCCTATTTTAGTTCATAAAATGTGTACCACAGCTCTGTGTCCAGGGATGTGATCTTTTTTTAGACCATACTGCCTATGTGTTTTACGGATGTAAGCAATGGACACTGAAACGGGTCTCTTCCAGCCCTGTAGGCAAGTGCCTAACTTTCCAGGCAAAAACGCTGATTGATTTCTGAATAATGAGTGTAAAAGTGTTAAGTTGTATTCCCTATGAGTGTTTGCTTTTTCCAGAATGCTGTTACTTTTTTCAGCCAGCGTATTACTCTTGTTTAGTGTATAATTTGAATGGAATCTCATCTAGGTGTTTATAGAGGGGCACAATAGGGTTGTAGCTGGAGGCAGTGTGATTTTCTCTGATTGGGGCAGTATGGTGTCCATTGGGGGGGAGGATGTGGCAATTAATTGGCCGGAGATGCCGAATTTAGAACTGGGGAACAAGGTTCAGCCTTTATGACCAGTCCACCAGATCACTCTCCTGAGAGAGCACATTCCCCTGCTAGACCTTAGAAGGCCCCAATAGACCTTCAAAGCCCTGGTGTCTTAGCATCAGCAGGTTGACCCTAGGAGTGGCAAGTGTGGGCAAGTGTGGGTTAATCTACAAGGCAATCCATACTGAAGTTCAACTCCAGTCTTGTCGGCAGGCATACGCAGAGGCACACCCTAGAGTGACAGTGACTCTGTCCCTTAGGTCCCAGGACCCTTGATGCCAGTCTGCCTCACCCATTGATACCTCCATTGGCCTTGTTTTAGCAGTAGTAGCTGTAACTCATCAGGTCTCAGCAATGCAGGATTTGCACGCACACCAAAATAAGTTCACAAATTTAACAGTATCTTTGCTTCATGCACAAGCACTTTTAACATGTGCTGCCTGCTTTGAAGTAGCTGGAATTATGCAGCAATTGAGGACAAAATTATGCTGCAGTGTTAACTAATTTATGCTGCTAGAAAAAAGTTGCAGCCTAATATACTCGGTATATTTCCTGATACTTTATTATTTTGCCATTTTTACACATACTAACAGTCTCTGCAAATATTTTGACTCGTTAGTACCAGTTCAACATATAAATGTAGCAGTGATAAAGGTAACCACACAACCTTTGCAAAGGGCCCTTCACAGTAATACAAGTCACATTTTTAGTAACTTTTGATCCGTTTGAGATACAGACAATTTATTAGTTAAAAACGTCAGATTATGCAGCAGATGGTGTATTATGTAGCAAATATAGCAGAGCCATAATTATGTGGAAAACATTTGCAAAATAGGATATTTTGCCATTCATGTTTGAAGTGCTTTTGTGGAAAAGCAGAGGAAAAGTGCTGATGACAGAAACTGCACAGAGAGACAAATGGCTTGTGATAGCACTTTGAAGCATTTTTGGGACATTCAGTGATTGGATACGTATCACAATTTGTGAATGTATTTTAATGTCAATTTGAATTAAATAACGTAATGAGCTGTAACTGGTCAGTGAAATGCAAATCAAATACTAGAAATAGGTATGTTTTGCTCCTTCTGGCCACACCTCTGACTCCACCCACTGACCAAATCCTCTGGTTATTTCCACCCTCTGATTCTCTGCCCACAGTTCCCCTACTTTTTTTCCCCCACTTCGACCACTGGTAAGAAGGTTGCCAGAGGCTGCTTTTCTGAAGTCTCATAGTTTTGGTTTGCTAGCATTTAGCAGCATGCTATGAAAAGGAAATCCTACGTAGATTTATTTTGCTGCCCTGCCTTTCTGAAATTGAAAAAGAGTGCGTAGCATGCATTTTTATAAGCACCGACTTGCACATGTCTCTAATTTTGCATTTGAAGTGCTCATTATCATGGGGCACCACTAACTACGGTGTGCTCTGCCCTCATTATTCTAAGTCAGTTTGTGTTGGTCGGCGCCTAAAATGTTTCTTTTGGTCGCTTAAAAACATTGAAAGCTTATTTCTATGCCTTTAGGCTATGTTTATCCAAAAAAAGATGATCGACTGCACACCATTCTAATTAATTTATTCTACTTTGCTTGATACTAATTGACATTTGCATGCAGCCTGTGCTTGGGTGCTCTGCCCAAGTAACACACATGTATAAAACCAACAAAACTGGAATGTTTGTCTAGTGTAATTATAACTGCCTCATCTATCGTTTGCACCCAGGAAAGTTTAAGCAGAATAAGCAATATGATGTCACAAGTAAGGTGATTTGGTAACATCACGTCCACAAGTGGTAATTCACATTTGGAGTTAGGGACTAACAGACTGCCATTGCTTGTCATCATTGCATGTATAAAAATGTGTTATCATCAACAAATGAAAAAATATGTTTTGTTGTATAAACAAAAATGTGAAAATTATGACAAGTTGTTGGGAGGGTAGGCCATGTGATTTAATGGGACTGGTATTTTTGAATACACGTGTTCTTTAATGTGTTTTTAGAAGCCAGAGGTTAATTAGTAGGTGTAGGTTGGTTCACAGAGGGGTAGGATGTAGTGATTTATGGGACTTGTACCTTTCTTTGGAGCACAGGGACCTGAATGGGCAGGTAGAAGCATTTGGTTAATCGGTAGGGTAATAATAGTGTGGGGTCATGCTGCATGAGCTACAAAGGGGAGGATCACATGGTAGATGCGAATTGAACACTTTCACACAGAAGATGTGGAAAGCGGTTGGAGTTAATACACTGTGAGATGGAGAATGCAGGTACACAAAAAAGCTCAGTTCAGTTTGGTTGTGACAACGTCTGTTATTACTCTAAAGTCAGTTTTTGATCAGTTGATTGTGAACACATGGGTGTGATCTCACGCGCAAAGCACTCAGTCTGGGTGCAGGTGAACACGGATGTAGAAGATAGAAGGAGGGTATGCTTTGGGAGAGTTTCTAAATATGTTTTTATGGGCACACTTTGCATGAGTTTAAACATGTTCTTAAGGGGGACAATGTAGATCAATGAAAGGGTGTTGTCTAAAATATGGTAGGAGTTTACACATTGCGTAATGAGTTTAAAACTAATTTCGACGCATATTGATCTGAACAAAAAACAAATGGTCATTTTTTTATCTATAGTCACCCCTGAAGAAGGGCTATTTGAGCAAGAAATGCATTGGGTAGAACTTGATAATACTGCCAATGATGAACTATGTATTTCTGCGTGCCCTAGAGAAAGGCCTGGATAGGCATAGCTGTTGCACGAGAAGAAATGGAAAAACATATATAACCTTACATGTGAATGGAATGAGCAATGAATGAAAAAAGCACTGGATCAAATGGAATAAAACTGTTCAAAAATTAACAATCCGATGGTATGTTTGTCAACATTCACGAATTACGCTGTGCGTCTGGCATAGGAGCGTAATCACGTTCCAGTTTTGCTGATTTAGGCTATGTTTGGCACATAAGCATATAGCAATGGGCTCACTTTTAATCTTTTCCCATTTGTTTTATTTCAAATGTGTTTTATTGATTTTAAGAGCAGAAATAGGTATTATGTTACAATGGAAATGCATTAGGCATATAAGGCGAACGAGCCAGACAGGCACGTCTTCTCTGTAAATTGAACAGTAGGCGAGGTACATATGCCAGAGCAGAGGTTTGATACCAAGGAGGCAAATGATAGGCAATGTAAGAGAGCAGCACCGTAATAACAAAAACCAAGAACCCCGCCCCGTTCCCAACCCACCTCTTCCCCCCCACCCCAACCAGTGTGCCATGCGCAAGAAACAATTTCAAAAGCAGTCAAATAGTGGATATTGCGACCATACATGAGATCACGGAGGTTCATGCGTAGCTTCAGTAAGGCGCACAATGCGAAGATATCTGGGGCATGTGATCTCATTAAATTCTTTGGACAACGGGAGCCAAACCTTTTGAAATGCAGCAGTGGTATGTGTAAGTGGAGCCTGAATGCGTTCCATCCCCAAAGTGAACCAGAGTTTGTGTAGCCATCCCGTGTGCGTGGGCTTGGTGGTCGAACCCCAGAGCGATAAGAAGTGTTGCGTAGCTGCTTGCATGGCGATCCCCATTTGGCGACCCCGGGTGGATTTCAAGGGAAAAGTGAGTGCGTTAGGTAGGCCCAGGACAGTGTAGGCTGGGAATCTCAGGATTTCGGTGTCAAAGGTGGAATCAATGTCATCCTCTTTTCCTATTTTTTAATACATTAAGGATGCAACCATGGGTCTGCAATGCCGGGAGAATGTGGGATACTTTTGTCCTTTTGCTGGGACAGGAGATAGCTACGCTATAAAAAAGCACATTTGCATAGCTGTTTAGATCGCTATCGGGCTAACACTGGCATATGTGATTTCTTGTCATGTAAACATTGTGTGAACATTGTCTCTGCAAGAGTGCCCTTTCATTTCATTTCCCCTAAATTCAATTACTAGATGAAAGAACATAACAGGTGAAACTGATTGACGTAAGCTTACATGCCTGTGGATTAAAGTGTCCAAACGCAAAATGAGCAACAGTATGCTGCGGAAACCATTGTCTGTCTCATTAATTAAATCCACTGATGGTAAAATGCCGCCCCTGACTCACTACACTGTGTGTAATTGGCTTATTATAGGATGGAATGGGTTAACTGTTTTGAAAAAAGAATTATCATTTAGGAGCTAAATTGAAAGAGTAATACATGTCTTTTTCATTCTTCCACTCCTGTTGCCTCTTGAGGGCTAAAGAGTCATTCATGTTGTGCAAAGGATTCGGTGCACACTTGTTATAATGTAGAATGTTTAGGATACACTATACAGGCAGACCTGTGCAAACATGCCTGAAGTGGCCAAATTGTAAAACAGAGCGTAATTTAAAAGATTTGACATTGTTTCCTTCCTTCACATGGCGTTAGTTAATCTGTGATGTATTTTTCTATACTCAAGTCAATGTGCGTGGTTGAATTAACGAGTTTGTAAGTGAACGTGTTGGCAGCGCCGGCTTTAGCGCTCCTTGCACCTGATGCAAAAACCTCTTTTGGCGGCGCATGAACAAAGCTCGAGGAGATGAGAGGGAGCACCATGTTCATATACCCTGTAAAAGATCTAGGCATTAGAACTAACAACGGCACATGCTTTCACAGTGCATGCACAAATGGCAGGCCCTCAAGCTTGCCATTCAGTGATATGATGTCCTAAATCGCTGTTGTGCGTCTTGGACAGCACAGCTGTGCAATTATGAGACTGGCCCAGATTGATACAGCCTTGTCACCCCTCACCTTTACATAATTGATTACTTTATATTTAATAACGCAGTGGTGTACTCTTTTCTTGCTTTTCCTCAGTATCTGCTTTTCCTCGTCCCCTTCACACCTTACTCCTTCCCTTCTCTCCATTCTTCTTTCACTTTCTGCACTACGGCCAAATTTCCCCTTAATCTAAACCTCCCCTCATTAACTGCTTTTCATTTTTCACATTCTCATCTTTCCCTTCCACTTTCTTTTCACATACACGCTGCTGTCTGCGCATCTTCCCTTTTTTCTCTTTCCCTTTTTCATTCCCATAACGTTCCACTCCAGTCTTTCATTCCCTAGCTCTGCTTTCCTCACTTCTCTTCACATTCTTTGTCTACCGTATCTATCTTTGCCTTCAGCCCTCTCCTCCTTCCTCACTCTCACTTTTATGTTTTTCCTCCTTGCACATGTCTTCATATCCTCTCCAGGAATCTTTGTTTGTTCTCAGTGTCATAAATTTCAATCTTGGTGCGGCAACTCAGTCTTTCATATTTCTGAGGTCGATAAAATGTGTGCCATTGAGCTGGTTAACAACATTTTAAATTCAGTGTCAATGCCCCCTTCAGTGAATATGTGCTTTACAAACATACATGGTATATTTAGGACACAAATGTATTTCAGTATTTAGTTTTTCAATTTCAATGCAATATTACTCTGTCATAATTCTCTCTGTCCCTCCTTGACCCAGTACCTTTCATACTCGTATTCATTCCCCTGACATCCTTTTTTTTACTTCGTCCCATCTTTTTCTTTTCCCTTTTTCTCTTCCTCAGCACCTCCAGCAATGCCTCCTTTTCCCTCTTGCTGCCTTACACCTGCATTCCATTCTTGCTTGCTTACACCCTCATTCCATTCTTTCTTCCTTACACCCTCATTCATTCCCCATACTTTCTCCCTGGGTGCATTTATTCCTTCTTCCTCCATTCTTTCCTTACTTTGTTTTCCTGCTCCTTCCTTCACCTCTTCTTTAATTTCTTGCTTTCTTATCAACCATTCCTTATGTTTATCTTGCTCCTTTCCTTTCTTTTTTCTATCCATCACACATCATTCACTTCCTTTCTCCCACTATTCCTTCATTTCTTCCTTTCACATTAGTTTCCTATTTCCTCCTTCTTTCATCCATTGCTCACATATATCCTCACTCCAGTACTCCCCTTCCTGCCTGCATTTGTTGATGCCTTCTTTAATGTATTCCTTCCTTCACCCCTTCCTTTATTTTAAACAGCACAGTACAAGCACATTCTCTATAATTTCCAAACTTTCCTCAAGTCCTCTAATGACCTTTCCTGAAGCTGCATTTTGAGATTTTCTTCACATTCTCCAATTTGCATTCACTTTTAAGTTTTTGTTATAGGCTTCCCATATGTTACATTATGTTAAGTTATATTGATTTGTAGAAATACTAATCACCCAAGAAGGTGTCCATGTACTTGGGCAAGTATGTAAGTGTGAAGCCCAACGGTGCTATGTGAAGAGCCAGGTCTTCAGCTTCTTGCGGAACTCAAGATGTGAGGAGTGGCTATGATGTGTTGAGGCTCGTGGATGTGGGTGGAACAAATAAAGGAAGTGGGTGGAGCCTCTGGAATAAGTAGGCAGAGCCAGAAAAGGGGGTGTGGCCCCTGGGGAAAAATTGAAGCACCTGCACTTAACATTTTACAAATTAAGCACTGAAATCCTACTAGGTTTGAGGCAATAGAACATACTCAAAATTCTTACAAGACTTTTGACAGGTGTAATCAATATCAAAAGTCTGATTATTCGATCGATGATTTGAAGGATTCTAGTTATGCATAGGAATGCCTAGGATGGGGTAAGGAACTAGTTGAAGTCCCAGTAGATCAGAAGGGTTCCTATGTTAATGCAAATGTTTTGGGTTCTACTGATGGATTTTTGGTTGACAAAGGAGCTACTCGTAGTGCCCTGTCTTAGCAATTGGTTCCTAGGGCTCCCCTGTCTGGCTTAACAATAACATCAATAGGATTCGATAGGACACCTTCTCTTAATCCACTGTCACAGCCACTTGCATTTCATGTTGATAAATTCACTGCTGCATGTCCATTCTTGCTTTCCCCTAACACACCGGGTAATATTGTGGGTCTCGATATGCTCAAACACTTTCGTGCTACGATACGCTGTTGCCCAGAAGCTGTTCGTGCTATGTTAAATGACAACTATCCTATGGCTGAGAGGTCTTGTCTTCTTAAAGAAGATACTGCTTTGGCTTCACTACCTGGTACCTTGTGGGCCATGTCAGATACTGATGTGGGATAAATGGTTATCCCACCAGTTCACATTCAAGTAACGGAAGGTGCTTCAATACCTCGACTCCCTCAATATAAGATATCTCGAGAAGGTGAAAAGGCACTAATACGTTTGTTCAAGATCTGATTGGAGTAGGGGTTGTAGAAGTAGTCCGTTACGACATCTGCAATAGTCCTATCCTTTCCATTTTGAACAAAGACACTGATTCTACAATATACAGGTTTATTATTGACTTGCGAGAGGTTAACAAGATTGTAGTGCCCAAATATCCAGAAGTCTCTGACATCACAACACTTCTTACTAAGGTTCCCCCGACTGCCACTACATTCAATGTGATTGATTTGAAGAACGCTTTCTTCTCGATACCTATTCATCCTGACAGCCGTTATTTGTTCGGCTTCACTTTGAATAATCGATCATTCAGATCTTGTAGAGCTCCATAGGGTTTTACAGAGAGTCCTAGCATTTATAGCCAGGCATTGAAAAGACAGCTTGATTCTTTCCCTGTACCAAAAGGGGTGGCTCTCATACAGTATGTCGATGATATCTTGTTGGCTGCAGATACCCCTGAACAGTGTGAACAAGGAACACTGTCATTGCTTTCCTTTCTTGCATCTCACTATCACAAGGTTTCTAGGAAGAAATTGCAATATTGTAGACAGCACGTTATGTATTTACCTATCTAAGGAGGGACATGCACTCACACCAGACCGCATCCAAGCTATTTTAGACACGCCTGTGCCCCGTACTCAGAAGGAGGTTCATGCGTTGATTGGCCTTACTTCTTTCTGTAGGCAGTGGATTCCTAGCTTTTCACATATTGTTAAACCCTTGTTGGACCTTTTGACTAAAGACACTCCCTTGCCCCTCCCATGGACTACTGAATGCCAGAATGCTTTCCAACAGTTGTGTCAAGCTCTAAGTTTTGCACCAGTATTAGGCACTCCAGACTACACTAAGTCCTTCACACTCAATGTACATGAGAAGGATGGTTGCACTATCTCAGTTTTAACCCAGACAGATGGTGAAAAATAGCGTATTTGTGCATATTTTTCAGCTGTCCTCGATCCAGTCGCTCGTGCGTTGCCCGGCTGTCTTCACTCTGTGGCAGCGGCAGCTGTGTCCATACGTCAGAGTGAGGGGATAGTCTTGTCACATAGATTGCTGGTGTTAGTCCCCCATGCAGTTGATGCCCTTTGAACCAAACCAAAACGCAGCACTTAACTAGTGCGCTATGGGCAGGATATGAATTGACACTTTTGGCCCCTCATATCACCTTGAAAAGATGTTTGACTCTTAATCTGGCTACCTTATTGCCATTCCCAGCTACTCAGTCCCAGTCACAGGAGTCTCATGACTGTATATTCCTTACTGAGGAACAGACAAAGGGTCATGTTGACCTGCAAGATACGTCCCTTTCAAATTTTAATGGCAAATTATGGGTTGATGTATCCTGTTTGAAACTACCAGATGGCACAACATCAGCTGTATATGCAATCACAACACTTCAGACAGTAGTTGAGACAGCTCGCATTCCACAGAAGTCAGCTCAGGCAGCTGAGTTAATAGCACTGACGAGGGCGTGTGAGCTTAGCACTGACTTGCCTGTTAACATCTACACTGATAGCCGATATGCCTCTGGAGGGGTTCAAGATTTTGGCCTACTGTGGAAAGAAAGAGGCTTTCTTACATCACATGTGACACAAATAGTGCATTGAGAATTACTGCATAATCTCCTTACTGTCCTGACATATCCTAAGAAAATAGAGATTGTTAAATGCAGTGCACACAAGTAAGTGACTGATAAAATAGGACAGGGCAATGCCTTCGCAAATCACACAGCCATTAAGACTGTAATGCAGCAAAGCACTACATCTATGTACGTGGTGAAGTCACAGGGTGAACGTTGGCATTACGACAGGCAAGAAGTGCTGGACATGCAGCAATCTGCCCCTGCTGAAGAATTAGATCAATGGTCGAAGAAGGGAACATTGGATGATGAGGGCTGTTGGAGAAATAAAGACATGACCAAATGGAGATTGCCCACAGCCTATTTACACCCTATGATTCACATGACACATGGGCCGGCACATGTTGGAGCATCCTCAATAGCGAAGCTACTTATGCGAGTGTGGGATCATCCTGAGATTTCCGGTACAGCTAAAAAGATAGTCCAGACTTGTCTGATTTGTCTCCAGTATAATCCTGGAAAGGGAACACGAACTCCAACAGGAGGGTTTGCCACACCAACGCCAGCTTTTGAGGTTCTGCAAACGGATTACATCCAGCTAGAATGCTGTAATAACCTGAAGTATGTTCTAGTAGTGGTATGTGCCGTTAGTAAATGGATTGAGGCATACGCTACGAAAGATAATACAGCTCTTACTACAGCATAGGTGCTTCTTAAGGAGTTCTTCCCTCAATTTGGTGTTTGTCGATTCCTGTGGAGTGACAACAGACCTCATTTCATTGGGCAAATTGTTGATTATGTCTTGAAAGGATTGGGAACTAAGCCGAAGTTCCATGCTGCTTTTCACCCTCAATCAGCAGGGCTAGTAGAATGATACAATTCTACTCTCAAGCTTAATTTGGCTAAAATCCAGGCTTCCACATCTCTGAAATGGCCTGATACGCGACCCCTTGCCCTGCTTTCCATTTGATCTGTGCCACATACACAATCTAGCCTCACACCATATGAGGTGGTATTTGGAAGGCCCATGAACATTTGGGGGATTCCTAAGCCATGCCCTATACATGACGTACCTTGTGTTTTAATGAGTGACTACCTGTTTCAATTGACTGACAGCTTGCTTTCTATTCATCAACAGGTTTGAAAAGCTCTTCCTGACAGGTCGAAGGGTGAGGGCCATGATCTACTGCATGAAGATCAGGTTATGGAGAAAATCTTCCAGAGGTCGAATAGCCTGGAACCGAGGAGGTGCAACCCTGAGCAGGTGCTCCAGGTGACCAGAACTGCAGTCCGAGTGACCAATCGGAAGAACTGGATCTACTCCACGTACTGCAAGAAAGTGCTGCCTGCCCTGGTGGAGCCCGCTGCACTCACCGACCATCGAGACATCCTGGACACAGAGAGAGGCCAAGCCATATCACCTGAAGGACCTGAGGTAGTCTTCCCGGATCACCCAATCCCTGGTGCATCTTGATATTAGCTGCGACCCTGGAAAGAAACTGCCCTGTTGAAAAAGACTGGTTGAACAACCACCCTGGGTTAGTGAAATACTGGTTTCAGCTCTCAGTGAGGAAACCAAAGGCTGCCCGGGACTTTAGAGCTCCATCTGCTTTGTTATTTCAACATTAAGATAAACATGCCTATTGAAAAGACATTGACTGCTGCGAGAATCTGCGACAAGAAGACTATGTTTATTGCTGGGTTTACTTTTATCGTGATTATCATGGCAGTAATAGCTTGGGTTGCAGAAGAAGTGGCTCCTGTTCAACAAATGCTGAATGCCACTACTCCAGCCCCTATTGAGCACCATTATTTCTCCCTTCCCTATCATGAGCAGCAGCATAGAATGTCCTACCTCAATAATACCTTCATTCAGATGTTGCACCACACCCACAATGCTACGAACATCACCAACTGTTGGGTGTGTGGAATGATGCCAGCTCATCGGAAAAAGGGAGGAACCTCTTTTATTCCTCTCCATTCTCACATAATGGTTCTTATCAAGCCTGGTTCGCATTGCTGTGGGCTTCTGAGGTTGCTAATATTACTGATGTTGGTGTAGGGAAATTTAATTTTTATCTTAATAAAGTGTGCTATCCTGGTGAGGAAGGAGATCCACAGGCTAACGGAACTATATCGGAAATGGAGGAGTATCGCCGAGGCAACTCTTCTATGCGCTACGTTTTCCCAAGCACCCGAACATCTAAGGGTAATGGACCACCTGTTATAGCTGTTACTAGAGCTCGAGCAGACTTGTGTGTGAACAGCGTTGAAAGAATTCCTGTGGGAAAGAGTGACTGTACCCTGGTATTGAACATTACTGGGGTTGACAACAGTAGTTTTATGTC
The DNA here is from genome assembly GCF_964261635.1 of Lissotriton helveticus. Lineage (NCBI taxonomy): Eukaryota > Metazoa > Chordata > Amphibia > Caudata > Salamandridae > Lissotriton > Lissotriton helveticus. The sequence continues at coordinate 802,301,926 of NC_136065.1, read as the reverse complement.
CTCATACAAAACTTACTTCATCTGCAGAAATAAAGGATACTACCATCAACCCATTGGATGGTCAGGAATTTGCTATGTGTCTTTTTTGCTGCCACCTGTGTTTTTGGCTCCTGCATCCTACCATAAAGTCTATAAACTGTTTAATGACATTTCTAAGAACAGATATAAGAGGACAATAAATCATGATGAGGTGGATCCGACTGACACTGCACTGCAGCAATATGTTGACTTTAATTTGGGATTGTTCTTCTTTGTTGGTGCTGCTTTGAACAGCAGGAAAACCAGACGTTTGACACATTTTGTAGAGGTTGTGACCAACGAGACAGCTATGGCATTTGCAAACATCACAGAAGAACTGCAAATTGCGAGGATTGTGGCACTCCAAAATGTAATGGTTCTTGATGTTGTGTTGGCTGTTTGAGGTGGTGCATGTTGCATCATCCGGAGCAGTTTTTGTGTTCACATCCCTCATCACGCCCCTTCAGTTTTTGATGCACTCTCTAAACTGCATAAAATTGCTGCTGAAATTCACCCCGATACCAGAACATGGACTTTAACCGGTTGGCTATGGACACTATTTGTTACCTGGGGCTGGCAACTGTTGGCAATCTTATGTATATTCTTTGCAATCCCACTATTATGTTGCTTATGTCTACAATGTGGGCCAATGCGTTGGTCCCTTTGTGTTACTGCTTGTATACCTACCAAATGCAATGTTAAGAATATAAACGCCCAAAATGTATTAGACCAAGAAGTTAATCAAATGATGCTGATTAACATACAAGATGTTTTGTTTGTACTTTTTAGATCATACATGTCTTCAGCAGATGCTAAAAGGGTCATCTGTGGAAACTTGGCAGAGATCACTGTTAGCATGAGCTGAAGCCATTTTGTTTGTGGCATCCATTTTAGTTAGCCATGTGTTTGCCATGTGCTTCCCCATCTTCGCTGTTGCCTGCTTCTCTATTACGCCTGAGTCATCATCTGTATTTTGCTCCTGCAGCACTGAGCCTGAGCACTGTGCATGCTCAGAGAGGCCTTAGTTGCTGGAATGCACCTGTTACACACTTTACTGTCAGGCTGTAGTGTAGTTCCTATCATCCCAATAGGCTCTGCGCATTGGAATAATACCTACAGCAGTAAAGGCCTAGACCAGACGTTAACTAGGTCTACTACTGTCGATACTAGACTTAAAGTTTTGGGTTTGCCAGCTTAGCTCAGAGTTCACTAGAAACTTTCTCGAATGTTCAGGAAAGAATTAACTCCCCTGATTAGACAAGAAGGGATTTAGTTTCTGACAACCATAGAACATGACAACTTTGCTCTCCCCTAATCAAGAGTATATCTCGAGAGTTGTGTGAACAAAAGGCAATTTATTTTACTCAGTCAGTACGTGCATTCTTAGTCTCATCAGAATGTAGAGAAAAGGAAGAGACGAGCGTGTTCAATAAAAAGGTGTTATTTATTGATCAGTCTCTTTTCTCGTACAAGAGAAATGGATCGATATTATTGCAATACTTATAGTTAAGTAAAGTGCATACATTAAAAGCAATAGTATAAAATAATACTGTAAAAACATTGATATGGTTTCTAAGCCATAAGATGTTTTAAAATGAATAAAATATATTAAATACACATATACATTTGACTAAACGTACTCAACTGGTGTTTCTAGATACGCCTACCCCGTGTACCTGACCTAAGTCTAATACGAGGGCGGGAATAGAAAGTTACAGTTTAAGTTAAGTTTGTTTTTTGCCAAGTGAATAACTTAAGAATTCTCTGTGAGGGGTTATTCAGTTCTGTACCTGGAAGTTAGGATGAATGAGGAATGGTATCTCTCTCTCTGGTCTCGATATTCCAGGCTGCCTGCGAGGGCTACCCAGAAACGCCGGGGCTGGATTTCTCGGCAGGAGAAGTCAGCGCGTCTCTCAGCGCGTCAGGAAGGCGGGGCTGCTGCCAGCGGGGTCTGCTCTGCTCTTGGCTTCGGCAAGTATGGCTGCTCCGTCTCGTCACCACGCGTGTGTTTGCATAGGGCAAGATCGGTAATATTTATACCTTTAAGGTGCCGAGATTGACGTAAGGATGGACATAGATACGTCAATAAGGATGTCATACGACTTGCTCGTTAGCACATTCTTTTACTGAAGTTCTCGGTGAAATCAAAACAATGGCCGCAGGGTTTTGCCCAGGTTGTCATAGGTTTGATTTGTTATGAGAACTCCGTAGGCCTTATCAGGGGCTGGTGGAATATCGCTTGTCTAATTAGATCGCAAGCGTTATGACCTAATCAGATAACACGTTCCTGTGTCGTAGTGTGACTGCGTCAGATAACGGTATCTGCATCATGGGGATTTTCTGCCTCATGGGCTGATTACTAGTTAACTTGTTAGTTTACTAACCAGAATAGGGTCAGGAATAGGGGGATCGATTCAGAACCTATAGGAATACATCACACCCACTCCACGCTAACTATGTACATATTTACTAATCTATGCATAGTATAACATAGTACAACATACTATAGAGTATAGTGTATACCTTACCACCCCAAAATACATAAATGCATTTTGAAATTTTTCAAATATACGGAAAAATTGCAGACATATGTATTGTATGCACTCAAGCTGTAGAATAATGCCAAAGTAATCGCATTAGTATACATTATTGCTTATTTGGTATATGAGAATTACACATGAAATGGCTTCTTAATACAGAAAAAAAGTTCGAGACCATTCCATCACAGAATAAAATATTTATGAACGTATCAGCGGGCAGCTAATGTCTATAAGCTATCTAAAATTTAGAAACCTTAGTTCTTTAAGAATAGTTCTTACTTTAAGCAGAAGATAGTGTCCCGAAAAATATGCAAAAATATTTGGGGCTGCTGAAAAATTGCTGTCCGTGAACTGGAGGGAAAATCTGTTCATGTGACTTTATTTTTAAAGTTGAAGGCCGAATTCAGGGAACGCCGTGTGCGAGCTTGCTCAAAAGTCTCTATTTCTGTTCTGGAGAGAACATCATATCATTCAGGCTTTCGAAAAAACTGTCAACAGCTTCCTGGGAAAGTTCCACTAACTCGGAAATAGGTGTAATCATGCATTCTTGCGCATGATTGTCTCCATTGACATTCTGATTTGCATTGCTGACAGAAGGTCGTACCTGTTCGATGCTGCTTTCATCTTGAACTTCACTACCCATCAATCGTAGTGGTGAAGCTTCCACGAATGCCGTCATCAGGATTGGTAGCCTTTGAGGGCAGCACAAAGCATGAACCTTGCTCGGGCTCAACAATGTTTCTGCATCCATTGGCGCATCCGATTGTAGCGTCAGACAGGTGTCTAACACGCATTCTTCTCCGCATAGCAGACACCTCAATACAGGTAAAACACATCTTTGCCACATTGGTCGAAATGATAGAAACCAAGTCATGTTCAGGTCTCTAAGCCGGGAGAGTCCCAGGATTTTTGATATCCGGTCCCGGTATCCAATGGCTAGGATTGTTTCTTCCCTTGTCGCAAGAGTTTTGTCTGTGACATGGGTTGCCATAACGAAAAATAAGGACTAAGAATAGGATTCCTGCAATTAGTCCCAGGATCAGGGGAAGTCCGCCAAAAATCGAATGGACGAAATCTGGAAAAATACCCAGTATGGCTTTGAATGGTGTTAATGCCATCGAAAATACTGTCTTAAATACCTTTGAGACCCCATTGGTATCAGAAATATTTAAGATTTCATTCAGGATTTCCGCGAAATGTACGGGGGAATTAGTTGATAATAATGTATGTATCTCTGCAGTCGTCCTTGCGACTTGTAGATCATACGTTTCTTTTGATGACGAGAGCCTGGTAGGCGTCTGAAGAAGCACTGTTTTCATTCTGCTTAAAGTATCTATTCGAATAGAAGTAATTTTCAAATCGGGCCATGCCCTTGCCTCCCTGTCTGGGAAGGAGCTGGGGAACAATGAGCGTCCACAGCACTTGACCTTCGCAGTCGTAGTTACTAGATAAGGAGTCCCGGGCATAAGACTACAACATTTGCGGTCTACAATAAGAATGTAACTCCCATTATAGAGTCTTTGAAAGAATGGTTCTATTTCTGTTGCAGGTGCGCCTTGCTGGTGACATGAAAGGTTGTATGAATTCCCTTCACAGGCTCCATGCAAACTAATTCCGTTACACAGAAGCGTGCCGCTTAGTGACATCGCACAATTATTGCCACTAAGAAACACTTTCTGTCCTTTATTACTGACACATGTATGTGAATAGGGCAGGTTCCATGTTGTTTTAAGGTATCCTTTTCCCAATTTCTCGTACATGCCAGCCTGTATATATTTTTGGCAGTATTGAAACCTGAAGGTTGAGATTGGAATATTTATTATCCCATGTATTATCCATTCACTGACAGGTCGTTCTGACATTGTCACTGGTAATCTCTCAAGTTTCTCAATGCTCAGGATTGTATAATCAGCACCCTTTTGTGCCATACTGATTTGTCTATCAGTAAGGTTAAAGATTTGGAATAGTGACGTTGTGTTGATTAAACGCCAAGGCACATAGCCTGAACGCAGATTTTGTAACGTCCAGCCAAGCTGTACAATAGAATGCAATTGTGACTGACCGTGTTGTAATAACAGTAAGTCCTGCGATAATATGTCGATTGCTGAAGACACAATGCTGTCCAAAGAAAAAATTCTGGAGGACAGAGTCATTAACCCATTGTCCACTACAGAAAGTGATTTTTCCAAATTAATACGGTCAATTTCCCGTATTCTCTCTGCTGTTTCAATTTGAGTAACCTTCCAGGCCTCATTGTATGCTGCATATACAGAGGCTGCTATGAAACGCTTTTGACGCTGTTTGCGTGGTCCCAAAGTGAAATCACGCAAGTCAGCACCATCAGTAAGTAAAGTTAGGTGTTGCTTAATTTCTGCCAGTGTGGAAGTTTGTAGCCATTGAAGGCATAATTTGCCCACACTGTAGGTTGTTATTATCCCTGGGTGATGTCTTTGAGGATATCTAGGGTCTGGCCTGGTCATTTTGAACCCCTGTGTTTTGTTCAGGAATCTGTCTTGACAGTTATTAGTATCTGTGGGCCAGATCAACCACTGTTTCCAATCAGGATGTGTTCTGTTTTGGTTTAATATATGGTTTACGTATATCTCTTCATCTGTAGAAGTGTTGCTAAACATTGTTGGCTTTGGAATAGACGGTTTATTTAAATCTTTGATTTTGGCTAGGCCAAGACAGGTGGTTTGTTGAACAGTGTCATTTAAAAATATCATTTGTTCTGGGATCATGCAGGCTCTAAACAAAGCTTCTATACCCTGTACTTGCCATTCTTTTGTACCCCAAACACTTTTCAATTCAACATTTTTGTCCCAATAATCAAAACCAAAAGTATTCATTTTTTCAAAGAATGAGTCTGAATATAACAATTTTGTGTTGGTTATCATGGTCTTGGTTCCTGTTTTGTTTGACAATTTAAAATAAAATGTTTCAGCATTACTTGTGTTAAAACCTGAAAAATATGAATATTTGTCGTAAACGGTTCTTGAGCTCCCTTTTGGAGGTGTTGCACAATGTTCCCATTGATTATAATTTAAAACATTTCTAGGTTGTGCAGATCTATGTAAAAATTGGTTACCATAGTGGTTATAACAGTACATACTATCATAATTTGTAGAACCCTGCAAATAATCATGTTTGGTAAATTTAGCAGACATTACTAAGTCAGACATCATATTATTAATGCTTTCGAAGTCCCAATCATCAGCAAATGAGTTTGGTTTTACAAAGTCACTCAAGGAGATCTTAATTTGGTGTGGATATTTCAGGATCTCGACCGGACCATAAATTTCATAGTCAGTGTTGTCCCAAGCTACCCCACCAGGTATCGGATTGGCTGTGAAGTTGGCTGAAGAAAGTTCTCTTTTCTCGACGTGTGAAGATGTGTGTGGTTTGAGGATCAAGTTGATTTTCTGACTTGCTGTGTCCATTTTAGCATATTTTCCCTCAATGAAGCGTCCCAATGTTAGTATCATGATGAGTCAAAGTATGAGGATAAATGCACCAAAACCCACCCAAAATTCAATCCATGGAGAAATCAGATATGTTTCTTTCAGTTGTTTCAAAAGTTCCTTAGCTTTATCTTTAAAGGTTTTTGATGATGGCTGTGTCTTTGATTCACTGAAGCCTTCAGAGGAATCATCGAAGTTTATGAAGTAGCCGGATGCAGTTCTGTCAATTGTTCCAATTGCTTCAGGATTTCTGTTTCTTGCATTTTCGTTTGGTACTTCATTATAGATTGGTGTGTCTCTGCTAAATGTTTTTATTTGGGATTTCAGAGGTCTTAGTTCTATTGCATTGTTGCATAGTCCATGTTGTTCTTCTGTAGGCGTTTCGAATGTGATGAGCCTCTTTGTTAGGACCTCTGTACTGGTAGCAAACCTTGGTGTTCTGCTACTTATTGGGAGTCCACTTGGCCTACTGTTTGTTATCGGCCACATGATTGTGGTTTTACCAGGTCGATGGATACAATTCGGTTCTCCTTTTTACCAGCAAGTGGCGGTAGTACAACTGATCTTGTCCCGTTGACAGACAAGACAGGAACTGCTTTTCTGTAAGAAGGCCCAAATTCCTTCTTTACCGCGATCTTCTCCCTGACTAGATCCCCGACTTTTGGAATCCAGACAGGACTTGCTGGGACAGGTGGTGGTTCTTCAGTGGTTGTTGGCTGTTGTTTCAACTTTATGTTGCTCAGGTCTTTTCTTGTTTTGTTTAAGTCCTGCAAAATAGCCAAACGGTCTTTGATATCAAAGCTTTTTTCTTTCACCACTGAAGTCTGACTATCAATGTCAGAGATCATCATCCTAGTTCCAAATAATAATTCGTACGCACTGAATCCCTTCAGAGAATTTCTTGGCAAGTTATTGAGACTACGTTGGACACTTATTAGATGTTTGACCCACCCAGCTCCCGAACCTAATATCCTTTCCGCTATAGATTGCTTTATGCCTTGGTTTTTTCTTTACACCATCCCGTACCCTCAGGAAGGAAGTGAGAAGATTCCCGCTGGGCTATGCTCATTTGGTCATGTTTCCCCTCAGGCTTGAGGGCTAGAGTGGAGACAATGGTCAAACGTAGCATGCTCTTAGCGTATATGCCATTTAGACTCGCAAATCTTTGTATAACAGTCCGGACGTCAGCCGAGTGCTGGTGATCTACATTATAAGTGGAACTAGCCTGTATATGTTAATCGCAACCCTTCCTTTTTACTCCTGATATTTTCTGGAGTAGAACGACGAGGTATTAAACTGTTTCTCTCCCCACTGCGATCTCTGTTGCAGTTTGGGCAGTTTTTTACAAACATGGTGTGACGCAGGCTCATGCCTGGCCACCAGTACCTTGATTGTAATTCTTCCAGAGAATTTTTTAGTTTGAGGTGTCTGAGACCCTCGCCCATATGTGCGTCTGCGATTAACAAGTTTCTCCTGTCCATGTTTGGAATCACTCTATCCCCCACTCCAGGGATTCGAGCAAAAGGGACGGAGTTTGCATCGATTATGTATGTATAATTGAGTGGATAGTTGATCGGTAACGCTGAGCAGTCGCCTTTTGATGACGTTTTCACCGCCAGCACTGTTTCACCGTCAATGTATTTTAATGTACGCTTTTTTCGAACTACGGGAGCCGATTTAGTGGCTGCCGCTGCGGCCGTTTCAGCCAATGAATTCCCTGCAACGTGAACGCCATCAAGCTGATGACTCAGTGAGTGAGTCACGTGAGTCTTTGGTAGTTCTTTTTGTAAAAGAGCTATTTGTTCCCAGAGCAGTTTCTGCTTTATTGGTGCATCTGTGTTATCTTTGTAACCGTTTTGAATCCATGTCTGCAAATCCTTGTTATATGATTTGACGCAGTAATATGAATCTGACACTATAAGTGTCGGGAATTCGCGATCCGCATTATCTAGCGCCATTTTCAAAGCTAATATTTCAGTTTGTTGTTCTGAATGAGTTTCTACTGAGTGTGTCTTTGTTAATAGAGGTTTTAGTTTACCTCCGCGTCACACTTCTTTTGTAATCTCACATGTGGGGTTGTATGCTTGTTCTCCCCAAACGGAGGGTTGAGCATGTCCGTCTGTATAGATTACACAGGCGTAATGTCGTAAAGGCAGAATGTCGATTGGCAGAGGGTATGTTTTTTCATATTCTAGATTTTCCATTTCTTCTAGTTCTGGATCAAAGTAGTAGTATACTTTGTCCGTTGTGATTGAATTCACCCATTGTATCCATTCCAGATTCAATGTTGTTGTTGGTAAATTACACGGTGTTGTTAATGCCTCAAAGGCTGATTCAGCTGTTCTGACTGTGATATGTCTACCGTCTGCTTGATCTTTTTCTCTAGCTATTGCGGTTTGAACTGCATGAACAATTTTTTCTTTGTTGCTGAATTTCTGTTCAGCTTTTGTGTACAAGTGTGATTTGAATGCAATTGGTACCTTTTCTCCCTCATTAGAGGTCAGGTATGTGAATCCGCATCTCCCTGGGATGACTCGAATCACAAGATTGCGTGTGTTATCACGTGTTTCTAATTTTGTTTTAATTAGCATGTCTGTTTGTAGGGATCTCAAAATTTCAGTGTTTATTTGAGTCCAATTGGATCTTTTAAAATCTGGTTTTATCAGATCATAAAGGGGTTTGACCCTTTCTGCGTAATTTGCAATGTATGTTCTTCCGAAGTTTAGGAAGCCTAGAACCGACTGTAAGTTTTTTAGTGTTCTAGGTGCTTGGAGTACGGCACATTTCTCTAGGAAATTGTCAGCCAGGCTTTTGCCTTCACTTGATAACTCATATCCTAAGAATAGGACTGTCAGATGGGCAATTCTGGATTTTTTAAAGTTGAATTTGTAACCCTCTGCTGCGAACCCAAGTATTATGGTGTTCACTCTCTTCAAGTGAGTCTCCAAGTCATCATCTGTTAAGTAAATGTCATCGACATAAGATAATGCTTCATCATCATATAGTTGTAGTAATTCGGTTACTCTCGCTGAGAATACCCCCGGGCTGTTCTTGTACCCCTGGGCTAACCGACAGAATTGTTTTTGAGTGCCATTTATTGAGAACGCAGTTAAATGTCTGCTCTCTGGTGCTATGTTTTGACAAAAGAATCCATTAGAGATGTCTAATGTTGTTTTGTATTTTTTGCGCACTATGTTATTCATTAGTGCAGCACTGTGTGAGTTTTGCACTGCAAAAGTTTTGCAACATGTGTTAAGGTGTCGGTAATCCAAAACTAGACGATATGAATTGTCTGGTTTGGAGACCGGAAACAAAGGGTTGTTCATTTGTGAGGTGCAAGTTTCAATCACCCCCTGGTATTCTAGCTGATCTAGTATTTCATTTACCTGTTTTTTAGCTTCTTGCTTAATTGGGTACTGCCTTTGTGCAGTAGGTTGTGATTTTAACTGGATTTTGTGAGGAGGAGAATCCTCATCCCATCCCACGTGATTTTTATATAAAGCAGGAGCTAGAGCCACTGCCCACTTTCTAGCAAGTGTGTATTTTTTATGAATTGGAATTTGATTTGAGAAGGCAGGCATAATTATTTCTTCGCCATGAGGGCACTCCCTGACAAACTCTGGTGGCCAGTCTTTTTCAGCTAGAAGGATGTCATAGCCCTTGGAGAGATTATCCCAAAATAGTCCCCTTATTTTCCTAGTCTTATCCCCCTCTATCCGCAATGTTATTTCGTATATTTTGTGAGGTTTGCTAACTCTGGCGTCCGCAGTTTCCACTTGAAGATATTCATTCGTGTCCACTGTCTCCAGATGATTCATAAGGACTTTGCGAGCTATGCTCACTTCTGCTGCACTGTCTAGCATTGTCTGAGCCAACTCTCCGTTTTTCAGTTGTGTCCTCAGTATTCTCGGCATTGTTAACTACCTTGATACTGGCTACCTTCTTTTTAGGTTTCAGCCTGGCGAGGGGCACGAAGTGCCCCTCCCAGTTTGAAAACTTTTGTTTTCAGTAGGGATGTTCAGACCGCCTCTGTTTCCAATTGGCTAGCTCCATAAATGGAGGCTAGCCATTGGAAGACATCAGCGTCAATCCCTTTCTCCCGGTCAGAACGCGAATCGTGGGCGTTTCTGACTATTTTTTTAAATCCCGCCCCTTGATGTCGTGTGTCCCGGGCAGCGCTGTGATTGGCTGCCGGCCCGGGACACCCCAGTGACGTCATTTCCCGGGCCGCGCTGTGATTGGCTGCCGCCCGGGACACCCCCTTGACGTCAGCCAATCACAGCACGGCCCGGGACCTGACTTGTTTCATTCAGCGATCCATTTGTTTATCCCCCGCCCTCCCTCCCGTTGTCCGTGCCTCCTCCCTCCCACTCCACTCGCCGAGGAAGCACTTTTTAGGCCTACAGGAAGCACGAGGGATCGCAGTTCTCAGGTAATTTAAAATGGTAACTGGTGGCATTTGTAAAACACCTTACCGGCGTGATTTATGGCCAAGGAAACAAAAGATAACCCCTAAGGGCGTCCCCGTGTTGCTGGGGAATCCAACATGCTGTGCTGAGAATTAAGGGAGGCCAGCTCCGTCGCGCCTGCCCCAGAGCCGAGGAAGACAGGCAGAATTAACAACATAGCCATTCTTAGAGCCAGGCAGAAGCATACCCGACCAAGAAAGTACCGCCTATCGGGGTGCAGCCATTACCGTGTGCCCGCACGGAACCAGAGAAGCGCCTCGGCCCCTCCGCTGCAATTGCGGTGAGACTGGGAGTCCAGTGAGGGCTCGAGACAAGGGAACGCTCCACTGCCCCACGTGCCAAGTGGCCCGAGATTGTTGGCATCAGTGGCGAAGGCTCGCTGTAGGGGTCAGTTCACAGTGGAGACCAGACCAGTGAAGGTCGCGGGGTGAACAGAGGGAGGGGCGGGGCGAGGCGAACAGGGGGCGGGGGAGGTAAGGGACCTTGAGGGAGGGAACGGCTCAGGAGAGAGAAAAATACAGGGGCTTGCGGAGTAAGAAGAGGTGAAGAGAAGAGAGCAGAGGGATAAGGGTCGTGAGGTAGGAGAAAGAGAAGAAGGGGTCGAAGACGAGTGAGGGGCAGGAATGCACGAGGCACGGAGGGGCGGGGCTAAAGAGGCACGGAGATGGGGGAGGGAAAGGCGGGTGGCCCTGAGACCTGTGTAGCTCCCAATAGTGCAGCAGGTGCAGTGACACCAGGCCCCATGTATGCCAGTTACGGCAGCACTGGGGACCGCTGTCTCCCCGCTCAAGTCAATGGACAGGAAGTCGAAGGACACCGCAGGGCCACCAGAATGGGGAATAACTATATTTGGCATTTGTGGCTTTTCAGTGACGCGCACAGAGTCTCGGCTCCGAAACTCCTGGCTCTGAAGGCAGACACCATGTGATCTTGTGCCTGGGGCAGAAGAGTCTTGCGAAAGAGTCCCCGCGGTTTCACAAGAAATAACACCGCTTCCACCCCACCCCTCGAGTGCCTGCTTCTGTAGCAGGGAGTCCAGCACCTCGGGCCCCTGCACGGATCAGACCCCTGGAAGGGCCCCCCAGCAGCCTTGCTTCTGTAGCAGGGAGTCCAGGACCCCGGGCCCCTGCACGGACCAGACCCCTGGAAGAGCCCCCCAGCAGCCTTGCTTCTGTAACAGGGAGTCCAGCACCCCGGGCCCCTGCACTGACCAGAACCCTGGAAGGGCCCCCCAGCAGCCGGCCTCTCCCCAGCCCGCCGCAGGCACCGCTCTGAAGGGACCCCGGCTGCCTCAGCAGGTAGACTTCCTCCTCTGCAAGACTTGTGGTCACAGAAAGAACAGAAAACAACAGAAAAACAGAAGCGGGCATCAGCGGTGAGAGGAGGCGGATCCCCGCATCCGCAGCTCATCGGGGGCCAGGGGCGACCCCCCAGCATCCGCAGCTCATCGGGGGCCAGGGGCCACCCCCAGCATCCGCAGCTCATCTGGGGCGCTGTCCCCCTGCGGGGGGGGGGGAGGGCAGGCGTAGCCTGCAGAAGGGGTAGGCACTTGTTTCTGTGGAATTAAATCCCGGCTGCGTGCATGCAGGCTGTGACCCTCGGCACTTCCGACTCTCACTCTTGCCCACTTCAAGTGTTCTCTCGTCTGTGTGTCTGTCTTTGTGTGTCTGGGGGTGTGGTAGTTTTTCTGCGGGTGTGTCATTTCGTTGTGCGTTTGGTTTTCTTGTTTGTGTTTTTATGTAAGTTGCCGACGTGTGTGTATTAGCCTTCGCGTCTGCCTGTGTATATGTGCGTTCTTGGGTGTCTGTGTTTGTACACATGCATCTCTGTACTTGTCATCATGTCCCTTTGTGTGTGTGTGCCTGCCTGCTTGTGGTTGTGTGTGCCTGCGTGTGTACAGTTTTCCTAAATAACTATGTCTGAATGCCTGCCCCAGAGCCGAGGAAGACAGGCAGAATTAACAACATAGCCATTCTTAGAGCCAGGCAGAAGCATACCCGACCAAGAAAGTACCGCCTATCGGGGCGCAGCCATTACCGTGTGCCCGCACGGAACCAGAGAAGCGCCTCGGCCCCTCCGCTGCAATTGCGGTGAGACTGGGAGTCCAGTGAGGGCTCGAGACAAGGGAACGCTCCACTGCCCCACGTGCCAGGTGGCCCGAGATTGTTGGCATCAGTGGCGAAGGCTCGCTGTAGGGGTCAGTTCACAGTGGAGACCAGACCAGTGAAGGTCTTCGTGTGGAGAGCCTGCACGCCCCCCCACCCCCCACCCCCCCCCCTTGTTGTTCTGTGTAGGGGACACTGCGAGGTAGAGCCTCGAAGGAGGCCCACGTCTTGAAACTTGCAGCACTTCAGGATAACTACCATAATGGGCGCAGGGGCCCATGAGCCCTACGATAGGTTTGCAATACAGTGATATCTGGTGATTAGTGGACACCTGGAAGGTGCACCTGGCGGGCGCGGACACCTGCCTCTCTTATCGTGCAGTGCGCTGTGTGCGTGCGTGCTTGCCAGCCTTGAAGGTAAAGACGCCAGCATTTTCCTGACAGTCCCTGCTGTATGTTTGTCTCTCTTATGCCCTATTCACCCGGCCTCGACCCTTCACCTTCTTCTTTGTGCTCTCTTGTCAGGTAAATAGTGCCCTCGTGGTTTGGAAACTATTGCTTTCTTTTCCGAAGACAAAGGGAACGCGCAGCGGCTGCAGTGGTGTTATGTTGTGGGCTTGTTTTTAATTATTATTATTTCTTTACAAAACGCTGAACATTTATTAATTTAGTAGGTCTGGGTTGGTAGCACCGCTATCTGTTTGGCCTGTAGTAACCACGTTTTCAGTGCAACAACCTTTGTAAATCGCGTTTCTCTCTGTCGCACTTTTGATCTCCCCTCACCGTAACTCCGTATCTTCTGCCTCCCGTCCTCATGTTTCTCCACCCTCCCGCTCCCCGATGTGCCCTGTTTAGCTTGTGTCTCCCATCCGTGCCCCAGTGTTGTTTGCGCCCCATGTTCTTTTCTCCAACCGCTTTAAAATCCCCGCCATGGTCCCCCGTTTTGCTTCCGGCCCTCTTTCTCCCTGTTACTTCAGTGCCCTAAGTTGCTTCGGTCCCTTCCAGCTCCCCCCTGTTGCTTCCGCCCCTCATCTTGTGCCCCCGTGTGGCTCCCCTTCAGTTTTTTCCCCTCCACCCATTTTAAAAAATATAAAGTATTTTCCGTTTCAGTTACTGATCCAGCTCGGAACGGTAACTAAAAATAATAGAAAATAAGCGACTGACCAAAAACGTAAAAAAAAAATTATATAGCCACAAGGCGCAGCATCTGTGATGCTATGCCTCACGGCGCACACACATTTGCGCAAAGTGGATAGGCCTCAAAGGTGCAACCTATTGGCTTTGCCAATGCGTGTTTATTGTTTTAGACAAAGCCTGGAACTGATTGTTGGTGTTCATGACTTATTTGGAGCCGCGGGGCTATGACCTTCGGCTGCTGACTTCTCACACCTGTAGCTGAAAGTGTTCAGTTTCGGGCTCGTACTTTCGTTGTCCGTCACCTCTGCAAGAAAGGTAAAGGTGGCCCAATTTTCCCCACCTGTTTAACAAGACCACTCAATTTCCGATTTTGTACTTACTGAGGAACTGCTGATTGCTCACGTTATTAAGGCCTTTTGGTCTGATCGGATAATATTATTCACAGTCCGTTAGGAGACCACTTTATTCCATCATGTAGAAAGCTTATTCTTATCCAGGGCTTTTCACTGTGGTTTGGAATTTTGTCAATAGTATCACTGAAAACAATTTGCTCATCCTCGGGTCAATTGTCTTTGTTTTATTTATTAGGTTTTCACTTGATTTTCCTCTCTGGGGGTTGGCGTTTATTGTTCCTTTTAAGACTTCCTTTTCAACAGGCATATTACTGTGTACATTTTGATAGCTCTGATTCGGTTACAGTGTCTGCATTTTTTTAATGTCCCAATGTTCCTGATCCCGTTTTTTTCACCAATCTCTTCTTGTTTGGGATAGCGCAGTCGCTCTGTGGCTCTGTGTGTGTGTGGCTCTGCGTGTGGCTCTGCAGGTATGAATGTGTGTAAATAAAAATGTTGTCATTTACACTGCCAATTGCTCTAACTTTTTCAAAGGCGAAACCGTTGCATTGTAAATGCTTGTTTGGAAATTGTAATTTCTTTTTTAGTTGAGCAGGTTCCTTGTCTTTGGACTTGGCGTGCTCTTCTCTTTGTTCTGATCGTCCTCTTCTTTCCGATTTCTGCGAGGAAGTCTGAAAAGATTGAGAGGGTCGTGTATCAATGTCTTGATATCTATCAGGCTTCTTTATATTATCCCTATTTCTAAGGTTATATCTATTCCCAGAGAAGGTCACTCTGGGGTGACCTGTGTCTTTGGTTCGGAGATTTTTCTCTTCGCCTAGGAGACCTTCCTCGGGACTGGAATTTCTTTTCTTTAGGATTGGATTGTTTGTTTCCATCCCAGTTCTTTTTTGGTGATGTAGATTTATTATTAAAAAATATTTTTTCTGGACTTTCAATCAGTTGCGGTTTTACTGGTATTCCACCTAAACTATCTCTACCTAGTTCCTCATAGGATTTTTCTATGATTCTGGCAATTTCCGCTGGTTGGTCTGCTATATCTGTCTCTTTTAACCTCTGGCGGATCGCCACGTTTGCTGCTTCACCTTTTATGTTGGCTAATAATATAGCCGAGACCTGCTTGAAGTCTTTCAGTAATTTCATACCAAGAGTTAAAGCGGGTTCAGGACCATATTCATCTTGAATTTGTTTTAGCACATCTGGTATTACCGAAATGGATGGAACACCGTGCGTTTTTGTGTAGATGGAAGCAAAGACTGTACCCCAAGTGTCACAGTCCTCAATGTGTGGTGCGATTCCCATTGGAAGACAGATAGTCAGAATCCTGTGTTTTTCTAATGGGGTGGTGTCAGGAAACACCGCCTCTATTTGGGTGATTTTCTGTGCCAACCAGAATGGTATTTGTTCCCGTTTAGCCGGTACTTTACCTAGGCAGGACTGGATGTTCTGTGGTGTAATTTTATTTGTGTTCCCCTGGTGAGGGGTCAGCTGTGGGAGTTTAATCGCTGGCTGAATTGTTGAAGTCCGCATCACATACTGGACTAATTGTCTATGTATTTTTATTAATTGTTTTAGCTGTGTTAACAGCTCTGCTGCTGGCATCTCATTGATGTCTGGATGTGGTGTGTATCCGGCTAGGACCGGCCACTTTGCTCCTGGTCTACCTAAAGGACCGAGCCTGGTGATGTGATTATTATGTTTTAGGGCGCCATCAAATAAGAGCAAATGCTCTTGAAATTTGAGTGGTACTTCCACCTCCTCGAAAGGAGTGTACTCATTAGGAGGTTCCTCTATTTTGTAATAGTGGAAGTACTTTGTTACAGCATTTGCTGCTGGAAAATGTATCCATGAATAGTATACCTCTGTCTGCCGATATTCGTGTGCCTCAATTACGAATATGACTGTGCCACCTCTAGGTGTCAGTCCATTTTCTATAAGTTTTAGAGTTATAGATCTCCTTTTGATGACCGGGATGAGTATTATATCCTGGTCTGCTGCCTGCATGGTAGCATCAGCTGCTGCGAGTTCAGTTGCTAATCTAACTGCCTCTCTTTCATCCTCATTGTCTGACATGTTACTGACAGGATGGTTATTTCTTTTGTTTGCAGATCAGGTTTCTTATGGAAACAAAGGTTAGATGCACAATATTTTGGAATTGTTTATCATTCAACGTTGACTATACCAAGAACCATACATAGGAGTTCCCTCCTGCGAGGTCTGGCGGATATAACCTTTCACCCACTCCAGACGTCTTTGGAGTATTGTGGGAAAAGGGGTCTGAGTGAGAAAGCACGACTGAGTTACTCTAAATGTCTTACGTTAGTTTTATCGCCCTTTCCAAACGCGTTGGGCGCCATGTAGTGTAGTTCCTATCATCCCAATAGGCTCTGCGCATTGGAATAATACCTACAGCAGTAAAGGCCTAGACCAGACGTTAACTAGGTCTACTGCTGTCGATACTAGACTTAAAGTTTTGGGTTTGCCAGCTTAGCTCAGAGTTCACTAGAAACTTTCTCGAATGTTCAGGAAAGAATTAACTCCCCTGATTAGACAAGAAGGGATTTAGTTTCTGACAACCATAGAACATGACAACTTTGCTCTCCCCTAATCAAGAGTATATCTCGAGAGTCGTGTGAACAAAAGGCAATTTATTTTACTCAGTCAGTACGTGCATTCTTAGTCTCATCAGAATGTAGAGAAAAGGAAGAGACGGGCGTGTTCAATAAAAAGGTGTTATTTATTGATCAGTCTCTTTTCTCGTACAAGAGAAATGGATCAATATTATTGCAATACTTATAGTTAAGTAAAGTGCATACATTAAAAGCAATAGTATAAAATAATACTGTAAAAACATTGATATGGTTTCTAAGCCATAAGATGTTTTAAAATGAATAAAATATATTACATACACATATACATTTGACTAAACGTACTCAACTGGTGTTTCTAGATACGCCTACCCCGTGTACCTGACCTAAGTCTAATACGAGGGCGGGAATAGAAAGTTACAGTTTAAGTTAAGTTTGTTTTTTGCCAAGTGAATAACTTAAGAATTCTCTGTGAGGGGTTATTCAGTTCTGTACCTGGAAGTTAGGATGAATGAGGAATGGTATCTCTCTCTCTGGTCTCGATATTCCAGGCTGCCTGCGAGGGCTACCCAGAAACGCCGGGGCTGGATTTCTCGGCAGGAGAAGTCAGCGCGTCTCTCAGCGCGTCAGGAAGGCGGGGCTGCTGCCAGCGGGGTCTGCTCTGCTCTTGGCTTCGGCAAGTATGGCTGCTCCGTCTCGTCACCACGCGTGTGTTTGCATAGGGCAAGATCCGTAATATTTATACCTTTAAGGTGCCGAGATTGACGTAAGGATGGACATAGATACGTCAATAAGGATGTCATACGTCTTGCTCGTTAGCACATTCTTTTACTGAAGTTCTCGGTGAAATCAAAACAATGGCCGCAGGGTTTTGCCCAGGTTGTCATAGGTTTGATTTGTTATGAGAACTCCGTATGCCTTATCAGGGGCTGGAGGAATATCGCTTGTCTAATTAGATCGCAAGCGTTATGACCTAATCAGATAACACGTTCCTGTGTCGTAGTGTGACTGCGTCAGATAACGGTATCTGCATCATGGGGATTTTCTGCCTCATGGGCTGATTACTAGTTAACTTGTTAGTTTACTAACCAGAATAGGGTCAGGAATAGGGGGATCGATTCAGAACCTATAGGAATACATCACAAGGCTATTTTAACTAATGTCAGCAATATTTTAACTCCTCCCACTCTGTTGACTAAGTGATTCTCATATACCCTTGTATGTAAAAGCCTATTTGTGTGCACACTTGTACCGCCTCTTTTTGAACCTCTATGCTTACTGTTGGACTTGGGCCTTGTGGCAGGTTCACCCCTGAACTTTTTGCCTTAAATTATGTATGTGTCTAGAAGGGAAGCGCCATTTCTAGACATGGCTGTACGTGTGCTGTGAGGGTGCTGGCGTGTGATTGGCTGGAGCTGGCTGGGATGCCAGGCTCCAGGAAGTCTGTGTGGGTCTGCCCCGGTGGTGAGTGGGAGATTAGCATGAGTGATGTGTGGGAGGAGTGTACCTGTGTCCTGGATGGGCTGGGTTTTCCCCACACAATGCTGGCTCCGCCCCCCTGTGGTGTGACTGATGACCCAAGCCCTGCCAGTGAATAGAATGGGTGGTTGGGCCATCAACAGTACTCCCAGACCAGCTGCGACTGGTTCTGCCCCCACCCTGCACCTAAAGACAAAGGGAAAAGGTGTATAAAAGAGGGGCTGTGACCCCATGAAAATGTTCTTGTTTGCTGCTTGAATCTGCCAGGGGCGTGCTGCTGCTTGGGCCCAGGGGGAAGGCTTGCCTCCCCTGGGCCCTGCCCAGCCCCTGGACTTCTGAAGAGCTTTGCTGGACTTTGGTCCCTTATAGCGCTTGGGAGCGCTGTTTATTCCCCTCTAGCGCTGTGCTTGGACTTTTGCTGGACTTGTGTTCCCCTGAGGCGCCTGGAGGCCCTTTGTCCTGTCTAGTGGTGCTGGGAGCGCTTGACTGGTGGCTTCTAGCGCCTGGAAGCGCTTGTGTGCTGTCCCTAGCGCATTGGAGCGCTTTGTGTCCTGCTAGCGCTGTGAGCGCTTTATTTTTCATGCCTGGGCAGAGCGCTGTCGTTTTCCCTCTGAGGGAAGCGCTCCTGCCCCTCTGGTGCCCCAGAGTGCTTCGTTGCACTTTCTTCTTAAATACGGGTGCCACCCCGTTTATTTAATTAATTGGCGAGTGCCCACCTCGCTGGGTTGGTTTTAATTAATCTCGAGGGTGCCACCCCTCGCTATGCCCCGAGAAATCACCGCCGCAGCCGCGGGCAAAACCAGGAAGTCAGGCAGCATCGCGCCTGACTGTAGGCGGGACTTCCGGTTTGCCGGAGGAAGTCCCGCCCGCCGCCGCGCTGTGATTGGCCAGCGCGCCCGGAAGAGGAGTTTGGCCCGGAGCCTTGCAGCTCCCCCTTGAGCCCCGGTCCCGAGATGGGGGACCGGGTGAAGATGAAGAGAGAGCGGGCGGGACTCCCATGAGGTAAGGGAGAGCCCCGCTCGCTGCCAGAGGATGTCCGCCGAGGCCCCCGTGAGCGAGGGAGAGCCCCGGCAGACTGCTGCCCGACAACTGAGTCCCCCGCCGCCTCCGGAGAGCAGCCGGTGAGTAGGGCTGCCCCGGGGGTGGTGAAAGTGCGTGAGGGATTCCCTCACAACGAGAGTGGCCCCGTTTGACAGAGGGCCGCTCCCACGGCCCCCAGTAGTTGGTCTTCGAGTCTAGAGGGCTCGCTGGGGGCCTTTCCTTGCTTCATGAGCCGGGAGAGGCTCAAGAAGGCGCCACAAGTGTTTGCAGAGCCCCAGAGGCTCTAGAGGGCATTTATCGATTTCGAGTCCCCGGAGGGGGGACTCCAACATTGGCACCACATTTCCTCGAGCCCAGAGAGGCTCGGGGGCATTGCTTAGTGTGTGCAGAGCCTAGAGGGCTCCAACGATGGGCAAGTGATGTTCTAGAGCCCAGAGGGCTCCCACCGTTGATGCAGTTTTTGTTCCTGAGGGGCCAGTGAGGGCCCCTGGCGCAGATTTGTTTTCCAGCTGCCCAGCAATTAGTGGGCAGCTGCACCGTTTAGGTCTTTCTCTTTTAGGGATATGTACTATGGACTTAGGAGTGAGGCGCACTCCTTCATCCCTGGCCTTTCCCCAGCTGCGCAGCACTTAGTGCCAGCTGCAGCGTTTAGGCCCCCCTGTTCTGTCCCTCAGCTGCCCAGCAAGTAGTGGGCAGCTGCTACGTTTAGGTTCTGGCGCAGTGGCGCAACCTGGACTTTGTGAGTTCTGCGCTAAAGGTTTAGATGCTGTTATGATCTATGTCCTATGCTTTTGGGTGTTAGGAAATGTACAATGTGTAGTATGTTTTGCGCACCCTGTGTTCTGCACCTCTGAATGTGTTGTTGATACATTATGTGCCCTGTTCCTTACACCGCTGAACGTGTGTTGATGCGTCATGTGTTCCTTACACCACTGAATGTAGGCATTGCATCATGTGTATGTTCTTACACCCCTACAGGTATTGTGATACATAGGTGGTTGTTTTCTCCCTAGTGCAGGTGGTGCTAGTGAGGTCCTGTTACCAGTAGTTACTGGTTGTGTGCTATTTTGTGCTGAAGTAAATTTATATTCTATGTACTAAGTGCTATTTCTGAAAGTGCTACTTCTGATTCCTGACAGTGGTCCAGGTGGCCCTGTCTTGTACATATCCCCTGTAAATTCTGCCCGTGCCTCTGGCACATTGTAAAGTGTGTGTTTTATCTAATGTGTTTTGGTGTAATACAAAGGCTATTTTTATATAACCTTGTGTGGAGTTTCCTTTGTGGTGGGCCTTTGGTTGTTGTTGCTGGGGTGCGTGCGCAAATACTTAGCCTACATCGCCTCCAAGTTTAGCCTTGCTGCTCGCGCCACGTTACCTAGAGGGTGAGTAGGGGTTATCTTGGCGTGTAACTCCCTTGCCCTGACTTGGGGGTGGTGGTCTCTGACTGACTTTGGCGAAAGCCCTGGCCAGCCAGGGATCCCATTTCCAACACTTACTCTGCAGTAAAATGTGTATATAAGCATCATGGTTTCTGTACTCCATGTGCTGCCTCATACATTGCCTGAGGGTTATGTATTGATGTAGTTCCACTCACGAGTCCTAATAAACTATCTCTTTAATATTTCAGCTTCCATGACAATATCTACTTTGTCAGTCTAAAGGACCAGTGCACAAAAGGGCGAACCCCTGCACCGGTGGGCCCCTGAAAAGACTCACCCCCACAACATGACTATGTGTTTTTTACAGCGAGGATTTTCCTATCAACATTAAAGGTGACCCATGTCCAACACACAAGAACAGTTCTTGAAGGTGCAGGTTTTCTACAATGTGTATGATTATGTGCTTTGTCTATTAATTTGTTGGAAAGGAAGCCCACCTGATTCTGGTTCACACCCAAAAGACTGTTCTAAGCAGACACATGGCTGCCTAAACTCCATATATACATCACTTTCTTTGATGTCATGAGGGTCAGTTGTACCAAACAGACCAATAGTCTTTGCTACATCAGGTCTGATGCTCCTTCACTGTTGGGGATAGTGTAATGGTAGCTCTATTACATGTGGCATTGCATACTAGACACTTAGGATACATTGGTAAATTGGGATTAGACACAAACAAGAGTGAACATGTGAAGCAAAATGATTAGTGACATCAACATTATTGGCTACCTTTTGGAATCAAAACATATCCAAATTATGTTAAGCTTCAGAAAAGCTGTTTCATGCATGTTAAAAGTGACAGATTAGCAAATTGATTTCACAAATGTGTGTGTATCCAAGTCTGTTTTTGGACAAATAATTGTGATAGGCACAAAATGATAGGAATGTGAACATATTGGTGACAGAGTAGCACATACCCAAAACCATTTCTCAATGTCCTGTGTCATGTCCAGACGATAAATCAATGATAGAGAAAAATGGGAAACTTAAAGGGATTTTGGAAGATAAAATGTTCCATCATATATATGTAGGAGTATCCCATCAGGAAAATTAGGCCAAACTTATGACTCATTAGGCAATGGTTGAAATGAATCAAGGTGTAATATGTTGCATATTTTAATTTACATTTGAATTTTTGAAGTAATTAATATATATGAATCAGTGTATGAAATGATTACATAGGAGTTCTACAAATTTGTGACTACAGTGAAAGGCATCTTATTTAGTGAAACAATTTAGCAATGATACTACAAACTTCAAATAACTAGAGATATTTAGGAGTCAAATGTGAAAATGTTTTGGCTCTGTAATGAAGGGTATTAGACATGTTTCAAGGGCTATGTATTTTCTTGTGCTGTGGAAGTCTTTTGTCAATCCACCCATATATTTATTTCTTACTGTCTTCAACAGCAAAGGAATCTACGTAGTTTACGAAACATTGCTATGCTGCTTCAGTACAGAATTAATTTATATTTTGTTTACATTTGACATATACTTTAGGGACTTGAAGTAAGTGTTACCATTGTGAAATTCCCAAACAAAGGTATCCCGCTTTCAGTTTATGCTCATATTGTTATATATTGCAGTATTTGTTGACATACATTTATTCATATTTTATTTAATGCCAATGAACACATTGTACAAAGGTATTTTTGGTTGATATCCTATTTGGTGGCACCAGTTCACTATTCTAAA
The DNA here is from genome assembly GCF_964261635.1 of Lissotriton helveticus. Classification (NCBI taxonomy): domain Eukaryota; kingdom Metazoa; phylum Chordata; class Amphibia; order Caudata; family Salamandridae; genus Lissotriton; species Lissotriton helveticus. The sequence continues at coordinate 802,279,602 of NC_136065.1, read as the reverse complement.
CTAAAAAGAGCAACCATTCAGAGGAGTGAAACAGGTCCTGGAGAGACATATACATGTATGAGAGTTAAGATCATACTTGATAGATGAGTTATAATGAGGAATGATATAACTGTGACAAAATATGTTCTGACAATGTTCCCTACATGGCTGAGCTAATGCTAATGTAGAAGCAAAGTTTGATAGCATTGAAGCAGGTGAAATCTGAAAACTTGGGAATTGTTTTGTGATGAAAGGTCATGGTTAGGTATGTTTATGCAGATTCAATAAAACTGTTGTATATGTCATTTCAGTATCATCTGGAGCAGGAGAAGGAGAAGTTACCACGTAGGCAGAGAAGCAGCTGGTCACTGTGGTTTGGGTGCAGACACCACCCGACACTAAGGGACCTACTGGCACCGAGGGTAAGAGGAGTGCAATGGATGTGTTCAGCTCCTCAACATCTTCTTCTGAGGCCTCCTCCAGTGAGCACTCTCTAGTGGTGGCGGACAGGACAGGAAGTCTACCAACTACATTCTTGTCTGCCCCCCAAGAGTACCATCTCCACCCTCCCTCTTGCTCCCCCCAGTTGGTCAAACTAGCCCCCTAAAAGGAGTAGCATCTCCTTCGCTGTGGGCACCTCATCCCCTGTACCTGGACCCCGGCTGCTGTGAGTGAGGAGGCTGTTGACCTCCTCCGGAACATCTTTGTAGTCCAGACTTCCACAACTAAATGCCATCAAGAGGGTTGGCGGCCAATTGCAACAAATGGTAGCCTACCTTGAAGGCATTCACAGTGCTATGTCTGGCCTACAGAGGTATTATAAAAATCTACCTTCCTCACTGACCGCAGCCTCCCAACCATCCCAACATTATGACCCACCTCCTACCTCTTCCCCATCGAAATTCCCTATTACCAGACCTGTCCCATGCATACTCACTTCTTTGCATCCATCTGCTCAAACAGACACAAGCAGTGCACCAACAGAGGTACACAACACCATCAAAAACTGCAGGTGCATATCCAAACAATGAGACACCATACCTACCACCACACCCACATGCATCACCACTAGCATACCCACAGAGACCTTACCTATCACCACACACACATGCATCATGCCCACCACCAGAACACCGACAGACACAGCATGCACTGCAACACCCACATGCACTAACCCAGCATACCCACTGAGAATGCATCCATCACCACACCACCAGCACACCCACAGACACCGCACCCAATACCACACCCACATGCACCACCACATGCACATGCACCACAACCACACCAAACACCTCCACAGCACACTTATCCACTCACATACACACACCCCTTAGAAAACACACCCAAAAATTCAAACGCCTATAAACAAGCAAACACAGACACCTAGTAAGCACGACAATACAACAGACCCACAGACACCTGCATCTTCAACAGACACGTGCACACCAGACTCTGTCACTCCCTCTACCTCGCAAACACAACTCCCGGCTGAACACCCTACCCATTTTCCCTTAGATGTCCTTTTTACTCTTGCCCTAACCACTGCCAAACCTCAACCCACCCTGGCAAACGGAACCCTACCCCTTCCATGTCCCAAACCAAACCACCCCAAGCAAACGCAAATCTACGCCATCCACACCGCAACCCATCCCTTCCACATACCAGACCCAGCCCCACCAAATGCAAGATCACCCCTCCCATAACCACACTCCCTCTATCAAACCCAAGGGCACCCCTCTAAACCTCCCCTCCAATGTAATACCTTTGAGGCGCCTGCTCTGCTTACTAGATTCCCCTTCCTGAGGAGGTTTGCATTGGTAGTGAATTAGGAGGCAAGCTTTGTGCCACTGCACAAAAGTGCAGAATTGTGGGACTTTATGGACTGCCACTCGGCTTGAATATTATTCTGAGAGCCTAATCTAATTTTGTAGATTAAATCCATACTTTTGATTTCACCAAATTAGTCCTGCCATAACTTTTCCTTCACAAAATTGTTTGAATACTAGCCATGTTACTAAGTATAATGTGAAGTAGTTATCTTCATTAACCATGATGGCAGGTAATACTACTGTTTTGTTATGTCTGCTTTGTTAAGTGCATACCCTTGTTAACATAGTATGTGATGGTCATTTGAATTTAGGTGCATGCATTCATCATAGTAATGGCCACTTGCACCAACTAATTGATGTTACAAATGTTGTTTGGCTGTGTTACTACAGGTGTGTTTGTTTCACCTTGATTAGTGAACAGTATAACATCTTTTGTGAGTATTGATATTGGATACAGTACAGGACTTGCACTAGACAAAAGGAAGTGTTACGTGGAGTTAAATGTTAAATACTTCCAATTTGTGACAAAAAAAGTAAAAGGCAAAAATAAGCTGTTATTTTCATCTTTAGCAGTACATGTATCACTTACTCAGAACTCTTTGGGGCAGATTTATGTTGGGAATGCGCCACGTTTGTGTCACGCAACTGCGGCGTAAACGTGGCACATCCCTACGACCCATTTACAACGTGACGCATCTAGGCAGATGCGTCACGTTGTAAAGCCCTGCGCCACTTGTGGGCGTTCCGGCGCAGGGTGGGCGTTCCGGGGCAGGTGCGCCTCGCAAAAGTTGCTGAGTGAAATCTATAAGATTTCACTCAGTCACTTTCAGGCCAATGCTGCGTCAAAACCCTGCACCTGCTTGAAGCAGGCGTAGGTCTTGATGCAGCATTGTAAAGATGGGGAACCCCCCAGCCTTGCTGGAGCTGCGTCACGCTTGCGACGCAACTCCAGCAATGTGCCACCTTTACGGCACAGATGCGTCACGCATCTGTGCCGTTTTTGCCCCATGGTGCGCCGCATTGTAAATGCGGCGCACCATGGGTGGCGGAGCAGCGGCGCAAAATAACTGGCGCATCCCTGGGGATGCGCCAGTTATCATAAATCTGCCCCTTTGTACCTTATACATTATCACATATTCATATCATATGTAACAGTTATTATGATGTAAGAATTTTTCCTGTTCCTTCACAGGATCAAACCCCGTGTTAGAATGCAACAACCCCAAAAATGTGCACTTAAAGTCAAACGTTTAAAATACATTTTTATTTTCAGGATAGTTATGTGTCATCATTTACTGCTTACTAGCACACGATCAAGAAGACAGCTGTCTTTAAAAAACAAAACCTTGAATCTAAGTAGCAAGGATCTGACTGCAACAACATGAACAAGGGTGGAGAAGTGAGATAAAGAATTATGAAGTATTCAACCCAGATCTGTAACTGGGGATGAGTTTCTGAATAGTTTCAGCACTCTGTCCATCATCTCCTTGTGTTCACCCTAAATTGGCTGGGTATGCTCAGACGTGGGTCCCTTGCTCACTTTGCCACGGGATTCAACCCAGCCTGGCAAATGAGGGGTGTTACCCCGAAACCGGTCCCAAGATGCTTGTCTCTGGTACAGAGAAGACCTGGCTTGGCAGTTCAGGCTGGACTGTTCCACTGAGGCACAGGGTCAAACTGATTTTCATAAGCTGGGTCTGAGCTAGGGTGGCGAAGTGAGCTAAAGAATGATGATGGATTCAACCCAAATCTGTGACTGGAGGTGAGTGTCTGAAAAGTTTCAACACTCCATCCATCATCTCCTTGTGTTTGCTTTGCCAGTTTAATTTACTGTGAGCTGAAAAACTCACTTCATAATCTCAAAGTTCCAACTCATATACTCAGAGATCAGAGATAATGAATACTCGCAATTTATAAATAGTAAACTTTATAAATTAGTTTTAACATGTATGTGATCTACCTATATTGCACATGAATGATTAGGATAGCGTTTTGAATGACCAATTTCCCCTGGTTGTTGTAAATGCCATTACTTCACTCTCACATGACTGAAATAATGTGCACTGCAGTGGGAGAGAGGCTATTATTCAAGAAAAATTAAAGAACATTAAGTAATATCTTAATGGTTTACAAGCTTGTAAAGATGTTAAATCAAAGCCAAGAAAAATGAAGAACTGTGGCATGGTGAAAGCTGAATGAGTGATAATGCTAAATGGAGTAATGACATAGAGTGTGACCGATATATAGAGTTTAGGAAGGAGAGAGATAAGAGGATACTAAGAGTAAGTAGCTAATTGACCACAGAGCTGTTCCCCCAATCTAGGAGTTTTTATGGTAGGAAGACATCTTGGCATATCACAAATTCTAGATGCTTGATAAAGTAAAGAGATTTAACTTAGCTTACTGATATCTATATTCACTAGAAAGATGATGACTGAGTCAGTGTTAGATGTGACAATGTACTGGATAAACCTTTCTTATTAGTAAGACAAGGGTCAGAAAGAACCAATCCTGTTGTGAATTAAAGTGAAAGCATCATCCACACTTTGTCTGGCATACTTTATCACAGGCTGACTTACCAAACACTGATAAGATACTACCAGGATAGCCTCAAACTCAGTTAGAGAGATGGAAGAGATTGCTGCTAAAAGAGCTTCTCTGTATACCCAAAGGAACTCCTTTCAACCAATTTTCAATAACTGGGATGAAAAATGAGGTTTATGTCTCAGTCATCCGCTCATGTGCCAACATGTTTGGGCCTAAACAAGCCAATGTCATCAGGGAGAGAGAGATCTATATTCTAAATAGGGTGACCCTAAGCTATTTTATTGTCAAAAAGGGTCTAAGAATCACAACTTTTCAGAATAGAAAATGGCATTTTTTAATTCACAAATGTAGGGTTGGAAATAGATGTCGAAGTGTCATTTGGAAGAGGGATATTAAGGGTGTATCATCCTTTAGGCATGTATTAATGTTTTGTGACCGAAATCTGGTCACAAACAATTAATATTTTACCACCTTCTCAAATGAAGTTGTAAGCCATTCGCAAATCAGGAAGTGGTTCCCAAGGGAAGCATACCCCTTTGTGAATGTTCACAAAAACATGTATTTAGGAGCAGGCAGTGGTCCATGGGACTACTGCATGCTCCTACAAACGGTTTGTGTAACTTTTCTTTGTTTTTTTAAACACACCCCATTTTAGTTGACAAGAATGGACAGTATTTAAAATGAAATGTTTTATTTAAATCAATCACAAACATGGTGGTCTGCTCGTCTCAGCAGGCCAACATGCCTGTGAATCAAGCGGCCGGACTGTGCTTTATTACAGAGGTAGGAGTAAGTCTCACCCTAAAAATGAATGTGGGGATCTTACTACCTAAAAGAACATAACCCAGAATATATTTCATAGTAACCAAAGTTCAATACTTAGGGCCTGATTACGATGTCGATAGGACAGGCTTTCTTGGTCCTGTCGGAGGCTTGTCGTACCGAAGCAGTGTCATTGGAAGCCGTCGCTCCAACTGCCAGGTTACGATGCACGCATTATGTACTCTGACTGACCACTGACATACCACTGACTCAAGCAGACTTTTCTGTCCACTGAGTTGGCATTCGGAGAAAAGCAGCAGCCATAGAGCTGTACAGAAGTTCTGACCGCTGTCTGGAATACCATGTGTCTTTCCGATTAGCTGACCGTGGTGTTCCAACTGGCTGCCTCGACTCATTGGAAACAAAGGATTTGGGGTGCATACTACCTGACAGTGTCTGGCGTGGATCCCTTTCTCCAGGTCCCCCCTATACCCTGGCAGCTGAACCCCGAAGACTACAAACCTGTGGTCGCCATAATGCAGGTAAGTCTGTAGGTAGAATGCAACCCCATTGACTGGACTGTGCACAGATTGCCACACTAGAGCAATGGGGTACATGCAGCACAAGACGTGTGTGTACATACTACATGTTTTCCCGTGATTTTGCAAGCACTTGCAGCAACATATCTGGGGTTATGTCCACCGCCGTAGATGAGACTGCTACAGTAGCATTGGTTGCATCGTAACACAGTGGATGGAACTTTCCCGGCCTCAGCTGTCAGAATTGGATCACGACGGTTGGATGGTAGGTTGACCGGCATCTTAATCCATGCATTTAACATATGTGGTCACACAGACATTTGTTTGCCACAAACCATTAGTGAGTACATGGCATACAAACTGCAAAAGTGAGAAAATATTTTTCTCATGTACCTGCATACCCTAACTTAGAGCTGATCAGATCAACTGCCTCAATATCAGGGGACACTTTCTGTACACACACATTGTGGGAGATGAAAGTTAATGTTTACACACCATTGGTTACACGTTAATTAAAACACATATAAGGGTGAATACTGTTTCGATAGGATTCAGGGATACAGATGGATACTATCCAAAAGATGCATTAAGGAGGACCATCGATTTCATGACATGATTTTACCCTAATGTTAAAATAGCCAATTGCAATGGTTATGTATGGAGATACTGCAGTATTTGGATGGAATGTTGACTAAAAAATATCAAGATACCAAAAAATTGTGTCAAGAATATTGGGATGTAAAAAATGTTGTGGTCTGTAATATCAAAGGTAGGAATATTGTTTTAATTTGTATTTTTAATATTTTTATAAAAAATATTGCTAGATAAAATATCATTTTGAGGTGTTATGTTATGTTCTGTGTATTTTGTTGTAGTTTAGGAGTTTGTTTATTTTTTTAATGAGTGTGTTTATTACCATATTTATTAAATTGAGAAATGTTGTTTAAATGTATTAATGTTAATGTATAAAATGAATGGCTGTATGACTGAACAATGCAGGGAAATAATCTGCATGCCTTTACCATGCTTTTTTCACCCTGCATTTTGTTAGGACGCATATGCTTTATGACGTATGCCTTTACCACGCATTGTTTACATATATATTTATATATATATAAACAATGCATTTGTGGGGGAGACCCCCCACACCCTTGAACGTACCATAAATGCATGGTAAAGGTATACGTTGTAAAAGCATATGCGTTCTAAAACCATGCGTGGTAAAATATTGCAAGGTAAAGGTACAAAATGGTAAAAGCCTAGTTGTAAAAATTATATTATTGTGGTATAGTAGAGGGATGTTCAGTTTTTAGGTGATTAAGGTGTGGACATTTTTTGAATGGGAATATTTTAACTTGATTTTATGTTTCATTTTTATTAATATGCATATTTATTGGTTAACCTTTTCAAAATGATTGTTTTGATTTATTTCTTAAAGTTCATTATTTTAAAAGTGTTAGTTATTATTAATTTAAATGTATTGAACATTGAAAAAAGTGCCTATTTAACGTAAATTATATAATATTTTGTACATAGTTTAAAAAAATAAAGAATGTAAATATTTAAATTTAAGATTTTATAATGTAAACGTTTGTGTCAGATATTCTTTAAATATTTTAACTCATACCGTTGATCATTATAATTATGCTAAATGAACTGTATTATATATTTATTATCCATTTTACTTTGAAATCTGAAATATTTTAATGTTATTTTTACTATGTTTTGGGTAAAATTGTTTTATTCTAACTGTAAAAAATGTAATACCTTTATAAATAATGTTCAATATGTGAAATGTTTGTGAAACATTATAGTAAATATACATTACAATGCATTTATAAAAAATATATTTATTCGTAATATTTTATATGTATTTTTTGCAATAACAAAACTTTATTACTGGTAATGAGAAATGTCATATTTATGGATAAAACACGTAATAGGGAAAATACTTATTTTTTATATTTAATATATGTTCACATTTGGTATTATTTTTAATCCTATTTTATTTGTTTTATAAATATTTGAATTATTATTTTTGTACAAAAGGAGCATAATTAATTACATCATATAATGTATAAGATAGAAATACAAAAGCCTTCAGAAAAGGAAATCACCTAAAATAAAAAGGTTAATTCAAGACATATAATTCATCATACCATATTGACTTCAAAAACTCAAATCATGTAGACATATATATAGTTGTTGAGCCAAGAAAAAGAAGAAAACATCATTACAATAATTTTAGGCCATTTATAAAATTAATTAAAATATATATATTTCATAAATTGTGCACCTGACAAATTAGTTAGGTACCTTATGGTTATCAAACCTCACTTCTGACCTGCACTGTAGTCGGGCCCAGATCTGCATCCCCCTTTTTTAATTTTCTTGCATTTTACTGTTATAAGCTACTTTCCCGATTAAAAAATGAAAGTAGCATTAACAGCCACTGTTGAAATATAGAAGGAACCAGATGAAGCCAGTCCACTGCAATACATATACAGACTTCTGCTATAGCAACAAAGACAAGAGATTGTCCAATAATGCCACCTGTGTTGAGGGATTAGCATCACCTTAATCCAAAATCAAACTCAGAAATCTAGATATCTCTTGCTTAAGAGAGTCTATTACTGGGCATGTTGAAAACATATGTACTAAATCTGCCTTCTGACTTTGACAGCATGGGCAATTGATTCCTACATTTCTTCCCCAGCTCGCAATTTTTGCAGAAGTATAATACAAATTAAAAAGTGTCATAATGTTGAGCCTGCACACAAAACCAAAGTCCAAGCTAGCTTAAGTGATACGAGAAAGCTGCTGTCTATGATTTCTAGCCTTTTCTGCCACTTGTCCATCTGGTTCTTGAGATCATCCGACATGAGGTAACTCAGATAATCGTAAATTTGACTAATCTTATATGCAGCATCATTACGAATGAGTGTTTCCCTGGTAAACCCAGCTACTCTACCACATTTATTTAACAAGAAATCTTGAAATTGAAGGTATTTAAAAAAATATTTTGTGTCTACCCCCTAGGCCTGTTGTAACTCTCCAAATGATAATATTTTATTTCCATTAAATAAATCGCCTAATTTCTCAAACTGGTTAGCTTTTCATCTGAGACAATATGAATCATAGAATATCTGCGGGAGTAACAAGGACCTCCAAAGTGGGGTGTACAAGTTGTAATGCCCGATGCCAATCTTCTTCCTCACAATCACCCAGAACTTGAAGGCAGCTTGTAGGGTATTTAATTTGAATTTTTCTGTAGTAGCTGGGCGTAATCATCTTTAGAAAACAAGCCTTAGCACCATCCCCTATTTGCAATTCATAAATGGGAGAAATCACCTGGGTTTCAATGTCACTTTCTCCAAGAAGAGATTTCATATACTGTTGGGCTGCCATCCACTGATAATATCTAAAATTGGCGACAGCCCATCGCCCCCTTACCCGAGGCAATATCAAAACCCTAAATGCCCTTCTGGACCTACTGTAGGTCCAAATGAAGCTACTGGAAATCTCCTCCATTTACTTAGACCATCTTTTTTCAAACTCTAACGGTATCACCCTAAAACAATTCAAAACTTTGGGCAGAAACACAATTTGTATCACATTATAATGGCCAAAAATCATAAGGTGAAGATTATCCATCCTTCTAAACTATATTGTAGCTTGTGAATTAGTTGGGTTAAATTTAGTTCCACAATCTACTGAATTTTAGATGTAATATTTATTCTTAGATAAACCGCTTTTTCTAATATGGGCCTGATTCTGATGAGGGTCGGGAAGCTTTTCCACCTACGGCCTGATTCTTATGCGGTTAGGAAGGCCTCCTAATGGCATTTGCTCCTTCCAAATCGGATTGGGATCGACCCAGGGCCTAATTATGATGCGGTTAGGAACATATGCTCCCGTTGAAGTCAATGGGAGTCCAACCAATTCATATCGGGAAGCTTCTGGATGCATTGTACTCCATCGGTCGTACTGTCCCGATCTGAATGGGCTGGAAACCATTTCCAACCCGATTCAGTCGGTAAGCATTTCCACCCGTATCTGAATCAGCCCCTTTATGTTCATAGACCCATTGTACCTAGTCATTAAGAACCAGCGGGGTCTTATTGTGATTCAGAGAATAACAGGAGAACTTCCCACAATTTAAAGCCACATTTTCCAACTCCTTAATAGTCTCTTCTGTATCTGGTTTCACAACTGCAAAGTCATCCGTGTATGCAAGAATTGTTGTACTAAACCCATCAGAGCTCATTGATGTAATTAATGCATTGCACTCCAATTGTCTTTTCAAAGGATCAATATGAAGCGACACACCTGTCTCGTACCTCTCGTCAGTTGAAAAGGCTTAGACTGGCCTCCCATAATTTGAAGCCTAGCAATTGGATTCCTATAGACTGCTTGTAAAGCCCTGATTAATCCCTGGTAAAATGTACCCCACCTCCGCACAGTCCAAAGGCAGTCCAAGGCCACCCGGTTGAAAGTCTTTTCAGCTTCCAAAAGCACTAAGGGCCAGATGTACAACACTTTTTTTGCAGCCACAAATGGGAGATCGGCCCGTTTGCAACTGCAAAAAAGGTTCCAGGCATGTACAAATGCTATTTTGCGAGTCACTGACTAGCAAAATAGCATGTGCTACTTTCACTATTAGAATGAGGCATCTCTTCCTAAAAGCGAGTCGCCATGCCATGTACTGTTGTTTTGCAGCTGCATTTGCGGTCACAAAACACTCACAGTTTACCACCTTCCCCTTTTTAAGTGGGTGCGCAAAAATGTTTTAAGAGCAGGCAGTGACCACTGCTTACCCTTAAAAAATGAAACTGAAAAGTTTAATTTTTGTTTTTTAAATGCATCCAATTTTCCTTTGCGGAAAACGGGCTGCATTTAAAAAAGAGACCTGCTTTATTTAAGAAGCAGTCCCAGACATGGTAGTCTGCTGACCCCAGCAAGCCACCATGCCTGGGAGTGCTAGCCACACCCAATGGGGTCGCAAATTGCACTTGCCTAATGAATATTGATGAGGCATGCAATGTGCGACCCCATTGGGAATTGCAAACAGTGTCTGAGGCACTGTTGCACATTGCATTTTGCGAGTCAGAAATTGCAAGTTGCAAAGTGACGCACTTTGCGAGTCGCAAAATGCAATCATCATACATCTTGCCGTAAGTCCATAGGGTCTCTTGTCATGCTAGCTCCATTGAACAGTGCTATAGCTCATTCATTATGATCAGCAGTTCACAGTTTCCCAATGATGCACCTGAGCCTCAATGCCAGAATTTTAGGATACAATTTGGCATTGATATTTATTAATATGAACGAGGGTCATGAGGGGGCTTCCCTTTCTTCCTGAAACTACTATATTCATTGTTGCCCAAGATTCAGGGACATGTGGCCCCCTTGTACCTCTCACAGAATATTACCCAAATCTGTCTCTAGCGCAGAAAAATGCTTGTAAACATCCAGAGATATTTTATCTGTGTCCACTGTCTTTCCAGAAGGTAGAGCTTAGAGTGCCTCACTGATTTCTTCATTGGAAAAATGGGCCTCTAAGTATTGCTGCTCTTCAAGGTTAACCATACTACCCACAATGGAATTCGAATATTTCCACATGTCCCACTCATCATTGCCCCCGTCCAGCTTGGTACAGATTTTTATAGTAATCTCCAAACACCACTCAAATAGCTTCTGGAGTAGTGACTATCTGACCCCCCTTGTCCCTAATCTGCACAATCTGTCCCTAGAATGCTTTTTGTCTAGTCCGTAGTACCAACAGTTGCCCCACCCACTTGCTATAATTATAGTATTCTTTTTACTATACAATATAATTTTACAATAGCGGATTTTACTATCACTAAATTATGCAGTATTCATTACAACTTAAACCCCTCTACACCGGCTACAACCAGTTGGAACTCTAAGTCACTTCATTCTCTATGCTTATTTTTCAAAAACTGACATTGAATATTTTGTTGGCTTATACTAAAACTGGGAGCCTCATTTATGGGGAATTGGCATTGGGCAGAGGTGCAATTCTTCTTTCTGCGCTACCCAATGCCATTGTGAGAGGGCAAGAATGCAACGTATTTATGAAATATGGTACATTCCCATCCTTTCTCCCTGTGCTGGAGCATAATTTGCTGCCTAGTGCCAGTGCAGGCACCCTTGCACCATGGTGCAAGGGTGTCTGCGTTGCATACAGGTTTGTTTTTGTGCTGGAAGGGGCACCGTCCTACACAATGACAATCCAGAGAGGTGTTATCCTCTTCCTTTGTGTACTGCAGAATAAAAATATTTCCCCTTGTTGCGTCTGGTCTGGGATAGCATAATGTTTTGCCCCTGCCTCAGGGTAACTTGAATAAGTTAATCTAGGGAAGAATCAAAATCCATGGGTGTTCCAATGGAAAACGAACCGCAATGCCCATGGAAAAATTATAAATAAAAATAAATTATGCAAAAAGAGGCAGAGAACTCTCGGTAGTTCCCAAGTTAAGGTGAAGAGCAGCTCCTGTATAGAGCACCATACAACACATGCGCACCTCAAATGTCTGTTTTTCTAGAAAGGTTTCAAGTATAGGATTAGCACAGTGCTTTCCATGTGGAGCTAGTAAGGGACAAAGACATTTGCAATTACTACAGCAAAGTCTTTAGTCATATATTTAGCACAGTGCCATATATTGTTAGGTGTAAAATGACAAAAGCCTTTTACCACTCCAGGCACAGTATACAGATTTGTCCATTTCTAGCTGAAGGAGGATGTCACTGTGCTATTCCTATGCTTAAAGGACAAGATAGCTCTAGGACCATAAATTCATACTTATTTACAGCAATTGGATCTTTTCCTTATCCAAAGCAAACTCAATTTATGAGCAAGAAAAAAGAAGAAATGTACTACTATTTATATTTGTGGTAGAAAAACACATATATTCAGTCCTTATCTAAATGAAAAGCAACACACAATTTACTTATTGAGTTCTTGTATTTTTTCACATTCATTTTCTAATTTTTTCATTTTTTTCTCCAAAAAATCAAGTAGCATTCAATTTCATAATGTCACATGATTATGTTATTTTTGTCATGTTTATGCACACAATATTATTGCAAAGGCAAATCAAATCATTTACAAAGACTCTGCAATTAAAAAGACACAATCTAATTACGGTGCATGTTATATACACGGTGAAGCAAAGCACATTTAGGCTTTTATGATCCTAATCCTACCATTGTTATTTCTTAGGGTAACACTAAATGTTACTCCTTAATGTGTTTCTTTGAAGGTGGTCCTTAAAACAATCTCGGCTCAGATATTTATTCTCCAAAAAGTTCTTGTTAGGCCTCTAGCTTCCTTTTGGCCCTAACAGTGAAAGTCCTTTCTTACTACTATTCTTTTTTAGACATTCTGAGTCCTGTGCAGGGTAAGGAAAGTGAATTGTGTGGGTGTGCCGACGCGTTTCGACCTTCGTGCTGGGGACCAAGAGGATTTCAAAGAAGGTCTTCCTCAGGGCTGGGACTTGGTGATAGGATTATCGTGATCTAATCTCTATTGAAGGTGCCGTGGTTGAAAGTCTATGTTTCATCTTTGATGTTTCATCTTCATGGGACACTCGGATTCTGTTTTTCTTCATTGGTTAATTGAGCCTTTGACGGGAAGTAACGGATGAAGCGACCCGGGTGAGAAACGAGAAGGAAACCAAAGAAGTTTTCGAGCCTCAAGGACAACGTATTCAAGAAAACAGAAGAAAAACAGAATCCGAATATAAAATAATTGTTTGTTTCAGTATTTTAGCACTTTTAGTCTTTTGATTGTTTCTCAGTATTCTCCAGAATTCTTTGCCAGGCAGCTATTATCCAAGTGTACTTGTAGTGATGTCATGGAGGTTTAAACAGTTCAGTTTTCACATCACACCAGTTCATCCAATGAAACATTCTGTACCTTGCTCATGTAGTATGTCCACTCAGGTGCAGAATATCTCTAACAAGGCACTCTTGCTCTTTTTGATCTCCTTGGTCTGTGTTGGTCTTTATCTGTGTCACTTCCACCGCTCGACTCTGGCTACTACTTGATAGTCGGTGGGATTCGATCAATTGATACACTTGCTTTTAATTTCCTTTGATTACTGCTTCATGGCCATTAAACCTCATGGGTAACTCTACTTGCTTCAGTGCTTCTTTCTACACCCGGATCCTCTGTCTGTACTGATGTTGTCTCAGTGAAGTTGAGATTTAATCTCTTCTTCTTCATCAGAGACGTCAATGCTTCTTTGTGTAATGACAGGTACTTGATTAGGTGCAACAGTGTGCCCTTTCTACCCACAGTTGCTGTTGTGAACTTGGTTTCACTCCTCTTTGTTGAGATTCAGCTTGTGGGGGTACAACCAACAGTGTTCTTTGTTCGGGCTCAAAGAATACAATTTCTTCATAAGGATTTGTCACCCTACTTGTGTTAGATTTATGCACCCAGTTTGGATCTCCGGTGTACTTGACAGCAGTGTTAGTGACCAAAATCACTTCCAACGGGCTCATATAGTTGAAAACTTTTTTCATTTGTAGGGGAACATCATAATCACATGTAGAGTCTACCCGTGCATACTCATTTGCTGTATTAACCTAGAAATGTTAGCATTGTAAAAATGTATTAACATGAATGTGTGATGTATTTAGGACATTGACAAGAAACATGAAGAATTACATTGAAAATGAATGTAACTAGCAGAAAATGTTTACGTGAAGAATTTGTGATGTGCACTGACAAATATTCAAGTATTAGTGTGTTTTAATAATCATGTTTTTTTTAATATGAATTGTTTATTTTAACTTTTTTAGTTTAAATTATACTTTTAACTTACCTCTTAACACTTCAAATTCCCATAATGTTGTTTTTTTATATCACTACTTCCCATGCGTGATTTTATATCCCTATGAATATTATCAAGTGTATTTGATGTTGCTGACTTTTTTCGCTTGATTCGAATTTTAATGTGTTGTAAATTTACATGTGCTTTATGGCTGTAATGGCCGCAATAAAGTTTTTTGATGATGATGATGAATAATCATGTTATTTCACATGTAAGTAAATGTATTAGTTTAAATTGCTTTAATGTTATATGAATTCGTAAAGCTTCCATAATGCATCCTTATGTTAGTTAAAATGCATAGGTCTGAAATTCAAGCCTCTGGAAACTCTTACTTTAGAATTAGGAGTTTGAAATTCATATATGCTGTGAAATCTGTTATTTCTCGCATGTTGTGTTGCAGGTGATAAAGCGCTCTTTTATATAAAATAAGGTCTCTGTTTTACTGGTTATGCAAGGTGGCATGAGTTGATAAAGAATGTTTCACACAAGAGAATGCCTGGGAATCAAGGACAAACTATTGCTAGTGCTTGTGCTAGTGAGGCACATGGTTGACATAATGGAAAAATACCTTCAGGACTGTACACAGAGCAGATGGTTTGACTCAAATTGCATCCTGGGAGTGCTACCTGTGAATAACTGGTTGATAGAAGTAAGGATAGTGCGCCACTTCTTCTTCCTTGCCTTTGGAGAGAGAGCATCCTAGAACAAGCTCTGTCTTTGGGAGCTTTATGCTGCTTGACCCATTGATCATGAAGAGACTTCTTAGGGAGACTCCACATGCTGACACCTTATATTCCTTCTGAAAATGCTTATGTAGGGATGTCACCTTAGTGCTAGAGTAGGGATAGATGTAATGCCTTTCACTCACCAACCCTTTATGAAGGGAAACTTAGACTCATGCTTCCCTATCTTCTGTATTGTACTTCTTGAACTACTTGTGGTGTATGTGCTGCACTGTCTGAACTGGGTGAGCAGATTTGGCTTCATGCAAATTCCTTTGTAGTTATATACCCTCATGTTGAGGTGTCTTTATGTTCAGTTATTTTTGTCTTTGTAATTAACCTAACTAACCTTAAGTAGTTGTCAGTGGGTTATTATGTATCAAGGAGAATTATTAGCTATTTGATTGTTTTCCTAATGACTTTCTTCCCTTTACACTTTCATGCTGTGAAAAAGAACCATCAGATTGTGACTATAGAACAGGCCTATAACTTATGGGCACGACCTGTTCAGAGCCTTTCCATCTCAGTTCCAGGTAAGTCTTCTGAACATGCTTCTTGATTATGACTCAGTCCCTGAATTGAGGTATGGCACTGTTTTCGTTGTAAATTTTGTGTAGTAGCTGCAACCTGGTGAGAGACAGAACACACTACATTAGGTAATCCTTTGCAGAATTTGAGTATCATCATATTGTTTGTGATCCTCACAAGCACATTTGCAGGTACAGCTAGCAGTCTCATGGCATGTCCCATGAGAATTTCATGTGGCGATAAAACAAGTTTTCCTGTCTGCAAAAATTCAAATACTAATCAGTACTAAAGGCAAAGCATCAGACCACTTCAGTGATGTTGAGGCACAAACCTTGGCCAATCGAAATATTAATGGTGCCATTCAGCTGCTCTATATTGCCAGAACCATCAAGTTTATAGGTACAGTGCTCTCTTTGTTCAATTTGTAGTGGTGTACATATCACCCTCAGGGCCTTATTGTTAAAGTGGGTTTCTCGATCTGATTCAAGAGAAACCGGCATACAATATTGTGGACTAAATTCTCACAATAACTGTTTAGCGACAATGAGGCTGTCACTTCTTCTGGTTGGGTAGCTTTTCACCCATCGCAAGAAGTTGCATTTGATTACCAGGACATATTTCAACCCGATGCAAACAGGCATCCCGATAACATCCATCTGCATTTTATTAAAGGGACCACCTGATCTCCCTAAGTGACATAGTGTAATAGCAGTTCTTCCCCTACATTCATTTGTTGACATTTCAAGCAACAATGGCACAGTACTATCAAAAGCATCCTAAAGCTGCGAATGAACCAATTGTGCCTGAATAGCCCTGTCTTGGCATCCCTTCCTAAATGTTTGTGTCCATGGAAGTGTGGTTTCATTGGAACCAGCAAACTATCAGATAACACTGGTCTCTCATCCGCTGACATGCAAATATCATGTTTATTTTACTCACATCCTTCTCAGATCCAACCTTGCTGTTCTGCTTCTGCAACATTTTTTCCACCCTTTTTAATGTTTCCCATGTGTCAGTTATCGACATCCTGCTAGAAAAAAGTGTCCTCAAATTCAAATGTTCCATTAAATGTGCAGGCCACTAGTGCACAATACCATGCAACCTTGTTGGCGTTTCTGTTTTCCGACAAAAATGTAACCATTGCCAGTCCAGTATGCTACACATTTATTTAACCACTGCAATTTCAACATATAATTGGAGAGCTTCCAAAAGGTTTTTCACATGCTCCCTGTTCCTCATAGAGATTCCAGAAGAACCATGAAACCTCTTTGTGACTACAATTGCCCAAAATCATGGACAACCTCAAAGCCATACTGACTATCTTTAAATATAGTAACTTTCATCAGAATGCAAGCTCTTGTAAGGAAAAATAATTCTGCAACTTGGGTTAAGCTAAAACCTCAAAGCCATGAAACTTTGGCATCATCTTTGATTGTACAGACAGCATAGGCTGCTCTCAGGATACCTTCATTCTGTCTCAAACATGAGTCATTAAAAAAAATGATTTCATTAGGTTCATTCCCGGGTTCACCTTACATGTCAGGTCTTGGTTTTGTACATTATCCCATGACAGGTAGTCAATTATTCTCAACGTCATTGTAAACTTCATCAGTTATAGGCAACTAATTTGATGAGTTTAAAATCTGGCAACTTTTCAAAGTCACAATCTCAGCAATTAGGATCCATTGTTCATAAACTGTTAGCGTATTGTGGGTCATATACTGGTTTTTGTTTGGGTCAACAATATTTCCATAGAGTGTGGTAATATTACAGTTAACACCTTGGCTGCTATTGTTATTCGTCCCCTGTGGTGGACCTCAATGTAAATGGGTGTGGTCATGACAAGCTCAGCTCGTCATGAGCACCCTAGAGGTATACTTCATGACGAGCTGAGCTCGTCATGAGAACCGGAGGGGTTAAAGGATGTTCCACCACTATTCCCTCACTCCTCTTGATATTAACACCCACTTCTTTTAGGCAGCTGGAAAGTCCGGCAGCCGCAGGGTCGTGTTGTAGAAAAGTATGTCACAAAGGTTTGAGCATCTCCATGGATTTGGGTAAGCACTGAGAGAGCACAGCTCCCACTCACAGCAAAATAGTGTTAACATCTTACTCTAATCAGGCATTGCTAGTGCTGTGGCACAGCAGAGACATTTCTGTCAGCTAAAGTTAAGCTTTCAAGCAATCATTGCCCCAAGGAAGTGAATAAGGAACATCTTTGTGTTCCAACCTCAGTAAAGGGTTAGCCAGTAGGCAAGAGCTTGGAATTCACTGCCTACAGTAGCCAACCAGTCCCAAAAAGATCCTGACTACCCTGTGTTCAAGGTGGATTTATCAGAAGAATTGTGTCCACTCTATCTTGTGACACCTTACTGTCCCCTTTCTCAATGTTGTGTCCCATATAGCAAACTTTCTTTTGACAGTATTGCAACATTCCAGGATGCACCTTATGTCCATTCTCAACCAGGTGATTTAGAAGTGCAATTGTATCCTGCTTGCAAGCTTCTTGTGTCTCTAATGGCACAAGTAGGTCATCCATATATTGCACAAGTACTAAATTATAGTACATCCGTAATGACTCTAGATTCCTTTTGAAAATCTGTTTAATGATGGAAGGACTCTCTGTATAATGGAAATAAGAAAAATACTTGACAGAGATCGATAACAGTAAACCATTCTGCAGTGGAATTTGAAAAAATGATAGGGCCTGGATTTGGTACCACGGGACAACATGGATTAACTATACTTTTAATTTTCAGAGATCCCATGCTATCCGAATTACTACCATTGGATGTCTGTTAACCCATAAGCGGGGAGTTGCATAGACTCCCAACCAATTCTCTCAAAATCCCTTTACTTAGTTTGTCTACTAATATATGTGTTATTCCTGAAATTATTTCTGTTGTCAAATTGTATGGTGGTGTTCTTGGATACACTGCATTTGGGTTTAGTGTGACTCGGACTGGTTCTACACCTTTGATTAGGCCAATATATTTTCCTGTGAAATCTCATACTTCTGAGTTCATGGTTCTTACTTGGAACAACCCTACAGCTGCACCTTGTCATGCCATGCTTAACTGAATATGCTCATCATGAGCCCAAACTCAACAACATCCAGTGTGCAATAAAGTGTGAAGTGTGACTTCTACAACAAATCTCTCCCTTTCAGGTTCACAGGACTTGTGTCACAAACAACAAACTTTCTTCAAATGAACCTATTTTTACAGGAACTTTCTCCGAAACTGGGTTTGTAATCTGCTTATTTAAAACTCCTACAACTTGAATCTTCTTTCCTGAGAGGTGTAGGTTTGGGACAACTGAAGTTCTAATAGTGGATTTGGTAGCCCCCAGTATCAATCAAAAATAATACTGGTTGCCTTTCACCTCACCTTCTATGAATGAATGACTCTGGTCTACCTCTATGACTGTGCCAAGCATACAATCTTCCCCCACCCTCAGGCACCAGCATTGGGAATTATGGGAACCAAAACAATCATTACCAAATGCAGGAAATTGTTGAAATGCGTTCTGATTTTGGTTCTGGAAGGGGTTTAAATTTGTCTTAGGCAACTGGCTCAAATTAAATCTAGGGTTTTCCATATTTGGTGGGACCATCTGCACTTGTGGGATTTGCATCATCAGGACCTGTTCTACATTAGCACTTGCTTCTGCTGAAATTGTACATTTTGCATTTGCATTTGGTTACCTCCCTACATTTGTAAATTTCCATTCACTCCATCAGTAGTAAGCCTACGCTCGCTCTTCCAGTGCCAGATCTTGTTATAATTGTGACATGGAGTCAGTCAGTCAGTCAAATACATTTCATTCGATTTGTTAAAATCATAAAAGGCATGAAAATTACAAGCATGCATAAAAACAGACAATTCAGATATTTACAAAATAGTGCAAAGCCCTTGTAGATAGAAGCCATACATTTAGTCAGGAATAAGGTAGCATAAAAAATGCGATTGATTAAGATAGAGCATTTGATGACACAGTTTTTGTCTTAATTCTACATGCCGCCGCTAAAAAACTGCCCACGCAATAAATAATGCGGGTATTACTCAACAACTGGAGATAAATAAGTGCGGGCCTGACTTGGCGAAAGCCGGCCTCTCTCAGGATCGGAAACAAATATTTTTTTCTTATGTCCGTGTATAACCCGCAAAACATGATAAAATGCATTGTATCTTGTTGAGAGAAGTTGTCGCAGCTACAAGGTGGGCCATGTTCTGGTTTGGCCCATGATTGGTAGCTACCCAAGGTAAAATGGATCAAATAAAATCTGAATTTGGACAATAAAAATCTATGAAAGGGTTTGGTTACAATACTAAGGTATGGCTCAAGAGAAGGGGAAATTGTTAACATGAGGTGCAATCTGACTGTTGGTTTCACCAATTCCTGCTCCTCACGAGTCAATCTTGCCCTATCTAAAAAATGAATCTTGATCCAGTTAATATCCTCCCTCCTAATACTAGATGGTAACAGAAAGAGCTCAGGGCGACCCAACTGCGTAAAGGCATTTCTCAAATAACCCAGCCAAGGTATATTTTTGGCATCATCCAGCGCCATTACATCAGTCAGGATGGCATGGTTCAGGGTTAATTCGTGGTTGAGCCATTTTTTGCCCAGAATGTTAATGGGGCCAAACTCAACCTATCTGTTACATAGTCCAGACCCACCTCCGAGTGAATCGAAAAGGTGGGAGAGTACTTAGGGACAGACAAAAGGGTTATCAAAAACCCATTTTCCACTCTTTGGATCTTATCTTGGGGCACATATCCCCACAAAGGTGAACTATAGGTGGCAATAGGAATGCATTTAGTATTGTAAACTTGTAAAAGAGCCTCCATGGGCCTAGCCCCTAACCTGTTTGCAAAACCCATAAGGGCGTACGCGGATCGAGCCATAGATATGCTTTTTGCCCTGACCTGGGGGGCCCATGAACCCCTCTCATCAAAGAGAACCCCCAGATAAGGGAAAACGGCAACACTTGAAACCACCTCGCCCTTACAAACAAAGGTTTTAGATTTGGACTTACGACCATGAAGGCTAACCACCATCGAATGGGATTTTTTTGCGTTTATCTTTAAATCCAACTGGTCCATAAAAGCCCCAAATAGATCCAACAGTCTCTGGAGTCCGATGCCAGTGCGCGCTATTAGTACTGCGTCATCCGCGTTTAGGAGAGCAGGTATTGTAACATCTCCTACACGCGGAACATCCACCCCTGCCTCCTCCAAAAGCATTCCCAAGCCGTTAATGTAGATAGTGAAAAGGGGGGGCCAGGATACAGCCCTGGCGCACTCCTTTCAATGATTTAAAACGACTCGTACACCTGCCTTCCTTAGTGACCCTAACCGAGGCAAACAAGTCCTGATGAAGGGACGCCATAAAATTAACAAGGTGCCTCTTTTCTCTCTGAACCCGAATTGGATGTTTGAAAGGCCCCCACTGCTCTGTATGTTGACCCTTAACTTGAGCAATAGAACTCTGCCTAGAATCTTAATCTCAGAGTCCAAGAGGGAAATGGGCCTGTAACACGCAGGGTCATCTCGCTGGCCCTTTTTAAAGATTGGCACAATGATTGAGGTGGCCCAGGTGGAAGGGAAAGTGTTTCCATTGGCGGCGCGGAAGAAATTAGTTAACACCTTTTCCCAAAGTTTCGATGAGTGTCTGTAAAAGTCGGCCGGTACGCCATCCGGCCCCGGCGCCTTATTTTTCGAAGTCTCTAGGATTGCTTTCTCCACTTCATCATAACTGAAGAGTAGAGGAGCAAGCTCAGAGGCCGCCGGGGGAAGACCTTGGGCGCTAGTGTCTGAGTCACCATAGACTTCTTTAAAGTGAAGAAGCCATTTCGCATCAGGGATGACGCAGTCCATAACCGAATTATCGGAGTCAGAGAAAAAGGGCTGATTGATTATGGCCCAGAACTGACTGCTGTCACGCAATACCTCTGTGGAGAGTAGTTTATCCCATGCTTCCTTTTTTATGGCGTTTTCCTGCCACTAATCGTTAACTTATATTCCTTCCTCAGTTTGACAATAGTGAGCGCATCTCTCGGGGTACAAGACAATGCCTGTTTAAGTGCCTTGTGGGCTCTTGAACAGTTAGAGTCGAACCATTTATGTTGTTTATTAGCTCTCTGACTCGGATAGGACATTAAGTCATTAGAGATTTGGGCACATATTGACTCCAAGGCCCCCCATAATTTCTAAGTTGAAAGCTTTTTGGTTTTGACAAAAGGCTATATTACCCTCGATCTTGGGGAGTACATTTTCAATAAAACTATTAGGGACCACCTTTGTCCACTTAAGCCTTCTCCCTTGGTCCGTAGGTACTAAGGCGACCTCCGTTCGGTAGGGGCAAGACTTGTAGCCCATAAGGTCTCCCCAGGACAACTCAAGCAACACCGGGTTGTGATCACTGTATATCGAAACGATTACGTTGTACTTCACAACCCTGTGTAAGATGCCTGGACTCAGAAAGATGTAATCCAATACTGAGCCATGATCGGTGCCCTTATAGGTGCTGATTCTTGTCTCGGCATCAGTGTTAATCGGTTCAAAAAAAGTTAAATTTAGCCAACAGGTCCTCAAGAGCCTCTCCTGACTTAGGGGTCGATTACGATGGCGGACGGAAGGACGACCGCAGGCCTGGAGTAGGCGGAAAATGCCTTTTTACAGTCCACCAGCAGCGGTCAGTCCGTCCGCCATATTAGGATGGGAAACACAGTCAAATGTCCGTACGCTGCGGAAGAGCACGCACCACCGCAGAACTACACCCAACCCCGCGGCGGACGGAACCAATCCAGAGACACCGCCGTACGGAATGACGTCTCCGACCGTCCTCTAAATCACGATGGCGGAAAACACACAGCAAATCGCTGCGGAAAAACAACATGCCTGAACACGGCGGATTCACCACAGCAGAGAGACAACACATTGCAGAGATACCCACCACAAGCAGATCGCCATCATGGACCCAGCGCTACACGCATTTCCGATACTCTTCGTGCTCCACCACCAGCAAGTCATGGACCGTCGCCGACGACGATGCAGGTACGCCAACACACCAATTGCTGTCGGAAGGGGAGTACCCTCCGGGACCGTGACGTGGGGAGGGTCATGTTTGGGAAACAGCATTTACGAGATCACCAATATATCAACAATGCAAGAAGACAACCAGGAATGACAACGACAAACCACTACACATGATTTACTAGATTTATTGCACATAATAGGGGTGTAATCCTAGAGTAGCCAAGAGCATGGACACTGGATAGAACAGAGCAGGTACATCAGAGGTAGCACATGAGAGGGCACAATGCAGTATCAGAACAGCAACAGGGCAGTGTCCATAACAGAGCAGGTACATCAGAGGCAGCACATGAGAGGGCACAATGCAGTATCAGAACAGCAACAGGGCAGTGTCCTTAATAGAGCCGGTACATCTGAGGCAGCACATGAGAGGGGCTAAGTGCATCAACAGTCCATGGCAAGGCACAGGTACATCTGAGGCAGCACATTAGAGGGCACAATGCAGTATCAGAACCGCAACAGGGCAGCGTTCACAACAGAGCAGGTACATCTGAGGCAGCACATGAGAGGGGCTAAGTGCATCAACAGTCCATGGCAAGGCACAGGTACATCTGAGGCAGCACATGAGAGGTGGAACGAGCATCAACTGTCCATGGCAAGGCACAGAGCAGGTACATCTGAGGCAGCACATGAGAGAGGCTAAGTGAATCAACAGTCCTTGGCAAGGCACAGAGCAGGTACATCTGAGGCAGCACATGAGAGGGGCTAAGTGCATCAAAAGTCCATGGCAAGCCACAGGCACATCTGAGGCAGCACATGAGAGGGGGAACGAGCATCAACAGTCCATGGCAAGGCACAGAGCAGGTACATCTGAGGCAGCACATGAGAGGGCACAATGCAGTATCAGAACAGCAACAGGGCAGCGTTCATAACAGAGCAGGTACATCATAGGCAGCACATGAGAGTGCACAATGCAGTATCAGAACAGCAACAGGGCAGCGTTCACAACAGAGCAGGTACATCTGAGGCAGCACATGAGAGGGGCTAAGTGCATCAACAGCCCATGGCAAGGCACAGGTACATCTGAGGCAGCACATGAGAGGGGCTAAGTGCATTAACAGTCCATGGCAAGGCACAGAGCAGGTACATCTGAGGCAGCACATGAGAGGGGCTAAGTGAATCAACAGTCCATGGCAAGGCACAGGTACATCTGAGGCAGCACATGAGAGGGGCTAATTGCATCAACAGTCCATGGCAAGGCACAGAGCAGGTACATCTGAGGCAGCACATGAGAGGGCACAATGCAGTATCAGAACAGCAACAGGGCAGCGTTCATAACAGAGCAGGTACATCATAGGCAGCACATGAGAGTGCACAATGCAGTATCAGAACAGCAACAGGGCAGCGTTCATAACAGAGCAGGTACATCTGAGGCAGCACATGAGAGGGGCTAAGTGCATCAACAGTCCATGGCAAGGCACAGGTACATCTGAGGCAGCACATGAGAGGGCACAATGCAGTATCAGACCAGCAACAGGGCAGCATTCACAACAGAGCAGGTACATCTGAGGCAGCACATGAGAGGGGCTAAGTGCATCAACAGTCCATGGCAAGACACAGGTACATCTGAGGCAGCACATGAGAGGGGGAACGCGCATCAACAGTCCATGGCAAGGCACAGAGCAGGTACATTTGAGGCAGCACATAAGAGGGGCTAAGTGCATCAACAGTCCATGGCAAGGCACAGAGCAGGTACATCTGAGGCAGCACATGAGAGGGGCTAAGTGCATCAACAGTCCATGTCAAGGCACAGAGCAGGTACATCTGAGGCAGCACATTAGAGGGGCTAAGTGCATCAACAGTCCATGGCGAGGCACAGGTACATCTGAGGCAGCACATGAGAGGGGGAATGAGCATCAACAGTCCATGGCAAGGCACAGAGCAGGTACATCTGAGGCAGCACATGAGAGGGGCTTAGTGCATCAACAGTCCATGGCAAGGCACAGGTACATATGAGGCAGCACATGAGAGGGGCTAAGTGCATCAACAGTCCATGGCAAGGCACAGAGCAGGTACATCTGAGGCAGCACATGAGAGGGGCTAAGTGCATCAATAGTCCATGGCAAGGCACAGAGCAGGTACATCTGAGACAGGACATGAGAGGGCACAATGCAGTATCAGAACAGCAACAGGGCAGCGTTCACAACATAGCAGGTGCATCTGAGGCAGCACATGAGAGGGGCTAAGTGCATCAACAGTCCATGGCAAGGCACAGGTACATCTGAGGCAGCACATGAGAGGGGGAATGAGCATCAACAGTCCATGGCAAGGCACAGAGCAGGTACATCTGAGGCAGCACATGAGAGGGCACAATGCAGTATCAGAACAGCAACAGGGCAGCGTTCATAACAGAGCAGGTACATCATAGGCAGCACATGAGTGGGCACAATGAAGTATCAGAACAGCAACAGGGCAGTGTTCATAACAGAGCAGGTACATCATAGGCAGCACATGAGAGGGCACAATGCAGTATCAGAACAGCAACAGGGCAGCGTTCCCAACAGAGCAGGTACATCTGAGGCAGCACATGAGAGGGGCTAAGTGCATCAACAGTCCATGGCAAGGCACATGTACATCTGAGGCAGCACATGAGAGGGCACAATGCAGTATCAGAACAGCAACAGGGCAGCGTTCACAACAGAGCAGGTACTTCTGAGACACACATGAGAGGGGCTAAGTGCATCAACAGTCCATGGCACAGAGCACGTACATCAGAGGCAACACAAGTACGTGGGTCAAGCGCACCGTACCAAGGACATTAATAATGCAAGGCTGGTTACAATGGACAATCTAGACACCAAGTCAAATGACATGTGAGTGATGGGAGCTACACCTCACAGCACAGATTTTGGTGGACTGCTTGACCTAGTCGCCTCGGACACACTGCCAGCACCAGAAACAGGAGTGTGAGACACAGCCTCAGCTCTAGTGACTGACACATGAGCCATAGACCCAGACACACTGCCAGAACCAGAAACAGGAGTGTGAGACACAGCCACAGCTCTAGTGACTGACACATGAGCCATAGACCCAGACACACTGCCAGCACCAGAAACAGGAGTGTGAGACTCAGCCACAGCTCTAGTGGCTGACACCTGAGCCATAGACCCAGACACACTGCCAGCACCAGAAACAGGAGTGTGAGACACAGCCACAGATGTAGTGACTGAGCCATAGACCCAGAGACACTGCCAGCACCAGAAACAGGAGTGTGAGACACAGCCACAGCTCTAGTGACTGACACATGAGCCATAGACCCAGACACACTGTCAGGACATGTCCCTGTACAGTGACCAACAAATACCATGGCAACATCTGAGACATGAGTGTGGCGGACACACACAGTGCCAGTACCTGAAACAAGAGAGGGCACAACTAACACAGTGCTACTACATGAGGCGTGACATGGGAGCTGGGGACAGCTGTCCTAGAGCGACATTGGGGTGGTCAGGTGTCACTGGTGTGTGTCTCTGTTTCTTTGGGATATGTAGGGGCACACAGGACATGACTGGACTGGTAAGTGGATTGGCCTCATCAGAAACATCACCCATCAAAGGTTGTTCATGTGCTGGTGGGGGTCTGCTCTCTGGGGACGTGCTGGACCCTGCTTGACGTTTGCTGTGGCTCTGCCTTCTGCCCTCTGCATCACGTGTAATGGGGGATGCAACAATAGTGTACTCCTTCCTCTGCCTCGGCGGGGTGTGGATGAGAGTAGAGGTATGGGGGACTCCACCGCTGACACATCTGTTTTACGTTCCTTCAACAACATCAGCCTCAGGGCAGCCAGGGGTGATGTATGCCTGTCCTTGATGGAGCTCGTGACCATGGGAGAACCATTGGGCCTGGGATGTGCCTCGGCCGTAGGAGGTGTCCTGTCTCTGGTATGTCCCTGATCCCTGGGCAGTTCTCTGTCCCTGGTAATAGGCTTGTCCTTTGTAGTGTCCCTGTCCATTGTAGTGTACCTGTCCTTTGAAGCGACCTTGTCCTTGGGAGTGTCCTTGGCCTTGGGAGCTGCCCCTTCCTTTGTAGTGTCCTTGTCCTTGTGAGTGTCCCTGGCCTTTGGAGGTGCCCTCTCCTTTGTATTGTCCTTGGTAGTGTCCCTGGCCTTGGGAGGTGCCCTTTCCTTTGTAGTGTCCTTATCCTTGTGAGTGTCCCTGGCTTTGGGAGCTGCCCTTTCCTTTGTAGTGTCCTTGCCCTTGGGAGTGTACCTGGCCTTGGGGGGGGTGCCCTTTCCTTTGTAGTGTCCTTGTCCTTGGGAGTGTCCCTGGCCTTGGGGGGGATGCCCTTTCTTCTGTAGTATCCTTGTCCTTGGGAGTGTCCCTGGCCTTGGGAGTTGCCCTTTCCTTTGTAGTGTCCTTGTCCTTTGGAGTGTCCCTGGCCTTGGGAGTACCTTTTGAGGGGGATGCTTGTGTTACAGGTGAATCCCTGTCCCCCAACACCCCTTGAGGATCCTGTGTGTCAACTCTAAGGTAGCTGATGTCGTGTTTGGTCATAGATTTCCTTGTCCTAGGGGATGGTGTCTGTGCCCTCCGTGCCCTGCCTTGCTCCCTGTGGCTGCTTCTAGTGCAATAACCCGAAAATGAGGCCTGCTCTGAAATGTCACTCTCCCCTGAGACGCCAAGTGGTGTGGATGGGGGAACTGAAGTAGAACCTTGTCCATGCGACTGTACAATGGCTGCAGATACTGTGTTTGCTAATGACTGAACTGTTCTGTGGAGACCAGCAACATCGCCATGCATCCCCTCCATGAATGCTACCACCTGCCCCAACTTCCTATTGTGGTCTTGGAATGCATTGATCATGTTGGTCTGCCCTACACACAGCTGTTGCAGCAGATCAACAGCCTCAGCACAAAGTGCACTTTGTGTCACAGGGGCAGGGGCAGCGGTGCCTGCACCGAAGGCAACTCTGCTCCCCTTACTCTGGCGAGCACGAGCAGTACTTGTTGCAGTTGGTGGCAGTGTGGGCCATGTGTGCTGTGTACCGACTGAAGTTGTTGATTGCCCACTCCCTGTGTCTACCAACAGTGCTGACTCACCAACACTGTCTGAAGATGAGGACGATGTTGTATCCACATGTGACTCCTCAGGGACAGTCCTGTCCCCCTCTCCGGGGCTGCTCTCTTCAGTCTCAGTCTGTGTGTGTGTGATCTCGGATCCGGAAGCATTGGCACCACTCATCTCAGTCGTCTGTTGTTCAGTGCCCTCTCCCAAATCTGAAAGAGAGAGAAAAGATGTTTACCTAAGTGCCACACTCACGTACTGAAGGTTACAAAATCACAATTTTCCTCACAGTCGACTAACATGTAACACCCATCCTGCACACGAACCACCCCTAACAGACATCCTCATGTCAAAGAACCGTGGGTGCCTGTGAAACATGTACATCAAACAAACAGGGCAAGTGCATGCAGACCACCACACATGTGATGCCATGGGACCACAGACCTCAACGGCATGTCCTGGGACCCTGCACTACAATGCAACTGGTATGTCCACCTGGCGGACATGGATGCCAACGCTCACTCCGCTAATGGCACCAACATGCAATTGCAGCACAACATATACACCACAGATGTCACTACTGTGCCTGAGTAGCAATACATACATGCACTCACAAGTCACAAACCCATTCAGTGTGCTTACCGCTAGTTTGCTGTTGATCCCCTCTCAGCCGTGCGGACAGGTCGGGATGTGTCACAGCTATGATACGGTGCATTAGAGGGGTCATGGTACGTCGTGTAAGCCGGGTTGATCTTGGAATCAGGCCCAGTGTCATCTCCACCACATTCTTGCTGAGCCTGGAGATGTCGTCCCAGCGCTTGTGGCAGTGTGTGTGTCATCTATTGCACACCCCCACTGCCCGTACATCACGTGCTATGATCCTCCACATGGCCTTGCAAAGGTGCAGCTTGACCTACCATGATGGGAGACAAGAGGGGAAGGTCAGTGGACAGTTGGACATTCACAAACATAATAGCAACACGTATCTTTCAGCAGCCATGCACAGTACAACACATGTGAAGGTCCCACAGCACACCGCCAAACTAGCAGAAGCCAGGAGTCAGTGACTACCTCATGAACACCAACATGTCCCCCTCTGCACTTACCACCTGTCCGGGGGCACCGTAGAGCCGTTCATAGTGGCGGAGCACACCGTCCACAAGGACATCCAGCTCTGCTGCGGTGAAGGGACGGGACCGGATCTCTCGCAATCTCGACATGGCAAGGTCCGGGACTGTGGCACTACAGCAGCAGTTGTTGGATAGCTCAGCAGCAGCAGGTCTAGGTGATGGGTGCAGGCAGCAGTTGTTGGATAGCTCAGCAGCAGCAGGTCGAGGTGATGGGTGCAGGCAGCAGTGGCTGGAAGCAGTGAATGTGTGCTGCTGAAATTCACTCATTTATAGGGCCCTGAGCTCACATCAGTGGCACACCTCTGCAGCAATTGGTTTTCCCGGGATGCCTCATTCAAAATGAACCAATGCCTGGCCCTGGTGTGGCGGGGCTCGGCTTCCGCTATTTTTGAATGCGCTTACGCGGCCCGCGTTACCTGTTCCCATTGGCTACATGTGCACGGACCGTCACGGTCACACACCGGCAACCGCATGTGCGCGCTACCGCGATGGTGCATCCTTTGAAATTATTCACTCACTGGCGTCGCTATGGCGGAGCACGCATTCAGCGGGGGCAGGGCAGGCTAACCCATACATTTGAATATGCAATTGTAAATGGCAGTTGGTCCCCCCCCCTTACAGTCACATTGCAGCACCCACCGCAGACCGCCGGGTGCTGCCCGGTCACCCACCGCCAGTTGCTGCCTGGTCACCCACCGCCGGTTGCTGCCCGGTCACCCACCGCCGGTTGCTGCCCAGTCACCCACCGCCGGGTGCTGGCCGGTCAACCACCGCCCTGTGCATTGCGGTCACCCTGGCATGGATGGCCCAGGCCGGTCACCCACCGCCGGGTGCTGGCGGTGGGTGAGCGCTCTGTGCATTGCGGTCACCCTGGCACGGATGGCCCAGGCCGGTCACCCACCACTGGGTGCTGCATGCTCACCCACTGCCGGGTGCTGGCCGGTCACCCACCACCAGCACCCGGCTGTGGTTGACTGGGCATCACCCGGCGGTGGGTGACCGGCCTGGGCCACCGGTGGGTGGCTGACCAGCACCCGGCGGTGATTGAACGGGCAGCACCCGGCGGTGGTTGACCGGCCTGGGCCGGCGGTGGGTGACCGGCCAGCACCCAGCGGTGGTTGACCTGCCAGCACCCGGCGGTGGTTGACCGGGCAGCACCCAGCGGTGGTTGACTGGCCTGGGCCGGCGGTGGGTGACCGGCCAGCACCTGGCGGTGGGTGACCGGCCTGAGCCGGCGATGGGTGACCGGCCAGCACCTGGCAGTGGTTGACCGGCCCGCACCGGGCAGTGGTAGACCGGGCAACACCCGGCGGTGGTTGACCGGACAGCACCCGGCGGTGGTTGACCGGCCAGCACCCGGCAGTGGTTGACCGGCCAGCACCCGGCGGTGGTTGACCGGGCAGCACCTGGCGATGGGTGACCGGGAAGCACCCGGTGGTCTGCGGTGGGTGCTGCAATGTGACTGTAAGGGGGGGTACCAACTGTCATTTCCACTTGCATATTCAAATGTATGTGTTAGCCTGTACCACCCACGCGGAATGCGTGCTCCACCATTGTGATGCCAGTGAGTGATGTTTTTTAAAAGATGCACCGTCGCGGTAGTGCGCACATGCGTTTGACTGGGTGTGACCTTTATGGTCCTTGACCATGCAGCATATGTCATGCACAATTGCAATATCAAGGATCATCTCCTGTGTTGGGGGAAGGCGTACCCGGATGGCGTGTGTACACACACTGCATGTCTCCGCACACATGTAATGTTCATAGTTGTACATGTGTGTCAGGACATGTCCGGAGTGCATCAAGAATCATGATGTCAAGTAAATGGCCAGTGTCCACGTGTGTCATTCAAGTCTATTTGTTGCATGTGTGGTCATACTATTGACCTTGCCAGTGGTTAACAAAGGCCAGTGATGTGCACCCAAGTTGCGTCAGATCTGCATGGCGATGTGTTGATGTCTTGGTTTTGCGGACACACGTTTCCATTTGTACACATCTACACAGTACATCAAGGTTGTGTACCGACACTCAGAAGTTGATGTGAGTGTGTGGTTTGTGTGTGCAAGTAGCAATGATGGGGGTATACATGCATTCTATGTATGCGTATCTGTGTCGCCTGTTGTGTGCCCATGCATGTCATGTGAGGATGCACAGCACTGAAGGTGGGGTCATGGGTGCATGAAGACAAGGAGGGTGTGTTCCATGTTCGTGTCGTGTGTGCACGTCCATGTGTGTCTGTGGGGACGCTTGTCCACACTTGGGCCCTCAATCATGTGTTGTTGGCAGTTCTTTCAACATGTGTGCAAGTTAAATTGGACATGTTTGCACAGAGGATGTTGTTTGTGGGTGAACATTGTGTGTGTAGTTAGCTGTAGTGCCTTATATATTGGCCACACATTGAGTCAGTGCTTGTTCTCTCATTATCCCTAGGTCACTCCCACAGAGGCATGATTCTAAAGAACATTGATCCCTGCACCTGGTAGTGACAACTTATAAGACAAACATGTGATTAAAACATGGAGGTCACACAGCATTGAGTGTTTACATGGTGTTTATTAACAGGTTGTGGATTGATGTTAGTGCATATTTACAAGTAGGTGTTGGGGGAAGTGAGAGTTGAAGATCATGGCAGATGAAAACTCTGTGGGGACACCACATTGTGTATTGTACACCTAGTCCAACAGACGTGTGCCAAGGCTTGGCATTGTGGGACAAGATAGTTCGCAGGGTGAATGGCAGGCACAAGGAAGAGTGAAGTCAGTGGCGGCCCCTCTTCGAGCGGGTGGATGGTGCATTGCCACTGCTCTCAGCTGGATCCAGCCTTGGACGGCCCCTCCGTCTTGGAGCCGGAGCAGAGACAGCTGTGGGGGCAGGTTGGTCAGTGGCCTCAGGTGATGGTGGCGGTGGTGTTGATGACCTGTCCCGCTGGGCACTTGGGTGAGGGGGAGGTGGTGTGGCGGGGGATAACCACTCCCTCCAAAGAGCATTTTGCTGCCCCATGAGGTCGACACTTGGCCAATGCGAGTGTCAATGGACCGCAACAGCTGGCATCTCTGTAGCGAGTCTTGGTGGGCCCGATCTGACTGTGCTGCGACCGCTCATAGGAGGCATGGACTCGGGCGATGGCATCCAGGGTCTCCGTCCCAGGATGGGATGGGTCTCGTTCACCACCTCGCCTAGAACCTGCACTCCTGTTTGTGAGCTGTGGCCTCACCTGTGTCCTCTCCCGTCCACTCTCCCTGCTAGCCTGAGATGTGAATGGCCCATCATTGGCCGATGGGTCAGGCAGGGTGGCACAGGCAGGAGTGGTGGTGGTGGTGGTGGTGGTGGTGGTAGCTGCACAGCTCACACTGGCAGGTGTTGGTCTTGTGACACTGGCCAAGGTGGTGAAGGCCGGGATGTCCTGGGAGCCTGATGGCACTGGGAGTGTGCTGGGGCCAGCATCGTCCTCTGCACCCGAGGTGTCAATGGGATCCTTATCAGAGAGTCCGGGCTGTGAGGGGGGCGACTGTTGCTGGCGGTTGCTGCTTTTGCCTATCAAGTTGCAATCACCTGAGGGACACGAATTTCAGTATCAATGCTGTGGACATGACATGCTTTTGGTTGTCACATTACAAATCACTATGGTATCAGGACATGGTTGTTGTTGTCATCATGTTTTTGTGGTTGACAGTACAGGGCAATATGGTGGCGTGGAGGTGGAGAGACAATACTTGGATTTGTGTGGTCCGGTCCTGCTATTGGATGGTGCCCCTGTGAAGATGTCTATGTACCTGTAAGTTTGAAGGAGGAGATGCACTGGTCAGCAAATGGTGGGCGGACTCCATCTTGCTCTGGGATGAGACATGGGGGCCCGTTGGGAGGTGTAGTGCTGGTCTCTCACACCCCCCACCCACCTCTCTCACAACACCACCCACCAACACCTTCCCTGTAGACATGGGGGCCTGTTGGGAGGTGTAGTGCTGGTCTCTCACACCCCACCCACCTCTCTCACACCCCCACCCATCTCTCTCACACCCCCCACCCACCAACACCCTCCCTGTAGACATGGGGGCCTGTTGGGAGGTGTAGTGCTGATCTCTCACACCCCCACCCACCTCTCTCACACCCCCCACCTATCTCCCTCACACCCCCCACCCACCAACACCCTCCATGTAGACATGGGGGCCTGTTGGGAGGTGTAGTGCTGGTCTCTCATACCCCCACCCACCTCTCTCACACCCCCCACCCACCAACACCCTCCCTGTAGACATGGGGGCCTGTTGGGAGGTGTAGTGCTGGTCTCTCACGCACCCCACCTACCTCTCTCACACCCCCACCCACCTCTCTCACCCCCCACCCACCAACACCCTCCCTGTAGACATGGGGGCCTGTTGGGAGGTGTAGTGCTGGTCTCTCACACCCCCACCCACCACCACCCTCCCTGTCAACATGGGGGCCCATTGGGAGGTGTAGTGCTGGTCTCTCACACCCCCCACCCACCTCTCTCACACCACCACCCACCAACACCTTCCCTGTAGACATGGGGGCCTGTTGGGAGGTGTAGTGCTGGTCTCTCACACCCCCCACCCACCTCTCTCACACCCCCACCCATCTCTCTCACACACCCCACCCACCAACACCCTCCCTGTAGACATGGGGGCCTGTTGGGAGGTGTAGTGCTGGTCTCTCATACCCCCACCCACCTCTCTCACACCCCCCACCCACCAACACCCTCCCTGTAGATATGGGGGCCTGTTGGGAGGTGTAGTGCTGGTCTCTCACACACCCCACCTAGCTCTCTCACACCCCCCACCCACCTCTCTCACCCCCCCACCCACCAACACCCTCCCTGTAGACATGGGGGCCTGTTGGGAGGTGTAGTGCTGGTCTCTCACACCCACCACCACCCTCCCTGTCAACATGGGGGCCTGTTGGGAGGTGTGGTGCTGGTCTCTCACACCCCCACCAACCTCTCTCACACCCCCCACCAACCAACACCCTCCCTGTAGACATGGGGGCCTGTTGGGAGGTGTAGTGCTGGTCTCTCACACCCCCCACCCACCACCACCCTCCCTGTAGACATGTGGGCCTGTTGGGAGTTGTGGTGCTGGCTGCTTTGACAACATGCAAGGCTGGTAACGTAGGAGGCAACATTTGTGTTTGTTCATGGTGAGTGCATTTGAGCCCAGGACTTCACATTTGGGTGACTATGTGGCCCACATGCATGGATTGGTGCATGAGGGATGTGTCTTGGCAGTTGTGCAAGGCAGACCATGGCAGTGTGATAGTGGTCATTGCTTTGTACTTACCACCTCTAGTCCCTCTTCGATTCCTTCCAGACTCTCAGGGTGCAGTATGCCCAGTGCCTTCTCCTCCCATTCAGCAAATGGTATAGGCTCCAGGGGAATGCGGCCGCCAGTGTGGTATGCCCGCAGGTGGTTCTTGGCCCTGATGCCTTTCACCCTTGTCTTGAGGTCGTGCCACCACCTCTGGATCTCGAGTTTGGTGTGTGGCACGGTCCCTGACGCATTGACTCTGGTCACTATCCTGTCCCACATGTTTGTTTTCAATGCCAAGGTGGTCTGCTGGGCTAGGGTACCGAACAGATTTGGTTCAACACGGATGATTTCATCCACCATGACCTTCAACTCACTGTCTGTGAACTTGGGGTTATTCTTGGGTGCCATGGTGTGTGATGTGCAAGGTGTGTGTGTGGTGGGGTGGGGTGTGCAGGTATGTGGTGTGTAGGAATGGTGTTGTGGGGGTTTGTGTGGTGGGTGTGTTTGTGTGCAGGTTGTATGTGTGTTTGTGTGTGTATGCTGTTTGTGGTATTCTGCCTCTTTCTTGCTGCTATGCTGTGATGCAAAGGATTGTGGTAATGGGAGGGATTCTTTTTATACTCTGTGTGGTGGTTGTGTGCCAATGGTTGTTGCCAGTCAGGTGTTCTGTGGGTGTGGTGACTTGGGTGCATTTTTCGTGGGTTGGGAGGGGGTGTCATTGGGGCGTGTAGTTGTTGGGGGTGGGTGTTTCAGGTGGGTGTGTGTCCTGTTTAGTGTGTTTTCTATTTACTTCCGTCAGCCATTTTGAAATTGGTTTGACCGCAAGTATGGTGTTCGTTTGGTCCTTCCGCAGTCAGGCTCCGTTTGTCGTAGTATTGTTTCCTGCGGCGGTCGAGGGAGGTGGTGAGTTCCGTTGGAATGGCTGCGTTATCCTAATCGTGCGGCCGGAACCTCCGCAGGTATTGTGGCTGTTGGGCCTGTTTCCGCGGTCATGTTCGTCCGCGGCGGAGGATGTTTCTTTGGTTCCGTCCGCTTACGGTGGTCTTTGATGTCATCCGACCGCCGCGGACGGTGTTTGATGTGCTGCGTCTGCCGCGGTCGGTGTTTTTTGACAGATTTATCCTAATCGCTACCGCGAATTATCCGCGGTGCGGTCAGGAGTGTTTTTGCCGTGACCATGGCAGACGGGACACGTTTCCGTCCGCCATCCTAATATGCTTCTTAGTGTGCTCAAAATGGGGGATCATCATGCCTTTTGGTCCCTCATACTCTCCTGTATGGCATAGATCACTACAGGGATGAATGTTAAAATCGCCCATTAAAATGAGCTCGAAATTAGAGTAATTTTTTATACTGAGGTTTAATAAAAACTGTTCCAGGGCGACCAAGTGTTCGTTCCCCTCGTCCCTTGCCCAGGAATTATAAAAATTAATAAAAATAAATTCACGGGTAGGGGAAATTACCCATTCCACAATTAGAAGGTTAGGAGAACCCAACTTGATCTGGTTTAAAGTCCCCAAGAGTTTTAATGAAAAATGGAAATGAGGCCGCCCTTTGCTCTGCCCGCGCTACTTGAGGTGGCTGGAACAGCAAAACATGTAAAACCGTCCAACCAAAAGCTGGGAGAGGGGTCCCATGATTCTTGGATAGCTATAATATCGTGACAGGCAATAAAATCTACCCGGGCTGTATCCACCCTTTTCGCTCTAATACCAGCGACATTCCAAGTGATAATTTTACCAGCCGCTGTCACCTCGAAGTTGAGAGGTTCGCATATGGCGAGCGTCATTGTGGCTAACTGTCAGTCAATTTCCTCTATATCTGAAAGGGGGAAGAACCGGTTCCTCAGCACCGGCCCAGACCCCACGCCAGCTATATGAGGTCTCTGAGGATGGGGTGCCGTCGGGGTACTTTGGCCCCCCATTGTGGGAAGTGAACATAGATTTCTACCTGAACTGACATCTCCTGATGTAAAACTCCGATCCTTTGTCAGCCATGGCTGGACGACGAGCCCCTTGATGTACGTCCTTGGGTGGGTAGAGGGAATCAGAGGGAGGATAGAAAAAACCTAGGGGAACTGGTCTCATAAAACCAGTATCTGAGATCGCAGAGCCATCCCAGACTAATCTGTCGGCCAAATCAGGGCTATCGAAATTTATTATGACACAATCCCCCCAATGAGTTTAGTACGAATTTCCAATCCAGCCCACCCTTCTTGCCATAATTATCCTATTAGAGCTATTAGAGATATTTATCCCTCCACAACAGGATTCGGCACACCATTCTCTGGCCTTTTGTATTAGGTCAGACACGGGTTCGGTCTCTCCCTTGTTAAGTGGGGCCACTCCGGTGAATATAGCAACTAGGGGAGCGGACTCCGGGGGCAGGTCTAGTTTTAATTGGCAACCCCTAACCCGTGTATTGATGGGTGGATGGAGTAAATGAACATAGTTGTCTCAAGGACTTGGAATGGGATGACTAGTCTCTGGTCTATTAGAAACTGCACTAAAGTCCAGAGTCTCAAGATTGTCAGTGGCCATCCCATTATTGGTCAGCATTGGCTCAAAAGGTTTAACTACATCAGTAACTCTATTGCCTGGGGGTGCCGTGACCACCCTCGGGAGTTCCTGGACTGTAGCCTGTTTGTTAACCAGTGTGTCAATAAGGGCACATTTCTTTAAAAGACCAGCAAGGCAAGTGTTCAATGTGTCCACAATGTCTTTTGCTCGCCCACTAGCAAATGTTCAATACGGGCAATAAACAGAGCCTCTAACTGGTCGCCAAGAATGCCCTTCGACCCAGGTACAGTGTTCAGAGCGCGTTCGGCCTTCTTCCTCCTTTTAGGGTTCACCTTTGAATCGTGGCCTCTCGCCTGGATCCGCTGGGGCGGAGGCGGAGCAGGGGGATTACCGGACGAAGGTGGAGCAGTGGTAGCTGCGGTGGAATTAAGATTCAACACAACCACCTCTGGCTCTAGTGGGATGTGCCGAGCTTGCGGAATGTCAATATCCTGGAATATGATCGGAATGGAGGGGGATACTAGACCCAGCTCCTGTCCGGCATTTGCAATTTCCTTGGAGAGGGCCCCAACAGCTGAGGAAAGGTAGAAGATGATTGACTCTGAATGTCTCGGTACTTTGGCCTTCTTCCCCCCTCCTCAGCGTTTGTTAAGTTCTTACGCTTACCCATAGTTGGTTGTTAGATGGCTGGCCCAGCCCTGCCTCCTCCTGCCCCGGACGGCCACAGACACCCACCCTTTGCCCGGGCTTAGCCCGGTGCTGCCCGCGCACGTCCCGCGCCGTGGGAGTGTAAAGATGGCTAAATACACAAAGGGGGAAGGGCGGAATGTCAGGTGCTGCCCCTCAGGCTTCTGGGTGCTTTAATGTCCTACGCTGCTGCGCTGCCCCAGCTACCGTCACTCGACACCGGCAATGCGTCTCCCGCAAAGCGGGAGGCGCGAGAGGTATTTGGCTCCTGGTGGGAGGGGCGGGATGTCAGGTGCTGCCCCTCAGGCTTCTGGGCGCTGTAGTGTCCTGTGCTGCCCCAGCTACTGGCACTTGACACCGGCTTCCCGGGAGACGCAATATGTATTTGGCTCCTGGTGGGAGGGGCGGGATGTCAGGTGCTGCCCTCAGGCTTCTGGGCGCTGTAGTGTCCTGCGCTGCTGCGCTGCCCCAGCTACCGGCACTCGACACTGGCGATGCGTCTCCCGCGTAGCGGGAGGCACGAGAGGTATTTGGCTCCTGGTGGGAGGGGCAGGATGTCAGGTGCTGCCCCTCAGGCTTCTGGGCGCTGTAGTGTCCTGCGCTGCTGCGCTGCCCCAGCTACGGCACTCAACACCGGCGATGCGTCTCCCGCGAATCAGGAGTCGCAAGAGGTATTTGGCTCTTGGTGGGAGGGGCGGGATGTCAGGTGCTGCCCCTCAGGCTTCTGGGCGCTGTAGTGTCCTGCGCTGCTGCGTTGCCCCAGCTACCGGCACTCGACACCGGCGATGCGTCTCCCGTGAAGCAGGAGGCGCAAGAGGTATTTGGCTCCTGGTGGGAGGGGCGGGATGTCAGGTGCTGCCCCTCAGGCTTCTGGGCGCTGTAGTGTCCTGCGCTGCTGCGCTGCCCCAGCTACGGCACTCAACACCGGCGATGTGTCTCCCGCGAATCGGGAGGCGCGAGAGGTATTTGGCTCCTGGTGGGAGGGGCGGGATGTCAGGTGCTGCCCCTCAGGCTTCTGGGCGCTGTAGTGTCCTGCGCTGCTGCGTTGCCCCAGCTACCGGCACTCGACACCGGCGATGCGTCTCCTGTGAAGCAGGAGGCGCAAGAGGTATTTGGCTCCTGGTGGGAGGGGCGGGATGTCAGGTGCTGCCCCTCAGGCTTCTGGGCGCTGTAGTGTCCTGCGCTGCTGCGCTGCCCCAGCTACCGGCACTCGAAACCGGCGATGTGACATTAAGTCATATTCTTCGGATTCCAACATCCATACCAAAAAATCAGATCAACTGAAACACCTCTACTGAAACATCTTTGAGTACCTTGTACTCCTGTTTGTACACAAACACCTCGCATTCTACTTTGATATGCTGCAAAATACTGGTCTGAAACCCCCTCTGAGCAAATTTTCACCACTACAATATTTAGCATGTCTCAGGGTCTCCAGATACTGACAAGTAATTAAGCATGGGTGGATTTTGCGAATTGGCAATCCGCGAACTTGCGTATTTACGGATTCGCAATCCGCAAAATCTGCGAACTCTCGCGAATTTGCGGATTTTTTATCTTTTTTTTGTGTTCGCAAGGGTTTCTGCCAGTTCGCGAGGGTTGTGTACCACTTCGCAATTGCGAACTTACTTGTCGGCTCGCAACGGCCGCGACTATGTTGTTTCTACGTCTGGTTCATCATCACAGGTTCACAGCACCCTCTGTTTCACCACTGCCACCCTCTGGTACACCCATGCCACCCTCTGGTACATCACTGCCACCCTCTGGTTGGTTTATCACTGTAGATTATGGGGGTGAAAAAAAGCAAGCACACCTGCCCTGCTTCAACTGACATGAATTAATTTGGGGTTGATAATGTGTCACTGAATTTAAACTTCCAGTCTGGCTGGCACCTGCTTCCTTATCTGTAATTTGCTTTCTGTTGCAGTGCAATGTTTTTTCACAGGACCTTTGTGGCCTACTTGTAGCTATTCTCTGAGCCTGCTGTGAGGGTCAGAGCAGGGTCATAGAATAGTTGCAAGTAGGCAACTGAACTCTGAAGGGGCCCCTCAGGAAGCACTACAGGGAATGGTTACTAATGATAAGATTGTACTTTTGCACCTGCTGAGTGCTTTCAGTTTTGTCTGTAATTGCTTTCTGTTGCAGTGTAATTTTTTTAACAGGACCTTTGTTGTATACTTGTAGCTATCCTCTGAGCCTGCTGTGAGGGTCAGAGCAGGGTCATAGAATAGTTGCAAGTAGGCAAATGAACTCTGAAGGGGTCCCTCAGGAAGCACTACAGGGAAAGGTTACTAATGATAAGATTGAACTTTTGCACCTGCTGAGTGCTTTCAGTTTTGCAAAAATCCAAATATCCAGCAGCATCCACAAAAAGTAACCCTTCCAGGTCAAGATCCAAATCAAAGTGACCAGCACATGAAACAGGAACAGGAAGTTGGAGACTGTGGGGCACTTCCTTCCTCCCACCCCTCCCCCCCAAAATGGACTCCTTGCAAAGAAAAAGTACAGGCAAATGTCAACCTGAGGAGTTATTCTGATAAAAATCATAATTTTCAAGGTTTATGCTGCCTGCTGGTGGATTTCTTGTGCGAAATTGCAAATTTTGCAATCTCGCAATTGCGAGATTGTCGCTGCCCGCCGCATCTACGTTTTTGCAAGTGTTTACTCCCGCGAAATTGTATAGTATTCTAGTTGGCAAGTGCGACCAAGCAAAAAATCCGCTTCGCACGGATT
The DNA here is from genome assembly GCF_964261635.1 of Lissotriton helveticus. NCBI lineage: Eukaryota > Metazoa > Chordata > Amphibia > Caudata > Salamandridae > Lissotriton > Lissotriton helveticus. The sequence continues at coordinate 802,239,396 of NC_136065.1, read as the reverse complement.
TTACGAATTTTCGGCAAGTTCGCGAGAGTTCGCGGATTGCGAATTTGCCGAAAATCCGCAAAATCCGCGAGCGAAACGGATTTTACGCCCATGCTTACAAGTAATTTAGACACTGTCTGCACTTTTTCAATGTGTGCTAATTGTACTGGAACAGTTATAATTTCAGTAGTTACACGAGATGTAATAACTGCTGGTGTCTGAACAACAGGTGGTGGGGAAATCTAGAACGGTTGCAACGGTCTCTCAATTGGTATTACATTTTGTTCAAAGGGGCAGTAGCCACTGTGGTACTTGTAGTTATGTTATTATCAGTACTAGTGGTGGGGTTTGCATAACGTGGGGGATGCATAACTAACATTTCTTCCAGAATATTGTCCCCTGAATCACTATCTGTCTCATCCACCTTTTTATATTTTTCTTTCTCTTTTTCCTGTGTCTTAGTATTTTTTGATTTCGCAGATGTAATTTGGTCACGTCTCAGCACATGTAACTTTATGGCTGGAAAAATTAAGCTTGCTCTAAACGTTTAGAGGTCCAGTACCAATAGATATAGTTACATATATTCTACGTTTTGCACATGTCATGGTACTCAGTTCACTACCAATTTGGACATTAAACTTGCATGTGTCTCTTTAACTATAATATTTTGCATTTTAATGGAAGCTTTCTCGCACAAGTTACGACTTCCTCCCTTTGAACATGGTTTCAGTTTTCTCTTCCTCCTTCTTTCCTTTTGCATGTTTTCCCATCTTTTGCTCTCAGGCGATGTTTGATGAGCAAAAATAAGTGCCGGTCATCAAAAATGAGTGCAGTGGCTCCCACGGGCAATCACTTGCTCAAATTTAGCACTGAAGTCTATTTTATATGCCATTTTTGCTTGTGGGGAGGGTGACTTATGAGAGGGGAACCCTCAAATGTGTCATGATACCCCTCTCCTCTCTCACCCATGAAAATAAATAGCATATTTGTACGATAGAACAGCCCTACAAACCGTATTTTCATAAATTGATGTCCTTTGGTTTAGAGAAAACCAAGAACTTTGGATTTTACTAAGATTGCACACAAAATGCACATAGTTTTAGGGACTTTTAGCGTGCCCTCTTCACCAACCGTTCTGGTATTGTGTCATTTACATTTTTCTTCCACCCACTACAGCATAAGGAATGGGGCAATGGGTCACCCCACTTTTACCATTGGATACGTACACTTTGAATGACAGCATTCTGCTCTTTTAGACTGAACACAATGTATACCAGTACTTCCGTTCAGTTCCTGGGACTACTACGACAATGTAAGCCTTTTGCGACAAACTAAATGTGGCTTTTGGCCAAGTTTATTATATTGCCAAGGGCCCAGCAGCCAAATAAACAATAAAGCTTTACAAAATCATAAAAAATTAAGCACTGTCTAAACCAAAAGGCTGGAAGCCAATGCAGGCCTATTGGCTTTTCCAATGCTCGTTTGCTGACAAATTTAGTTTCAAAAATGGAAGAACGCATGGCTTTCTATCATATTTTAAGTAAATCTGCATATACCACATTGTAATTACTGTGTGTACCTAAAAGCGTTGAGTACAATAATGTAAAATAATACTTCTAAAGAAGCGTAAATAGCATGAAGAATTAAAGTGTACTGTAAGGATGAAGATGAGTAGGCGATACAAGCAGCATAATGTTTCTTTCTCGAGTCTGAAAAAGGAGATCACTGGTCTGTGCTCCTACATGTTTTATGCTTACGCGAAGTGTTAACTGTTGTTGCAAAAGCAAAACAATCTTTGTTATTCTGGGGCTAGATGTCTAATATCCCCTCAGCTCTCTTATTTCCCCTAATCATTCTCCTTGACCAAGTGACAATTTGAAAGTTTGGGGTTAGGGTAAATGTTCAACTGTGAACGCATATGCAAACAATTCCCCCATTTTCCTCCGAGTGGAACAGCTATTACCATTTGGAAAAATCTGCTTTCCCTGTGCATTCCTTCTTGTTTCACCCATTTTCTGTGCAAAAACCCATCCATCGTGTTACCTTTCAGAAGTTCCTTCAGCACCCACAAGTAAGTATATGCACACCACAATTAATCAGGATCTGTCGTCTACTGGAAACAAATGGCACATTTTGTGCACTTAAATTTGACTATCATGCCCACCTGATTAAGGTGGTCCCAGGCCCTTAAAAAAGACAGGGCAAGACAAATTACTTGTAACTGAGTGACAACACATGTGTTATGTTGTAAAAGTACCGGAGACATAGAAATCCCACACAAACCTAATTAGTATGCTTCTAACGAGAAAGTGTGACGCACTTGGACATTTTCCAATTATGGATGGTTTAATCCCTTAGTCTAGTCGTGCGCTTCCTCTTGCATTCAGCTAATTTTCCCCTTCAATTTTCAAGAAACCAGGTAATTATTAACATTTATCTACATCCTCTCTCCTTCGTAAACAAAGAGAGCAGATGTAAATCATTTTCTTATGCTAATTAATGTTCAATCCTTCACCGCGGTGATGACCTGCCACGGTGATTACAGGAACATGCTATTGAGCAAATGCGGAGAGGAGCCGAAAGTGTGATGTGGGATCTTGGAGCTGTGCATTTGCGACCGAATTATACGTGGGTTCTCAAAGACTCAGGTATGTTTCAACCTCTAATTTCATCTGGATGCATCGTTCCTTATTCACAAACTATTTGTTCACGCAGGGCTCTACGGAACCCACCTAAATAAATTAAGCTGATTTTTTTTTTTTAAAAGGGCCCATGCACATACACTGACTGTGCGTAAGTAAAAGGTAGCAAATCCATTAAAAATTCTCGTCATGTTCATAATAGACTATGGTTGTGCAAAAGTAAAACCACAGCATTTTTCAGTGCTTAAATATAGCAAAACAAATGCAAAGTTGCATAGCAAAAATTGACTTCATGTAACCTTTGATATAATGGGGAGACTCTCAAACTGCATGTGCAAAGAATGCATCATTTAATGAACCAATATAAAGTAAGCCCATGCTTTGCACTTTCACTCTGGAAATGGTAAAAGACGCAAAGCTGAAATCCATGTCCAACCAGGTTTTCTTAGCCTAAAGTATGAACCTTTTCACATCTGATGAAATTGAATAATATGTAAGAAATTCTAGAATGCTTTCATAATTAGCTAGCCAAAATGGTTTAAGTGAGATCCTGGAGTATTAATTGGGAAGCAAGCGCAGTATGAATGTCAGTAAACCATTGCCATGATAGAGAAATACATTTTTATTAAGAAAACTTGTGCAAAGTATTAAAGCAACACCAAAACATAAAAAAGTAATAAAAGCAAAAAGTAAATACGCAAGCCAAATTAGAAAAATGTAGAAGAATATAATAATCAAATCAAGACCAAGATAATAACAAAAATCAGATAGGGAGATCAGGAACATATGCATTTTTTTTAAAGTCATAAAATCACTTGAAAGAACAATGTGGGTATAAAATTAATGTTAGTCTCTGCACCTTGCCAAAAGCAGCCATTGAATACCATTCGTGTACTAAAATCAAAAAGCAGTTCGCAGCAGTGTATCTCACAGAGGCATGCCATGTAAAGGCAGAATCAAGTACCTTTGAGGGTAGAACACTCCAATGCTTCAAATCTTTGCAAAACTCTTTTAGTGAGACATCAAGTACAGAGTTGCTATCCCTTCTACTATTTTAGGGCTACAGACAATACCTTTAGATAATGGATATTATTATTCGGGTCAGTCTTAAAGCACTCAGACTACTGGGAATGGGAAACAGCCTTAACAACGAGGATTTTACCTGGTTGTGCCTAACCATGCATTTTTAAGCACGCATATTTTTACCTCGTGCATGCCTTTACCACTGATATAAGGAAAATTGGGGGTGTGGGGGTCTCCCCCCACAAATACATTGTTTTTATGAATAAAAGCCATGCGTGGTAATGGCATGCGTTGTAAAAGCATGTTTGTGGTAAATACATGTGTGGTAAAAAATGCGTGGTAAAGGCATATGATGTCTTTACCTACGTTGTACCGTCGTACAACTACTAAGAACACATTCCAGAGGTCTGGATCACTGATAGCATTGTGAGCCAATCCCACCCATTTCCTCCAACCAGCACACCCACACAGTGCAGTTCCCAGGTGAGCTGGCTCTTAACCTAGATACCATTCATGTCATTTCTATCACCTGATTATCAGAAGGAATGCTGCTCTGACCCTCCCAAGGCCTGGATATGAAGAAATGATGCACGTCTTTAGGCCTTCCCCAAGCAGCTAGTGAGAGTGGCTTCTTCCTAGTCCTATAATCTCGAAATCCAGTTGTGTTCTGAGGTGCTGGTGGTGATCACTATCAATTGATTGGGGATAAATCTTAATCGTAGCCAAAGAAAGTCTGCGCAGTCAACACGGCCTTCCTGTGAAGGGGGAACATGGCGGCTGGCCGCTTGGAGCTGGTTGAGAGCCCTCTGCTGGACAGCTGGATTATGCACTAAACTGGATCTCCCCCTCCCCCACAACGGAGCGGTAAATTGAAGGTGTTGCTGCAGTCGCAGCAGATGCATAAACAACATGGGGTATACCCAAATGACCCTCTAATACCTGGGCAAAGGACGTATTATTATACAAAAAATTGGTATTAAAGAAAATAATACAAGATACTTTAAATGAGTCGAGTACATTTAATTAGTCTCTCAAAAATGACCATTATTCATTATGAATGCCTCTCAATCTTACATACACAAAGGCTCTAGCGCCTATCAGCAGTAGAAAAACACAAAATACAATTATTTATACATACAAAGACTAATACACAATATAATACATACAACAAACCCTACACAAATTAAACATGCGAGTGTCCCCCTATTATTTCTAAGAGAACCACTCAGAGGAACTCTGACTTGTGCGACACTGTATGGCTGTTTACTAAAAAGGCCTCGCTCTAATGTAGCACACAGCAATTTTAACACATTTATAATTTTTCAGATTCCTCAAACTGAGTGTCGACGTGACCACGTTTCCGCCATATCTTCATTGGCCTCGTCAGGACAGGGTTACACACATTAACAGAAGGATCAAACAATGGACAGGATCTCTTCCACGTGCTATGAATCCACTAATAATCATACCAGGAAACTCACTTTATCTTGAAGCGCCCTTCCAAATTAATCAAAGGCGCCTTTCCCCATTCGCAACCTCAATATCGGCGTTACCAGGGCAAAAAAATCGCACACTTGGTATAGGCAGTGAATGCAGCCGAAATCCTCAAATCCCACGTCTCACAATGGATGCGAGCAACCACTGCTGCCGTGGGCTGGACAGTGTGGGTAAGATGCGAAGCTACAAAGAGGGCAAAATAGGACACCTAGATGAGTAGATCCTACAAGGGGCAACAGGAGTCTCTTGGAGGGGTCTGGAGTGATTGTTGATTAGGGTATAGATCTATCAAAGGAGATTCACAGAGTTCATCGGGACACCTTTAAAGCTATCCCTGCGCAAAAAAAAACAGGAAGATCCTTGAGAACTTTTCAATTTACATGGTAAAAGAACAGATGCTAGGAGCTGCATTTAAGTCTGGACCTTTGAGAGCAAAGGGATATGCTTTTACTATTACGTCAGACATCTCTCGAAGCAACACAGGACAGGCAATGGGAGTTAGGTAAGCGAATAGATGAGTTAAAGTCATTGGGGGCAAAAGCAAGATTGAAATTCCCTGCCCTACTAAAGATCATGCATAAAAACACCATACATAACTTCAGGGATCCAGAAGAGGTGGATTAATACATCACGCAGTTGAAGCAAGACAATAGAGATCTGGATTGTAGACAGGCCCATTGTGGAGTATGAGTGTATGTCCCACATTACAGGCTTAACATCTCACAGCAGATATGTCAGTAAAGAAATGGGTAGGGTTACCCAGGGAGGGGGAGGTGAAGTTTGGTAATGGTGAGGCGAGGGTCACATTGGGTGTGAAGTATAGGGTGAAAAAAAAACCTTATGTCTCTATTAAGCAGTGGTACAGGTTAAAGTTGGAGCAGCCTAGGATCCCATTTTTCCCAAGGTGGATGAATGGGAAAGGTGATAAGTCAGTCCAGTCCAATTCAATAACGGCATGGAATGTCAATGGTCTGAGGACAAGGAAGGAGCAGTGGCTGGTAAGGTAGTATCTCTGAGATTACAGTGCATCAATAATTACTCTACAAGAAACACACTTATTTATGGAGGAGCTTACTACATTCTGTAGGGGAATAAATTGGAGGGAGCGAGGGGTAGGCACAAGTTAAACATGGTGTTTGAAGGGAGTAGCAGTTCGGGCTGGACTGTTCCCATGAGGAACAGGGTCAGACTGATTTGCATATGGCCATGTCTGAACTGGGGTGGCGGAGTGAGCTAAAGAACGGTGATGGATTAAACCCAGATCAGTTGACTGGGTGTGAGTGTTTGTATTGTCAACGCTCCATCATCACCTTTGTTTTTTCTTTGTTTGAAGGGAGTAGCCATTTCATGAAGAAAGAAAATGGAGGATGAGTTTAAGGATTATAGAGCTCAGACAACGGCCAGATTGGAAATTGCAAGGATGAGGATGCAAAAAATGGTATTGGCCTGTGCTAGCCATTATGTTCCAAATATTGATGACGTAGAACGCTTAATAGAAATTTTCTCAAATTGGTTGAAATATAATTGTCCAAAAATAATTGGAGGAGACTTAATGTGTTGTTGGACAACACAGATAGATAAATCAACCAGCTCTGCAGAATCCCTCTCATATATGAGGTTTATGATAAGTGAACTATGATGTGTGGAAATGTTAGGTGAACCTAGGGAGTATACATTTCATTGCAAAAAGCATGGCAACTTTTCAAGTCTGGATTACCTGCTAGTTGATATGAGAAAGCTAACAAATGTGAGAAAGGTGGAACACTATCAGATTCATTTACCTGACCATGTGACGATGTACGTAGAGCTTGAGGTCAGTTGGCAGAAACTAGAGCAGAGATGGATGTTGGATAGAAAAATGGTGTTAGAAGAAGGAATAATATTGGAGCTGATAACATCGTTGGAAAATGTATTTACTTTAAATATGGGGTCAGCAGGTGTAAAGATTGTGTGAGGTGTGCATAAGGCATATTTTAGGGGGCAATTGATATGGTTTAATTGCCAGGAAAGTAGGAAAAGAAAGTAAAAATGTATGAGCTGGCGTGGAAAATCTTGGAAAGCAAGAAGTAGTCACGTTACTCTTAACTGAAGAAAGAGGAAAGGGCAATTAAAAGCAGATTCCACATGCAACCCATGAGTCATTAGCACTCCAAATGGAAAACTAAATCCTGTGAAGGTGGGAAGTCAGGAACGTTTGCTCTTATGAATAAGGGGAGAAATGTGGTAGGATGCTGGCATGGAATTTAGGCTGATCAGAATAGATATTTTATTTCAGAAATCATGGAGAGTCCATCCAACGGGGTTCGGAATTCATCGCAAGACATCAGGAGAGCTTTCCGTAGTTTTTTAGTAATCTATATTATCAGTGCTGTAGTCCAGCTACTTCAGAGGTAAAGCACCGGCTAGAAAGCAAGCAACTGAGCAAGCTGAGTAAGGAAGAATAAGCAACATTGTGTAAGGAAATAGAAGGGTGAAGAAATCGAAGAAGTATTATGGAAATGCAAGAAGGTGAAAAAATGAAGGCAAGATAGCCTGCCCAATGCGGATAATATGACCTTGAAGGAAGTAATAGTTCCTATGTGGAAATCTTTTTTCAATAGCATTCTAGAAGGGGATACCCCACCTGTGGCATCCTGGAAACATGGTACTATTACATTAATTTTAAAACCTAATAAACCTTGAAATAGATGTGAGTCATAATGTCCAATATCTTTGTACGTAGAACCTTTTGCAGAAAGAATTTGAAAAAATAAAATATTGTTTCTTTTAATGATAACTGGTTTAGAACAAAATGTGCTTTGTATAAGGATAATTTAGTTTTATATACATCAGAGGTTCCCAGATCATATCCTGCAATACAACAAGAGATGTTATAGAGCCACAACTGGGAGGGGAGTGAGTAGAATTAAACTATTAAATATTTAGGTATGAGTGTGATGAAATTACTAGGGGCTCAGGCCGAGTCTAACTTAAATAAGGGTTATAACATAATGTAAAGGCCTCTTGATTAAGTGGAAAATTCTGCCTTTGACAATTTTTTGTTGTGTTGAATTGATCAAGTAGAAGATCCTACCTTAGTTAGCTTTTTTGATAACATTCTCCTAACCTTAGACAAAAAGTGTAACAAAATATCATTTTTTTAACATTTTTTTTATTTTCAGGTCAAAGTTTAGCCGTACATAGAATCATTGTAATACATACATTATATCTGAGAAAATATGAAAGAGAGAGAGGCTCACCACTGCCCAGAACTCTTGTAGGGCTGGGAAGAACACAAACATATGTACTATGGCAGATGCCATAAGCTTACACTTCAGGCACTTAGTCTTATCAGTAGCAGCATTTATTCCCCATTTAAGTATTTTGTCTGGAATATAATACATTAGGCATATGGTATGCAGTTGCTGCAATTTTAGACTACCGAATTTTAGACAGAATATACAGAGGGGTCTAGTATTTCTGGGGAGCGATGGATCTCTGAGACCGAGGTCTCTACTGAGAGCAATCGGTTCCACTTAACTACCAGCATCATAGTGTTGTCAGTGTTGGAGCAGGAAAGCCCCTCGTAGGTGATACTAATTATAGGTTTAATGCTTGGTCTAAAATAGTACAGCAAGGGTTCTGAGCCTTCGATATCCAATGTATATTGGCATCCTGACTGGATATAGTCACTCACTTTTAAGTACTTAAAGAAGAGGTGTTGCGAAAGTCCATATGATTGTTGCAAACCCAGAAAAGACCCGAAGCCATTCATATCACAGAGCTGACCGATAATTACGGCACAATTCTTTGCCCAAGCCCTGAAAGTCGAGCCCCGAAAAACTGAGGGGAAAGCAGGGTTACTCCACAGTAGTTAATAGTTCAATTTAATGATATTGGAGACCTCCAGACATAGCTTTATACCCAGATAAACTGCTGTAGTAGTTACCACTGGGGTAGGAGAATCTGGCTTAAAATTCAGGAATGTCTGGGTTTTGGATGTATTAAGTTTGTACCCTGAAACCTTGCCTCTTTGGCAACCTGTTTGGCTACTATTGAAGGATTGGAGGAAGAAACTGCCACATCGTTGGCATATGCAGCCAATTTCAGTTGTTGCTCTCCAACAATCAAAGGTTGAATACCTGCATTCCTACAAAGTGAATGCAGGTATGGCTGTACATAGAGAGTAAACAAAAGGGGGGTGTTAGGACTGGCTATTTCTGGTAGGCTAAGCCTGACGCCAAAGCCAGGCAGAAACCACCATTCTAGTCAGGGCAAGGGAGTCACACGCCAAGATAACAACTGCTCACCCCCTTGGTAGCTTGGCACGAGCAGACAGGCTTATCCCGGAGGCAATGTGTGAAGCATTTGCGCACGCACACAACAGCAACAACATCCTAGGCACACTACAAAAGGAACTCCACACAAGGTTATATAAAAATAACTTCTGTATTGTCAAAACACATCAGATAGAAATCACACATGTACATTGTGCCAACTGGCACGGGCAATATTCACAAGGGATTATTTACAGGACAGGGCCACATGGGCCTCTGTCAGAATCAACACTTTTAGAAATAGCACTTCTAGAACTTAGAATATAGGATATAAAATCACTGTAGCACAATTTAGCAAGTATAGCACACAACTAGTAACTACTGGTAACAGGTAAGTACCACCTCTGCAAACCTAACCACCTTAGGAGAATGTCACGCAGGGAACCAGGACCTCACTAGGACCACCTGTACTGGAAAGAACAACCACCTAAGAAAGAAAAATACATTTAGGGGTATAAGCAAGAACACATTACACATGATGCATCACAACATTCAGCGGTGTAGGGAAGGAAAACACATGATGCATAAAAACACATTCAGAGGTGTAAGGGAAGAAAACACATGATGCATAAAAACATTCAGAGGTGTAAGAACAAGGAAGACACATGATGCCTAAAAACATTCAGAGGTGCCAGAACACAACTCAATAGCGCAGAAACACATGATGCCTAAAAACATTCAGAGGTGCAGGAAAAACCACACAATTGCGCAAAACTACATAAGCCACCACCTATGGCAGTCCCTAGGCCAACTGGCCTTGCAAGGGCTCAAATGCCCGTAGTCCAAATGTCAGGCAGGCTGCCCAGGCAGCCAAGAACACAAACCTAAACGTGGCAACTGCCCACAAAGTGCTGGGCAGTTGAAAAACACTGATGATGCCAACGTTGGAGCCTCGTGGGCTCAAGAACACAAGGGGGGCCAAAACTCTCGTGACCCCCAGAGCCTCTCAAGACTCGTAATCAATGTGGGCTGTGAGCCTCTCTGGGCTTTAAAACAAAAATGCACGGGTGAGCCTCGTGGGCTCAAAACAAACTGTTAAATGCCCCTAAAGCCTTCGTGGCTCTAAACAACTGTGGGACCATGGAGCCGATCAGGGCTCGAACTAGAAATGCCCCTTGAGCCACACAGGCTCTGAAAAAACATGCGGCGTCATTGGAGCCTGTGATTCTACTCGAGGTGCAAAACGAGGGGTGGGCACCCTCGAGTATAAGAATAAAAGCGCTACTAAGCGCTTGGGGGCAAAATAAAGCGCTCCCAGCGCTATAAGTAAAATACAGTGCTCTCAAGCGCTATAGGGGCACAGGCAGCACATGAAGTGCTCCCAAGCGCTAGAAGTATAAATAAAGCGCTTCCAAGCGCTGTGGCATCAGGCAGACCCCCAAGAAGCGCTCCCAGCGCTATGGCAACAAAGGTCCAGCAAAAAGTCCTTCAGGGGTCCAGGGGCTAGGCAGGGCCCAGGGAGGCAAGCCTTTCCCTGGGCCCAAGCAGCAGCATGCCCCTGGCAGGATTCAAGTTAGAAAACAAGAACATTTTTAGAGTGTCACAGCACCCTTTTTATACCCAAAATCCTTTGTCTCAAGGGTGCAGGCAGTGTGAGAACCAGCTACAACTGGTTATAGGGAACTCCTTTCTGTGTGAGGGTCAGAGGCGACAGCCGCCCAGCAGGAGGTGGAGCCAGCATTGTGGCAGGCAGGAACAGCCCTATCCACTCCCAGGTGCTATCGCCTCCCACCACTCTAGTTGCAGATGCAGTCATTCAACCAAGGGCTGACTCAGACAACCTCCTGGGGGCTCCCCAGCCCCTGTCACCCTCAAACCAGAAAGTCAATCCACAAGCAGGCCCAGGCACTCCTGGAGCCAGGCGCCAGCCAATCACGTGCCAGCAAACTCACTACACACGCACACCCATGTCTAGAAGTGGCACTTCCACACTAGACACATTCATGCCACATACACCATTACGCAGCATTCAATCTCATGAGTTCGCACATACCAAACTCGACCCTGCACTCCCCACACATCAGGAACTACCATGGTCATACATATTCCCCATGCATTCCTATGGGAGGGCAGGTCACTCACCACACATACACAGAGAGCTCATGCACTTTACACTGTACCACAGTGAAAAAGTGCCTAAAGGCCTAAAATCACCAACACCAGGGTCCAGAAACAGGTTAGGAAAAAGGAAAAAGTTTTGGGGTGAACCTGCCAAAAAGGGCCAGGTCCAACAGGGGGAGAGTGGGTATCCCTGATACGTGGCTCGAGATATCTGGAATTGATTAAAGCAGTTCCCTGCAAGGACTACCCTTGCCCTGGGTATCTTATACAAGGCTTGGGTCAGATTGATAAGTCTTTCACTTATAACAAAGGGCCACATTGTAGTCAACATAAAGTCCCATGCAAAACAGTCAAAGGCTTTTTTTCTGCATCTAGAAGGATCATACCCATATTAATGTTAAGCCTCCCAGCCACATCGAAAGCTGTGAATGCCATGTTGGTATGGTTGGTGATATCTCTTTCTGGAACAAACCTGTGTTGTTTTGAGGAGGCTAGAAGAGAGATTAAGGAGGGCAGATGCATGGCCAGAATCTTAGCAAACCATTTTGCATCTGTGTTAATCAGTGTTAATCAGGGATATGGGCCGATATGACCCCATATCCTCCAATCACTTATCTTTTTGAAAGAAATACAATAATGTTGGTAATAATCCATATATCCAGGGCTTCCCCTCACATAAATAAGTAGAGCCACCTTGTGCAATTCCACACTTATTATGTTTTTAAATACCTTGTAAAACTCCAAAGGTATCGCCTACCCGCAGGCCACCTTACTTCTTGGTGAAGCCATTAATGCAGTATCAATCTCTGTTATAGAGAGGTCAGCTTGCATATCATTTTCCCGATTTACCCCAAGGTGAAGTAGTTTACATTGCTGGATGTACTCTGAGCAGCTGACCTGGTCTATACTCTGAGTCTGACTGTATAACTCCTTATAGAACCAAGGAAACTGTTCCAGAATAGGTAGCAGAGTGGTGTACAGCTTGTGATCCCTACCTTTAGTTGCCTGTATTGTGTACTTTGATTGTCTGTCTGAAATCTGATGGGCAAAACTCGCCCCATACTTTCCCATTATTCATATTGTAAATTTCTAGATTTTGCATACTTAGCAAGCTACCTGATATTTTAACCTATGCCCAAGAAGAGATCTTTTCTGTACTAACTGGAGAAAAACAGCTGTTCATCTGCCAGTCCTTGTGAGATTTTAGAAGCATGTAGTATTTTAAGTTGTAAGATAGCTTGGCGAAGAGGGTGGGCATCCTCCAAGCTATCTCTATTTTGCTTAACCACATAATGCAAAGTAATACCACTGACATATGCTTTCATTGTATCTCAGATCCAGATTATTTGGGGTCGAGCAGTGTCCTTATTGACCTTGATGAACTCCCTGTGTAAGCTTGATACATAAGTTATATATTCATCATTTGCAAGCAGGTGCTGGGGGAATGGAAACTCAGTACGATTGCCCCTGTCTCCAGTTACCCCAAAGGAGAACATGATTGGATTATGGTCTGAGACAATCCTGGGGCATGCCCTCATCTCCATGCTATCCATCAGGGATCTCCCAGTAAAGACCATATTGATCCTGGAATACTGCCTGTGAGGGCAAGAGTAGAAATTATAGTCAGGATCGGACAGGTATAGGGTGTGCCATGAATCATATAACACATGAAGCTGAATAAGATCCGTAAGTGAAGCCCCACATCTGGGTTTTACTCAGGACACAAGTACAATTGGTAGTATCTATACTATTATCGAATATGCTGTTAAAATCGCTATCTACAATCAGTCCCCCAGCCCAGTTCAATAACTCCAGTGATTGTATATCTAATACTTCTGGGTCATCAATGTTAGGGCCATAGATCACGCACTGGACACATTTAATTACATTCAATAGTAATTGAGCAAGAACCCATGTTCGCCTAGAGTCATCAGCGGTTCTAAGAACTTGGCCACAGAAGTTCTTATCAAACAGCAGTGCAACCCCATATATCAAAATTGATTGTTGTTAGACCTGTCAGCCCTAGGGTGGTCTTTCCCTGTTTTTTTCGACCTTGCTTCATTTTTCCCACCCTCTTTTTCGTTGGCCTTAGGTCTCCGAGCACCTTCCCATTGCTAATCAATGCTAAGGTGCAGATGCTCTCTTCTTCCAACATGGCTGCCACAGGCCCCTGCTACTGGCAAGTGGTCTTTTTAATAGCACCCTAGTTGCCAGGAGCTGGCTGGGACCCTTAAACATTGTTGCAACACCAGCCCGCCTTTTTCTCCCATAGCTAGAGTAGGGGAGCTCCTGGAACCTTCCAGAACCGGGGAGGGGTCGGCTTTTGCCACCTTAGAGTGTGGTCACCTGGCCTGGGCTTATATAAAGAAAGGAGGGAAACTTTTTAGTCAGTTGGGGCAACACTGACCTGGGGGAACCTTCGCAGGAGACTTAGGGGGTAGCGCCTAGATGGGGACTTATGCCACTGGGGGTGACAGGGCTTAGGCGCTGCCCACCAAGCTGAGTGAGGTACCCTGATCTAGCCCACTGATCTGGCCCGGCGGGAGGGGAACCCAGGGACCACCTGCAGCGACCTGCTGAGACTATCCTGCCATCAGCCACCAACTCAACCCCCCCCCTTTTTGAGGAAACTACCTACCAAGGGGCAGGAGCCATCTAGTGCCGAGAGAAACTACCTACCTCTGCTAACAAGGACTACTGGGTATCAGCCAGGTACTGGGCTGTGCCATCTCTGCCCCCTTTGTCTTAACCTGTGCCTCTGCGCTGTCCTGCCTCATCTCCACTGCTATACTGTCTGGACTGCTAAGCTGTCTGCCCTACCTACCCAGTGCTCTCCTACTGTGCCCCTGAGAAGCGCTGTAGACTGCTAGAACTGCGGTGCCCCTGAAAACGCTGTGAACTGCCCCCAAGCGCTAGACTGTTCGAGATTAATAGGCCTGAAGCGCCGCTTGTCCGCACATGTGTACCCCCCTGCGAAGCACTGTGGGAGAGAGGAGTGCTGGCCAAGTAACTCACCGCCGCAGCCCCGTGAAGCGCTGTGTCCTGGAGCGCTACTGGCTGCCCCCGCTCTGTTGTCCCCCCCTGGTAGGCCCTTCCGCTACTGCCGACATCATCGCGGCGGCCCCCGGTGACAGGAGAGGGCCGCCGCCATGCTGCAGTGGGCCGTGTAGGCCCTGAAGCCACCACCGACCGTACCACGTGACGAGGGTGCCCCGGCCGCGTCATCGGCCGCGCCCCGTCTTTGCTCACGGCTGCCGAGAGTGAGGCCTACACGACACCGCAGGACGCGCCGCCACTGGCGGCTGCGGGCGTGCCTCCTCCCTGCCGCCTGGTAATGGTCCCGGGCCCGGGGAGACTCAGAAGGTCTGGGACCAGGGGCGGAACTAGTATCAGTGCTTGAAGAGAGCAAGAGCCCCCACCAGCCCCGGGAGGAGCGCCGGGGCCAAGCGTGCCTCCCTGGGCCGGCCCACTCCTCCCCCAGGCCTGCTGAGTTCACCGCAAGGGCCCGAGTAGGCCGAAGAGTCCAGGTAAACCCCTGGGGGGGAGGGCAGAAGGCCGAATGAGGCCCCGAGTTTGCCTCTCCCCTGGGGAAGCTGAAGTTGGGCCCCGTTGGCCCTAATTGGCACACGTAAGCCCTGAGACTGGGCCAGAGCCCCGGAAGACACCTTTGGGGCCTTATTTGAGTCAAGTTAACCCCACGTTGGGGGACTGGTTGCTCCAATCTGCCCTAGGCAGGACTCCAAGGAATGCTAAAACGTGCCATTGCTTTGCTGGTCCTGAGACACAAGGTTATATATATGCTTACTCTGGTTACTGAAAGGTTGAATCCTGTTCATTAGAGTAATGCCTGCTCATTCTGGTTAAAGGAAATGTTCATTCTGGCCTAATGTGATGTTGCCTGACCTCTAATGATATGTGTATTCCTGATTGTTGAAAGGGTTATGCTCACCTAATGAAATGCTTATTCCTGCAGAAGGAAATGTTGACTCAAGGCCGACAGTTATTTAATGAAATGGTTATTGTGGAGTAATGAAACGTTTATTCCTTTAATGAAATGGTTATTGCGATATGCTACATTGATTATTGAACTGCTCCCTTTACTCCCCTAAGGAAATTCTTTGATGAGATTTTGATACCTTGAATCTTGATTACCCTGAACCTTGATCTAGAATAAACGTATTGGTTTTAATCAACCTAACTGGTGTGGTGTCAGTCATTGCCTGTGTTGACAGCCTCAGTGGATGTGTGTGCTGTATGGTTACTTTACACCTAAGCTTTCGGGTGCCTACCTGCTCGTGCCAAGCTACCCCCTGTGGGATTGGAGACCCCAGGTCCTACATTGTTGGCGAGCGGTGGGATAAGGACCTGTGGATATACAGCACCCTCCCATGAGTCAGTGTGCGCCACAATTAGACTAGACACCTATTGTGTACGCAAGCCTAATCAATTGACCCCCCACTGTCTAAGTTGAGTGTGCAGAGTCCTGTTTTGACCCAATACTAAGTTGAGTGTGCTACGTCCTGGTGTCTTTCCCTTGATTTATCTGGGTCTCCACCTGTCACAATGGAGTTCCAGCTAGCGGATCTTGAAGAGTATACAGTGGTGCAGCTGAGGGAATACCGTCAGGGGATGGGGTGCCTGTTGGGCGGAGAGCTGCGAAGGAGGAGCTCCGTACAGCCTTGAGGGCATGGGTAAGGGCCCATCCAGAGGGGAGAGGGGATGGGGGACAGGAGGGGCAGGGCACACATCAGGAGGCGGGCACACAGGAAGAGTTAGACCTACTGCGTATTGATGTTACTGAAAACTGCTACCGGGTAGACGTTCCGGGGCAGGCAGTAGTGTAGTGTCTAGGAGGAGTGCGTCGCCAGAAGAATATGAGGACAGGAGGGAGGAGAGGCAATTGAGATGGGAGCTTGCCAAGCTGGACCACTAGAGGGAGAGAGAAAGGGAAGATAGGAGATTTGCAATTGAGGAGAAGAATCTGGTGCACGAGCTTCAGCTTAAGGAGTTGGAGCTGTGAGCATTGCAGTTAGGTGCGCCCGGGGAATCCTAATAGTGGCAGCGTACCAGAGGCTCCACATGAGCCTATGCTTTATTTACCCAAAGAGGTGATAGCGAGTTACACTGTGGGGGGATGACATCGACAAGTGGTAGGAGGCGTATGAGGTGGCCTTGACAGCCCATGGGGTGCCTGAGAGCTACTGGGGAGGTGGCATGTACCGATATATACCTCAAACAGTCAGGGACACCCTCCTGTACCTAGATAAGGTGGACCAATTCAGATATACCCCCATGAAGGAGGGGCTACTTAAAAAGTTTGGCCTCACACAGAAAGGTATCGCCAGAGGTGCCGTGGCAGCCATAAGCTGCCCACGCAAAACTGGGTGGATTTTTTTGATTATGCCCGTAAGGCTCTGGATGGTTGGGTGCGTGGCAGCAAGGTGCATGATTATGAGGGCTTGTACAACCTATTTTTGAGAGAGCACCTCTTGGATAAGTGTTTTCGGAGCTGTGCCAACATCTGGTGGACCGCAAACTGACCGATCCCCGAGAGCTTGTGGAGGAGGCGGTACTTGGGTTAGCACCCGGGTGTCTCACAAGGACCCCGGGGGAGATGGCTCGAAAGGCGGACAGGGTTTCCCCCAGAAGAAAGAGATGGGAGATGAAAAGAAGGAGTTCTCACGAGGCCCACAAAACAGACAGTTTGGGAAAGGAGTAGGTACCCCACCTCAGTCCAGTTCCCCAAAGCCCACTTACACTGACAAGGGTAAACAGCCAAGAACTGTCTGTTGCTATGAATGTGGGGAGATTGGACACTACAAGGGGGATCCCCAGTGTCGCAAGAGAACCCCAGCCACCACAGGAGGCAAGAGTCCCGGGGTGGCTAGTGTAGCGCTTGGGACAGAGATGCCCATAGATAAGGAAGGGGAGTGGACAGACCTGACCCTGGTTTCACTCGGGGATAGAGAGATGGTCCCAGTGACACCCTTACCATAGAACACTGCTAAATACCATCAGAGGGTCCAGGTTAACGGACAGGAGGTGGAGGCTCTGAGGGACACAGGTGCCAGCATGACCACTGTGGTGCGGTGGCTGGTGTCCCCGGAGCAAGTGATCCCTGACGTATTCCATCCGGCCGTGTTGGCTGATGGCAGTCTGAGTCACTATCCTGTGGCTCAGGTTCCCTTTGAGTGGGGAGGAGTTAAAGTGGCATGTGGAAGGAGGGCCTACCCGGGAGGAATTTTGTCGGGCGCAGAGAGAGTGCCCCACGCTTGAAGGCATGCGGTGGCAGGCCGAAGCCCAAGTGACCAACCAAGAGACCGGCAGTTATCATGTGTACTGGGAGGATGGCCTCCTCTACAGTGAGCCTAAGGTTCTGGAGCATGGATCTTCAAGGGCCTTAGTGGTCCACTAATGCTAGCAGGCCTTTCTATTGGAATTGGCACATGAGATACCTTTGGCTGGACACCTGGGCCAGGACAAGACCTTTGCGTGGCTAGTTCCGCACTTCTATTGGCCCAGGATGAGAATTGCCTCTGACACCTACTGTAAGACCTGCAAGACTTGCCAGGCAAGTGGCAAGACTGGGACTAAGGTGAAAGTCCCTTTGGAACTGCTCCCGGTTGTCGGGACCCTTCTGAGTGGGTCGGAATTTACATTGTTGGGCTGTTGGACCCTCCGACCTCTTTGGGACACCGGTTCATTTTGGTGTTAGTCGACCACGCCACCCCGTTAGGGGGGCCCTCAGCCTTGTGAAGGAAGGGTGGGAGAAGACTTCAACGAAGCTTCCCCGTGATGTCGTCAGCTACATGCTGGCATTCCACAGCCAGGTGGCCAAGCTGTGGAAGGAAGCCTCAGACAATCTGGAGGCTAGTCAAGCCATCATGAAGGAGTGGTATGACCGCAACGCTCAGACAGTGGAGTTGGACTCTGGACAGAAGGTGTGGGTCATGGAGCCTGGGGAGATTAGTGCCCTCCAGGACCGGTGGACCGGTCCATACGAGACTGTGGAGCGTCGAGGCCAGACCACCTATGTCGTTGATTTTAAGACCCCCCGATAGCACCATCGGGTGCTCCACGTCAACAGTCTGAAGCCACACCATGAGCGATCTGAGCTTGCTCTCCTCATGGTGACGGATGTGAGCGAGGAGGAAGAAAGTGAGCCTCTTCCTGACCTTCTGGCGACCCAGGAGAAGGATGGATCGGTGGAGGGAGTGGTCCTCTCCCCACCCTTGACCCCAGAGCAACAGAGGGACTGCTGCCAGGTGTTGGAGCAGTACGCCTCGTTGTTTTCCCTCATGCGTGGAATCACACATCTGTGTACCCATGATGTGGACACAGGGTACAGCCCGCCTGTAAAAACCAAGTCTTACCGGCTGTCCGAGAAAGTAAAAAACAGCATCCAAGGTGAGGTGGCCAAAATGCTGGAGCTGGGGGTGATCGAGCCTTGCTGCAGCCCTTGGGCTAGTCCGGTCGTGCTGGTGCCGAAAGCGGCTCCACCGGGCACCACACCAGAACTTCGGTTCTGTGTGGATTATCGGGGATTGAACTCTGTCACCAAAACAGACGCTCACCCGATTCCACGGGCAGATGAGTTAATTGACCGGCTGGGAGCAGCCCGGTACCTTAGTACCATAGACTTGACGTCAGGGTACTGGGAGATCGCCATGGCCGACGGAGCCAAGGAGAAAACAGCGTTCTCCACCCCCGAGGGCCACTTTCAATTTAGGGTGATTCCCTTCGGGCTCAAGAATGCTGTGCCACTTTCCAGCGGTTGGTGAACCAGGTGCTGTCTGGCCTGGAGTCCTTCTCAGCGGCGTACCTGGACGACATAGCTGTCTTCAGTAGCACCTGGGAGGACCATCTGCAGCATCTCCAGGAGGTGCTGCAGGCTCTACAACACGCTGGCCTCACCATCAAGGCTAGTAAGTGCCAGATTGGACAGGGATCTGTCATGTACCTGGGACACCTGGTGGGCGGGGGTAAGGTGAAACCCCTCCAGGCCAAAATTGAGACCATCATGGCCTGGGAGCCCCCCAAAACGCAAACTGTGGTCTGAGCTTTCCTCGGCCTCACTGGATACTACCGCCGGTTTGTCAAGGGGTATGGTACAACCGTAGCCCCCCTGACGGAGCTGATGTCCAAGAAGCAGCCACGAAAAGTGATCTGGACGGCTGCTTGTCAAGAGGCATTTGAGACACCAAAGCACGCGATGTGCACCGCTCCAGTGCTTGCAACACCTGACTTCACGAAAGAGTTCATCGTGCAGACGGACGCCTCTGAGCACGGCATAGGCGCTGTGCTTTCGCAACTGAACAACGACGGCCAAGACCAACCTGTGGCCTTTATCTCTAGAAGACTCCTCCCTCGGGAACAGTGGTGGAGTACCATCGAGTGAGAAGCCTTTGCCGTGGTCTGGGCCCTGAAGAAGTTGAGGCCATACCTTTTTGGCTCCCACTTGCTTATTCAGACAGACCACCGACCCCTACGCTGGCTTATGCAGATGAGAGACAAAAATCCCAAGTTACTAAGGTGGTCCATTTCCCTACAGGGGATGGCCTTTCGGGTGGAACATCGGCCCGGAGTTGACCACGCCAATGCTGACGGTCTTTCCAGATTTTTCCGCCTTAGTGACGAGAACTCCCTAGAGGTTGGGTAGCTCTCCCCACTTTCGGCTGGGGGGGACGCGTGTTAGACCTGTCAGCCCTAGGGTAGTACTTCCCTGTTTGTTTTGCCTTTGCCTCATTTTTCCCACCCTCTTTTTCATTGGCCTTAGGTCTCCGAGCGCCTTCCCATTGCTAATCAATGCTAAGGTGCAGGTGCTCTCTTCTTCCAAAATGGCTGCCACAGGTCCCTGCAACTGCGGAGTGGTCTTTTTAATACACCCTAGTTGCCAGGAGCTGGCTGGGACCCTTAAATATTGTTGCAACACCAGCCCGCCTTTTTCTCCCATAGCTAGAGTAGGGAAGCTCCTGGAACCTTCCAGAACAGGGGAGGGGTATGCTTTTGCCGCCTTAGAGTGAGGTCACCTGACCTGGGCTTATATAAAGAAAGGAGGGGAACTTTTTAGTCAGGACGGACAACACTGACATGGGGGAACCTATGCAGGAGACTTAGGTGGTAGGGCCTAGAGGGGGACTTATGCTACTGGGGGTGACAGGGCTCAGGCGCTGCCCACCAAGCTGAGTGAGAGACCCTGATATAGCCCACTGATCTGGCCCGGCAAGAGGGGAACCCAGGGACCACCTGCAGCGACCTGCTGAGACTATCCTGCCATCAGCCAACAACTCAACCCCCCCCCTTCTTGAGGAAACTACCTACCAAGGGCGCAGGTGCCATCTAGCACCGGGAAAAACTACCTACCTGTGCTAACAAGGACTACTGGGGATCAGCCAGGTACTGTGCTGTGCCATCTCTGCCCCCTTTGTCTTAACCTGTGCCCCTGCGCTGTCCTGCCTCATCTCCACTGCTATACTGTCTGGACTGCTAAGCTGTCTACACTACCTACCCAGCCCTCTCCTACTGTGCCCTTCAGAAGCGCTGTAGACTGCCAGAACTGCGGTGCCCCTGAAAGCGCTGTGATCTGCCCCCAAGCGCTAGACTGTTCGAGACTGACGGGCCCGAAGCACCGCTTGTCCCCCCGTGTGTGCCCCCCCTCTGAGGAGCGCTGTGGGAGAGAGGAGTGCTGGCCAAGTAACTCACCGCTGCAGCCCCGTGAAGCGCTGTGTCCTGGAGCGCTACTGGCTGCCCCCGCTCTGTTGCCCCCGCCGCAGGCCCGGGCTGACCTGGCTGGCCCTTCCGCTCCTGCCGGCATCATCACGGCGGCCCCCGGTGTATGTCAGCCATGCTGCCGGAATTTGAAGTGGGTGTTGTCTAGTAGGCAATTTAGCAGCCCTTGGCCCTTTAAGTACTGATGACAGTAGGGAAATAAGTGTATTTACCTCCCCTTTTGATGTAACCAACTTCCTAAGCGAGCTGCTCCTGGCACCATGGTTGCCACCCTTACTTGGCTGTTGCTGCCTGGAAGGTTTGGAGGGTTTGGGCAGTTGGTGAAGCTGGGCCTGGTCTGTGCGCTTCTACTTATTCGAAATCTTCTGATTCTGCTGAGCATGGTGCAATATGCCCCCCTGCGGAGATGTAGAGCAATTGGGGGGCTCTGATCTGCATTGGGGGCTGAGATATCAATTGGGCTGACGATAGTGGTATATTCATCACTGCAGCCTCCCCTTGAGGGATTATTAGGACTGCCATAGCCCTGAGCCACCACATTTTCATCATGCTGACTTTCAGTGTGCACCTCACAGCCTTTGCCCTCTGTGGCCTCTGTGTCTGCAGATGTAACCCACCATGGACCCTTAAAGTATCAAAAGCATTACTCATATTTAGTAGCTCAGATAGTCCAGTTTGAAGGGGCCCAGCAGGCGATTCTGTGTGTCTTACGCCTGTTGTCAATCAATCAATCAATCATAGCATTTGTAAAACGCATTGCATACCCGTGAGGGTCTCAAGGCGCTGGGCGGGAGAATGCTGCTAATGTTCAAAGAACCAGGTCCTGAGGAGTCTCCTTAAGGTTAGGAGGAATTCAGTCTGCCGTAGGCAGGTGGGGAAGGTGTTCCACATTTTGGCAGTGAGGTGGGAGAATGATCTGTCACCGGTGGCCACTCTTTGGATGCGGGGGACGGTGGCGAGGACGTGGTCTGCAGAGCAGAGCTGGCGGGTGGGGGTGTAGAGGCTGATTCGGCTGTTGAGGTATGCTGGTCCAGTATCATCGTGGAGTGCCTTGTGTGCGTGGGTGAGGAGTTTGAAGGTTATCCTCTTGTTGATGGGGAGCCAGTGCAAGTCTTTTGGTTGGGGTGTGATGTGGCTGCGGCAAGGGATGTCGAGGATCAGGCGTGCGGCGGCGTTCTGAATGCCTTGGAGCCGTTTCAGAAGTTTGGGCGAAGCTCCTGTGTAGAGTGCGTTGCCGTAGTCCAGTCTACTGCTGATGAGGGCCTGGGTGACCGTCGTTCTGGTTTTGGTGGGGATCCACTTGAAGATCCTGTGAAGCATGCAGAGGGTGTTGAAGCAGGAGTTGGTGACGGCATTGACCTGCTTTGTCATCGAGAGGGTGGAGTCCAGGATGATCCTTAGGTTGCGTGCGTGGTCGTTGGGTGTAGGGGGTGCTCCTAGTGCAGTTGGCCAGCAAGATTCGTCCCAGGCCGAGGGAGTGGATCCGAGAATGAGGACCTCCGTCTTGTCAAAGTTCAGCTTCAGTCGGCTGTTTCTCATCCAGTCGACGACGGCCTGCATTCCTTCCTGGAGGTTGGTTTTGGCAGTGTGGGGGTAATTGGTGAGGGAGAGGATCAGTTGGGTGTCGTCGGAGCAGGAGATGATGTTGCGGTGGTGATGTCGGGCGACGTGGCGAGCGGTGCCATGTAGCCGTTGAACAACGTTGGGCTGAGGGTTTAGTCTTGGGGTACCCCGCAGAAGATCTCGGTGGCTTCAGAGCGGAAGGGGGGAGGCGGACGCTCTGAGTTCTGCCAGAGAGGAAGAAGGTGGTCCAGTCCAGGGCCTTCTCTTGGATTCCGGCATCGTGGAGGCGGGCTCTTAGTGTGCGGTGGCAGGCTGTGTCTAAGGTGGCTGACAGGTCCAAAAGGATGAGGGCCGCAATTTCTCCATTGTCGAGCAGGGGCCTGATGTCGTCGGTTGCGGCAATTAGGGCAATTTCAGTGCTGTGGTTGCTGCGGAACCCGGACTGGGATGGGTCCAGGATGTTGTTCTCTAAGAGGAAGCTGGTCAGTTGTTTGTTGACGGCTTTTTCGATGACCTTTGCTGGGAACTGGAGCAGGGAGATGGGTCGGAAGTACTTGAGGTCCTTCGGGTCCGCCTTGGGTTTTTTGAGTAGGGCGTTGATCTCAGCGTGCTTCCAGCTCTCCGGGAAGGTTGCTGTCTCAAAAGAGATGTTGATGGTTTTCCGGAGGTGGGGTGCGATGGTGCTGCTGGCTTTGTTGAAGATGTGGTGTGGGCAGGGGTCTTCCGGGGATCCGGAGTGGACGGTGTTCATGATCTTGATGGTGTCCTTGTTGTTGATATTGGTCCAGGTGAGCAGGCGGTTGGTGTGGGAGGTGGTCGTGGGGGAGTAGGTGTCGGCGGTAGCCGGGGTGGTGATGGAGTCAAAGCTGTCATGGATGTCTGTAATCTTGCTATGGAAGAAGGTGGCCAGCGAGTCGCACAGGTCTTGTGGCGGTGGGATGACGTTGGTGTTGGAGCTGGGGTTGGAGAGTTCCTTCAAGATGCTCAAGAGCTCTTGCTGTTGTGTGCGTTGTTGTCTAGGTGGTCTTTGAAGGAAGTCCTTTTGGCGGATCTGATGATGTGATGGTGTCGGCGGGTGGCGTTCCTGTAGGCTGTGTAGCTTTCCGATGTTCGTTCGTGGGTCCAGTTTTTTCTAGTTTTCGGCAGGTTCGCTTGGAGGCCTGGAGGTCTTCGGAGAACCAGCTGGCTCTCTTGCTGGTGTGGGTCTTGGGGGGCATCTTGAGCGGGGTGAGGGTGTTGGTGCAGTCGTCGATCCATTGTCTGAGGCTGCAAGCTGCTGTGTCTAGGTTGGTCAGGTCTGCGGGTAGGCTCTGGGTGAGGGAGGTGGTTAGCTGGTCCTCGGTGACCTTGCTCCAGCTGCGGCGGGGCATCTGCTGTATGCGGTGGTGTGTGGAGGGTTTCTGGAAGGTGAAGTGGATGCACCGGTGGTCGTTCCAGTGGAGTTCGGTGGTGTGGTTGAAGAAGACCTGGGTGCCCAGCTGTGAAGATGGGTCAAGCTTGTGACCGGCGGAGTGGGTGGGTGTAGTGACAAGATGTCTGAGTCCGATGTTGGCGAGGTTGTCGATCAGGGTGGAAGAGTTTGAGTCATTTTTGTTCTTGAGGTGGAAGTTCAGGTCCCCGAGGAGGATGTTGTCAGTGGAGGCGACGGCGTGTGTGCTGGTGAAGTCTGCGATGGAGTCGCTGAACTGCGGTCGGGGTCCAGCGGGGTCTGTAGATGAGGATGCATTTAAGGGTGGTGTTGGGATCGGTGTGGATGTGGAAGTACAGGTGTCCGACGGTGCTGAGGGTGTCGTCGTTTTAGTGGAAATTTTTAGAGTTTTTCTATGGATGATGGCAATTCCTCCTCCTACTCCGTTGGTGCGATCCTTGCAGGTGATCTTGTAGCCTTCCGGGATGGGTATGGCGCTGTCGGGTGCTGAGGAGGGGGTCAACCAGGTGTCTGTCAGGAAGGTCACATCTGGGGTGGTGGTGTCGAGTAGGTCCCAGAGTTCAATGGCGAGTTTGCGGACAGAGCGGGTGTTGAGCAGGATGCATCTAGGGAAGTTGAGTTCTTTGGTGGGTGGGTTGGTGGGTCGGATGCTGGTGAAGCTGCAGTCCTGGCAGGAGAAGTGTCCTTGGGTGCCCTTTGAGGCGGCCAGACAGCAGGTGCGTGTTCGTCTGGCGTTGAGTGCATGGAGGTTGCTGGAGTTGTAGCAGAGGCGGGCGTCCTGGCATTTGTGGGGGCCAGGGGTCCTGGCGCTGGGCACAGTCTAGGAGCGGATGGGTGCAGACGGGCTTGCCTTAGGCGTGCTCGCTGCACACGTCTGCTGCGCGGCCTCCATATGAGGGGATGTGGGAAGGAGGAGCAGGGTGGTGAATGGGTTTGCAGGGGGTGGGGACACAGGGGACGCAGCGGCGGGAAACCCTGAACAGGGAGCGGGCGGGGGTCACATAGACAAAGGGGACACAAGAAGAAAAAAGAGGGCACAAGGTGAAATGGGGGCACAAGGAGAAAAAGGGGACACAAGGAGAAATGGGTGCACAAGGGTGGACAGCAGAACAAACCAGAATGTGCAAAGCAGAAGGAGCACAGTGAGTACAGTAAGGCAAAAATGCAGGTGGTAGAAGCGGGGCACAGACCAAAATAGGAGCGGCAGCAGCGGGGGCTCAGGACACACAGGGGTGCTGCGCGGCGGTGAGGGGAGCGAACTGCCTGATGACAGGGTCAAGGGTCGCTGTTGCGGGATTGTCTGCAGCTTTGCCTTTCCTCTGGCCCTGGGCACGCAGAGGGACTCCTGCCACAACTGCTCCAATTAATGTATCTGCCAATGAGGGTCCCTCACCAGAGGTTTCTGGTTCTGTGGCTGAAATTTAGTATAAGTTCCCTCGTAACCCCAGACCATAGCAATTTTAATACGGGGCTCCCAACTTGCATATTGTCCAGCTTAGATAATCTAGTGACTGACTACCCCTTGCCCTGCACTGCAGCTGCTGCTCCTGCAGCTCGTGTGCTTCAATGGCAATGTTTTTTGCCCCCCCGTCCGAGCTCCGCGAGAGGCATTCCCCTTTGAGGGGCCTTTGAGGCACCAAGCTGGTACCATTGAAGGTGAGTAAACTGTATTGTGGCCAGCCAGGGATAGCCGAGGACTTTGGTGCAGCTACAAACTCAGCAGCCGCAGAGCTGTAGCATCTAGATTGAAGAAAAAGCCATTAGCCGGGCTGCCCAGTTTTACGAGCAAGTGAGCCTGATGGTGCCGGAGAATCCTTCGCTCTGTGCTTGTGATTGGTCAAGATGGATGGTGCCGGTCACAGGGGCTACGGGTTGGAGCAGCTCAACCCACCATCTTCCTTCCTTTGCTTGCTCCATGGTATTACAATATTTCAAGGGAAATCAATAGCTTCATTTAGAGTCACAGAGGTGCTAAGATATCATGAAAAAACTTCAACGGAAAGAATCTATAGGAGGACTGGTCTTACCTAGTTTAAACTATATTGTTGGGATTGTCAACTAAAGAATTGTAGGGGGTGTTTGTAGTTCCAGTTACGAGTCTGATAGGGCGATTATGGAAAAGCTTATTGGTGGACATAGTGAACGCAGGATTTTTGTACAAGTTCAGGTACCTGACATTTTTTGAAAGAGTAATACTTAAGATCTCTTAGGCATCAGCTAGGCTGCGGTACAATAGCAGAACACCCATGGGTATTCCATGTTATAGTTTACGTTCTCCAATTTGGGACTCACCAGGAATCCTGGGATGTTTTATGTATAAGCTTTGTGAAGCCATTAGAAGGGATGTGATTTTGAGATGAAGTAGCTGTTAAGTGAAGGAGTACCACTTTCATGGGAACAATGGAGGTAGAAAATATCCAATCTCTTTCCATGTTAAAGTACATCCAAATAACATTGTGGATGAAAAGACAGGATGAAACCCTGGTTGAAATCTCTCAGATGGAGAAGGATCTGCAATTCTCCAACTGGTACTGAAACTTAGGGGCATATTTACAAGGGAAGTGGCAGAGTGAGGCTTTAGCCTTCCTGGCTTAACGCCTCACTCCGCCACTTCAGAAATTCAGGGCCGCCCCATATTTACAAGAATATGGTGCAGTCCTGCATTTCCCCCTGTGTTGGTGCTACACTTAGCAGCCTAGCGCCAACTCAGGAACCCTTCCCCCATAGTGCACAATGCACAATGCAGCACAAATTAAAACATCAGAAACGAGGAGAAATGAAACATTTCTCCTCATTGCGCCAGGGTAAGACCAGGTTTTACCTGGTCTTATTTCTGGCACTGCCTCCTATTTACACCTCCCTTGTAAATAGGAGGTAGCGTCAGAATCAATAGGTGTTGTATTTGAACACCCACAGCAACATCCATTGCCCTCTCCTTCCACACTAAGCATAGCGTGAAAGGGAGCTTTATTTACCATGCAGCATTAAGCCACATTGAGTGATGTTCCAATGGCGATAGGGGCTTGTAAATATGCCCCTTGGTGTCAGCCATGTATAAGAGAGTGAAGCCATTGTATGGAGTCTGGGAGCTTGAGTTGCTGAAAGAAGAGCTGGAGAAGTTATGGTACGCATCCATGAAAATTACTGTATGCTACTGTGAAATCTGCTACCTTAAAAAGGAACCATTACTTCACTCTCCATTGGTGCTATTGGTCTCGTGCGAAAATGGTCTTATTTAAGAGCATAATGGATTGCAAATGTGCAAGATGCAGCCTGAAAGAAGCTAACTACATACACATTTTCAATGGAACAGTAGCTTGCAGATCTCAGGTAAGCCCAATCTTGGTATTATTTGGCCTGGAGCTAAAGGACTCAAGAGGGAAGGTCCTCAACAAGGAACAAGGTGCACTGTTATTTTGCTTAATGTTACCTGATGGAAGGCAAATCTGCAAGAGATGGACACAACCTGAGCCACCAACAGTTAAAGAATGGCTGGCAGTAGTAGCACATGTGCATGGGTTTGATGTAGTGAACTACAATGTAAAGAGGGATATAATGTAGGAGTGTTTTGAAATTTAAGGCAGTGGGAAATAGTCTGATAATTACACCTAGGTTCTTCAAGAAATGCCACCCGGGCCGGGAACACCTGCATAGCTGTCATCTGTTCCACGAGGCATCTGCAGTATTCCTGGTGATATAAGGAAAAAAGAAAAAATGAATAAAATAACTAGGCCTGGGCGAAGCACTACGCTCCGCTCGCGGAGTTTGCGAAGTTTTTGCAACTTCGCACTACGCGAGCGGCACGTAGCACAGTGCGAACATGCGTAGTGCAGCGTAGCGTAGTGCAGCGCTCATTTTTTGCTTGTTCGCGGTCCTGAACGTCATGTTCGCGACCGCGAGCAAGCAAAATGACATCCCGGCGAGATTCTCAACGCGAGGAGGTCAGGTTTCTCATTGTGAGTGGTTGCGCATGCTCGCGACCGCTCTCAATGAGAAACTACCTGTTCGCGTTGAGAAAGCTGCCGCTCGAGTAATAATCTCCTCGAGCAGCAGAAAACTACAGCTCGCACTGTGCAAGATGCCGTTTTCAATGCTTGCACAGTGCCGGATGCTTGTCCGCACTGTGCAATCATTGAAAACACATCTTGCACAGTGCGAACATGCTACTACGCAGCTCGCGTAGTGCTACGTGAAGTTCGCGTAGTGCGAAGTGCACTTCGCGTAGCTTCGCGTAGCGCTACTTTGCAAACTACGCCCACCCCTAAAAATAACACGCCCTTCTATTATAGTACTTCTTTTTGCATTAATGAAACAATCACTGCTCTGTTGGCTTTTGAATACAGCTGCATCCTTGTTTGTAGGGCTCTGAATCTCCACTTAAGGTTGGCCTATGAAAATGAGGACACTTCCCTAGAACACCATGGAGGATTCTAATACCTGGTCTTCTCATGTGGTGAGTGGGAAAAGCCAAGCAAGAAACTCAACAAGATTAAATGCCTTCATCACATGCTAGGTCTGTTTACTTACTCTCCTTCATTCCAAGATATATA
The DNA here is from genome assembly GCF_964261635.1 of Lissotriton helveticus. Taxonomy (NCBI): domain Eukaryota; kingdom Metazoa; phylum Chordata; class Amphibia; order Caudata; family Salamandridae; genus Lissotriton; species Lissotriton helveticus. Next base: position 802,210,607 of record NC_136065.1, on the reverse strand, counting down.
GTGATGGATGTCCTATAGTTAAATCATCCCAGCCTTCCTGCCTTCAGAAGAAGCCTCCTAATCTTCTTCGAAAGGGATCCCAACCCTGTTTCAAGAAGTGCATTACTCTCCCTGGAGCCTGGCACTTCTGAATTCATTCCTGTACATGTTTTCTGATGGAGAAAAATATGTTTTAGCAAAAACAGCTCAGCTAAATCTTTAACAAAATCTATGCTAAACATGTAATTACATATTTGAAATGTGGCAAATGATTTCTTTAGCTGTTGCTAATATTCAAAGATATGTGGATGATTTATGTAGTTGTATGCCAATTTATGAAAAATATGACTTTTACTAGGTACTATACCTATGCATGTAATTAGTAATTTTAATCATGTCACTGCAGGGACATGTCAGTCTTGGCATTTGGTATGTACCATGTTTACACATTACTCATTTTGGGTCTTGTGGGCTCCAAGGCTTTCCAGAAGGTCTTGCGGGGTATCTTTAAAAAACTTCAAATACAATGATTAAAACACAGACAGAAACGCCCATTTTTGTGTTCTCACAACATAAAGATTATCAAGACAAGATGTGAATTATTACAGTGTCAGCTAGAGTTCTGAGGAATCTTTTCCAAACCACCTCTATTTGCGTACAGCAGGGCAAAAAATGTAAAATAACTCTCATCAACATGCAAGAAGGGTACCCCCCCTAAATGGATCAAAATGAAAATATTCCCTAATTACACCCACTGTGATAATGGAAAACACTATAACACATTCCCTAACAGGAAAAATCACAAAGCTGCTGTACTCTGTGGACTGCAACACGTCCAATGTAATTTACTCCATAAAATGCCCGTGTGGACTTATGTAAATCGGCAAGACGAGAGGAAGATCAAGATCTGCTTCACAGAACATAAAAGTCATATGAGAAATAAAAACTCTAGCTCATACCTATATCTAATTGGAGCGAACACAATCACAACCTGGCCCTGTTACGGTTTAAAATTGTGGAGGTAGTAGCAATGAACCCAGGGTCAAACAATTCAAGAAAATTAACACAGAGAATGACCTTTTGGATAAAATATTTTCATACTTTGGTACCCAGAGGTCAGAATGACAAAATAGAATTTAGCTGTTTCTTATAATCACTTATTTCCACCACAGATCAAATCAACTTACACGCAATCATAGTACACTTCAAGCTAAATAAGATTGCTGAAGACACAGGAACCTGGTATGATTGTAAACTTTTAAAGTTTTTTTTAAATTATCTCAACACATGGCATGTTTCCATTGTTCTGTCTACAATACAATGTATCTGTAGAAATGTGATCACTTTACTCTTTGTATGATACTTACTTTTCTCTCACTTTTCTTGATGCACAGAAGTTTTCTCCTTCACTGTGGTATCTGAGCCTAACAATTACTCCCTATGCACACAACGGGCAGGCCTGGGTGTAGTTCGCGGAGTTTCGCTAAGCGGAACTCAACGAAATGACAAAAAAACTCTATGGAGTTCCATGAGTGGTAGAGTGCAGTGCGAACTCCCATTCGCACTGATCTTCCTGCAGCTTGGTTAGAAATTCATCCTGAGCATAAGCTTGCGCTTGCCAACTTACTTTTCACAAGTGGGGAAAAACTCAGCTTAACTACTCAGAGTGGAGTTTTCTGCACTGCGCGAAACACCCTGACCCCCTAGACCTGCTTAGGGGGTCCCACAAGGACCCCCAGGGCTAAAAATGCATTTTTTCTTATAACTGCAAAAGTCGCAGAGGATCTGCAGATTCTACAGTGAAAATAAAAAAATATTGCAGAGAGTTGTAAAAAAGGGCATGGCCTCGGACCACCTCTCTGCAAAGCAGCTCTGTGGCACTTATTGGAGGTACCTGGTGAGCTAGTTGGCCACAGGGACCCTCAGGAATCAAGGGGACTGAATCCCCCAACTTACAATATGCTAGGGGGTGTGTTTGCACAGTGGTGCAGGGAGGGGCGTGGCCTGATATAAGAAGTTAGCAATCCTGCTGTGTGGGACTTACTGGTGGTAATAATGGGGTAGTTGGCCCCCAAGGTTGACGTTGGGGGCGAACTACTCCATCTGTTACTTCCAGTAAATCCCATACTGTGGGATTGCTAAGAGGTGTTTGAAGGCCACGCTCACCTTTCTCCACCACTCTGCAAATGCGACTGCTACGTTATAGTTAGAAATTAGCATTTAAAAAACCTTAGAAATTCACTGAAAAAACATAGGTTTCAGGGACGTTATTGTTAGAAATTAGCATTTAAAAAACCATTGAAATTCACTGAAAAAAACATAGATTTCAGGTACTTTATAGTAAGAAACTAGCATTTAAAAAACCTTAGAAATTCACTGAAAAAGCCATCGGTTTCAGGCATGTTACAGTTAGTTGGACATTCCACTCATATAAAACCATTGCTATTCCGATGTTATAGTTAGTTCAGCTAACTATAACTAGCGCCCCGCAGTGCACTGCTGAGGACATCACATTTTACATCATTCATGACATGGTCAGTGGCATCACTGATAACATCTCAAATGACATCACTTATGACGCCATCCACATGATAATCTGATGCACCTCCTCACAACCTGATATAACCTTTGACACGCCCACTCTAAAATACAGACTACCAGTCTCGAAACCGTAGACACACCAATACCCATTACTACATACCCACTCACTGATTCCTAGGTCAACACACACATCCTCTCACTCACTGATACAGTCACTCATAAATACAGTCACTCATCAATACAGCCACTATCATATGTACTCATATACCCATACAGACGCTCACACAGCACCACTAACCCATATAGTTACTCACACAGCTAGTCAGTAATGCAAATAATTAATCACACTTTCATTTACTCACCTACTCAGTTATACACACACCACCTCACTTATTTATACAGATAATAACACATACCTACTCTCATATAAAATCACTGACACAAGCACACACTCATCCATACTCTCACGATCACTCACTCTCACATATAATCATGTATATACTTCAACACTCAAATAAACTGCCTTTCACATATGAAGTTACTCACACATGCACACCCAAGACATCCATTAACTCACCAGCACAGCTTTACACACACCTATACAGCCCTTCACTAATGCACTCTTGAACCAATACACCCAGTGAATCAGCCACTCACACATCTATGCACAGATTCACACCCCCACCCACCCACACAGACACTCAGGCACCCATAGAGATAAAACAAAACACACAAGGTAGGGGAGGGCCTGAGGGGAATCGTGTTTATAGACTATCTTGGTACCTTGTCCCCCAACTTAGCAATAAACAACACGAAAGATACCAGAAGTCTGCATACAGGAACCTAAATAGTGTTCACTCTATAAAACAAACCAAAAGGTTAATGTTTAGGTCATAACAATCCTAATTGATATGTGACCGCAGGAGAAGAAGAAAGATTAGAAGGGTAGCCTCAAAGGTGCTAGAAAAATCCCCATCTGCCCGCTCAATAGCGGAGCATCATCATCTGGGTAGTATGGTTGACAAATGTGGTATCCAGAGTGCCCTTCCTTAGGAACAACCCAAGGCTAGCAAAACTTGGACCATCACGTTGACCCTCAACCAACAGAGATGCAGACTGAAAGGGTTAAGTTGCAGTGCTCAGAAAATTGTGAAAAAGGAAAGGAAACAAAACTCTAAATCCAAGTGTTCTAAAAATACCTACCTTGATGTCATAGGAAAAACTTTATTGGGTCTGACCATCAAGGTGGTATGGTTAAAAGCAGAGTGAAAAATAGCATGCAAGGAATTGCTATTCACCATGAATCTTATTTGGTCGACATGTTTCAGCCTAGATAGGCTTTCTTCAGGACCTATGATGCACTACTGCAACATCAACTTACTGTGTCAAGGAAAATAATAAGTGGTACAAACTCCTCTATAGTAGGGAGTTGGGTGTCTTCTCCTGCATGTGAAAACAATTGAAAAAAATTCAAATGGCAATCATTATTGCTATTACCAAAGGAGCTACTAAGTGTCCAGTACACTGTTAATTCCTGTGTTAATCCACTCACCCAAATTGTAGGGAGGAATAACCTCACCTCACCTGGCACTTGCTCACAGTGAAGGAGGCCACGCACTAAAAAAGAAAAGAAGAAAAGAGGGGGTAGGGAACATACGTTACATTTCAAGATCAAAAAAAGGGAATTGCCTTAATCCTTGAGAAAAAAGTTTAGCCTCTAATGGCCAACTACAGGTGGCAACCAGCGGGGGTAAAGGATAGCGATAACACACCTTAACATGAGGGCATACTATTTAAGTCCTAAGGGCAGGACATGTAATACAGGGTGAGTGACAAACACTTCGTCTGCCCACTTGTAAACAAGGACCCATGTAGTCAATGCCTCCCATCAGGCCACCCACTCAGCGAATCCAGGTCAGAGCCTGCACCCAGATCAGGGTTTCCACAAAATTGAATTGCAAGGATGTAAATCAAAGAACACCATTCTAAGAGAAATTCCCTGGTGTCCAGATTGTCAGCAAAGAAAGGGCAGAGTCCTGAACTGTCCAGTGGCTATGCCTCCTCCTAACCATTAGAAATCCGTAAGAAACTGGAAAAAGACCTGGGTCCGCTGGTTGCCACCTGTAGTTGGCCATTAGAGGCTAAACTTTTTTCTCAAGGATTAAGGCAATTCCCTTTTTTTGATCTTGAAATGTAACGTATGTTCCCTACCCCCTCTTTTCTTCTTTTCTTTTTTAGTGCGTGGCCTCCTTCACTGTGAGCAAGTGCCAGGTGAGGTGAGGTTATTCCTCCCTACAATTTGGGTGAGTGGACTAACACAGGAATTAACAGTGTACTGGACACTTAGTAGCTCCTTTGGTAATAGCAATAATGATTGCCATTTGAATTTTTTTCAATTGTTTTCACATGCAGGAGAAGACACCCAACTCCCTACTATAGAGGAGTTTGTACCACTTATTATTTTCCTTGACACAGTAAGTTGATGTTGCAGTAGTGCATCATAGGTCCTGAAGAAAGCCTATCTAGGCTGAAACATGTCGACCAAATAAGATTCATGGTGAATAGCAATTCCTTGCATGCTATTTTTCACTCTGCTTTTAACCATACCACCTTGATGGTCAGACCCAATAAAGTTTTTCCTATGACATCAAGGTAGGTATTTTTAGAACACTTGGATTTAGAGTTTTGTTTCCTTTCCTTTTTCACAATTTTCTGAGCACTGCAACTTAACCCTTTCAGTCTGCATCTCTGTTGGTTGAGGGTCAACGTGATGGTCCAAGTTTTGCTAGCCTTGGGTTGTTCCTAAGGAAGGGCACTCTGGATACCACATTTGTCAACCATACTACCCAGATGATGATGCTCCGCTATTGAGCGGGCTGATGGGGATTTTTCTAGCACCTTTGAGGCTACCCTTCTAATCTTTCTTCTTCTCCTGCGGTCACATATCAATTAGGATTGTTATGACCTAAACATTAACCTTTTGGTTTGTTTTATAGAGTGAACACTATTTAGGTTCCTGTATGCAGACTTCTGGTATCTTTCGTGTTGTTTATTGCTAAGTTGGGGGACAAGGTACCAAGATAGTCTATAAACACGATTCCCCTCAGGCCCTCCCCTACCTTGTGTGTTTTGTTTTGACTGTGCAGCCAAGGCTGCGGGCCTTTCTCCTTTCTCCTCTTCTTTATTGTGCACCGAACTTGGTGCTCTTCATACGTATTCTTTGCCTTTGATCGCTACGCAATGGCTGACTTTGGGGGTCTTGGTTTCGATGACGACACTTTGGCATCTATTCTCACTGATAATCCCAGTATGCTAGATCAAATTCCCACACCTACCCCACCAACTGTAGGCGATTGGGACACAGTTCTCAATTTGAAGAAAAGCCACTCTAGAACCATTATACACGGCCAAATTATGGCCGAATACCTACATGGTAAGTGTGCTCCTACGGGCCTTATAGTCACCAATGCGCCCAGGCTTTTTTTGACGGACAAGACCTTTATTAAGGACTGGTCCCTGATAGCATGGCGCTGTACCAGGGATTGGCTCATTCTGATTATCGCCACTGCAAAGAAAATTGCAGACGCCATTCTAGTGGAAATTCAGGTCCTAGAAGGTCAGATAAAAACAACACTTACCACTAAGAAATTTGAAAAACAGCAGGAAGATTCCAATAAGGCCAACAAAGAGTACAAAGATCCTATTTTCTTTGCTAAAATAGAAAAATTTAAGAAAGATCTGGCCAAGTTCTCACATGAGAAAGTATACCCCTATACGAGTGACAACTATACTCCTACCGATGTGAATAAACAGAAACAGGCACATGGATCTTCCTATGCCACATCCTCAGATGCAGAACCCTCTGATTCGGATAGCGGTGGAAGTAATCAAGGAAGAGGGAGAGGCCGTGGTGGTCGACCAAATCGCAGACACAATACACGTGGCAACATGTATCAGGCAGGACCATGGTGGCCACCGGCCCCGTGGGGTTATCCACAGTTTCCAATGCCTATGACAAACTACCCCATGCAACCACAATACCCCTACAATCAGCCCCTTTTTTTAGGACAAGGCCGGGGAGGCAATCGGGGCAGACGGAGAGGGCAGAACCCGGGTCAAGTTCAATGGGCAGACAATCTTTGATTCCAAATGAACCAGGAGATACGGAACCAACAAGTGTTACATCTAACACCACCGATGACCTTGTTGTGAACCTAAGTGCACGTATACTATCCCCCTTAGAGAAAGCAGTGCTTAATAAAGGTCTAGGATTTGTTCCTACCAACGCTGGTGAACCGTTCCAAATCCGAGAGGAAATGGAGCGTTTTTTCAGGACGGTCAGATTACATTTTTTCTTTAAAGACAAGGGACAGGATACAATCCTGGACACTAACACTGGGCTCAAGGTCAAATCTACTTTCATGCCCTTGCTCCAGCAGGTACCCTCAAAGGTTGGAGCTTTTGAAGCAGCAGTACTACATGACATGAGAACGTTGAACTTCTCTGGTCATGTAGGTTATCAAAACCTGTCTAAAAAAGAGAGGACTGCACTTGAGACCCTGTCTAGAGACACTGCGATTACAATAAAACCAGCAGACAAGGGTGGGGCCACTGTGATTCAGGACACCACAGCGTACCGCACAGAATGCCTAAGACAACTAGGTAACACCCAGTTTTACACACTGCTTGACCAGGATCCCACGGCAAGGATCACGAATGAGATCAAACATCTGGTAGAGGAAGCTGGCGCGGAAGGATGGATTACATCCCAAGAGGCGGCCTATTTGGTGGCGAAGTTTCCTACCATCCCTTACTTTTACACACTACCAAAGGTTCATAAGCCGACCAGGCCTCCCCCGGGTCGGCCGATCATTTCTGGGATCGGTTCTCTCTTAGAACCCTTGTCATCATTTGTGGATGTTTTCTTACACCCTCTGGTTAAGAAAATGCCGTCATACCTTCAGGACACCAAGGATGTCCTTCGCTTGTTGCCAGGGATAGATTTTAATACGGATTCTGACATCTTAGCTAGCTTTGATGTAGAATCATTGTATACTTGTATACCCCAGAGAGAGACGTTACAAACTATTCAAGAACTCCTGGAAGAATCTCCCCCGGACAGTATGACGCCTGTCCATTTTATAACAGAACTGGCCAGGATCGCGATGACGGAGAACTTTTTTGCTTTTGAGGATTCCCTATATCTACAGACATCTGGGACCTCAATGGGCAGCAAGTTTGCGCCGAGTCTGGCGAATCTCTATATGCACAGTTTTGAAACCCAGCATATATTGAATACCACCAACCCACACCACCAACATTTGGTGGTGTGGAAGAGGTATATAGACGACATCTTGGTGGTTTGGCGTGGCGATGAACATTCTTTGTCAGCCTTCCATGATTGGCTCAATGGCCTTAATCCTTTCTTAAGGTTCACCCTGGAACATAGTAAAGTACAACTACCATTTTTGGATTTAGTGATCTTTCCACATGATGGTCACTTGGCCAGCTCCCTTTACAGGAAGCCCATGGCGCGGAACTCTCTTTTAAGGTTTGATAGTCATCACCCCCGCTCACTAAGGGAAAACCTCCCTTTTGGACAGTTTTTGAGAGTGAGGAGAAACTGTTCAGACTTGTCAGATTTCCGAGTTCAAGCTAAGGACCTTTCAGCTAAATTAAAGCTGCGACAATACCCTAGTCGCCTGATCAGGACATCATGCAAACGGGCCTCAAATAACCATCGCGAGTCCCTGTTAGAGGCACCGGTAGAGAAGCCACCCTTGAATCAATTGGTTTGTGTTACGACTTTCAACACTTCTTCGTCGAAACTACAGAAAATTGTCAGGCAGAAGTGGAAGATTCTGAACAGTTCTGGCGATAAGATTCCCTTACCACTCTTTTCGTTCAAAAGAGGAACGAATTTGAAGGACGAGTTGGTCCACACCAGACCACAACGATTTGCAGAAGAATCCACATCCACTCTGTGGAATCTTCCACCTGTACAGGGTCATTACCCTTGTGGAAACTGCTCAGTTTGTCCACAGACTAAGAAGACCTCATCAGTGGATATAGGTACCTCTCGACCATGGATACTCAAACGCCATACAAATTGCAACAGCGAGAGAGTTATATACCAAATCACGTGCCCGTGTGGGTTAAGATACATAGGGATGACAACGAGAAAAATAAAATTACGCGTCCAGGAACATAAGAGCACGATTAGACGCAGTAAACAAGCCACTCGGCTCACATCCCATTTTCTCCAGGCCAAACACCAGGCAAACGACCTGGAGTGGGTGATTCTGGAACAACCACACATACCTAATCACATAACGGACATCTCCCAGTTTCTACTCAGAAGGGAGCAGAGATGGGTGTTCAAACTGAAAAGTGACACGGAGGGGCTTAATGATGAAATCCCGTGGTTACAACTCTGAGTACCTGTCTTCAGTTTTCCATCTCTGCAACACTACACATGGTATTCTTTAATTTTTGAGTCCTGGATACTTCAATGTAACCAAGTTGGTCCTGTGTCCCAAATAAGAGAATAGAGAGTGAATCTACTCTGCTCTCTGGCTCTTTGTACTCAGTTGGCCTTCACACTTTTGATATATAATATGGCCTACACAGATTGATAATTGATGGGGTCTGTGTGACGCTGTGAACACTTGAACATTCACATTTTTTCGGATTGTTGAGCATACCACTTTTTAAACAACACCCAGTGAGCTTTCACATAACCAACCGTTTACCGTTAATAGTGAACGGACATACGGTAGTTTTTATGACCGAACAGGTATGAGCCCCATTGAGCACTGCCCAGTATGTTTATGATTGATCAGGCGATTTCACGTCTGATTGACCCGGAATATGCACAAAATGACCGTTTCCAAACATATAGATCGACTAATTACATATCTACATCTAAAGATCATAGGGATCAATACATGGGTAGTCTTCATGTATTGAATACAGCGGCAATTGACAAATTCATGATTGCTCTTATATATTTGATATTGCCATACATACTTAAGGTGTTGTTTATAAAACATGTAAACAATGTATCCGGCCATTTGACTGGCCCACTGTTATCGAATGGCTGGAGTGTACGGACCCAGTCACCCAATCAGGGTGTAGCTATGTTCGCATGGGCCACGGAAGGCGCTCTGTCCTCGTATAGCAGAGGGTTTTCAATCCGTATAACATCAGTCACACCACATGAGTGGGTAACGGACAACCGTTCAGTCTATATGTGTAGGGATCCGCATGTTGATATGACCCGATGTAGCTATTTGAGACAACATAAACAAAACAATCGCGGCAATCCGATTGGCCCCAAACAAACCAATAGCGGGGCTCCTTTTAGCAGGGCATCCAATCAGGGCTCAGTTCTTTCTATTGATAGTTACAGAAGTTGGCTGACCTTCTTATTGGACGCGATGGAAACGAACGGTTTTCTTTCACGTCCGCAGCCACGATACTTCTTCCTGCCTGACACACGATGTCCTCACCTCCCCCTCGGCTCACTTTCCAGAGCGAGGCAACGACGGAGAGGTGAGGACACTGGTCTCTCGCGGTCTTTTTCCAGTTTCTTGTGGATTTCTAATGGTTAGGAGGAGGCATAGCCACTGGACAGTTCAGGACTCTGCCCTTTCTTTGCTGACAATCTGGACACCAGGGAATTTCTCTTAGAATGGTGTTCTTTGATTTACATCCTTGCAATTCAATTTTGTGGAAACTCTGATCTGGGTGCAGGCTCTGACCTGGATTCGCTGAGTGGGTGGCCTGATGGGAGGCATTGACTACATGGGTCCTTGTTTACAAGTGGGCAGACGAAGTGTTTGTCACTCACCCTGTATTACATGTCCTGCCCTTAGGACTTAAATAGTATGCCCTCATGTTAAGGTGTGTTATCGCTATCCTTTACCCCCGCTGGTTGCCACCTGTAGTTGGCCATTAGAGGCTAAACTTTTTTCTCAAGGATTAAGGCAATTCCCTTTTTTTGATCTTGAAATGTAACGTATGTTCCCTACCCCCTCTTTTCTTCTTTTCTTTTTTAGTGCGTGGCCTCCTTCACTGTGAGCAAGTGCCAGGTGAGGTGAGGTTATTCCTCCCTACAATTTGGGTGAGTGGATTAACACAGGAATTAACAGTGTACTGGACACTTAGTAGCTCCTTTGGTAATAGCAATAATGATTGCCATTTGATTTTTTTTCAATTGTTTTCACATGCAGGAGAAGACACCCAACTCCCTACTATAGAGGAGTTTGTACCACTTATTATTTTCCTTGACACAGTAAGTTGATGTTGCAGTAGTGCATCATAGGTCCTGAAGAAAGCCTATCTAGGCTGAAACATGTCGACCAAATAAGATTCATGGTGAATAGCAATTCCTTGCATGCTATTTTTCACTCTGCTTTTAACCATACCACCTTGATGGTCAGACCCAATAAAGTTTTTCCTATGACATCAAGGTAGGTATTTTTAGAACACTTGGATTTAGAGTTTTGTTTCCTTTCCTTTTTCACAATTTTCTGAGCACTGCAACTTAACCCTTTCAGTCTGCTTCTCTGTTGGTTGAGGGTCAACGTGATGGTCCAAGTTTTGCTAGCCTTGGGTTGTTCCTAAGGAAGGGCACTCTGGATACCACATTTGTCAACCATACTACCCAGATGATGATGCTCCGCTATTGATCGGGCTGATGGGGATTTTTCTAGCACCTTTGAGGCTACCCTTCTAATCTTTCTTCTTCTCCTGCGGTCACATATCAATTAGGATTGTTATGACCTAAACATTAACCTTTTGGTTTGTTTTATAGAGTGAACACTATTTAGGTTCCTGTATGCAGACTTCTGGTATCTTTCGTGTTGTTTATTACCCATAGAGATACCCAGAAAACCAAACAATAACCCATATAGACACTCATGTAGCTACTCACCAACCCATGTGGCCGCTGCTTACACACAACTAAGAAGGTGAAACAGACATTTACACAGTTTTCTCACTAACCCATGCATTCAGTAAGATACAGTTAATCAGTCACTTATACAATCAGTAATACATCCACTAAATCATCCATTCACACACTCATACACCCACTCATTCCTCAATACACATTGGCATAGATATAAAACATATTTACACTTTATAGAAACAGACAGTCACTGGATCATGTCATCAGTGATTTCATCAGTGAGGTCATCAGTGATGTCACTGACCTTGTCATGAATGATGTAATATGTGAAGTCATCAACAGTGCATTGAGGGGGCGTGAGTTACAGTTAGCTGAACTAGCTATAGCGCTGGAATTTCTATGGTTTTGTACGAGTGAAATGTCCAACTAACTATAACATGCCTGAAACCTATGGTTTTGTCAGTGAATATATATATATATATATAACCTCAAATACCACCACTTCAGTATACTTCTGGACCTGTGTATACTCTGTCAGCAGAAAGGATCGCTGTGCTGCTGAAAGGACTGTTAATCTGGTAGACCACACTCTGAAGGACTGCTTCCCTGCTGTGTTGATCTTCTGTTCTGCCTGGGTGAGATGGACTGGACCTACATCTGTTGAACCCAGAACCCAGAGTTATTCCAAGGGCTAGCTGGCTGGCCTCCAGATCTGAAGCCTCAGGGACAGAACTGGATTTTAACAACCTTGAACCTGGACCCTGACATCTCTGAGTCCACCCTGTCAAGTGGTGTCACCTCAGGCCTGGATCCTTGGAAGTGGGCTTAAGGTGCTCTTACAGCCTCTGTGGATCCAGAAGAACTGACGCATCTCCTTTACTGCACAGCGCAAACCTGAGCAAAACTAATGCATTGCTACTGCTGCCTGGATTTGACCTGTTGCAAAGACCAGCATTGCATCACATCACAGCCCATTGGAACCACCACTGCATTATGAATCCTCGACGCAGGCCCTCACAACCCTCATCGACTGCAACCTTGATGCCACCGGACTTGGCATCGCCATTTCACAGCTCTTCGGAACCGACTCATAGCACGTCTATTTGCCGCATCCTCGATGCCAGACTTCACAATGCAAGCACATTGATGGAAACTTTGATGACAACGCAATCCTTGCATCACAGTCAGAACTGACATTTTGCTTCGGCTGCCCCACACATCTTTGACCCTGATTCTCACAGTGCTCCACAAACCAGGATTTAATGTACTTTGTTCAGCTGACCTAACTTGGTCCCTTTATCCAGCCCAAGCTCCATCGCGGTCAGCCTGAACTTGTCACTTTGTTCTGGTCCGGTGCGACCAGATATCCACTATTGCCGCTTTGTGTTTTTTTTTGCTAATTTCACTAAAATCATCAACATTGTATATCTCAGGTTATACTCATAGGATTTTTGACATTTTGATCGTGTCCTATTTATTAAAGAAAGTTCTATTTTTCTGAGTTGGTGTGGGGGCCTTTTTGTGTGGTGTTTTCACTTTAATACTGTTTAAAGTGCTGCTCAAATTCTTTATCCATTGCCTCTAGGTTAAAGCTGACTGCTCTGTGCCAATATACCAGAGCTGGTTGAGTATAGATTCATATAGGATTGGCGTGTGCCTCACCCTGAAAAATATTGTGGTTTTTGCTTTACCAGGGTTCACATCCCAGTCAACCAATAACCAAATTTATTACCACACACAATTGTCCAAACACTGTAATGTCATCAAAGCATGTAAAGCATATACTGACAGGCTACTATTAATATCTCACCTCCACCAGTATGCATAGCCAACATTGCCAAGACCGTTTTTCACCAACTCTCACTATTTGGTATAGCTGAGGCTCATAACGTGATTTCTGTTATCTGACTGCCTTGGACAACTGAAATAGTTAAGATAACAATGATGCTACGTAGATGTTTGTTTGTTGATCTCTGTGACATCGACTCTAGAAAATCAACTATGTTATTATTCTATTTCAGATGTTATATTTTGCGAGTTTTGGTTTTCTCTTTAAAGGTTATGGTGAGCATGCTACGAAACAGTTTGATGTCGGTTACCCGTTGTGGCAGCGCTTTAAACAATGCTCTAACATAAGCCATTAGGTCCGGGGAATGTCTCGGGTAGTGTATCCTCCCCAGTCTGCCTCATTCACTTGTTTTTTGTTGGCTGAGAGGCTGCCACAAGAATCCAGCTTCAAGGACATACAGCTATCAAAGGCTGGGATGTTGTAGATGCAACTTCCACCTGTGAATGGGCAGACTTGGTCGACAAAGGCAGCAGTGCATTCTGCGGCAACTGCGTGGTAGGTAGCAGGAATACTAGTTGGAACCATAACAGGTCGTGCCTTTTCTTTTACCCTTCGTGAGGCAGACTGGAGTTGGCAGAAGGAACAACGAATGAGGTAATGGCAAGGTGATCTTCTTTAGAGATATTTCAGTGTGTGCATGTTGGTAGATGCTATGCACTACTTTTATTATTCACTTCCCTGCTGACTATTAGGTCAGACTCCGTTAAAATGATAAGAAGCGTATCAGATCAATGGCCATCACTTATGTAATTTTGGAAGTTGCGTAAGTAATATCCCAATGGCCTGGGAATTTAGGGGCAGATTCATGTTGGGAATGCGCCACGTTTGCGTCACGCAACTGCGGCGTAAACGTGGCGCATCCCTACGACCCATTTACAACGTGACGCATCTAGGCAGATGCGTCACGTTGTAAAGCCCTGCGCCACTTGTGGGCGTTCCGGCGCAGGGTGGGCGTTCCGGAGCAGGTGCTCCTCGCAAAAGTGGCTGAGTGAAATCTATGAGATTTCACTCAGTCACTTTCAGGCCAATGCTGCGTCAAAACCCTGCGCCTGCTTGAAGCCGGTGAGGTCTTGACGCAGCATTGTAAAGATGGGGCACCCCGAGCCTTGCTGGAGCTGCGTCGCGCTTGCGACGCAACTCCAGCAATGCGCCACCTTTACAGCACAGATGCGTCACGCATCTGTGCCGTTTTTGCCCCATGGTGCGCCGCATTGTAAATGCGGCGCACCATGGGTGGCGGAGCAGCGGCGCAAAATAACTTCCGCATCCCTGGGGATGCGCCAGTTATCATAAATCTGCCCCCCAGTCTTAGAGCGCAGGGGGCATTTATGAAATTGTCCTGTCCTTGACCTCCATGGTTGATAGCGTAGTGAAAGCAACAACATAGGAATGCCTGGAAAGATTGACATCAGTAGGACTGACATTGGAGGTACTTCTATAAGCAGGGCAGCTAGTCTGAAGACATTCTCATCAGAGTTGCATCGCAAAAAAAGGTTGCCTATGCAGAGCTGCTGGCAGCTCAGCCGCTGACAAATCAGGTTCACTCAGCCTTTTATATATAAGGGGAAATAAACGGGAGGGCCTTCATCTTGCCATTATAATTTTTGTATAGTGGGAAGGAAAATTGCGACAGTTAGATTAAGGCGACTTGTATTTCGTGATCATCATTGTTAGACCTGACACCCTTGGCATGGTTTTACCCCATCTTTTTGCCTCTGTCTACTGAATTTTTGATGCTCTGCTGGATTTCGTTTTTGCTGGTTTAGATGCTTTGGACACTATGCCACTGCTGATCAGTGCCAGAGTGTAAGTGCTCCCTATGTAAATTGTCATATTGATTGGGAATACCTGATTGGCATATTTGTACCACCATGAAGTAAAGTGCACTGTGTGTGCCAGGGCTGGTGATGACAGATGCTACTAGTGGGCCTGCAGCGCAGATTGCGCCACCCACATGAGTAGCCCTAAAATGGTGTCTCAGGCCTGCCAGGGCAGGGCCTGTGTGCAGTCAGTGGACTGCCATGTCCGCCTGGCCAGTGTCCCCACTGGCTGGGCCTAACCCTTCCCTGTCTGTGCACGTCAGTCACCCCTATGGAAGGCTCAAGGTACCCCCCTGGGCAGGGTGCATCGTATGGGTAAGGTAGAGCATGTACTAGTGCAGGTCACATGCTCTGGTAGTGAGCAGCAGCCATTTTGTGTGCTCACTGCTGTAAGGTTATCTTGCTCCATAGAATAACATGGGGGAGGCTGGTCCCATTGGATACCAGCCTATCTTCTCATAGGAACAAGATGGGACATAAGTGATTGATTATCCCTGAACTCAGAATTTAATAACACATCTTTTAGGAAGGGTTGTTTTTAAATTCTGTGTTTGAAAATAGTACTTTTAGAAAGTGGCTGTTCTCTTGTCTAACCTTTCTGTGTGCCTGGGCCTGTTTGTGGATTGACTGTCTGGCCTGAGTGTGACAGGGGCTGCAGAGCCCCCAGGAGGTTGTCTGAGTCAGCCCGTGGATGAAAGGCAGCATCTGCTGCCAGGGAAGTGGGAGGAGATCACACCTGATAGTGACAGGGCTGTGCCTGCCTGACCACAATGCTCGCTCCACCCCCCTGCTGGGCGACTGTCACCTCTGTCCCTGATACTGAGAGGAAGAAGGAAGCCAGGAAACCCCCAGTGCCTCAGCAACACCCAGAACTGGTTTAGACCGGGCTCAGGGCTCACTTGCACAAAGACTTCAAAGGACTTCAAATACTTTTTGGGGTATAAGAGAAGGACCCCTGACTACAGAACATTTAGATTCTACAATCAAGAGGAACCTCTGCTGGAAGAAGGACTGCTGAAAGGGCTGAAGGAAGATTGCCTTGCTGTGTGCTCAAAGGGCTGCCCTACCCTGCTATCCCACTGAAGGAGAGGAGAAGAAGGGCTTTGCTGTGTGCTGTGCCCCCATCTGCTTGAACTTAAAAGACTTTGCTGTGTGCTGTGTCTTCACTGAATCTCCAAGGGCCTGAGAAGAGCTGCCGCCTGTTCCTGGAACCCAGGGTTAAAAGGTTCCTAAAGAAACCCAAGACGTTGTGCAGATCGTGCTGTTATGGACCTGGAGCGTGTGGTGCTCAACTGCTGAGCGTGAGTAGGGATCAGCGTGCTCATCGGCACATTCCCAGCGAGGGTCGGAGGTCTGTGGTGCCTCCCCTCATGTATCCTGCTCCAGAGCGACTGTGAGGCCGAGAGGGCGGTCTTTCCGTGACCTGCGCCCTCAAAAATCATCTGCCGCCTGTTCACCGCCGCTGCCCGGGGCCAGAACTACCCTAAAAAGTTGCCGTTCGTAAACGGAGGCTGCCGCGGCGAAGATCGGAGCCGCCGCGCTCCCATTGGCTGGAGGAGCCGAGCCCCCTCACCAACGCCGCGACGGGATAGGCCCGTGCGGTGCAGCGTCATTGCCATTGCAGTGCCGTGATTGGCTGAAGAGCGGAGCATCACTGAAAGCCTGTCCCGGGAGCCGCACTGCCATTGGCTGACTCCCGGGTGTGTCAGAGGCTCGCCCCAAACGCCGCCACAGGATTGGTCCCCGTCATCGGGACCTCTGGACGTGCTGAGAGATCACCGCCGGGACCGGGGAAGAGTGACCCGACCTCGCCGAGGGAATCCCCGAAGTGCCCCCAGCCCCCAGCCTTCCCGTCTCTGCTCAGAGCGCCGAGCTAGACCTCGCCGCTCCCCGAAGGACTGAGAGCGGGCGGAGGGGCTGCTGAGACCGGCCGGGGCTGAGAGCGAGTGTGCTCTGATCGGCGCGGTGCGCGAAGGAGTTTCCAGCACATCTGGTGAGGCGCGTTGGCAGCGCTTGGGGCCCATTGCTTTGCGGGCTGACTAGTATTGATAAAACCATTGGCATAGGATGCCCTGCTCGTTTTGAGAGCTGAATTGGGATAAGTACAGTATTACTAGTTTTTAATACTGATTCACAAGAGACTTGAGACAGTTGTTATGAGAACTTCGTGAAACTAAGTACAACCTTAAAGATTAAGTGCAACCGTTAAGAAGTGCAACATTTTTCCTAAAGAAAGTAATTATAGCATATTGTCGATTTTTACTGCTGCAATTAGATAAAGATATATTTTTATAATAAACCTACCTGTGTGGTCTCCGTTTGTGGTGGATGGGGGGTCATTGTTTATGTTAAGTGCAACTATTTTACACATTGCCTCAGAGATAAGCCTGTCTGCTCGTGCCAAGCTACCTAGAGGGTGAGCAGGGGTTATCTACTTTGTGTAATTCTTCACCCTGACTAGAAGCAAGGGTCTCTACTTGGTCTAAGGTACTTACCTCTGCCAATTAGAGACCCCCAGATCTAACAACCATAATGTGCCATTATAGATGTGGAACCTTACTTTTAGACCTTTCTACTTTCTCACTGTAAAATAATATGAGCTTGATTGCACCATCTTTTGCTAAAGGTGCATTGTTTATACATAAAAAACCCTTTTCAGTTCTTGCTGGATGCTCTATTGTAGTTTGTGGACGCAGGAAATCTCAAATTGTATTCACATTCTATTCTTTGGGCAGTGTTAACTTTTCTTGAATGGGCACTAAAATATGTAATGATGATGATAACAACAATGACAATTTTTCTACTACTAATACTACTGCTATTAACAGGAACAGTAATGATAATCATAATAAGGTTAATAATAATACAGATAATAATACTAATAACGACTTATAAGAAACTTCCTATATCACTGCTTCTATTGCCAAACTTTGCAAATAACATATTTTGCAGTTATATATTTCAATGATTTCGAACGGAGTAATCTTTAAAGGATGTAAGGCTGAGTTGCCTTTTTTGGAATTTGATAACATCACCTTAGATGTCAGTGGCGAACTTGAACTCATTGAGTCATCGTGCTGAGAAGATATGTGTTTTCCGAATATTTAATAGGGTGCCTTATTTGGCGAACTATTGCGCCCCAGTTTGAAACAATTATAATTTAGTAGACTATCCTTATAAGTCCTCTAACTAAATAATGTAAGATTGTCGTTATTTCTGTGGCTAACAAAACCATTAAAGTGTCTGAGAAATTTAGCAATGCTTATCACAATTATCAGGAAGAATAGATGATATGTAGGGCATGGTAAATGACGCAGTAGGCGTTAGAACATAGTCTGTACTCTCTCGAGACCTTCGGAGAGATCAGGATGAACAGTAAAAGAAGGAGTGCCTATGCCAAACATGAGAAATGTAAAACATCAAAAGGAGATACAAACCTATGGGTAGAAAAGAAAACCCACCCATGTTGCAAAAATTCCTTTGGTGCAGAAGTGCAGCTAAATTGATTTACAGTAACTGTTCATCAGGCAGGCAATAGCTTAAGGAATGTTTTTGCCTACTGCTGGCCTAAAAGAGAATGTACACGTATAAGAACGATGCTCACGATGCATTTGCTTTCACTATCCAAAATGAAGCTCTGAGCATAAGGCATTGCGATAGTACTTGACCACATACTCAAGCTGACACTCTCTCAAGTTATGAAGCTAGGAAACAGTCATCGATTATCTTTGATAGTTGCAGCTCACCCTCAGCCTTTCTTCAGTCGTCCCTCACATGCAAGTTTATGCCGTTGTTTATCTTCGACACCACTCAGGTGCGAGACTTCAGCTTAAGACGGTGGAGAGGCATATTTCAAACGAAGAATTAAGACTCAAACAAAAGCAAAGCTATTTACCACATTCGTCGATAAGCCACCTGTTTTATTCTGGTTAAATATTTCTGGGCGTTGGACATTTGGTTAGGCCACTTACAGTGAGTGTCCACTGGTTAGTTCTCCATGTTTCTCTCACAAGCTAATTGTACCTACTAACGAGTCATTTAATATTTCTGATACTGTTATGCTGCAGGTCATGCTTTGCACTTTCAGACGCAAATATTAACTGGAATATAGTGCATATTTTGCTTCATTCCAGAAGCTTCTTCAAAGTTTCAATCAGATAAGCCCTTGTATCCCTAGTGATGTTAATACACAACTTGTATATATCTGCTATATTCACAATATGAAATAATATAGCATGCCATCTTCACTTTTTCAGCATGCACTGTCGTGCTAACCCCTGGTCAGTCGCTCCGTGTCGAACATAAGGCCTAACCAACCATCACTTGTGGAAGTGAGTGCCTTAGAGGGAGAGACACTGAAACCCTGGAAAGGACAGGAACAAAGGCAATGAGAAGCATTTTTAAGCTCCCACGGTATATATATATCCAGCCCAAATCAGACTAGCGTTTGGCCTACCAAAACAACAAATAGTACGTTGGGGGCATACTTGAAATGCTGGCACAAGATAAAAGGAGCAGAGCCATTAAACACATTTTTATAGAATGAACTTAACCTGAAAAAAAGAAAGTGCAACTTTGATTTACCTAAAAGATTCAATTGACAGCATGGCCTTAGAAGCCCATTGGGGCCCACAAAACCTTTAAGGAGCTTGTTAACAAAACAGTAAATATATTGTTGGTTCTCGAGGATAAAGCCTCCCTTTCAGAAAGGGCACATGAATGGTTCGTCATCCAGAGCTATAACAGTGGTCCCCACAACCCTATCTGGGCACCGGATTTACGAGGGCCAAAAAGGAAAAACATTTGCACCTGAGTATGGGCATTCTACCAACATTGTCGCATTTACCCCCTTGGAAATGGCCACGATCTATTACACCGTGCAGACTATGCACCGAGGTAAAAGAAGACATTCTACACATTCTGTGTACATGCAAAGGTTTAGACAGGGAGAGAAGATCCATGCTAAAGCCTGCCCTGAATAGATTACGGATAAGAACATGTAGACAGGCAGTGAAGGCCTGTTTTGAGGGAGAGGACATCCGGCTGGCCTGCTGTCTGGTTCGTTTTTTGGACGTGGCCGGAGTAAAACTAAGGACAGTGGAGAAGGATCAACAGCTAACGACCACCGTCTAGCTGCTCTTTTCCATGACAAGCAACACCCTTTTCCAGCTTACAATACAACTTTAAAGGACAGCAATCTGTAACCATTTTAGCATCTCTAAAGGCCACTGTCATCTCATTAATAATTTTTTTTTCCTTTAAAAAAAAAAAAAACTTAGATCAAGGTTTTTTAAACTTTAAGAGCATTTTAACCGGAAAAGTATTATCTGATTTTAAGAATTTTTAAACCAATGTCTACAAGTACTTAATCTTTGTATCTATAATAACTTAATTAAAAACTAAATATGCTCAAGGGGAGAACAATGCTAACTGAGACTGTGCTCATAGGTATACAGAATTGCTAAATGTGACTTTACATGATAGGACTTGAGAGACTATCATGTATAGACGGCCTCAGAATCTTATGCAAATGAGTTATTAATCTGATAATAATGTGTGTTTTAACAGATATGTACATATATTTCTACTTTTTTCTCTTAACAAGCAATTTTTATGCAATGATTTTTATTAACTAAGCATATAATAAAATATTACCATTACTATTACTATATGGCCTGCTTTCAAGAAGCGTGGAGAGTGGAGAAGCGTGGCTCAGTGGTTAGAGGCGGCAGACCCGGAAGCTGAGATCGACCGTGGACCAGGGTTCGATTCCCCGCCTCGGCGGGTCTCCGGCTCAAAAATTCCACGGACTTGACAATTCTCGCTCCGGTGCCTACTTGACTCACGGAGTCACACTCTGCGACTCTGGGCAATAGCTTGCTTAATCTCCACTATGGCCCCTCGCGGCGGGATGCCTGGCTTTCACCTTGTGGACACCCTGCCGGGGTTTCTCACAAGGAAATACCAGGACGGGTTCCCTAAGCAAGCGCTTAGATACTGTGTCGGTGATTTGCGCTATATAAATACATTTACATTTACATTTTTTATTTCAAGCCGGGGAGCTTTGCTAGAAAGAAAACTTAATTCTGGTGATATTTCAAAACTAGTACGAGAAACAAATAAGACCCTCACTAGTCCTGACCCAACATCGTTGTCGGTCACTCATCTGGCAAATACTGCTACTGCCCTGTCTGGTATTTACTAGATTCGCAAATTATTACTCTACGCTCAGTTTCCTAGTTGGATTGTGTGGTAAGATTTGCAATAGTTATTAATAAACTCTTGCTCTTGAATACTCAGTTAAAGATGGCCAGCTGCCCCTGAACTAGTGAAAGTGGATCAATCTGTCAAAAATCTCCTTCTCCCAAGTAACCCTTGATCAGTTAATGACTCAGTAAATGTAACTGTACAGGAATTTATATAGCACAAATCACCGAGCGGTTTCTAAGCACTTGCTTAGGGAACCCATCCTGGTATTCCCCTGTGAGATAACCCCGGCAGGGTATCCACAAGGTGAAAGCCAGGAATCCCACCGCGAGGGGCCGTTGTGGAGATTAAGCAAGCTATTGCCCAGAGTTGCAGAGTGTGAACCCATGACTCGAGTAGGCACCGGAGCGAGAATTGTCGAGTCCATGGACATTTTAGGCACCGGAGCGAGAATTGTCGAGTCCATGGACATTTTAGGACTCAAGACCCTGCCGAGCCGGGAATTGAACCCTGGTCCCGGGCTGACCTCTGCTTCCAGGTCCGCCTCCTCTAACCAGTGAGCCACACTTCTCCACACTTCAGTGCAGAAGTTATTGTTGATACTTGAATACAGATTGATACATTTCCTGGTTCTGTTTTGACAATAGCACATAATGCCACATCACTGGTGATCATGGGGGCGATGTACTTTAATTCTCTCTCACTAGTTGATAGTCAAACTACAACTTCTCGCTCAATGCCTCTCTTATCTAATCATTCTTGGCTCTTTTTGCGATTGCAGGCTTAAGTACAGGTCTACAGTGGCTGTTGGACTTGCCAGCATGGTTGACATGACAAATGACAGCCCATCTGTACAGAGCTGTGATCGCCCATCTTCCTTCTGTGTTCCCTTAGCAAAATCATCCACTCTACCCCACTCCATTCATTCATTCAGTACTGCTTTGATTTTGGGGTGCTCTACGACTCAGAATTACTGAATCTCTTTCACTGTTAAATTACTGCTAGGATCGGAAAGTGTATCCTCCCAATATATCATTCTTTCCACAGAGTCATGTTCAGGAGATCTACCACCAATCCCAGTTTGTCATCAATGGCCTACTAAATCTCTCAGACTGTCGGTCATCTTGTGGTCATTTTTTGTTGTCCTGTCATCCTCCAAGAGCCCCATTGCTTATTTACTGGCCGGCTCTGCCGGTCACTTTAACCCCTTCGCTGCTAGGCCTCCCCCCGTGCTAAGCCTTTTTTTGGCAATTTGGGGTAGTGCGCTCTTAGGCCCCTGTATCTCTTTGACCACATAAGGTATCCACACCAAATGTGCGTCCTTTTCCTTCAACATCATGGGGATTTTAAAGGTACCCAGAAATTGTGGATTCCCCTTGACGAGTCCCAGAAAATAGCCAAAAATACAGCTACATTTTGTTTTTTTGGGGAAAAGTGCTGTAAATGAAAGTGTCTGGGATTTTCCCTGCAAATGGTATAAAAAAAGGGTTTGTGGGGCTGAAACCACCATTTTCCCAGCTTTTTGGGAATGACAGACATGAGTCAGAAAACCAACATTTTTTTACACAGTTTTTGCATTTTTCTGGGACATGGCCTATTTTTGCTATTTTTTATGCTTTCAACCTCCTTCCAGTTAATGGTAGAAATGGTCATAAAAGCTATAATGGATCCTGGAAAGCTATACATTTTAAAAAGGTAAACAAAATTCTGAATTAGGCAAGGGGTCATTTGTGTAGACCCATCAAGGTTTCTTTAAGGAAACTAACAGTTAAATATAGAACAAATTGAAAATTAGTTGAAAAAAACAGCCTTTTGTGTCAACGTTTTCATCTGTTACCTCTTCTAATTATGACAGCTGTTTGAAATCAATATACCGTTACATTCGCTGGACCTTACTGGTTGTGGGGACATATAGGACTTGTAGGTTCACCAAGAACCTGACGAAAGAGCCAAAAACTGAGCAGCAATTTGCAATGGCTTTTTAATATGTACTTGGTATATAGCAATTCTTGTGGGAAAATGTATACATGGAAAAATTGATATGAAAGACAACTATGTATTTCTGAAATGAGAACAAAATATAGAGTTTAGAAACTGTAGATATTTGCACATTTCCGAAATTGGGAATACTCATACTAGCATCAGAATTATGGGTCATTTTTCAAAATGACTTCCTTTTTACACAATGTCTTTCATTTGGAAGGCAGAAATGCATCGAAAGTCAATAGGTAATTACAGTTGCTTTACAGATATGAATTACCCTAAGTCTCCCGATAAAAATGGTACCTCCCTTCTGTGGGTAGGCATAGTGTCCACGACAGGAATCGGCTCAAAACCCAACGTGAACACCACACATTTTCACAATGAAAAATGACCCTTTTTTTGCAAAGTGCCTAGCTGAAGTTTTTGAACAATAGCTCTGCCGGCACCTATGGAAACCTAGCAAACCTATATATTTTTTAAAGCTAATCACCCAGGGTAATTCAGGATGGGGTGACTTGACTGCCTCTCACCAGGTTCTGTTACCCAGAATCCTTTGCAAACCTAAATAATTGACAAAAAAAGCAATATTTTCCTCTTATTGTGGTGGAAAGTTCTAGAATTTGTGTGGATACACAAATTTCCACCCACCCGCTTTCCCCAAAGTCTTCCAAGAAAAATGGTACTTCACTTGCATGGGTAGGCTTAGTGCCCGCAACAGGAAATGGCGCAAAACGCAACGTGGACACACCCCAATTTCACAGTGAAAAATTACCCTTTTTTGGCAAAGTCCCTAGCTGTTGTTTTTTAACCCTAGCTCTGCTGGCACCTAGGGACACCTAGCAAACCTATTCATTTTGAAACCTAGACATCCAGGGGAATCCAGGGTGGGGTGACTTGACTTGTTCCCACTAGGTTCTGTTACCCTGAATCCCTTACAAACCTAAGAAATTGTAATAAAAAAATACACATTTTCCTCATATTTCTGTGGTGGAAAGTTCTAGAATCTGCATTGATCCACAAATTTCTACTCACCTCGCATTCCCCAAAGTCTTAAGAGAAAAATGGTACCTCACTTGTGTGGGTAGGCTTAGTGTCCGTGACAGGGAACGGCGCAAAATGCAACATGGACACACCTCAATTTCGCAGTGAAAAATTAGCCTTTTTTGGCAAAGTGCCTAGCTGTAGTTTTTTAACCCTAGCTCTCCCGGCATCTAGGGAAACCTAGTAAACCTATACATGTTTGAAAACTAGACACGCAGGGAAATCCAGGATAGGGTGACTTTACTGGTTCCCACCAGGTTCTGTTACCCAGAATCCCTTGCAAACCTAAAAAATTGCCAAAAAACACATTTTCCTCACATTTCTGTGGTGGAAAGTTCTGTAATCTCTGTGGATCCACACATTTCTACCCACTCTGCGTTCCCCAAAGTCTTACAAGAAAAATTGTACCTCACTTGTGTGGGTGGGCCTAGTGCCCGCAAAAGGAAACTGGGCAAAACGCAACGTGGACACAACTCATATGGCCGGGATGCCCGCCACCCCCTCCCAACACACATCCCCAAGGATGGGAAGTCGGACAATAGTTGACTTTTTTGGAAGACGGGAGGGAGTCACCCTCCCGGCCGTATTTATTAAAATATGAAACAAAATTGAAAACATTAAATGAAAAGTTTCATCATTATGCATTATGTACAATTTGACATTTATTACATTTCGATGCAGTCCTGTACTTTTGGCTAACATCCTGAAAATGCATACACTCTAATTCAAATTGTACATCCTAGCATTAAGGGCCAACGGCAAGGTCTTAACCGGTGTCAGATCCCTACTACCAAACTCCCGCCCTCACCGTGTGAGCGGCGCATGCGCAGAGGGCTCTACCCTCATTGCCAACTGTAACTTCCCTTGTCGTGGTGGGGGCCCCCTTTCTACTCGACGCCATCTTAAGGGTCGTCCGAGTTCCCGTATGAGGTCTCTGTAGGAAGGACAGCGTGGACTCTCCCCCCCACCCCATACTCTCTATCCGCCGTCGCGGATATCCGGCCCCCGGGAAATTAGTCAGGAGGGGCATTTAACCGCCTCCCCCCCTGGGAGGGGCCCGTGGCCATCTCCCCCTAGGCGCCCCATCCTTAGTGGGTGCTGCCTCCCCGTGGAAGGGCCAATGGCCGTCTTCCCCCGGGCGCTCCCATCCATTGTGGGTGGCGCCCCACTCTAGGGACCTTTAAATTCCTGCTCACCGATCATGACCTTACCGCCCGACAAATAAATACGACAGTTGTTTATCTACTAAAAGGAAAAAATTCCACATCATCTTACTGCTATTACTGATCATTCCTGCAAGAAGAAATTCTCCAATGCAAACCATATACATTCTCAACATTCCTTTATTCACTCTACCAAGGAAAAGGAAAAGGCCTATACTTTCATCACTCAGAAAACGTTATTTCCTTCAAACATTTGCTATCAGGGGCTGGTGGGTGGGTCAAAATTGCTGCTTGTTCCGTCAAGGGCTCACGAGCAACGAGTGGGTGCAGCCTTCCGATCCGAGGAACAAGAGGACGATCTTCAGGGTTCCCGCTCCTTTATCCTTCTGCGGGAGGGCGTGTACCCGTCCCCGATACGCCTACTGGGCGTGGTCTTCATTCAAGGTGTCTAGGACAACCCCTCTCGGGCGGGGGGAAGGCGCGCTCCGGCTACGCCGCTTTGGGCATACCAGCCGGGCCACGCCCACCCCGCCCCAAAATGGCTTCCCTGGAGGTTCGGGCCCCCATCCATACGTTCGGGGGGACCTAGCGGTCGCCCCTTTCCATATGGCCGGGATGCCCGCCACCCCCTCCCAACACACATCCCCAAGGATGGGAAGTCGGACAATAGTTGACTTTTTTGGAAGACGGGAGGGAGTCACCCTCCCGGCCGTATTTATTAAAATATGAAACAAAATTTAAAACATTAAATTAAAAGTTTCATCATTATGCATTATGTACAATTTGACATTTATTACATTTCGATGCAGTCCTGTACTTTTGGCTAACATCCTGAAAATGCATACACTCTAATTCAAATTGTACATCCTAGCATTAAGGGCCAACGGCAAGGTCTTAACCGGTGTCAGATCCCTACTACCAAACTCCCGCCCTCACCGTGTGAGCGGCGCATGCGCAGAGGGCTCTACCCTCATTGCCAACTGTAACTTCCCTTGTCGTGGTGGGGGCCCCCTTTCTACTCGACGCCATCTTAAGGGTCGTCCGAGTTCCCGTATGAGGTCTCTGCAGGAAGGACAGCGTGGACTCTCCCCCCCACCCCATACTCTCTATCCGCCGTCGCGGATATCCGGCCCCCGGGAAATTAGTCAGGAGGGGCATTTAACCGCCTCCCCCCCTGGGAGGGGCCCATGGCCATCTCCCCCTAGGCGCCCCATCCTTAGTGGGTGCTGCCTCCCCGTGGAAGGGGCCAATGGCCGTCTTCCCCCGGGCGCTCCCATCCATTGTGGGTGGCGCCCCACTCTAGGGACCTTTAAATTCCTGCTCACCGATCATGACCTTACCGCCAGAGACCGGATAGTTGACCGACTATCCGGTCCCCCCAACTCCTCCTATAGGTCATGCTTCCTCAAACCTCTCAACCATGCAACTACATCTCCTATTAGTAAGTCATTCCCCTCCCTGGACAGGTGAATCCCATCGTTCAAATACATATGGTCACCCCGGATACACCCATGAGGAATGACATGCAACTGTGCAGAACGGAACAGTCTATTAATCTTATTATTGACCCGTTTTACTGAATGGTTCAGAGCTGACACCGAAAGGCCACCCTGCCACCTCCTTCTAGGAATCATGTGGGACCAGGCAATCGTGCACCCCGGGACTCCTTTAGCCAACCAGCTAACAGTTGACAAGATTCGTTCAAGTAACACTCGTCTACCCAGTGTCACCAAATCGTTGCCACCCAGGTGTACTATGACTATAGATGGCGGTGACCTATGCCGCCCTAAAAGTCCCTCGAAAAATGACTCAAATTTGTCAAAAACGAGCCCACCTTTCCCATGGAAAGTCACTCTGAACCCGTATTCCCCAGGTGCGTGAATCGCGTCACCTTCCTTGAATACGTCACCGGCGCGTCTCACGTTTGAGTGGCCCACGACCCACATCATCCTCTCCCCAGTCGGTGATCTCTGACCGCTGGTCACTTGATGTAGGGTCGACCTCCAATTCCGCCCTGCATGGCAGGCCCGCGAAACTGCAAAGTAAACAAAAGACAGAAATGTGAGTGCATGTCAATTGATCACTTACAACATGTGCAATCGCACATACCTCTTAAAGCAATTCGAGGACCAACGGCCCAATTGTTTCACTTCCTCGGCACTCTGACCCCTGGCTGTAGCCTCAGTAGCAGCCCCTATCCTAAAGGAGTGGGTCCAAAAATCGCACGGGTCCATGCCCGCGTCAGCGATTGCCAGTGCCAGCACCCTCTGAAACTGAAATCTCGTCAGTGGGGTGCCATCCTTGTGTCGGAGCAAGCTCCCCCCCAAGTGGCCGCTCTTAGCGCCAAATAGTCTTCCACACACTTCAACGGGCAGACGGGGGACCCACGCTTGTGCTGCACGACCACACTATCTCCCATAGCCCCCTGGTCAGTCTTGGACCTGGCTATCATGATCACCATCGAATCACCCCTTATCTGGATGTGATCCCTGCACAAACCTCCCTCCATATCTCTCTTGTTCCTTGCGACAAGTTCGCTCACCCTCATGGCCCCATGGAATGCCAATGTGAACGCTGCCCGGAACAGAACTGCTTCGTAATGGGAGGAACACGTCTCATCCAGCTTTGCTAAAAGCAGAGACAGTCTGTCTAAGCCGATCGGGTGCCTCGTATCTCTCTTGCAACCCTCAAGGCGCTGCCAGCCGCGAAGGGCTTTCTTCACCAAAAAAGAACCTGTAGGATCTTTTATGCCGTGTACCTGGGCCATGAAGGAAATGGCCGCCCTATGCCTACCGGCCGTAGCCACTGATCGGCCCTCCCTGTGTAGTGCAACCAGGTACCCCAGGAAGGACTCCTCCTGACCCCAATGCAGACTCCCTACAGGACCCAAATATGTACAATAAGAACGAAACGCTCCTTCGTATGCTTTCCTTGTCCTGGGGGCTAGACTTGCTGCCACGAGGTCTTGTAATCCGAGGCACCGATAAGCCACATTGCTTCTGGGAATGGTGCTGCCTCTAAGTCTGCTGTGGGCAGATAACCCCTGAATGCCTGCATACGTGAACGAGAGAGTGCATCAGCCGCAAGATTCAGTACACCTGGCACATGTTTTGCCCTGAACAGTACATTCAATCTCATGCACAGCAGCACAATCTCTTTCAACAATCTCAAAATCATTTTGCAGCGTGCTGCCTGTTGGTTAATGCAATCTACGACAGTCATATTGTCGGACCAAAACACCACTGAGCGGCCCCTGAAATCATCAGCCCATGTCATCATAGCCACCCAAATGGGGAATAACTCCAGGAACCCAATGTTACCTGTGAGGCCGTCGGAGTGCCACCATGTTGGCCATGTTTGTGCCGACCATCGATCACCTAAGATGGCGCCAAAACCCACACTCCCAGCCGAGTCGGTCCATAGACCTAATTCCACCGAAGACTCTGGCGGGGAACTCCAGACGACTCGACCGTTGAAGTCCGCCAGAAATGCCAACCAAATCCGCATATCCTGGCGAACCTCTCCAGACAGTCTCGTACGGTGGTGAGCCTCTTTGAGACCACCCATAGCCTTCGCGATAGAGCGCGAAAACGGGCAGGCCATAGGAATCACCCTCAGGGCAAAATTAAGCTGACCCACTGTTCGTTGTAACTGGTGCAGGGTCACTTTCTTCCCACCCAGGCATTGCATCAAGGAAGCCCGGAACTTGGTCACTTTGTCTACAGGTAGTCGGAAACACCCCTCCACAGAATCGAGCTCAATACCCAGAAACTCCAGTGAAGTAGATGGTCCAACCGTCTTACCTGGTGCCAATGGGACACCGAATTCATTCATGAGGATGCAGAAATCATACAGCGCCTGTGCGCAATTCATATCATCGGCTGCCCCCAGAAACAGAAAATCATCCAGATAATGCATAACATGTCTATGCCCTGTGGCCTCTGTAAATGCCCATTCCAAAAAACAGCTAAACATCTCAAAATATGCACATGAAATGGAACAACCCATGGGCATGCATTTATCCATGTAATAATTTCCCTGAAATGCAAAACCTAGCAGGCGCTGATCCTGCGGGTGCACCGGAAGCAACCAGAATGCTGATTCGATATCACATTTCGCCATCAGCACCCCGGGGCCTAGGTGGTTCAAAATGGCCACGGCATCGTCGAACGATGCGTATCGTACCGAACAAACTTCTGGGTCTATGGCATCATTCACCGAGGAACCCCTGGGAGCAGAAAGGTTATGTATGAGTCTAAACTCCCCCGGATCCTTCTTCGGGACCACCCCTAACGGGGAACATATGAAATCGGCCACCGGCGGGCAGGAAAAGGGGCCAGCCACTCGTCCTAAACTGACTTCTTTAGCTATTTTCCTTTCTGCCACGCCTGGGTTGTGCCGTACCGATAACTGATTTCTACAAAAGGAGTTCCCCCGAACTTCCCCCACCGGGACGTGGAAGCCATGTAAAAAACCCTTCCTCAACACCCCAGCGGACACATGATCAGGTTACTTGTTTAACCACGGAATCATAACCATTAGATCAACGGGTGTAGGCAATCGGTCACAAAGGTCCACCTCACTCCTGCTTAGGTCCTCTTTTTCCACCCGCCCCGACATTCTTTGATCTACAAGCACTTTCCGGGTGTGAGGAATTCCCACAGCCGGCACACACATGCTTAAACTTGCATGTCCCCTGTGGTCTGTTACAATTGCCTCGATTGAAGCATCAACAGACCCCTCCTTGTCCGCCCTTCCCGCCAACTCTAGGCTGATAGCCCCCGCCTGTGCCTGCTCGAAAGGGCACCCCGGGCTTTTGGCGGACAACCCCGGACCCGCTCCCGCCTGGCGAGGACGTACCTGTCGCCCCTGGCAGGAGTTGCTTGTGCCATGACACCGAGTCCAAACAATCCCAAGACAGAGAAGAATCAAATTCTTTTGCTTTACGGAACTTCATGTCATAGCCTTTCCATTCTTCCCCCTCGTACATTGAATAAAAATCCATAATGCGATTCTGATAGCAAACCAACTCCGTCATAACATCGGGTTTACGTTCCCCATAACTGCGGTAAATACAGAGAAGAACTTAACCCAATTCGTCACTGTCTCTTCCACCCTGAACTCGGCCATCTTGGCGCGCCATACACTAGGGTGCCACAAATCTTTCTGCGTTTTAGCATACTCCATCTCACGATGGTCCGTTAACAATGAAAACATGTTGACATACTTGTCTCCCCATATTAACTCTTTCGTGGCCAAGGGAACGTGCTGTGCAACTTTTTCCCGCATTGAGGGTATCGAGCCCTTCCCCACCATTGGCAATGCGAGCTTACCCGGATCGGCTATTGCTGCCGTCGCCTTCTCTTGACCAGCTGCTGGTACTCCTGGCGCCACCTGTGGGGGAACAAGAGGAACACTCGCCCTTGCGACATCTCTCGATTGCCGCAACTGCTTCATTAACACTCTGGCCTCTTCGGCCGGATCTCCCGTGGTCGCTG
Source organism: Lissotriton helveticus (assembly GCF_964261635.1). NCBI lineage: Eukaryota > Metazoa > Chordata > Amphibia > Caudata > Salamandridae > Lissotriton > Lissotriton helveticus. Next base: position 802,179,612 of record NC_136065.1, on the reverse strand, counting down.
TGCCCCCCACCTTTGTTTTCAGCCATGCGGTCAACTGCGCGGCCACTTCTGGGGGCATTTCATCATCCTCGGTCGAGGTGATCACCACTGGGATAGGCTGGCCTAAAACTGGTTCCTGAACCGGGTTACCAACCGGTACTAGGGGGACGATGGGCGGCACCTCCGGTGCCGGGACACCCCCTGAGACTGCCCTTTCTTTGACCCGCTTCCCTCTTAACCCGGGAACCACTCCCGGCAAGGCCGGGCCTATTACCTTTTTTGGCTGACCTGGGTCGTTCATTGCCGCCAATTGTTTCTTTACCTCCGCCAAACCTCTACCGAGCGATTGGACTTGACCGAGCTTTTGGTCCATACACGCCATCCGGGTCGACAACAGGCGTAACATCTTCTCCATCTCGGAACCCTTTCCTGCTTGCTTGCCAGGCATGGTTTCGAGTCCTCCGCCTTAGGTCGATCCACGAGGTCCTGAAATCAAGTGTCGAAACTGAAAGATAAAAAACAAGATTACCACGTTCAAAATTGCTGCTTGTTCCGTCGAGGGCTCACGAGCAACGAGTGGGTGCAGCCTTCTGATCCGAGGAACAAGAGGACGATCTTCAGGGTTCCCGCTCCTTTATCCTTCTGCGGGAGGGCGTGTACCCGTCCCCGATACGCCTACTGGGCGTGGTCTTCGTTCAAGGTGTCTAGGACAACCCCTCTCGGGCGGGGGGAAGGCGTGCTCCGGCTACGCCGCTTTGGGCATACCAGCCGGGCCACGCCCACCCGCCCAAAATGGCTTCCCGGGAGGTTCGGGCCCCCATCCATACGTTCGGGGGGACCTAGCGGTCGCCCCTTTCCAATTTCGCAGCGAAAAATTACCGTTTTTTTTGGCAAAGTGCCTAGCTGTAGTTTTTTACCCTAGCTCTGCCGGCACCGAGGGAAACCTAGCAAACGTATACATTTTTTAAAACTAGATACGCAGGGGTACCTAGGATGGGGAGACTTGACTGCCTCTCACCAGTTTCTGTTACCCAGAATCCCTTGCAAACCTACAAAATTGTCAACAAAAAAATCACATTTTCCATACATTTCTGTGGTGGAAAGTTCTGGAATCTGCATGGATTCACAAATTTCCACCCACCCCACATCCCCCAAAGTCTTCTAATAAAAATAGTACCTCACTTGTGTGGGTCGGCTTAGTGTCTTCGATGGGAAATGGCACAAAACGCAACATGGACAAGCCTCAATTTCGCAGTGAAAAATGACACTTTTTTGTCAAAGTGCCTAGCTGTAGTTTTTTAACCCTAGCTCTGCCGGCACCTAGGGAAACCTAGCAAACCTATACATTTTTGAAAACTAGACATCCAGGAAAATCTAGGATGAAGTGACTTGACTGCCTCTCACCAGGTTCTGTTACCCAGAATCCCATGCAAACCTAAACCATTGTCAAAAAAACAAAATTTTCCTCACATTTCTGTGGTGGAAAGTTCTGGAATCTGCGTGGATCCACAAATTTCCTCAGACCCAGAGCTCCCCCAGGTCTCCTCATAAAAATGGTACCTCACTTGTGTGGGTGGGCTAAGGCCCCGCAACAGGCAAGGGCCCAAAACCTATTGAGGCAACATCAAAATGACCTATCACAAAACAACCTGGTTTTGCAAGGGGGGGGTCCCTTGAGTTTTTGGTCCTGGGCTCGGTGACCATCTAGGGAAACTTACCAAACCCACAAATTTCTGGAAACTAGTAGGGATGGGCGGAATTTGCAAAATTGACTTTCACAAATTATCACGAAATCGCTCAAAATCTCAGCGTGCGCGCAGAACTTTCGCGAAGATTGCTTTTTCCGCCCGTTCGCAATGTGTCTTTGCGTGCTCGCAGGGAAAATTATCTCTAGCTTGCCGTTTTGGTTGTTAATGGGCACGGCCATCTTACTCGCGATGCTTATTGCCTGTTCCGGGGCGAAAGACATGTTCGAGATCGCAAACTCTCGTGGGATTGCGGGACTGGCTACCAACAATCCGTCATCTCGTGGCACAAGTGAACGGTGGATAAGAAAACTCGCCGGTAAATGCAGGGATCTGGTAAGTCACTACCGCACATACGAGAACGCATTTTTAAAGCAAGAACAAGAAAATACTTCCGTTTCGCCACAGACTGAGAAAGTTTTGACATTTCTGCGCTCTCCGCAAAACGCGGAATTGTCAAAATATCGCAAAATCCGAAGCGGAATGACATTTAAGTCCAGGTCTAGAAACTTAGAAACTAAACACCTGGGGGAATCCATCGAGGTATTGCTTGCGTGGGTCCCTTAATGTTTTCCTACCCACGTTCCCCTGCAAACCACAAATTTAGCTGAATGAAAATCACTTTTTTCTCAAATTTCTGTGTGGTAAAGTTCTGGAATCTACGTGGATCCACAAATTTCCTCCCACCCAGCGTTTCCCCAAGTCTCCCAATAGAAATGATACCTCACTCGCGTGGGTGGGTCAAGTATCCGTGACAGGCAAGGGCCCAAAACCTATTGAGGCGACATCAAAATGACCTCTCACAAAACAACCTGGTTTTGCAAGGGGTGTCCCATGAGTTTTTGGCTCCGGGTTCGTCAGCCATCTAAGGAAGCCTAATAAACCGACACATTTCTGAAAGCTAGACACCTGTGGGAGTCCAGCACGGTATGGCTTGCATGGGTCCCCTAACGTTTTCCTACCCAGAATCCTCTGCAAACTTCCAATTTAGCTGAAAAAAAATCCCTTTTTTTCTCAAATGTCTGGGTGGGAAAGTTTTGGAATCTATGTGGATCCACAGATTTCCTCCCACCCGTTGTTTCCCCAGGTCTACCAATAAAAATGATACCTCACTGGTGTGGGTTGGTCAAGTATCCGAGACAGGCAAGGGCCCAAAACCTATTGAGGTGACATCAAAATTACCTATCACAAAACAACTTAGTTTTGCAAGGGGTGTCTCATGAGTTTGAGGCCCCGGGCTCAGCGGACATCTAGGGAAACCTAGCAAACCTACACATTTCTGAAAACTAGACACCTGTGCGAATAAAGCGAGGTGTGGCTTGCGTGGGACCCCTAACTTTTTTCCTACTTAGAATCCTCTGTAAACCTCAAACTTAGCTGAAAAAATCACTTTTTTCTCAAATTTCTGTGTGGGAAAGTACTGGAATCTACATGGATCCACAAATTTCCTCCCACCCAGCGTTTCACCAGGTTTCCCAATAGAAATGATACCTCACTCGCGTGGGTGGGTCAAGTATCCGCGACAGGCAAGGGCCCAAAACCTATTGAGGCGACATCAAAATGACCTCTCCCAAAACAACCTGGTTTTGCAAGGGGTGTCCCATGAGTTTTTGGCTCCGGGCTCATCGGCCATCTAAGGAAACCTACTAAACCCACACATTTCTGAAAACTAGACACCTGTGGGAGTCCAGCACGGTATGGCTTGCATGGGTTCCCTAAGGTTTTCCTACCCAGAATCCCCTGCAAACCTCAAATTTAGCTGAAAAAATCACTTTTTTTCTCAAATGTCTGGGTGGGAAAGTTCTGGAATCTATGTGGATCCACAGATTTCCTCTCACCCATTGTTTCCCCAGGTCTACCAATAAAAATGATACCTCACTCGTGTGGGTTGGTCAAGTATCCGAGACAGGCAATGGCATAAAACCTATTGAGGTGACATCAACATTACCTATCACAAAACAACTTGGTTTTGCAAGGGGTGTCCCATGAGTTTGTGGCCCCGGGCTCAGCGGACATCTAGGGAAACCTGCCAAACCCACATATTTCTGAAAACTAGACACCTGTGCAAATAAAGCGAGGTGTGGCTTGCGTGGGTCCCCTAACTTTTTCCTACCCAGAATCCTCTGCAAACCTCAAACTTAGCTGAAAAAATCACTTTTTTCTCAAATTTCTGTGTGGGAAAGTTCTGGAATCTACGTGGATCCACAAATTTCCTGCCACCCAGCGTTTCCCCAGGTCTCCCGATAGAAATGATACCTCACTCGCGTGGGTGGGTCAAGTATCCGTGACAGGCAAGGGCCCAAAACCTATTGAGGCGACATTAAAATGACCTCTCACAAAACAACCTGGTTTTGCAAGGGGTGTCCCATGAGTTTTTGGCTCCGGACTCGGCGACCATCTAAGGAAACCTACTGAAACCCACACATTTCTGAAAACTAGACACCTGTGGGAGTCCATCACGGTATGGCTTGCGTGGGTCCCCTACCGTTGTCCTACCCAGAATCCCCTGCAAACCTCAAATTTAGCTGAAAAAAATCACTTTTTTTCTCAAATGTCTGGGTGGGAAAGTTCTGGAATCTATGTGGATCCACAAATTTCCTCCCACCCATTGTTTCCCCAGGTCTACCAATAAAAATGATACCTCACTCGTGTGGGTTGGTCAAGTACCCGAGACAGACGAGGGCCCAAAACCTATTGAGGCGACATCAAAATGACCTATCACAAAACAACCTGGTTTTGCAAGGGCTGATCCCTGAGTTTGTGGCCCTGGGCTCGGCGGCCATCTAGGGAAACCTACCAAACCTGCACATTTTTGAAAACTAGACACCTGTGGGAGTCCAGTGATGTATGGCTTGCGTGGGTCCCCCAACGTTTTGCTACCCAGAATCCCCTGCAAACCCCAAATTTAGCTGAAAAAATCACTTTTTCCATTCATTTTTGCATGGGATCTCCGTGTCGGCACAAATGTCCTACCACCCAGCGTGTTCCCCTTGTTCTCCCGAGTAAAATGATACATCACTTGTGTGGGTGGGCCAAAGGCCTGTGTCTAGGAAGAGCCCAAAACGTATCGATTTAGAGAATAGCACTGAGAATTGTAAGCGCTACATTTTTTTTAAATACGTCTTTAGCCAGTTCTGCTTTTGACACCCACACAAGTGGGCCATTTTGTGAAGAGCCAACCAGTGTGCTTCTGCATAAGTCCTGCAAGCCTTCTTTGTGGTGGCCATGGCTTCTTTCTGATTGTTGTTTTGCATGCAAATTTTTCTTCTTTTATCCAGCAAAAAATGTTGTACAGTTCACTACATTTTATAATACATTTGCAATATTATTGATTTGAATTGATTCCTCATGTGCCTAGTCTGCCATTAGGTTTTCCAACCAATAGGCACAGAGCTACTCATGGGTGCAGGAAACAACTGTTTCTGTGGCATATGTTGAATTTGAACACCATTTAGGGCATGGATGTCAGTGGATTGAAATGCAAAATTTGTTTTTTTGGGTATTTCACTTTTTTTCATGTGTGTTAAATAAATGCCTTTGTTGGATGAGTGTGGTTGTTGTGTAACTTGTAAACCTTTTTTAGCCCTCTGGATTTTTGTTATTGGCATCGTAGTATTAAAGCTGTGTTGTTTAGCATACCTTTCTTTGTCTGGCTAGTGTGTGAGTGTGTTTGTAATAGTGGGCCAGCATTTGCCTTGGCTGATTCATCCCCGTGTGGTCATGGGCCATTTTGTAATGACTGTGTTCATATAGGCCTGCTTGAGTTCATTGTTTTCCAGGCATCCTGCTTTTTGTGGCTTTAAGTGACCATGTGGATGGTGGCTATTTTGTGGTGATTGTAATGCTTTTGCCATAGACCTGAATGTCTTCTTTCCTTGGTTCCTCATGGCTTATTACTTCTTGGTGTGGTAGCCTGGCCATGTAGCTGTTTTGTGATTGCAACCAGTGCGGGTTTGCCATAGGCCTGCATTGTCTGTCTTCCCTTTTTTGTTGTTGTGGCCTGGCTATATGGCTGGTGGCCATTTTGTGAAGACAGCCAGTGTGCTTTTGAATTAGGCCTGCATGTCTTTCCTTATTCCTCTTGGTTTATTGCTTCTATCCATTGTCAGCTCAGCTGCAACTCCCTGAATGCTGAATCCCACTTGATACACAATGCCAAAACGAGTCTGTTACATTTTTATTTTTGTTGTTGTTCTTCTTTCCTATCCTTCCTGAGAGTACTGTACACTAGTACACAAACCATGAAAGCCCTTGTTTTTATCAAAGTCTCACAAATGTCTACACTGTATTGTTGTTTTTAATAACTGAGGTAATAAATGTAAAAATATTAATAACACTAACAAGTGTGACCACATACTAAGTTATATATTATATTTGTTTCTTTGTACTAGTAGTTATTGAACCACAACAATGAATGCCACATTTCACTGATGTTCTTCTTGCTTCTCTGCTTTTACGTGCACAAAAGAGGAGGAGACGAGATCCCCCATTGCACTGCCAGACAGAAGTCCTGCTGTGCACGACGTCACATGACGTGTGACCACAGACATCTCTTCAACTTGTGCCACTGCGTGCTGCTAACATCTTCAAGATGGCCCCAAAGAAAGGTACCAGGTCGGCGGGTCTCGGGCTCAAAAATTCCACCGACTCGACAATTCTCGCTCCGGTGCCTACTCGACTCACGGGGTCACACTCTGCGACTCTGGGCAATAGCTTGCTTAATCTCCACTACGGCCCCTCGTGGCGGGATGCCTGGCTTTCACCTTGTGGATACCCTGCCGGGGTATCTCACAGGGGAATACCAGGACGGGTTCCCTAAGCAAGCGCCTTGATACCTTTGGGTGATACGTGCGCTATATAAGTCGCAATACATTTACATTTACATTTACAGGTCCAGGACCAAGAAAGTTGCCAGTGAGAAGAAGGCACTGCCACTTATCACGACTGGTATGTCGCACCAAGACCTTTTTTGGGAAACGAAAAATTGCTCCTGCAGCAGCAGTGTCGAGGGAGCAAGCTTGAAGAAGTACGCCCGCATCACTGTACCCACCCCACCAACCTAGGCACAAGCCCATGTCTGTTGCGGAGGCAGCCAGGCTAATCATGAGTCCAACGTCAATGAGCAGTGATGTTGAAATTGACTTATCGTTGACACAAAGTAGTATCCAATCAATGCAGGAAACTCATATAAGTGGGCAACAACAGCCGCAACCAACCCAATAGTAGTTGTTCCACCAGAAGTAGGGGCAGTTCAGGAGATTGAGCTTCATGCAGAGGAAGAAGAAGAGCAAGCCACTCTTTCATAAGATCAATTGTCTTCCAGATCTCCAGCAAGGAAAAGGAGGGTTAGTCGATCAACTTCTTCTCCAAGCCCACCTTCTGATCCTCTAGTCACCACTTGGATTCCGCCTCCATCTGAGTTGGAGACACGCCATGCCCACGAGACAAGGCTAGGGAAAAGGAAGGTCTCTGAAATCCTTGAAGTTATGGTGGTAGATATAGAAGAGGAGGATGATGATGAGCCAGTTGTCATGGACATTAATCTCGCTCCAGTGGAGACCGACATTACCCCCATTCCAAATTGCTGTGAGCGATGTGGCACGGATCCCGCCAACACAGATGATACCACCAACACCATCTCCAGCTTCCACATTTCGCCGGCAGCGACCTACATCCACCACAACACCTCAGTAGAAGTAGGTACTGCAGAGAGTCAAACTATACGCCCACTTACCAGTTCATCGGACATTGCAAGTGGCACCAGCAGCATCAGAAAGTTGACCTCCTCAGTTTGGGACTTCTTTTTAGTTAGCAGGAAGGAGGTGAACATTGCTATATGGACATGGTTTTAGTTGGGGTAAGCATGGTACAAACAACTAGGCCTGGTATAGATCACGGAGTTTTGCTACTCAGAATACCGCAAAGTTACAAAAAAACTCCGCCAAGTTCCGCGAGTGGTGGAGTGCAGTGCAAACTGCAGTTTGTTCTGGTATTTTCTGCCGCTCGGGTAGAAATTCTACCCGTGCGGCAGCTCGTGCTCATGAACTTAATGTTCATGATCGGGAGCAGGGAAAAAACTCCGCTGCACATCACAAAGCGGAGTTTTTTGCACTCTGTGAACTCCGCGGAGTGTGGAGTGCAGAAAACTCCACAAACTCAGCGAACGGAGCGAAGTTCACTGCTCAGGCTTACGAACAACCCATCTGAGAAAACATCACTTGATCCAGTGAGAGGCGCAGCTGAGCAGCAAAAAAACTGCACGTGCTGTTAGTGGAGGGGTTGAAGAAGAAGATCTGATCATGGTGGAAGATGAACAAGAGGGAGACACGTACTCTGTTACACAAAGCAGCCCTCACGCCAGCAGTGCAGTGGTACCGCCCACATCATCATCAGTAACATCGCAATAGCACAAGATTCAGGCTGAGACACCAAGGGGTCCCTGGCAAGAGAGTACTGTAACAAAAGAAACGTGCATTCAGCCTAACATCTGGCATCAAGAAGTCACCTGCCTCAGTGGTCCCAGAATTGAAAACAGTCCAGGCTACCATTCTCAGCATTTTTAGGTCAGATGGGCAGTATGAACGTAACCACTCAAAGGCACTTGTGTACAATGCGAAGCTGGCTAAAATGTTAGTGCTGGACCTCCTCCCTTTTTCTTTTTTGGAAGGGGTGGGTTTTCTTGAATTTGTGACAGCCATCTGCCCAAAATAGAAGGTTCCCAGCTGGTCCTATTTCACCGGAGTTGCTGTTCCAGCACTACACCACAATGTGCTGGAATTGCTTGGACAAGCTTTGCAGCATAGTGCTGTTCCCACTATCCACCTGACAACAGACATGTGGATCAGTTGCCAAGCCACTGATTACATGCACATCACTGCACACTGGATCTCTTCTTGTGGAGGTTAGAGAAAAGATATCTGCAGCAGGTGTTGTTGACACTGCTGAAATGTTTAATGCCACTCGGAAATATGCTACAGTAACCATGTTCCGCATGGAGAAATCTCATACTGCTGCAAACATCTTGGAAGAATTGGATAGCAAGGTCTTCGAATGGGTGTGACCAAGAGGGCTTAACATTGGTTTTGTTGCCACGGACGATGGCAGTAATATAGTTAAGGCCATGGCTGATGGTGGCTTTTTCAGGATCCTTTGTTTGGTGCACTGCATTGAAAAAACAAATGGAATCCATAGGACTGAAAGGAGGTTATTTTTTTTAGAAGAAACATATAACTCTTAACACAAATATAGAGGCTATCACAACTCTTTACGTTAATGAGTGTATGTTAGAGAAGAAAGCAAAGAAAGAGACAAAGAGACAGTACTCAATATCGCCTCAAGATAGTCAGTATCCCATCAATACACAACCATGTGCCCAGTGTCATCATCTGGGGTCCCAAACAGCACTACTATGTCTCTCTTGGAAATCAGAGAGAACACTAAGAGAGCTGTATCCTTCTTTGTGATACTTGCAGAAGGAGAAACAAATAAGATTGTGTATAGAAATGGGGTGAATTAAGGTAATATCTATTGTGCAGTGCAAAAGATATTGTGCAATAAAGTGCTTGAAAGGATAAACTAATGAGATAGTTTTCTATCCTTTCTGCTGCTAATCCTAGAAATGTCTCATAGTTTTCCTGTTAAAAACAGAGTGAAAGTGACAGTTTGCAATTAATCTCTGTTCACACTGTCGACATGTTTCAGCAACTGAGGAATATTCACCCTGGCTTTCTTCAGGACCTATATAATTATCTTGTCACTGCAATCATATTAAATCAAGAAAGATCATACATACAGTATTACTGATGTGATATTCTCATTCGAATCCTTGATGTAAGCATGATGGCTGGACTGCATCTAGGGAGAATAAACATAACATCTCTTTGTATATGATTGCCTTCTAATATCATTATGCCTCATTCAATATTTCAGTAGTAACTTTACTAACAAAAAGCTTACCATTGCTTCACAAGGGGTAAGCCTCACCTCACTCGGCACCAGCTCAAGTTGTATTTTAGGCCCCACTCTACAAAGAAAAAAGTCCAACAACGCGTGTTTGTATGGACAATATTGATATGCCTTGATCATCAATGTATAAGTTATAAAACCATAGCAGAAAAACAGCCAGCCATTAAAACCCTCATAACCATCACGACTGTAGTTGCTGGTTGGATCATGTTGTCCATGGCACCCTATTAATCACCCAAAAAATTCTGTTTTAGATGAGTATGGATCAATGTCATTACTTTCTTGGTTTAGTTGGTGCCCCCAAGAAACAGTGACTATTCGAAGGCACAACAACTAGGATCTAAAGCTTTATTGATACAAATGTATTTCGTCACTAAAGCCCCAAGCACTTGGTGTGTGGGGCATATTGCTTAAAGCATGCTGTAACCGTCCTATTCGGTACATATATATGCAATGGCCCGTCAATCAAAACGTGATAATTACTTCACATGGGCGTAATATTTTATACTTCAGAGATGAGGGCCACAAACAGAAAGGACTCGTTTGTTATCCTGAAAAGAAAGAAGATAAGAGAGAAAAATGCCCTGTTTAAACCCACTTGTGCAACAGTAGGCCGCTGTGATGCAAGTGTTTGCTCCTTTCTTGTACGAATCATATAGTGACGAAAAAACGTTCGCAAATACGAATAAGTGCAGAGGTATCACTATCCACTCGACGCACTTACTGTGGGCTCCAAATAATAACGAGAGCAGGTCAGAGACATGAGCTTACCTAACCGTCGGTGTCCCCGGGCAGAAACTCCGCTGGAGTGGAGGTGTCTGGGTCCGGGCGGACTGCCATTTTATCCTCTATTGTGAAGATCTAACTAGGACGCGCCTGTCAATGACGTACCGACGGCGTCGTACATCAGAACTACTCGACTGATGGGAGTAGTAATTCCTAGTGTAGTTGAATAAAGTTATACGAACTGACCAAATCTCGCGAAATGGTTTCGCTTCATAACCGGGCATAGTAGCATCTCTGAGAGTAATACCTCGTTTAATAATGACAGACGGACGACATATACGTGAACCAATAATAATGTTGGAAAGCAAAATTTTTTCTGTTGTTGGGCTTTAACTCAATCACGCATGTCAATAGTATTTCAATGACTTTCAGAAAGGACTACTCGGCTGATGTCATGCCGGCAGGAATTGTAGTTCTTTCTGGAATTAGATATAGTTTTACGAACAGAGCAGACATCGCAGAAGGAAATCTTCGCTTAGAAACCAGGCATAATGGAATCTCAAAAGCTACCTCCTCATTTCTTAATGATTTATGGACAGATTGTATGTCAATAATGTTGTCTAATATGAATGGGATGAGTACGATAGTTGTCTTGATATCCTCTTGGTTATCTATATATTCAGTGGTTCATTCTCCCATCATCATATTATTGCTTGGACCATTATGTACACTAAGTGTATGGCTTACTGGCATATATCTCTAATGGAAACAATTTATAGATTTACAACTAGATTTATGGGACTGAGCTATGGATACAGATTATCATTATACCGATTTCTGCGATGTATTTCAACAGATCTGTAATTACTATGAAATATTATGTCTTGGCTAGTGTCAGCCAAGGGATGGTGCCATTCAAACCCATGACATCACTTCACAGTCTGAAGACCCATCGTTGCTCAAGTTGAAATAACAGGCTTGAAACATCACTACAGTGTGGTGGAATGAAAGGTTTCTCTAATACTGTCCTCTCGAAATCCTCTGGTTTGTGGTTTGTCTCAGCAAAGTGTCTAGTGAGTTTTGTCAATGTCTTCATGCACCTGAAGGTGCTTTTATGTTCCATCATGCGGAGCTTTACTTTTCTTGTAGTCATACCTACATATTTGTTGTCGCAAGGACATGTTATTAGGTAGACTAGGTTCTCGCTGTTACAATTTGTGAAGAACCTCTGCTCCCATGGTTTGATACCTCCTATGTCTACTGTTTTAGACTGTTTGGTTTGGGCTCATACCCCACATGATCCACACGGGAAGTGGCCTTGAACTTTGGGTAGGTTCCATTGAGTCGTATCTGAATCTGGTTTCGAGCTCAATGGCCGGGTATGAACTAGTCTATCTTTTAGATTCATACTCCTTTTTAGAGCAAACAGTGGTAGTGGTATCTTGTCCGAACAGCTATTCAGAATATGCCAGTGTTTCCTGACGCTCTTCTGAATGCTGTTGTTCAATGCACTAAAAGTACGTACACATGTCAGACGGCCCGAAGGTGATCTTTCTGTTGGTATCTCGATCAATGCTTCCCTGTTGTTATTCTGGGCACAGTTCTTAGTTTGTCTGATCAGGCTTTTTGGATACTTATTTTCTTCCAACTGATGTTTCAAAACCTCTGAGTGTTCTTCATATTTCGCCAGTGTGGTGCAATTTCTCCTTACTCGTAAAAATTGCTCATGAGGCAAATTTTGTCGGAGTGATTTTGGATGTTGGCTATCAAAGCTCAACAATGAATTTTGCGCCATTGGTTTCCAGTAGAGTTCACTGTGTAGTTGTCCTTGGGTATGAAAAATAGATAGATAAAGAAAGGCAATTCTTTCTTTGTGTGCCTCTATTGTGAATCTCAGGAACCTGTTCCTACTGTTCAACCAATCCCTGAAGGTCATGACTGATTCTAGAGTTCCTCTCCATACTACCAAAATATCATCAATATATCACTTCCATAAGCGTATTGATGAAAAATGAGGATTAGATACTGTGAGGACATGTTCTTGCTCAAAGGCATGGACGAATACATTCGCGAGACTTGGCGCGAAAATACTGCCCATACTGGTGCCAGACACTTGAAGGTAGATGTTCACTTCAAATCTAAAAAAATTGTCAGTCATGGCTATTTGTGCCAAAGACATAATAAACGGAACTGGGGTTTTAGAATGTAATTCCGTATTACTTAGTATCTGGAAGATGGTATCTAAAGTTTCCTCCTGTGGGATCGATGTATAAAGTGATTCCATGTCGAATGACACTAGATAGTCCAATTTTGTAGGAAGAATACATAGTACGTCCTTCGTATCTTGTAGATATGGCCGGGATGCCCGCCACCCCCTCCCAACACATATCCCCAAGGATGGGAAGTCGGACAATAGTTGAACTTTTGGAAGACGGGAGGGAGTCACCCTCCCGGCCGTATTTATTAAAATATGAAACAAAATTTAAAACATTAAATAAAAGTTTCATCATTATGCATTATGTACAATTTGACATTTATTAAATTTCGATGCAGTCATGTACTTTTGGCTAACATCCTGAAAATGCATACACTCTAATTCAAATTGTACATCCTAGCATTAAGGGCCAACGGCAAGGTCTTAACCGGTGTCAGATCCCTACTACCAAACTCCCGCCCTCACCGTGTGAGCGGCGCATGCGCAGAGGGCTCTACCCTCATTGCCAACTGTAACTTCCCTTGTCGTGGTGGGGGCCCCCTTTCTACTCGACGCCATCTTAAGGGTCGTCCGAGTTCCCGTATGAGGTCTCTGTAGGAAGGACAGCGTGGACTCTCCCCCCCAACCCCACACTCTCTATCCGCCGTCGCGGATATCCGGCCCCCGGGAAATTAGTCAGGAGGGGCATTTAACCGCCTCCCCCCCTGGGAGGGGCCCATGGCCATCTCCCCCTAGGCACCCCATCCTTAGTGGGTGCCGCCTCCCCGTGGAAGGGGCCAATGGCCGTCTTCCCCCGGGCGCTCCCATCCATTGTGGGTGGCGCCCCACTCTAGGGACCTTTAAATTCCTGCTCACCGATCATGACCTTACCGCCACAGACCGGATAGTTGACCGACTATCCGGTCCCCCCAACTCCTTCTATAGGTCATGCTTCCTCAAACCTCTCAGCCATGCAACAAAATCTCCTATTAGTAAATCATTCCCCTCCCTGGACAGGTGAACCCCATCGTTCAGATACATATGGTCACCCCGGATACACCCATGAGGAATGACATGCAACTGTGCAGAACGGAACAGTCTATTAATCTTATTATTGACCGGTTTAACTGAATGGTTCAGAGCTGACACCGAAAGGCCCCCCTGCCACCTCCTTCTAGGAATCATGTGGGACCAGGCAATCGTGCACCCCGGGACTCTTTTAGCCAACCAGCTAATAGCCGACAAGATTCGTTCAAGTAGGCCCGTGATGGGAGATGGAGCGGCTGACGTGATCCACGCACGCCGCCGCTGTGCTTCCTGTTGTGCCGTAGCCCCGCCCTCGGAGGTAATGGTGGTGCCGAGACGCTGAGAGACACTGAGAGATGCTGAGAGACGCCGAGATGCAGGCGTTTTGCACCTAATGGCAAAAGATTGGCGGTTCTGACGGAGCTCGGTGATTAACGGCCCTGTCCCTGTCCCGAGCCAGCTCCGGTCTCTGAGACTGTATTTTCGGCACACAAAACAAGACAGGTGGTGATTGATCTACGACGGAGAGGTATCGCGGGCTGTGCCCTGTCTCATTTTTCTTGACTCTCTGTGTCTGTGTCTGTGTCTGGCATCTGGAGGATTTCTCCGTCTTGCTCTTGCTTCGTTCTGCAGCCCCCATTTACCAGTCTCTGCGGATTTTCTGCACTCAACCTCTGACCTCCAGACCTCCAGACCTCCAACCCTCGCCGCTCTGCAGCTCTGTGTGCTGCTCACTGCTCTCTGCAGCTGGTTGCTGTGTGTCGCCGTGGGTTATTATTTCCCCCTCTCATCTCTCTCTCCACTCTTGTCATTGACATTGAAGCTCTCCCGGGGGCCCAGCCTCAAGCAGGGCCCCGTCACCAAGAGGTTGATTGTGATTTGAACCAGTCTGTCTTGTCCCTCCCTGACTGCCACTTACACCCTTATTTTTGCCAACGACCATAAAAAGGGAGGAGGGGCATAGCGGCCACCGCCTAATTATGTCAGTGAGAGCGAGGGGTAAGCAGGCTAAGCAGGACCAAGATCTGCTGAAATCAATCAACAAAACCCTACCTGCAGATAAAGGGGTAAAAAAAAACAGACGGAAAAATCAACAAAAGAACGCCCTGAGGCAGAAGACTGCTGAGATGCATTCAGACAGAAATAAATACGAAGTACTAAGAGAAGAGAATGAGACTGTGGATAGCGAGGATATCAAAGTCAATGAGGGCGAAGTGGAGGTAGAGGTAGAGGTGGAGACAGGCGGAGATACGGAGATCCAGGACCGCCCCGACCATTCAAAGGGGCCAAGCCTGACAGTAGCTGCTGGGAAAAGTACAGTGAAAGGCAAAAAGGACGATCTGGAGACGGAGGAGAAAACCGTATGTGCTAAGATGACCTTGAGGGGCGCTGCAGTTAACAAACCATCCTCACCACAAGGCACTGGGAGTCAGTTAAAACAATATCCCCTTTTCTCAAAACCCCTTCTCCAACAGGGGCAACAGGGGCAGCTCTCAAGTACCCCGATGCGGGGTGGGCCAAAGCGGGAGGAGAAAAAAGATGCCCCGGGACAAAAAGTTCAGAGTACTGAAGGGGTACTAAACAACTCCATAACGCCTGAGATGCCCGAGACATCAAAGGGGGTAGATAAGGAGAAGGAGCATTCCGAGCACTCCGAGGAAATCATATCTGCGGCTCCCCTAGCACTTAGAACATCGGCTCTGGATACCAGCCAAAGCCCTGAGCTGATCATGAAAACCGCTAGCCAAGAGTTAAGCCAAGAGTTAAGCCTGCAGTCATCGCAAATATCAAAAGAGGATGACCTACTCTCCCTTCCTAACACCACAAAAACGAACTCCATTGAATTTCTGCTTGGAACTATCCTTCAGGAACTAAGAGATTTTAAAGAATCACAGGCACAGGAGATTGCGCAATTACACACTAGGCTCACAAAAATGGAAGAGTGCCTTGGGAACCTTCCTTCAAAGATCAGTGAGGCTGAGACTCGGATCTCATCCCTGGAGGATTCACTGTCAACAATGCAGAAAGATCTATCAGTGGCCAATAGGGAAAGAGCCCAGTTAGTGGAAAAAATGCAGGACCTCGAAAACTACAATCGGAGATCAAATTTACGCCTGGTAGGTATACCAGAGGGGGTGGAAGACAAGGACGTAGTCAAGTGGTCGGAGTCTCTCCTGAAAACAGACATACCGGAGCTCCAAGGCGATTTGACTATCACTAGGGCACACAGAGTCCCGGCATAGAAACCCAATAACTTGAAATATCCGCGTACAATTCTGCTTAATTTTTCAGATTTTAGGGTGAAGGAGAGAATTCTAAACACAGCATATTCCAAGAAATCATTTAATGCAGAAGGAATAAACAATTTTCGAATTTTCTCGGATATGTCAGCGGCCTCTGCCCACAGACGTCGAGACTTTGTCAAAATGATAGACTCTTTCAAAAGCAAGGGAGCCCAGGCTATGATTGTGCAACAGTCAAAACTCAAGGTCCTGGCTAAAGGGAGGTTCTTTATTTTTACAATTCTCGACGAAGCCCAGTCCTTCCTGGAAGGATTAGGAGGATAGCCCACCAGATCTCCAGCTGTATCATACTCCTAGCAGATTCAAGAGTTTAGTCTATAACAGCTCCGATCGACATGGGGGGGGGGGGGGGGGGGTGTCCATAACAGGAAGCACAAAAAGGATGCAATGCAATGGCATCCAACAAGAAGAAACAGAAGGAAAGGACGGACGTGGAACACGGGGGCATCCGTCCAACTGAGGGGGGAAGAGGGGGGTCCGGGGTGGTGAAGGGAGGTGTTGGAAGGGAAAAAACGAGAGTTCAAATGCAATATGTTTCTCTACATTTCTATGACTACAGTACGAGCAATGTTATTCTTTTTCATATATCTTTATTTTTTTTTCTATATCCTGCACAAATAATTCTTTGCACTTGCCACTTTTGCCCGTATGGATTATAATAAGCTGTCAAGTTTCTTTGAGTATATTTGCTTATTTTGCACTAGGGGGCTCTTAACCCTTCAAGCCCGTGCTGCTATTTGTATCAGCCTGCTGATTAATTGCATATTTGCACAGTTGCTGCTCGTTTGCACATTTGCATATTGCAATTTAGATTCTTATGAATGTTTCCATCAATATCTGCTGCTGCTATTACACTATTATGTATCACCTATCGGTTATATACGTCGTCGTTGTTGCTTATATATTTATAGATTTGCACATTTGCACACTTCCTGAGGGCCTCGCCCATCATCTCAAATATGCCCGTTTGCAGATTTGCACATCTAATTTCAGTTTCTCTAGGAATATTTCTATGAATATTTGTTGCTATTATGCTACTGGCCTATATTGTTATATACATTTATATTACCTATTGGTTATACTTGTTGCTGCTGTAGTTTTTTGTTTATTTGCTGATTTGTACACTTGCACATTGGCTGAGGGCCTCGTTCAACATATGGTATATGTTGGCTTGCACATTTCCACATTTAAATTCAGTCTCTTCACGGATGCTCCTGTGAATATTTGCTGCTATTATGTTATGGGTCTAGACTGCTATATATATATATATTATTTATTGATTATATGTGTTGTTGCTGTTGAATCTATTTTTGCAAATTTGCACACTAGTGTATTAGTTGAGGGTCACGCCCAACATCTCGAACATGAAATAATATGGTGAAATTTATTTCTTTAAACATTAATGGATTGAATAACGTTCGTAAAAGGAATGCTACCGAGTGCTGGCTGAAAAACCTTACACCAGATGTCATCTATTTACAAGAAACCCATCATAAAGACCATGCAGAGTCAGCTAAACTCTTCAAAAGCTGGGTGGGCTATAACATATCTGCCCCTGCTGGGATGGCTCAGAGAGGAGTTTCCATACTAATAGGGAGACATGTCGGGTTTAATCTTGAAGGGACTTGCATGGACATTAGAGGTAGATGGGCAGTAGCACACGGTAAATTAAATAACGTCAGTGTTATTCTTGCTACAGTTTATGCACCAATTCTTGACGACCCTCAAGTCATTCTACAAGTAAAACAGGCAATAACTGGTCTGCCCGGGCCAATAATCTGGGGGGGAGATTTTAATCTATTGCAAAACCCGCGATTGGACTCGACTAAGAAAGATCGTCGTCAGAATAAACCCCAAGTTGCTTTAGCAGTTCAAAGTTGTAAAATAGATCTTGATCTTATTGACCACTGGCGAAAGTTAAATCCTATCAAGCGCGAGTATTCATGCCACTCAGCAAAATACAATTCAGCGTCAAGGTTAGATTTTTTTCTGTCATCCCCTGATTTAGTATTATACAATTATGCGCATCTACCTAATGCTTTCTCAGACCATGCAGCTCTTTGTATGGAGGTCAATCTGGGGAATCACGAAGCTAGATCTAAAAGTAGATGGTTTTTTAATAAACTTAATCTCCTTGACCAACAATGGTGCACAGATATTAACGAAAGGATTGAGCAATTTTTTATACAGAATAGAGGTTCAGCCCCATTAAATATAATCTGGGATGCTTTTAAAGCCACTCTTCGTGGAATAATTACATCTAAAGAAATCCCTAAGCTGAGGGCAAAAAGGGAGGAGAAAATCAAACTCCAAACTGAACTTTCTCAGGCAGCCCAAGAGTATTTTAGGGTCAGATCTAAGATCTCTGGTCACAAACTCAACGTGGCAAAATGCAAAATGAAGAACTTTTATTATGATTTAGGCGAGACAAATAGCAACCTATATGCACAAAAAATATATGAAGAGAGTGAATATACAGGAAAGCTTCTGGCCTGGCAATCTAAAGAAAAGCAAGTTCACAATAGAATAGATCAGCTATTAGACCCTACTACTAAAATACAAGTTAAGACCACCACCTCTATTGGCGAACTGTTTTTAAAACATTATGAGGGAATTTATCAAGTATCTGAAGGGGCTACATCTGACTCTACCTTGGAATTTTTAGAACAACTTGAAATACCTAAATTAGATCTTGAGGGCATTAATTATCTTACTCAAGATTTCACATTATTGGAATTAGAGGAAGTGATAGAGTCTTTCCCCAACGGTAAGGCCAACGGTGAGGATGGCCTTCCCATCGAATTTTTTAAAAGATTTGAGGGAACACTACGCAAAGAACTTCTGAAATTAGTTAATAACTTACTCCAAGGTGGTCCCCCACCGGATTCCTTCCACATAGCGGTGGTGGTCAGTATTTTAAAAAAGGGAAAGGACAAGGAAAATATAAATTCATACCGCCCGATTAGCCTTCTGAATACAGATTATAAAATTTTTACAAAACTTTTAGCAAACCGATTAAATAAAATAATAGGATCCCTGGTAGCTCACGATCAGTGCGGTTTCATTGCAGGCAGACACCTTCATCCCAACACTACATTTTTATTGGAGGCACTAGATTATTTTAAAACTAATAAGGTGAAGGCTCAAATTTGGTTTTTAGATGCGGAGAAAGCCTTCGATCTAGTCTCTTGGGATTGCCTGTTTGCAATTTTACGCAGTTTTAATTTCCCGAATGTTTTTATTTTTCTCCTACGACAATTGTATGTGAATTCTAGGGCACAAATTATCATTAATAATACAAATATTGGGTCCTGTAAAGTCACTAGAGGTACGCGACAGGGATGTCCCCTGTCGCCAATTTTATTTGCATTATTTATCGAACCTCTCGCAATCGCCATCAGGAATATTAAAGCTGACACAGCCCCAATATTAGGAATGACAAATATAAAACTGTATGCAGATGATATTGCCCTTTTTATAGATTCTAAACCCTCTAGTCAACGGAGGATCTTAAAAATCTTCTCTGATTTTCAAAAGCTAGGGGGTTATAAAATTAATGTAAACAAAACGGAAATTATTCTGGTGAACTGCACTATAGACACTTTAGCTCCGGAATTCAGGCGGATATATAACACAAATCCAAAAAGATATCTTGGAATATTTGTATCAGATAGCCTAGACGACCTTTTTGCACTAAATTTTTTACCTTTACTAAAAAAGGTGGGCTCACTTTTAGACCGGTGGAATTTGTTACCCCTGTCTATTATAGGGCGTGCATCGCTAATTCGTATGTCGGTATTACCCCTTTTTAATTTCCTTTTTTGTGCAATTCCCTGCGCAATCCAGGCCTCTTATTTTAAAAAAGTAGAAGCGCTGATTTCTTCTTTCCTATGGGCAAAAAAATCTTCCAGACTTCCACTGAGCACTTTGTATTTATCATTTACACAAGGAGGGCTGTCCCTCCCAAATATTAGAGAATATTATTTTGCGTCTTTTGCACATTATAGTCACAGGTTTTCTGTTTTAGATCTCCATGAGTCGGATGATTTTTTTATCAAAAGGATGCTGTTGGAATTGAAAATTTATGACCCAGTGAGAATCACTAAAGATCCAAAAAAAGTACGCTATAAATCCCTGCAGTGGATCTTTAAGGTGAAAACTCAGTTTTTTTAATTCTATGGATTACCTAATTTTAGCAGCAAGACAGATTTAATGAATTTTAGCTTGGGAGACGCTGGATGTATGGACAAATATATATTAACTATTTGGAAGGAGAATGGCTTTGAGAAAATTGAAGACTTCCTCTTGGGCAACAGATGGAAATCCTGGGATGAAATCAATAGTCAGTTAATCCATTCGCACTGTATGCTGAACTGGTCCTTCATCAGGATAAATCCAAAACTTAGAGAACTCACTATAGGAAATCTATTCATGAAAGAAAATATTTCCACTATCCTTAACAACAAAACACAAAAGAAAATGAGTATTTGGATTAAAACACTAAGAGAAGGCAAAGATCAGGACCTCTACAGCAAGATTATTGAAAGATGGAAAAAGAGGGAAGATATTACAATTAATCAACAGGTATGGGACAAAATAAATAAGTTTAATAAAACCATTTTTCGAGGAGCAAATTTTAAACGTATGCAATTCTTTAACAAATGGTTGATATATAGAACTCCGTCCTTTTTGCATAATATCTTCCCCCAAGTAGCTGACAAATGATTCCGATGTGAAGGAAAAGGCACGTGGAAACACATTGTTTGGGAATGCCCCAAAATCCAGGTATTATGGAAGGAAATAGAAAAATATCTCTCAATTGTCCTTAAAACTAATATTGTCCTTGATGAATTGACTTCCGTCCTAGGTTGCTCTCCTATCCACACTCAACACGATGAGTCGCTTTTTATAGCTTCTTTAATAGCTAAATCCCTTATATTACAGTCCTGGAAAACAGACCTTGTCCCATCTTTCCAAGCATGGAAGATAAAATTACTCCGAATCCAGGATAGGGAAAGAACATACGCTTTAAGATCAGGGGCTCTGAAAAAATATGAGACATTTTGGAGTGGGTTTGATCCTTAAATTTGCCTTGCTGCTATTTATTCGGATTTAAAATTGGTTTATTAGGTTCGTTATGTATATGCACGATGCACTTTATAAATCTAGCTATGAAAAATTAACTGAGAAATTTCAAAGGGAATTTAAAGTTCCTATATTTTTTTAACTCTAACAAAATCTTTTGAATATTAGTGAAAGTCTATTGCTTGTTTGCTCTTACACAATTTTGCACTTTATAATTTAAATGTTATAACTAAAAACTGTATGGTTGTTTTTAATATTCTTGTCTTCTAGACTGTATTAATTGGATCTCAAATATGTCATGTCTCTTGTACTGTATTGTATTGTTATATATGAACTCTCAATAAAAAAAAAAATTATAAAAAAAAAGATTCGTTCACGTAACACTCGTCTACCCAGTGTCACCAAATCGTTGCCACCCAGGTGTACTATGACTATAGATGGCGGTGACCTATGCCGCCCTAAAATTCCCTCGAAAAATGACTCAAATTTGTCAAAAACGAGCCCACCTTTCCCATGGAAAGCCACTCTGAACCCGTATTCCCCAGGTGCGTGAATCGCGTCACCTTCCTTGAATACGTCACCGGCGCGCCTCACGTATGAGTGGCCCACGACCCATACCATCCTCTCCCCAGTCGGTGATCTCTGACCGCTGGTCTCTTGATGTAGGGTCGACCTCCAATTCCGCCCTGCATGGCAGGCCCGCGAAACTGCAAAGTAAACAAAAGACAGAAAACGTGAGTGCATGTCAATTGATCACTTACAACATGTGCAATCGCACATACCTCTTGAAGCAATTCGAGGACCAACGGCCCAATTGTTTCACTTCCTCGGCACTCTGACCCCTGGCTGTAGCCTCAGTAGCAGCCCCTATCCTAAAGGAGTGGGTCCCAAAATCGCACGGGTCCATGCCCGCGTCAGCGATTGCCAGTGCCAGCACCCTCTGAAACTGAAATCTCGTCAGTGGGGTGCCATCCTTGTGTCGGAGCAAGCTCCCCCCCCAAGCGGCCACTCTTAGCGCCAAATAGTCTTCCACACACTTCAACGGGCAGACGGGGGACCCACGCTTGCGCTGTACGACCACACTATCTCCCATAGCCCGCTGGTCGGTCTTGGACCTGGCTATCATGATTACCATCAAATCACCCCTTATCTGGATGTGATCCCTGCACAAACCTCCCTCCATATCTCTCTTGTTCCTTGCGACAAGCTCGCTCACCCTCATGGCCCCATGGAATGCCAATGTGAACGCTGCCCGGAACAGAACTGCTTCGTAATGGGAGGAACACGTCTCGTCCAGCTTTGCTAAAAGCAGAGACAGTCTGTCTAAGCCAATCGGGTGCCTCGTATCTCTTTTGCAACCCTCAAGGCGCTGCCAGCCGCGAAGGGCTTTCTTCACCAAAAAAGAACCTGTAGCGTCTTTTATGCCGTGTACCTGGGCCATGAAGGAAATGGCCGCCCTATGCCTACCGGCCGTTGCCACTGATCGGCCCTCCCTGTGTAGTGCAACCAGGTACCCCAGGAAGGATTCCTCCTGACCCCAATGCAGACTCCCTACAGGACCCAAATATGTGCAATAGGAACGAAACGCTCCTTCGTATGCTTTCCTTGTCCTGGGGGCTAGACTCGCTGCCACGAGGTCTTGTAATCCGAGGCACCGATTAGCCACATTGCTTCTGGGAATGCTGCTGCCTCTAGGTCTGCTGTGGGCAGATAACCCCTGAATGCCTGCACACGTGAACGAGAGAGTGCATCAGCCGCATGATTCAGTACACCTGGCACATGTTTCGCCCTAAACAGTACATTCAATCTCATGCACAGCAGCACAATCTCTTTCAACAATCTCAAAAATCATTTTGCAGCGTGCTGCCTGTTGGTTAATGCAATCTACGACAGTCATATTGTCGGACCAAAACACCACTGAGCGGCCCCTGAAGTCATCCGCCCATGTCATCAGAGCAACCCAGATGGGGAATAACTCCAGGAACCCAATGTTACCTGTGAGGCCGTCGGAGTGCCACCATGTTGGCCATGTTTGTGCCGACCCTCGATCACCTAAGATGGCGCCAAAACCCACGCTCCCTGCCGAGTCGGTCCATAGACCTAATTCCTCCGAAGACTCTGGCGGGGAGCTCCAGACGACTCGACCGTTGAAGTCCGCCAGAAATGCCAACCAAATACGCATATCCTGGCGAACCTCTCCAGACAGTCTCGTACGGTGGTGAGCCTCTTTGAGACCACCCATAGCCTGCGCGATAGAGCGCGAAAACGGGCGGGCCATAGGAATCACCTTCAAGGCAAAATTAAGCTGACCCACTGTTCGTTGTAACTGGTGCAGGGTCACTTTCTCCCCACCCAGGCATTGCATCAAGGAAGCCCGGAACTTGGTCACTTTGTCTACTGGTAGTCGGAAACACCCCTCCACAGAATCGAGCTCAATACCCAGAAACTCCAGTGAAGTAGATGGTCCGACCGTCTTACCTGGTGCCAATGGGACACCAAATTCATTCATGAGGATGCAGAAATCATACAGCACCTGTGCGCAATTCATATCACCGGCTGCCCCCAAAAACAGAAAATCATCTAGATAATGCATAACATGTCTATGCCCTGTGGCCTCTGTAAATGCCCATTCCAAAAAACAGCTAAACATCTCAAAATATGCACATGAAATGGAACAACCCATGGGCATGCATTTATCCATGTAATAATTTCCCTGAAATGCAAAACCTAGCAGGGGCTGATCCTGCGGGTGCACCGGAAGCAACCGGAATGCTGATTCGATATCACATTTCGCCATCAGCGCCCCAGGGCCTAGGTGGTTCAATATGGCCACGGCATCGTCGAACGATGCGTATCGTACCGAACAAACTTCTGGGTCTATGGCATCATTCACCGAGGAACCCCTGGGAGCAGAAAGGTTATGTATGAGTCTAAACTCCCCCGGATCTTTCTTCGGGACAACCCCTAACGGGAAACATATGAAATCGGCCACCGGCGGGCAGGAAAAGGGGCCAGCCACTCGTCCGAAACTGACTTCTTTTGCTATTTTCTTTTTTGCCACGCTTGGGTTGTGCCGTACCGATAACTGGTTTCTACAAAAGGAATTCCCCTGAACTTCCCCCACCGGGATGTGGAAGCCATGTAAGAATCCCTTCCTCAACACCCCAGCGGACACATGATCAGGGTATTTGTTTAATCACGGAATCATAACCATTAGATCAACGGGTGTAGGCAATCGGTTACAAAGGTCCACCTCACTCCTGCTTAGGTCCTCCTTTTCCACCCGTCCCGCCATTCTTTGATCTACATGCACTTTCCGGGTGTGAGGAATTCCCACAGCCGGCACACACATGCTTAAACTTGCATGTCCCCTGCGGTCTGTTACAATTGCCTCGATTGAAGCCCCAACAGACCCCTCCTTGTCCGCCCTTCCCGCCAACTCTAGGCTGATAGCCCCCACCTGTGCCTGCTCGAAAGGGCACCCCGGGCTTTTGGCGGACAACTCCGGACCCGCTCCCGCCTGGCGAGGACGTACCTGTCGCCCCTGGCAGGAGTTGCTTGTGCCATGACACCGAGTCCAAACAATCCCAAGACAGAGAAGCATCATATTCCTTTGCTTTACGGAACTTCATGTCATAGCCTTTCCATTCTTCCCCCTCATACATTGAATAAAAATCCATAATGCGATTCTGATAGCCAACCAACTCAGTCATAACATCAGGTTTACGTTCCCCCATAACTGCGGTAAATATAGAGAAGGCCTTAACCCAGTTCGTCACTGTCTCTTCCACCCTGAACTCGGCCATCTTGGCGCGCCATACACTAGGGTGCCACAAATCTTTCTGCGTTTTAGCATACTCCATCTCACGATGGTCCGTTAACACTGAAAACATGTTGACATACTTGTCTTCCCATATTAACTCTTTCGTGGCCAAGGGAACGTGCTGTGCAACCTTTTCCCGCCTTCAGGGTATCGAGCCCTCCCCCACCATTGGCAATGCGAGCTTACCCGGATCGGCTATTGTTGCCGCCGCCTTCACTTGACCAGCTGCTGGTACTCCTGGCGCCACCTGTGGGGGAACAAGAGGAACACTCGCCTTCGCGACATCTCTCGATTGCCGCAACTGCTTCATTAACACTCTGGCTTCTTCGGTCGGATCTCCCGGGGTCGCTGTGCCCCCACCTTTGTTTTAAGCCATGTGGTCAACTGTGCGGCCAATTCTGGGGGCATTTCATCATCCTCGATCGAGGTGATCACCACTGGGATAGGCTGGCCTAAAACTGGTTTCTGAACCGGGTTACCAGCCGGTACTAGGGGGACGATGGGCGGCACCTCTGGTGCCGGGACCCCCCCCCGAGACTGCCCTTTCTTTGACCCGCTTCCCTCTTAACCCGGGAACCACTCCCGGCAAGGCCGTGCCTATTACCTTTTTCGGCTGACCTGGGTCGTTCATTGTAGCCAATTGCTTCTTTACCTCCGCCAAACCTCTACCGAGCGATTGGACTTGACCGAGCTTTCGGTCCATACAAGCCATCCGGTTCGACAACAGGCGTAACACCTTCTCCATCTCGGAACCCTTTCCTGCTTGCTTGCTAGGCATGGTTTCGAGTCCTCCGCCTTTGGTCGATCCACGAGGTCCTGAAATCCGTGTCGAACTGAAAGAGAAAAACAGGATTACCACGTTCAAAATTGCTGCTTGTTCCGTCGAGGGCTCACGAGCAACGAGTGGGTGCAGCCTTCCGATCCGAGGAACAAGAGGACGATTTTCTGGATTCACGCTCCTTTATCCTTCTGCGGGAGGGTGTGTACCCGTCCCCGATACGCCTACTGGGCGTGGTCTTCCTTCGAGGTGTCTAGGACAACCCCTTTCGGGCGGGGGAAGGCGCGCCCCGGCTACACCGCTTTGGGTATACCAGCCGGGCCACGCCCACCCCGCCCAAAATGGCTTCCCGGGAGGTTCGGGCCCCCATCCATACATTCGGGGGGACCGAGCGGTCGCCCCTTTCCATACGCGGGCTTTGTTCTCACTAAAGGACGCAAAAAATGGTCCACAGATGTGGACAACAGTTCCAAAAGTGAACCGATGCCTGATATTATTGGACTTCCTGGAGGTGGACTCAGATTTTTATGAATCTGCGGTAGACAGTAAAAGTAGGGCATGACTGGTTGTCTCGTCTGTAAAAAGAAAGCTTCTTGCTCCGTAATCCACCTGTTTAGGAGGCCTTCATCTACTAGTCTTCTTATGGTCTTCTTTAACCGCTCAGTGGGATCTTCTTTGAGTAGTCGATAGGAACGAGCCTCTGCCAGTTGGGGCAGGCATTCTTCTCGATACGCCAATGTGTCCTGAATCACAACCGTGCCGCCTTGGTCTGCCGGCTTTATTGTTATAGTGCGATCCGCAGACAAAGTGCGGATCGCCATCTGTTCTTTCTTAGAGAGGTTGTGAAAAGGAACTTTGTTTTTTGTTTTGGAGAGGATAGATACCTCTTCAAGGACCGCTTTCTCAAATGCTAATACTTTAGCAGGCACACTCGTCAAGGGAGGAGTGAAACTAGAGCGTTTCTTTAGACCTGTGTTTCGCTCAGGTGTGATGTCTTGCGTCGTATCTGAAAAGAAATAATGCAGTCGAATTTTTCAAACAAATTGGGCCAACTCACAGTTGACCTTGAAACTGTCTCCTGGGTTGGTTTCCACAAAGCCTAGTCCTCGATTCAGAACTTGACTCTCATCGTCAGTAAGTGTTCTCTGACTTAAATTCACTATGAGGCTTGTTCTGCACTGCTGCCTGTCCCCATATACGATGTCATAGGTTGATTCCAATGTACTTGGGCATTGTTCCTTCTTCCTCTCAGTCTCCCTGGGCCAAAGCCTAAAAAGGCTGATCCTGGAAGTTTTGCGGATGAGGTTGAAATTGTGGCATGGGATGTTGGAAATGTGAGGATGGGAAACCCCATGGTGTGGGTGGCCACCATTGCTGGTACTGACCTAAGCGTGGACCTCCTCTCCAGTTACCCCTATTGTATCTTCCCCGGGTTCTCCCTCTAAAATCTTGTCTTTCTCCTGTGTGTGCTTCTCCCTCACTGGAACTTTCTCCTGAGCTACATCCTGAATAGGATGAACCATATATTTTCCCTTGTTTGTTAAATTCAGGTGGAGAATAGTTCTCACTCGTGTATGGATAGACAATGTCAAGTTTAAATTTTTCAAGATCTTTTTTGAATTTTTGAATTTTTGTCATAAGTATACTAACTTTGGCCGAGATGGTAGTTTTGATTTGAGATTCCAAAACCTGGATTTCTATTAGAATAGTATCTGCTATTCGTTTGGCTGTACTTATTATCAAAATGAGCCAATCGCGTGTACAGCGCCACGCTATCATTGACGAGTCTTTGAGAAATGTTTTGTCTTGAATAAAAAGATGTGGGCTATTAGGCACAATTAGGCAAGAGAGGGCACAATGTCCCCTTAGATATTCCGCCATAATCGCCCCATGAACTAGGGTATGTGAGTGGGATTTCTTTAAAAAGAGAACTTTAGTCTACTCATCTTCTGGTGATGTGTCATATTTCTAAAACTATCTATAATACTGAGTGTATTGTCCAGAATAGATTGATACATTGTATTATCATATGCCAGGCCAACAAGTTCTGTCATGATGATACAGGAAAACAACAACTACTATAGTCCAATCCTATGATCAATTTCACTGGATATAATGATCCAGAGAATGACTCATTCACATAGAGATTTGTGATAGCCTCTATATTTGTGTTAAGAGTTATATGTTTCTTCTCAAAAACATAATCTCCTTTCAGTCCTATGGATTCCGTTTGTTTTTTCATATATTAGAATTAGGGGGATAGAACCCATTTAGGACTTTAAACTTCCCTCAGACCCCTATGTGTTATAACGTGGTGCACTGCATTAACATCATTGTTCAAGACGTTCTGAAAAAAAAGACAGAGTCAGCATCTTACTGACCATCAGCAGAGGAATCTTCACACATTTCGGCTATACTTTTAAAGCCCAGAAGCATCTGAGGATCATTCGATGTGATAGACAGTTAAAGCACTCATCCAGGAGGTGCCAACACATTGGAACTCAACTTATTACATGTTTGAACGTCTGTTTGAGCAGTACAGACCAATTAATGAATATGTCATGCCAAGTGGGGATGCTACTGTGAAAGGCATGATCTTTGAGATGGACTATTGGGGCCTAGTTAAATACCTGACAGAGATGCTACATCCTTTTGAGCTCTTCACACGTGAAGTCAGCAAGGAGGACTGTACTATGGGCCAAGCTATCCCATTGTTTCACATGTTGCAAGAACAGCTGAAGGGGGTATGTGTACTGTACGCAGGTGCTAAGGAAAAGGTAGAAGCATATGAGTTGGTAGAGAGTTTAACCCTTTGCGTATGTGAAAATACAATGGTGCAAAGAGGCATTGTGTCATCTAACCATTACATATGTGTCACAATGCTGAATCCATGGTGCAAACCATTACTGCACACTTTCATTCCCTTTTCAGACAGGAATGTTGCCAACTACAAAACTTGGATAGCTGTGGAAGCCAGTCACTTAGAAAAAGAACGCCCAGGAATTAGAGGCCCACTACTCCAGGGCACAACAAGTACTGCAGGGCAGCCTGCTTCAAGTTCAACTTCAGAGCCTGAGGGCAGTGCAGTTGGCTCACAACAGCCAAAATCACCAACAATACTAAGAACAACAAGAACAGGTGCATCAGCCCCAAAATTGGCACAGTAATGGTTTCTACAGCAAAGACTTGTTAAGTCCAGTGCTGTAGCAAAGGCATAAGAGGCTGAGCAAAGCCCAGCACCCATGAGCATTAAGCGGATGGTCCAGGCCTATCTGGATGACCCAACAGAGGTCTAAATTGTTCAAAACTCATTGCTGTATTGGTATGAGAAAAGGAGCCAATGGCCAGTGCTCAGCAGGCTGGCGATAAACAATCTGCCCGTCGCAAGTGCCTCTTCTGAGCGTGTTTTCAGTGCTGCTGGTGCCATTCTGACAGTGAGTATGGACCACTCTCTCGCCCCAAAATGTGGAGAGGTTAACCATGATCAAAATGAATCAGCACTTTATACTACCAGATTATACTATACCTGAAGAAGCACAGCAGGAAGATGATGACGGCGACTCCGGTCATGGAAGTAGTGTGTTAGATGACCCACTTCTGGGTGAACAAGCTCCACGTCCCTGACAACTAGGTTTTTTAGTTACTTTCTTTCTTGCTTAAGCCATCCAAAAATATACAGCAAAGGAATAATATTTACTTTCGTTATTTGTGTGTGTGACTGACTTTCTGGTTAGAATCTCAAAAAATCTATCACCACCATCTTACTCTTTTTATTGCCGGATTGGCGTTGCAACTGTGTGCAGTCAGTGAAGAAGTAAGTCCACTCCTATGACTCTTGCTCCAGTCCTGACTTGCCCTGAATTCATTTCCATCAAGCCAGACATTGGATGGAGAATAGTACAACCAATGTAAAATGTGTGCCTGATCCGTCGAGTCCCTCCAAAGAACTTGACTATATCTATCCTCCTTTCCAAGCCTAGAAGGACTGCCCCATAGGAACAGGTAAAGAATGGCATGCATTGTATGCTGACTCTGAGTGATCGGTGTTTGTGTTGTTGTGCATGATGTCTCCTAGTATTTAAAATTCACACAAAAAGTGACTCAAGTCAAGGTTACCCTTCTTATTGTTCAATAAGAAAATGGTACTATTGTAGTCCAATCCATTGCATTTTTTATTCCGGGCTCAATCAGTACACTACAGAGTTGGACACCATGATAACCATACCATACTTGCAGTCTGTCAGTCGGATCGGAGGTGATTGATGGAATAACCCGGAGCGTTTCATGAAGTGGCCTAAACGGTAAACAATAACACCAGGCATACATGTCTGTGTAGTGGTGGAGGCGAGTGTAGTGGTATGACTGACAGTGGTGCACTGATTTAGTTACTTAATTTGGAAAATGCTTTGTTGCTGTGTATGTGTGCTCAGTGGTGTCTGGCACAAAATCTAAGCTAAGTGGAGGTTGGGTGGGCGGACCTGCTCCTGTTGTTGTTGTTGGTTAATACTGAAAACTTAGTAGACAAAGATTTCTTGTTCCACTCCTCCTTAATTTATGCAGTTTAACTTAGCTTTTCTCCTTCATTTTTCAATCTCCTTTTTATATTTCCATCTACACTTACAGGCCGGCCTTTACTGTGTGCTATACTGGGAAAAACAACTCACACTTACCTTACCAAACCTCATCGGCCAGGCAGGCACCCAAGATTGACGTACGGAGCATCCATGGAAGGACCAAGAGTAATGGTGAGATGCAACTCCCAATTTGACCATAACATAGTTATAGTATCATCATTTTATTTGATTAATTTTTTCTCTATAATCATTACAAGTGTGTGTTGTTGGCTATTATGTTTGCCTATATTTGAATCCTACAGACATTTTTTTATTTTCATTGCTAGCTTTAAAAGGAAGCCAGGTACAACAGAACATAAAATGTATGTAGCTTGCATCTCTCTGGGGGCAGGAGGGCAAGGCAATTGCATAATAATAATGAATAATATACTGTTGCCCTACTAGTCTAGTATGCTCATCAAGTCATCATCATGCATGCATTTCCTTTTTCTCCCTCAACAGGTTAATGATGGTTGACTGCCAAGATTGTGTGCTGGGGTAGATCTGGTGAAAGCAACACTAAGTCAAGGCAGGGCCGAGATCTTCTTCTGCTCTAAGTGTACATATATATTACCTACTGGCGGTCGCCAGTAGGTATATATAGTTAGGATTTTTTCCCTATGGGATTTTTGAAAATTTTGCCAAGTTTCGTGGAAATCCATTCAGCCGTTCGAGCTAAAAGTGAGTCCAACCGCCCTATGGAAATGAAGGAAATGAATGGGTAATTTGTAATTAGCAAATAGCTCATCGCAAACTAGGAATGGTAAAGAATCGCTATTTATTCCTTAAAGTTCGCTATTTAGGAAATGCAAAAAACTTTGATGATACATATGGCGGTTCATCTCTAACAAGATAAGAAGCATAGGGATAGATTTATGATGACTGGCGCATCACCAGGGATGTGTTAGTCATTCTGTGCCGCTGTTCCGTCACCTATGGTGTGCTGCATTTACAATGCGGCGCATCATGGGGCAAAAACAGCACAGATGCGTGATGTATCTGTGCCGTAAAGGTGGCGCATTGCTGGAGTTGTATCGCAAGTGTGATGAAGCTCCAGCAAGGGTCGGGGGTGCCCCTGTCGCAGGGTTTCTGTTCTCACACAGAACTGTGGACAGAGGATTGGAACCTCGGCGAATTAGGGTGCCCCAAAACTCACCTTAGTAATCAAAAACCCCTTAGCAAGCTAGGTACAGTGTCACATTGGATATAACAAACTCTCAATGTTTAGACAATCCAGAATATGAACTTATAGTACCTCAGGATACGTGGAACTCATGAACAGTCGGTCGTTATATATTTCTTAGAAACAACATGGAGTTAAGAAGAACACATGTGTATTTGAAATGTTTATTTACTAATGCCGTCTTCTCAGGCGTAGTATCTTAGATAATACAAGTACACATATTATCAGTAGCAAAATTACCAGCATAGTTACTAGTACATAAAAAGCGAATGGTGACAGTATGTTAACATGCTGTAAATGAATAAGAGTTAGCAACACTTATAAGCAGCCACGGGCCGTGGAGGGAGTTACGGTGGGGCAGGGAGGCGGGGAGGGGGAGGGGCAGGGTGGAGAGGGCTCCACCCTGCCCCTCCCCCTCCCCGCCTCCCTGCCCCACCGTAACTCCCTCCACGGCCCGCGGCTGCTTATATCTCACCCTCCCTAATACACATATTATATTATTTGCTAAGAAGGTCTGTTTGTGTTGGTTTAGGGCGTGCCCATACTTTAGTGTCTTAGATTTGAAGGAATCACATCAGCATACACCAGCTCTCTCTTCATGTGAACCGCATCAACTGTTGTGTATGTGTGTTCGGCAAAGCAATATAAAACCCGCCTCATGCCCAGAATTGGCAGAAGCTGCACTTATGTTATGAGTATGAAGTCGTGGAGATCAGACCTCATAACAATTCTGTATCGTGTTGTTCTTGAAACTTCAGCACTCGCTGTACAGATATAGTTTAACAAGCAAAGCAGATAGTAGAGCAATAACATATTATTCTCATGTAAACCACGATGAACTACTAGGTTGAAAGCTAAAGCAACAACTAAGTGTTGTGTGCAGAAGTTGCAAAAAAGGAAAAATGGCGTTTAAACCGGTAATGAGCCCATGCTAACTTAACACGGTGTAAAGATATCCAGGACCTAGATGACACCTCCCCATGATCCGGAAACGAACTGAATAAGATAATAGAAGTGCCATCTCATGAGAGCAGATTGCAACTTTATATGTGGACGGTCCGCAAGGTAAAACATAAAAAACTAGGAAAATGTAATGCTAAAGAAAAATAAAACAGCCAAGTACTTTATCGAGTCTTAAGCCAATAGGCAAGCTAAATAATAAAAACTTGACAAATAAGTCAATGAATTGTCAATGAAATGCTAGTACTCAGCATATCAAACATGAAAAAGGTCTATGACATAACTGTGTATGCAAAATAAGCTGCAACAGCCTCCAATAGGAAGTCACCGTCTTCATCCGAAAAGAGTTCAGCCATCCAATTTAAAAGCGGAAAAGAACATACGTGCTCTCCCAGCACCGGATCCTCTATCACCATCAGAGGACAGCTCGGTGGGTTTTAAAGAAAGCTCTGTTCCAAGAAAGACTGTGTTGCCGCCAGTAAATTCCAGGGACCAATTAGTCCATGCATCAATGCCACAGCCATAATCCTTTCGCCAGGACAAACCAACTCGTGAGTAATGATAGGAGTCATCAGCTGATTAAAGTCGACGTCAGGAGAAACCGGTCCGCAGAGACACAAATCAATGGCCCAATCGAAATCACAGGTCAGGCAGTGAAATACAGGCTGGACACAGGTGAAGTAGGAGAATCGAAAAGATAATCCATATGCCGTGCTTAATATCGCCAACGGCATTGTGCCATAATATTCTAGCATGCGATTGCGGAACAGTGTCAGCAGCTGCAGGGCGGGAGCTTGCACAGGAGGGACATCCATATTTAAAAATGTAAAAAAGCACAAGAGCGTCCGCTGGTAATGCAAGTAAAAATGGGAATCCACGAAGCCCAGTGGGAAAAATAGAATGAAAGAAAGCAGGGATGACTCCAAAGATTTTCTCAAATGAAGTCACGAGACCACTGGTAACAACTTTAAAAAAGTGCGCCAGGGCCTTTGTGGAGGACGCGTTAAAGATAGTCCGAACCATGTCGCTGAAATGCAAAGGCGAATCAGTATTGAAAAGGGTCTGCACCTCTGTACGGGTGTTCGCTATGTGAAGCACGAAAGTTTCACGGGCCGAACTCAAGGCCACCTCTCTCTGAGACAAAAGAGCTCTTATTCTTGCCATGCCGTTGAAATCTGCTCCCAAGGTTGGTATTTGTGGCCAGATTGAAAACTCCCTATGTTCATGTGTGGGAGGAAATAGAACATTTCTGCAGCAAATAACCCGTTCACTTACTGTTACGATAAAAGGAATACTTTTAATTAACCCAGAACAATCTTCATTATTGAGCATCAAATAACTACCATTTTCCAACAACTTGAACGTGGGGATGATAGCAGGAACTGGCGTGCCTTGCAACACGCAAGCCATATTTGGTCGGTGTTTGTTGCATGAACCGTGTAACTGTATGTGCCTACACATTAGTGAATGATCTGGCGTCTCAGTGCATTCCTCTCCATTCAGATAAACTTCTTGATCATCTTTGAAACATCTGTATGTATATGGAAGCGACCAGACCTCATGAAGAAAAGCACTACCTAAAGGTTCATAACGACCTATTGGTATATATTTCATACAATTTGAAAACTTATATAAAGCAAAAGGCAGCGTTATTAAACCGTGGATAAGGCACGTTGCCAAAAAACCCGCAATCCTCTGCTGATGATGTCACTGAGCATGTCATGAATGATGTAATATGTGACATCATCAGCAGTGGATTACGGGTAATAGTATCTCTAGTTTACTCCCCTATAGCTGTCTTTCTTTTAACATAAGTGTCTGTTTCCTTCCCTTATACTTACTGTTCTTTTTAAAAAAAAAATGTTTTGGTTCACTTCCGGTTCGCGTACCGGCGAGCGAACTGGGAAGCGAACTACGAGAAATAGAGGTTGGCACAGTTCCAAATATTGTACCAATTTTTTAATAACGGGGAGGTAGTTCTGAAAATAACTTTTTTTTTTATTGTTTTTGTTGTTTTATATTTTTTTATTATTTTTCTGAACATTTGTTTACTTTTTTTGAATTTTTCTGAACAGTTTTATATTTTTTTGGGGTTTTCTTGGAGGGGGCAATGAAAACGATTCATTGTAAAGGGCTCAACAGGAGCAACAAAAAAAAAAAAAAGAATTTATTGTTTGGGGCGTTTCGGACAAACATGAGCATGATTGTCAATAGCTCTGTTGATCAGAGTGATGCTTCTTTCTCCGTAGCAAATGAATCCACTGCAATGTACGCAGACTTGTTTTACTTCACGAAATCTCGTTTGTATATTTGGCACCATCTCCCTGCCCTCTGGTCCCGTTACTTCCGGTACAACAGATCTTCTGGCCATAATAGGGAGATTATCTAGGTCGTTACGAAACTGTGCAGCACTGTAGTTGTTAGGATGCCACCTAGTCATATGGCGATGCATTGTGTAGTTTCCGAAACTGTATTTTTTGTCGGTCCCTCTGGACAGTCTATCTTGACATATAAGGCAAGTTACGTATCTTGCATTTACTTTTTTCTGACCTTTGGGAATTTTAAAAAATTGCCAAATGAAGTTTTCTTTCCGGTGAGACGTCCTAGGCTCCTCAGGCAAAAAGTGCCTCTCTTGGTGCTCGTCGTCCTGTTCCTCTTCTTCCTCTTCTTGCTGAATTATAACTTGAGCAGGTGGTCCACTCTTCCTTGGATGTGGTGGAGGTGGTGGGGAAGCACCAGCTGAAGCTACTAAAGAAGCCATTGCTCACTGGTAACAAAGGGTCTTTCTCTCACAATGATGAAAGTCAGAGTGAGGAAAGAAGGAGGGATTTTCATCATTTGGGAAAAACAATAGTTCTCAACCAATGAAAAGTGTTCATTTTAGATTATATGACCTAGTCTTACATCATTAGGAAACCAAAAGTGAAATGAACCAATGAAAAGTGTTATTACCAAGTCACATGACCTGCTGTGTTTACGTTAAGCGCTTTGCAGGGCCTCCCGGTTTGCTTCCAGAAACCTGTGCTTTGCGACTCAGTAAGCGTACCAGTTCGCTAACGTAGCACGTCATATGACGTATCACGTGACAACGCGAAACATCATGCGGACGGGAGGCGTCACGATGTTGTTTTCTAACGCGGCAGTTGCGGTAAAGAAACGTTTACCGGCTCGCGGTCTATTTCGCGGCATCAAGGTCAGCTAACGGGAAGCTTCCCGATTCGCGAAGCGGGAACGAAGAAAAAAAAATATTTAAAAAAAAAATGATTAATAAACATATAAAATATATTTTTGGATTTAAAGAAGAATACATTTTACAGCTACAGATATTAGCTGTTAAAAAACCAATGAAATTCACTGAAAAAACCATAGGTTATAGACCATATATAGTTAGGAATTAGCATTTACAAAACCTTGAAAATTCACTGAAAAAACCATAGGTTATAGACCATATATAGTTAGGAATTAGCATTTAGAAAACCTTATTTTACTCACACAAAACCATTGAAATTCCATATATAGTTAGTTGCACTAACTATATATCGCGCACCCGCAATCCACTGCTGATGATGTCACATATTACATCATTCATGACATGGTCAGTGACATCACTGATGACATCACTGATGACATCTCAAATGACATCACTGATGACATCACTGATGACATCTCAAATGACATCACTGATGACATCATGACACACCAATACCAGTTACTACATACGCACTCACTGATTCCTACGTCTACACACACATTCACTCATTCACCCATACAATCACTCATACATACAGTCACTCATTATTACAACACTATCATATGCACTCATACACCTATGCAGACAGTCACACACTGCCACTCATCCATGGAGTTACTCACACACCAAGTCAGTCCTGTAAAGAATCAATCACACTTCCATTTCTTCATCTATACAGTTAAACACAGAACACCATACTTCAGTTACATCACTGATGACATCACTAATGACATCTGAAATGACATCACTGATGACATCTCAAATGACATCACTGATGACATCATGACACACCAATACCAGTTACTACATACGCACTCACTGATTCGTACGTCTACACACACATTCACTCATTCACCCATACAATTACTCATACATACAGTCAGTTATTATTAGAACACTATCATATGCACTCATACACCTAGTCAGTCCTGTGAAGAATCAATCACACTTCGATTTCCTCATCTATAGTTAAACACAGAACACCATACTTTTCACACATATACTAACACATACTTACTCTCTTATACAATCACTGATACAAGTACACATTGATATGCACAGCGTCACACACCTCCCAGCCAGCCACACACACACTCAGTCTTCCATCCATCCAGTCATTCTTCAATATGTAAAACGTATTTAAACTTTACAAAAACACACAGACACTAGATGATGTCATCAGTGATGTCATCAGTGATGTCACTGACCATGTCATGAATGATGTAATATGTGACATCATCAGCAGTGGATTGCGGGTGCGCGATATATAGTTAGTGCAACTAACTATATATGGAATTTCAATGGTTTTGTGTGAGTAAAATAAGGTTTTCTAAATGCTAATTCCTAACTATATATGGTCTATAACCTATGGTTTTTTCAGTGAATATATATATATATTCACTGAAAAAACCATAGGTTTCACACATGTTATAGTTAGGAATTAGTATCAGTGATGTAATTTGAGATGTCATCAGTGATGTCATGAGTGATGTCACTGACCATGTCATGAGTGATGTAATATGTGACGTCATCAGCAGTGCATTGCGGGCGCATGAGTTATAGTAAGCTGAACTAACTATAACGGGGGAATTTCGAAGGTTTTGTTTGAGTGAAATGTCCAGCTAACTATAACATGAGTGAAACCTATGGTTTTTTCAGTAAATTTCTAAGTTTTTAAAATGCTAATTGCAAACTATAACATGTGTGAAACATATGTTTTTTTAGTGAATTTCTAAGGTTTTTTAAATGCTAATTCCTAACTAAAACTTGTTTGAAACCTATGGTTTTTTAAGTGAATTTGCAAGGTTTTTTAAATGCTAATTCCTAACTATAACGTGTGTGAAACCTGTGGTTTTTTCAGTGAATTTCTAAGGTTTTTTAAATGATAATTCCTAACTTTAACGTGGCAGAAAGCCGTGTTTTTTTCAGTGAATTTCAAAGGTTTTATAAATGATAATTTTTAAATGTATAAATTGTTATTTTTTTATAATAATTTACTACATTATTTTAAAGTATTTATTTTATTTTTTAAATTACATTACATATTTTTAATATAAATTGAAAAAATATGTTTTTAAAAATATTGAAATTGTAATATTTATTTGTTTTATTTTATATTTTTTAAATTTATATATATATTATATAGCAGGCATTGATATCCTATGGAAGGAAATTCAAGTTACTGGTAAGTACAGTTAAATTTACTTTTCAGGAATAGTAGTGAGCTGAAAGATGCAGCACTGAGGTCTCTCCAGATAACAGGTGAGTAAATCGGAATTCGTAGTTTGGCTGATTTTTGAGGAATTTTATTAAGTTCCAAAACTCCACACTTAGAAAAACTTCCAAGTGAAACCAGTCAATGTTAACCTACGGAAGGAAATTCAAGTTACTGTAACTACGATTAGCATTACTTTTCAGGATCAATATTGGGCTGAAAGATGTAGCACTGAGGTCTCTCCTGATAACAGGTGAGTAAATCGGAATTCGTAGTTCGACTGTTTTTACAAGAATATTTGTACGTTTCAAAAATAGACACTTAGAAACTTTTCTATTGAAAACCACACAATAGATTCCTATGGAAGGAAATGCAAGTTACTGGTAAGTACGCTTAGATTTACTTTTCAGGGTCTGTACTGGGTTCAAAGATGCCGCACTGACGTCTCTCATGATAACAGGTGAGTAAATCGGAATTCCTAGTTCCGCTGATATTAGAGAAATATTGTGCTCAATAGAGAAGGAAGGGGGCGGGGCCTCAGGTGACGTGTGCAAACACGCCCTGTGGTGCTTTTTAGGTTGGGGAATTAATTCCTCTTCAATCCTGAGGTCCCCTGTGAGCAAACTTGCCCACCAGGTACCTCCAGTGTGCGCCAGGGAGCTGCGTTGCAGAGAGGTGTTCAGAGGTCATGCCCCCTTTTTACAACACTCTGCAAATGCAGCTCCGTGGCGCTTACTGGAGGAACCTGCTGGACTAGTTGGCCTCAAGGGGACCTATGGATTGAAGAGGAATTAATTCCCCAACTTAAAACGTGCCACTGGGCATGTTTGCACACATATCACCTCAATCCCCGCCCCCCTACCTTCACCACTGTGCAAACGCACCCGGTAGGGCATTCTAAGTTTGGGAATTAAGCCCCCCTGCATACTAGGGGTCCCTGGGGCCAACTAGCCCACCAGGAACCTCCAGTATGCGCCACGGGGCTGGGTTGCAGAGAGGTGTAAAAAGGGGCATGGCCTCATTACACCTCTCTGCAACGCAGCGCCTTGGCACGTTTGCAGAGGGGAAAATAATTCCTCTTGCATACTGGGGGTCCCTGGGGGCCAACTAGCCCACCAGGAACCTCCAGTATGTGCCAGGGGGCTGTGTTGCAGGGAGGTGTAATGAGGCCCGCCCCTTTTTACACCTCTCTGCAATGCAGCCCCCTGGCGCGCTTGCAGAGGGGGAACTAATTCCTCTTGCATACTGGTGGTCCCTGGGGCCAACTAGCCCACCAGGAACCTCCAGTATGCACCAGGGGGCTGCATTGCAGAGAGGTGTAATGAGGCCATGCCCCTTTTTACACCTCTCTGCAACGCAGCTCCGTGGCGCTTACTGGAGGTACCTGGTGGGCTAGTTGACCCCAGGGAACCCCAGTTTTCAAGGGGAATTACTTCACCCTCTGCAAACGCACCAGGGGGCGCGTTTCCAGAGTGGTGCAGGGAGGGTGTGGGGCTTGAGATGACGGATTGCACCACTATGCAAACGCGCCCCCTGGTGCAGTTGCAGATGGGGAACTATTCCCCTTGAATACTGGGGGTCCCTGGGGGCCAACTAACCCACCAGGAACCTCCAGTATGCGCCAGGGGCCTGCCTTGCAGAGAGGTGTAAAAAGCGGAGTGGCCTCTTTACACGTCACTGCAAGGCAGTCCCCAGGCATGTTTGCAGAGGGGTAACTAATTCCCCTTGAATACTGGAGGTCCCTGGGGGCCAACTAGCCCATCAGGAACGTTCAGTATGTGCCAGGGGGCTACATTGCAGAGAGCTGTAATGAGGCCACTCCCCTTGTTACAACACTCTGCAACGCAGATCCGTGGTACTTACTGGAGGTACCTGGTGGGCTAGTTGGCCCCCAGGAGCCCCCAGTATTCAAGGGGAATTACGTCCCCCTCTGCAAATGCGCCAGGAGGCGTTTTTGCAGAGCGGTGCAGGGAGGTGTCGGGGCTTGAGGTGAGGGATTGCACCACTCTGTAAACGCACCCCCTGGCATGTTTGCAGTGGTGGAACTAATTCCCCTTGATTACTGGGGGTCCCTGGGGGTCAACTAGCCCACCCGGAACCTCCAGTATCCGCCAGGGGGCTGCGTTGCAGAGAGGTGTAAAAAGGGGAGTGGCATCTTTACACATCTCTGCAAGGCAACTCCTTGGCACGTTTGCAGAGGTGGAACTAATTCCCCTTGAATACTGGGGGTCCCTGGGGGTCAACTAGCCCACCAGACACCTCCAGTATGTGCCAGGGGGCTGCGTTGCAGAGAGGTGTAAAAAGGGGCATGACCTCTTTACACATCTCTGCAAGGTAGCCCCCTGGCACATACTGGAGGTTCCTGGTGGGCAACTTGGCCCCCAGGGACCCCCAGTATTCAAGGGGAATTATTTCACCCTCTGCAAATGCACCAGGGGGCGTGTTTGCAGATTGGTGCCCTAATTTTTTGGGGGGGATCGGCAGGGTGCGTGTACCCTAAGTGTATCCCGGGATTTTTAAAAAAACAACAAAATGTTTTTGGGCATTGGGGGTCCTAGTGGGACCCCCTGAGCAAGCCCAGGGGGCTGCATTGCAGAGAGCTGTAATGAGGCCACGCCCCTTTTTACAACACTCTGCAACGCAGATCCGTGGCACTTACTGGAGGTACCTGGTGGGCTAGTTGGCCCCCAGGAACCCCCAGTATTCAAGGGGAATTACGTCCCCCTCTTCAAATGCGCCAGTAGGCATGTTTGCAGAGCGTGCAGGGAGGGGTCGGGGCTTGAGGTGAGGGATTGCACCACTCTGTAAACGCGCCCCCTGGCATGTTTGCAGTGGGGTAACTAATTCCCCTTGATTACTGGGGGTCCCTGGGGGTCAACTTGCCCACCAGGAACCTCCAGTATCGGCCAGGGGGCTGCCTTGCAGAGAGGTGTAAAAAGGGGCATGGCCTCTTTACACGTCTCTGCAAGGCAGCCCCCTGGGGTGTTTGCAGAGGGGGAACTAATACCCCTTGAATATGGGGGTCCCTGGGGGCCAACTAACCCACCAGGAGCCTCCAGTATGCGCCAGGGGGCTGCCTTGCAGAGAGGTGTAAAAAGGGGCATGGCTTCTTTACACGTCTCTGCAAGGCAGCCCCCTGGCGCATACTGGAGGTTCCTGGTGGGCTACTTGGCCCCCAGGGACCCCTAGTATTCAAGGGGATTTATTTCCCCCTCTGCAAATGCGGCAGGAGGCGTGTTTGCAGATTGGTGGCCTCATTTTTTGGGGGGATCGGTAAGGTACGCGTATCCCGCGATTTGTTTTTAACAAAAAGAAAAATTGGGGGGGGCCTTGGGGGTACTTGTGGGACCCCCTGAGCAGGCCTAGGGGGTCAAGAACCTCCAGTATGCACCAGGGGGCTGCCTTGCAGAGAGGCATAAAAAGGGGCTTGGCCTCTTTACACGTCTCTGCAAGGCAGCCCCCTGGCGCGTTTGCAGAGGGGGAACTTATTCCCCTTCAACAGTGGGGGTTCCTGGGGGCCAACTAGCCCACCAGGAACCTCCAGTATGTGCTCAGGAAGGTACAGAGTACAGTACAGAGTACGGTACTTTGTACCCCGCAATTAAAAAAAATATATATATTTTTTTGGCCTTGGGGGTCCTTGTGGGACCCCCTGAGCAGGCCTAGTGGGTCATGGTGTTTCTACCCTGCCCCCTTTGCGTGTTTTGCACGTTTGTTTCACTGCTTTCTCGTGCCTCGGTTGTACCGAGGCACAAGATGGCTGTCAACACTTCCTGGTTTCGAGTGTTGACAGACAGTTGACAGCCAATCAGCATGCAGCTCGTGCTCGGGAAGGTACGGAGAACAGTACAGAGTTCTGAAATCTGTCTCTAGATATCGCTATGAATTTACTTTTGATTTTCTCAGGAACTACTGAACAGATTTACACCATTTAACAAAAAGCATGATCTGCGAACAGAACTCTACCTTTTTTCCAAATTTGGTGTAATTCCTTTCAGCCGTTCGGGCTGTAGCCCTGGCTAAAGAACCATATGGAAAATTGCATGGGGAAAACACGTTTTGGGACCCTCCTTTATTCTCGACCCCTGCTTCACGAATCACCCCCAAACTTTCAGGGAAGGAACATTTTCTTGGAGAAATTCATGAAGATTTGTCCACTGGCGCCAAAGTTATTCCAAATAGAATGTTGCAGATTTTCTATGGAAACTAGGTCACTAGGTCCTAACTATAACTACCTACTGGCGACCGCCAGTAGGTTATATATTACCTACTGGCGGTCGCCAGTAGGTATATATAGTTAGGATTTTTTCTCTATGGGATTTTTGAAAATTCTATGTCTAATAACTTTGGCGTTTGTGGACGGAATTGGCTGAAATTTTCAGGAAAATTGAACATTTTGTTTCTGAGCAGCCCCTGAAAATTGGGGGGGGGTTCGTCCAGGGGGGGTCGAGAAAAAAGGGGGGTCCCAAAACGTGATTTTAACATTGAGTTTTCCATAGGGCGGTTGGCCTCACTTTTAGCCCGAACGGCTGAATGGATTTGCACGAAACTTGGCAAAATTGTAGGGACTGGTAGCCCGATGTGCCTTTTGTAGGTCTCAATATATGTGCTACAGTGGATTTTGAGAAATTAACGTTTAAAAAAAGATATATATCTGTAACAGCGGACCGGGCAGCGCTCCAGTACGCGTACTTTTCGCGCAACAGAGCTTTGTGAAGCGAAGCTGATTGGTTCTCCGGCGTCTGTAAACATTCCAAACAGTCCGTAGCGGCCGCCATCTTGTCTCTCGGTAGGATCGAGAGACAAGAGGAGGCCAAAGCGAAGGGGCAAATGACCATAAGGGGGCATAGTAGATCCTCGCTGACCCCCTAGGTTTGATGTGGAGGTTTTAAAAGGGCCCCGCGGGGCAAAAAAAAAAATAATAATAATAATCGAACGGCTGAATGGATTTGCACGAAACTTGGTAAAATATTAGGGACTGGTAGCCCGATGTGCCTTTGCTAGGTCTCAATATGTGTGCTCCACTGGATTTTGAGAAATTAACGTTCAAAATAAGATATATATCTGTAACAGCGCTCCGCTTCGCGTACTTTTCGCGTTACGGAGCTTTGCGAAGCTGATTGGTTCTCCGGCGTCTGTCAACATTCCAAACAGTCCGTAGCAGCCGCCATCTTGTCTCTCGGTAGGATTGAGAGACAAGAGGAGGCCAAAGCGAAGGGGGAAATGACCATAAGGGGGCATAGTAGATCCTTCCTGACCTCTTAGGTTTGATGTACCATTTTGCCAAGTTTGGTGTAATTCCGTTCAGCCATTCAGGCTGTAGACGTATGTAAATGTCCTATGGAAAATTGCATGGGGAAAACACATTTGAAAGTGTTGAAATTTAGAACCAATTAAAATGTTACTTTGGTTTTGTATTTGTGTGTGATGAAAGTTAATTGGTTATGTATATATGTCAAATGAGAGGAAACCACAGCCATTTTGTGATACTACTGTCTGAGGTACATTTGTGAGGAATTTTTGGTGGTGAATTTCTGGTGTTTGATTTACACAGTACTAACACTTCTCCTACTTTTAAAAAGGTGAGTTGTTAATTTGTAAGGGGAACTATGTTGTACAC
The DNA here is from genome assembly GCF_964261635.1 of Lissotriton helveticus. NCBI lineage: Eukaryota > Metazoa > Chordata > Amphibia > Caudata > Salamandridae > Lissotriton > Lissotriton helveticus. Next base: position 802,136,147 of record NC_136065.1, on the reverse strand, counting down.
TTGAAGATAATTTGAAAAATGTTTTCTGTTATTTATTTGCAGTCCTTCTGTTATACTAAATACTTGATAAAGTTAGTTTTATATTATGTATTACTAAAAACGATAAATGAAAGTGATTATTTTTTTCTGCAATTTACAGCAAGCAATTTCAAAATAAAATGGCTCACAATGAAGAGACCGTGGCAATTTCTTTTGAATTGTCCACTACATTGATTGAAATTGAGAGCACCAATAATGAAATATTGTCACAAGGAGGAGATGACTTGTATGATTCCATTAGATTGATTGAAATGGACAGCACCAATAATGAAATATTGTCACAAGGAGATGACTTGAATGATTCCACTACATTGATTGAAATTGAGAGCACCAATAATGAAATATTGTCACAAGGAGGAGATGGCTTGTATGATTCCATTAGATTGATTGAAATGGACAGCACCAATAATGAAATATTGTCACAAGGAGGAGATGACTTGAATGATTCCACTACATTGATTGAAATTGAGAGCACCAATAATGAAATATTGTCACGAGGAGATGACTTGAATGATTCCACTACATTGATTGAAATTGACAGCACCAATAATGAAATATTGTCACAAGGAGGAGATGACTTGAATGATTTTTTTGATCAATCTGTTGATGGCGAATTTATCGAGTGTTTGGAGACCATAGAGTTACAAGAATCATCATTGCAGACTTTTCATGAGGAAATTGCTGATGAGGACATGTTACTAGTTCTTTCAAATTTAGAAAATTCGGAAGAATAAATTTATATTTAGAAATCAAAAATTGTTTGAGACATTATTAATTTTTATTTTTAATTTATGAGGTTGTAGCGAAGTGATTGTAGTATAAAATGAGACTTATAGTATAGAGTGCAACATTTTTATGTTACATGGTAAGTTTACTCATATTTACTTCCCTTCTGCCACTATATTATCTCCAATGTGTATTTGACATCTCTTCTTCATCTCCGGCCTCCTTTCTCTCACTGTGTGTCTCCGATGCATCTTATCGCTGCTATTTTGTGTAATTACAGAAGAGAGTAAAATAAAATAGTTCGGAACGTGAAAAGGGGGCAAAGTAGAGTACCCCTCACCCCCTAGGCCTTTTTAGGCGGTCCCAAAAGGATCAGTTTCTGCTTTCCTGAGATATTATGGTATGAGTTCCATATACCACAATAATTTGCATTACAACATGCAAGATATCTATCTCCTATTACCAACTTTGAGATATTCGCGCTAAGCGCGAATATCTCCAAAAAGTAACACCTGCCCTGAGCAGTTCTTCGCCATGTTATCCAATGGGAGGTGGATAACATGGCTAAGAGCATTAGCTCGGTAATGCATGAATATCGCTGACTTTTTAGCGATATTCATGCATTGCGGCCGTTTATTATCGCATTTGCGATAAACCTTGATAATAGCAAGGTTTATCTTCGATAATTTCTGACGATGCTTAGCGGTAAAAAATTCGTTGCTAAGCATCGTTAGGGATAAATATCGCGTAACTTTGGTAATATGCACCAACGTCTGTTAACGTTCGATTCGAAGGAAATGAGGAAGTGTTGAAAAACATTGTCTGCGCCATCTTGCCTTTTTTGAAATGCCACACTTTTGTCGTGCACGGCAGCCATTTTAGATGCCTTGACCAGACCCACTCTCTGCACGCTGTCGATTCGTAGCATGGCTCCCCACCCTCGCAAGCATCTTCCCCAGGCACTGGTCACCCCCGCTCTCTGTCTTATGCATCGGCAATAAACCTCCCCCCATCTGCGGTGCTCTTCCCTGAAAATCACACTCTGTGCCCGCCCGACACCTCCCTTTCGCCCTATTCACTACCGCACCCTCTGACACTCCTCTTCCTCTGTGTCCGATTGTCCAGGCTATCACCTAGCCCTGCAGATGTAGTTTATGGCCCCAGCTGTAAAGAATCACCCCGCTTCAAAGGAGTTATAGTAGATCAAGGCCCACACCCGATGAGATCCGTCACACCACACGTGTTCCTACTATCTGAAAACCATCCTGTATTGTGATTGGGGAGGGGACCGAGCCTGAAGCGGAAGATTCCAGGAATGACTCTTTGTACATCAAAGTTTTTACAATTATGTGTCACATTAAAAATATATAGCACTCCAACAAAGTAGTAGGAATATAAAAGTTTAATAACATATAAATATATACAACAAAACAAAAACAGTAAAAACATTTAAACAACGACGAGACCGTGGCAATTTCTTTTGAATTCCTGATGAGGACATGTTACTAGTTCTTTCAAATTATGAAAATTCAGAAGATGTTGCCTGGGGGTGGGTCGTCAGTAGCAGTCTGTTGTGCGAATAGTTCCAAGGCAGCAGAACGCGCTGAAATCTAGATGGCACGAAAGTGATGTCTAGTAAGTTGCCGCCCAGCAAATAACGGCGTGGGGCGCCACGGGGGTGAGTGAGTCCAGTAGGCACCACAGCTATTCTTACCGGCATTGCAGAATTACTGCTGGGGACAATGCCTGTGCTGTAGCAGGGTCACAGCAGAAACAAAAAGGATTCTGTTGAAGATGTTGTTGGTTTTCAATTTGAATACAGTTCTGGTGTCAACTGCTATGCTAATGTAGTGGTTAATGTTTTGTTTTCTCTAGAAAATGTAAAAGAGGGGGAGGCAGTCCAAAGTTCCGTTAAAAGGGCAAAGGAAAGGATCGGTGGTTTGAACTATCAGTCAAAAAGGGGAAGGGGTGCAACAATTTTTCCTACCGGGTCACACTGTGCTTTCACCGGAACTGAGGTCTGCAGGATTCTAGTAATTCAAAGTGAGGCTGGCGCCAGCATGGGAGCGCCGACGTCCCGCGGATACAGTTTCGTCACTCCACGGGCGATCATGGCAGTCATTCCCCATCGGGGGTCGGAGACTCCCGCGGCTCCTCTAGAATCTTCAAGGTCGTGGAGGACTACGGTGGTGGAGTCAACCAGTGACCGGGCCATTTCTTTATGCTGGGCCCGCTCTTGCCAGGTCGACCGCCATTTTGAGAGTTCGGTAGCTACTGGCGATCGCGGGGTCAAATGAGCGGACGGGCTCCACCCTGCCGGGCGAGACGTTGCAGCATGGCCACAGTAGAAGAACCCTTTTCCGGGCGCCTGGAGCGCTGAGGGTGCAGCTGGGAAGCGTCCACCTGGGGAGGCGGGAGAGGCCTGTTCGCACCGTCTCTCCCTCCCAGTGCACCCCACGGCGTCTCGCTTGAGATTTGTTATGGCCGGACCAGGCGATGAGGACGAGGGGGGGGGGTCGGAGGCATGTGCAAGACATCCCCCCCCAGTGTTGTCGCAGGCATTATTCAAGAAAGAAGAAGTGTCCCGTCCGTCTTCGGGCCGGGCTTCCGGTAGATGTCGGCCGGACGCCCCTGGCTCTGGCCCCATGAACGGGTTTCTTGGTTTATCGGCTGCAGCCGGATCCCGTCAGCCTCGGCCCCCCGACCGTTGGTGGCCGGACCGGAAGAGCATGTGGCGGGACTACCTGAAACTGTAAAGGGCCACCGCGGCCGGACTGGGAGAGAGCGGGGAGGGTCGAGGAGACATTCCCCCCCTGCAACTGTTCAGCGTTGTAAAGGCAATCCCCTGGCCGGGTCCCGCTGGCCTCGGCCTCTCCTCCGGCTACACCCTACGTTAGGATCTCCTGGCCGAGGCGTGGCAGCAGGACCCGACTTATATTGGCTGCTCCCGGCTGGGCGTAGCCGCAACCCTGCCCCACCTTGGAAGTTTCCAGAGTGGGGGCGGATGTTCTACTGACTTGCATTTTCCCTAGTCTATCGATTTTTTTGGCGTGGCAGGCGGTGGGACAGCGAGGGGTGATTTGGTTTCTCTTACTGTTTTTCTGGTCTCTCACCACTGGCATATTTTCACGTTTTCTTGTTTCTAGGACATTAATAGGTTTTATCATTACGTTATGTTATCGTTTCTTTGTTCGTTGTTTAATAAAAGTTCATGTTCATCAGTGGCCTACTGATTTTCGTTTTCCTATTCTTTTCTTTCCAGGTTGTTTCATGCTAAAGTTTCTGTTAACAGGATACAGTGATCACTTCGTTATTATTGCATATGTCCTTTTTACTAGGGGTGCTCTCTGGTCGGGCCAGATGACGTATCTCTAGTAAATGGTCCGGGTGAAACAGGTGCATCAATCAGTGGGGAGTAGATAGGCATGACAGATTACAATGGGGGAGAAAGGTCCGCATTACGTACCCTTTCACTATTTGCAAAGATTTTCCTACGTATATTTGCAAACAGGGAATACCTCCAAAAAGAACCAATTCCCAAACAGTCAATGTTTGGGGAAACAATCAATCAATGAGGAACAAAATAGGCACGACGTGTTAAAGGTTTGCGTTACCTACCCTTCACTATCTGCAAAGGGAGAGAGAATATTCCTATTCTTCCTCGTTTGCATGCAGAGAAGATTCTTAAGAGAATGAACTTCGAACAATTCAATGCTCGATTCAAACAATCAACAAGGGGTACTGTGAACACAAATGAACGCCGCTTATGTACATACACATTGGTATTATCAACAGGTTGTTCCTAATGTTTCTATTTTAGGGAGGTCAAAAAGAGATCCCATTAGTGGCCTACTGATTTTGCTCGATTCCTTTTGTTTTTTTACACGATTTTTCGCTATCTGCAAAGACTAAACAGAGTATTGCGACTCTGTGCTTGTTTGTAAATAGAGAATGAACCAAAGAGAACAATCAATCAAATGGAGAGAGAAGCAGGCACGACGGATTACAACGGGGGCAAAGGCCTGCGTTAACTACCCTTCACTATCTGCAAAGAGAGAGTACTCCTAATAGAAATGAGGGGTGGGGGGCAGCATTCAAAGCAGATCAGTGTGCATAAACACGAAAATGTTTTTACTTACCACGTACTTGACATTCGACAGCTTATGATATTTGCTATTAAAAAACCATTGAAATTCACTGAAAAAACCATAGGTTATAGACCATATATAGTTAGGAATTAGCATTTACAAAACCTTGAAAATTCACTGAAAAAACCATAGGTTATAGACCATATATAGTTAGGAATTAGCATTTAAAAAACCTTATTTTACTCACACAAAACCATTGAAATTCCATATATAGTTAGTTGCACTAACTATATATCGCGCACCCGCAATCCACTGCTGATCATGTCACATATTACATCATTCATGACATGGTCAGTGACATCACTGATGACATCACTGATGACATCTCAAATGACATCACTGATGACGTCTCATTTGACATCATTCTTGTGCTAATACGATAAACCTCTTCAGACTCTAATATAACCTTAGATACACTCAGTGTATACAGACACTCACACACTGCCACTCATCCATGGAGTTACTCACACACCCAGTCAGTCATGCAAAGAAACAATCTCACCTCCATTTCTTCAGCTATACAGTTATACACACCTTACTTATTGAAACATATACTAACACATATTTACTCTCTTATACAATCCCTGATACAAGTTCACAATGATCGATACAACCACTCACTCATTCAGAGGCTCTCATGCACAGTTATTTATATATGCCAACTCTCACATGTACTGTGTTTTACATATGTACTTACTATGACATGTAGCATTGAGATATCCATTCACTCATCAATACACTCATGCACACAGTCAACTGCCCATGTAGCTGTTTCCACATGCACTCTTGAACTCATACACCTAGTGAATAAACTGCTCACACATCTATGCACAGAGTCACACACCTTCCAGCCACCCCCACACAAACTCAATCTCCCATAGAAATACTTGGGCAACCAATTAATAACACATATAGCCTCTCGTATAGCTAATGATCAACACATGCAGCAGTTTACATCACAACAGACATAATGATGCACAAATTAAGACAGTTTAGTCACTAACCCATGCATTCAGTGAGACACATTTAATCACTCACTCATACAGTCAGTCACGCACCTACTAAATCCTTTATCCAGACACTTATACATCCACTCATTCTTCAATATCTAAGACATATTTTAACTTTACAGAAACATACAGTCACTGGATGTTGTCATCAGTGATGTCATCAGTGATGTCATTTGAGATGTCATCAGTGATGTCATCAGTGATGTCACTGACCATGTCATGAATGATGTAATATGTGACATGATCAGCAGTGGATTGCGGGTGCGCGATATATAGTTAGTGCAACTAACTATATATGGAATTTCAATGGTTTTGTGTGAGTAAAATAAGGTTTTTTAAATGCTAATTCCTAACTATATATGGTCTATAACCTATGGTTTTTTCAGTGAATATATATATATATATATATATATATATATATATATTCACTGAAAAAACCATAGGTTATAGACCATATATAGTTAGGAATTAGCATTTACAAAACCTTGAAAATTCACTGAAAAAACCATAGGTTATAGACCATATATAGTTAGGGATTAGCATTTACAAAACCTTATTTTACTCACACAAAACCATTGAAATTCCATATATAGTTAGTTGTACTAACTATATATCGCGCACCCGCAATCCACTGCTGATCATGTCACATATTACATCATTCATGACATGGTCAGTGACATCACTGATGACATCACTGATGACATCTCAAATGACATCACTGATGACATCACTGATGACAACATCCAGTGACTGTATGTTTCTGTAAAGTTAAAATATGTCTTACATATTGAAGAATGAGTGGATGTATAAGTGTCTTGATGAAGGATTTAGTAGGTGCCTGACTGACTGTATGAGTGAGTGATTAAATGTGTGTCACTGAGTGCATGGGTTAGTGACTAAACTGTCTTAATTTGTGCATCATTATGTCTGTTGTTCTGTAAACTGCTGCATGTGTTGATCAGTAGCTATATGAGTAACTATATGGGTTATTGATTGGTTGCCCAAGTATTTGTATGGGAGACTAAGTGTGTGTGTGGGTGGCTGGGAGGTGTATGACTCTGTGCATAGATGTGTGAGCAGTTGATTCACTAGATGTATGGGTTCAAAAGTGCATGTGGAAACAGCTGTATGGGCGGTTGACTGTGTGCATGAGTGCATTGGTGAGTGAATGGATATCTCAGTGCTACATGTCAAAGTAAGTACATATGTAAAACACAGTACATGTGAGAGTTGACATATATAAATAACTGTGCATAAGAGCCAGTGAATGTGTGAGTGGCTGTATGGATCAGGGATTGTATAAGAGAGTAAATATGTGTTAGTATATGTTTGAATAAGTAAGGTGTGTATAACTGTATAGTTGAGGAAATGGAGGTGTGATTGATTCTTTGCATGACTGACTAGGTGTGTGAGTAACTCCATGGATGAGTGACAGTCTGTGAGTGTCTGTTTACAATGAGTGTATCTAAGGTTATATTAGAGTCTGAAAAGGTTCATCGTATTATCACATGAATGATGTCATCAGTGACGTGATAAGTAATGTCAAATGAGATGTCATCAGTGATGTCATTTGAGATGTCATCAGTGATGTCATCAGTGATGTCATTTGAGATGTCATCAGTGATGTCATCAGTGATGTCACTGACCATGTCATGAATGATGTAATATGTGACATGATCAGCAGTGGATTGCGGGTGCGCGATATATAGTTAGTACAACTAACTATATATGGAATTTCAATGGTTTTGTGTGAGTAAAATAAGGTTTTGTAAATGCTAATCCCTAACTATATATGGTCTATAACCTATGGTTTTTTCAGTGAATTTTCAAGGTTTTGTAAATGCTAATTCCTAACTATATATGGTATATAACCTATGGTTTTTTCAGTGAATTTCAATGGTTTTTTAATAGCAAATATCAAAACCTTTACAATGTATTCTTCTTTAAATCGAAAAATATTTTTTACATGTTTTTAATACAATTTTTTTTTATTATTTTTATTGTTTCGCTCCCGGTACGCGAACCGGTTAGCTTCCCGTTAGCTCAATTCGGAGCCGCGACCCGGTCCGCGAACCGGTAAACGTTCCGTTTGCGCACCTCTCGCGTTAGAAAACAACATCGTGACGCGTCGCGTCAGCATGACGTTTCGCGTTCTCGCGTGATACGTCATATGACGTGCTACGTTCTCGTACCCGGAAGCGCAGCGGTACGCGAACCGGAAGCGATCCGCGGCGCGGCGCCGACCGCGTAACGTAAACACAGCAGGTCATGTGACTCGGTAATAACACTTTTCATTGGTTCATTTCACTTTTGGTTTCCTAATGATGTAATACTAGGTCATGTGATCTAAAATGAACACTTTTCATTGGTTTAGAACTTTTGCTTTTCCCAAATGATGAAAACCCCTCCTTCTTTCCTCACTCTGACTTTCATCTTGGTGAGAGAAAGACCCTTTATTTACACTTTGACATGGCTTCATTAGTAGCTTCAGCTGGTTCTAACCCACCACCTCCACCAAATCCAAAGAAGAGAGGACCACCTGCTGAAGTAATTTTGCAAGAAGAGGAAGAACAGGAAGAGGAGGAAGAGGAGGAAGAGCCAAGGTGTTTGCCAGAGGAGCCCAGGAGGTACAATCGAAAAGAGATTTACATTTGGCAATTCTATAGATTTCCTGAGGGGCAAAAAAAAGTGAATGCACGCTACGTGTTTTGCCGTATATGCGGTGATAGATTGTCAAGGGGAACTGAAAAAAAATACAGTTACGGCAATCACACTATGCATCGGCATATGAGTAGGTGGCACCCAAATAATTATAGTGCTGCCCAGCTACGTGATGAGCAACAAAATCCCCTCCCAATGGCAAGAAGATCGGTTGTTCCAGAGGTGTCGGGACCAGAGGCGAGGGAGATGATCCCAAACATTCAAATGTTGTTTGGGCACGTGAAGCAAGTGTGCGTGCACTGCGGCGATTTCATCTGCTACAGGGAAAGTAGCATCATTTTGATTATGAGAGCTATTCAGAATCATGTTAATGTTTGTCCGAGATGCCCCAAAAAATAAATTCTTTTTTTTTTGTTGCTCCTGTTGAGCCCTTTACAATGGATCGTTTTTGTTTCCCCCCCCCAAAAAAAACCCCCAAAAAATATAAAAACGTTCAGAAAATACAAAAAAAGTAAAAAAATGTTCAAAAAATACTAAAAAATATATAAAACAACAAAAACATTAAAAAAAAGTTCTTTTCAGAACTACCTCCCCGTTATAAAAAAATTGGTAGAATATTTGGAACTCTGCCAACCTCTATTTCTCTTAGTTCGCTCCCCGGAGCGCTACCCGGTACGCGTACCGGAAGCTAACCAAAAAAAATATTTTAAAAAAAAAAGAACAGTAAGTATAAGGTAAGCAAACAGACAGTTATGTGAAAAGAAAGACAGCTCTAGGGAGTAAACAAGAGATACTGTTACCTACAATCCACTGCTGATGATGTCACATATTACATCATTCATGACATGGTCAGTAACATCATCAGCAGTGGATTGCGGGTAACAGTATCCTTAGTTTACTCCCTATAGCTGTCTTTCTTTTAACATAACTGTCTGTTTCCTTCCCTTATAGTTACTGTTCTTTTTTTTTAAAATTTTTTTTGATCAGTCAGAAACAGTGACATTAATAGAAACAGAGAGAGTGAACAAGAGTGAAGAACTATGGTCCTCCTCAGCCACCCTCAGAAAACCAAGGGGGTCAAGATACATCTACCGTGCCCCCTTCTACCCATTCTGAACATTATTTGCCCTCCATCTTGTATCTTGATTCGACTGAAACACAAAATGGTGGACTCCCGTAACGCTGCTGGTTTGCGAACCGGGCCACTTCCCGGGAAGCGGTCCAAAAAAAAAGGTGGGAAAGTAATTCACAGACACTAAGAGTAATAGAGACGGAGTGAGTGAACAAGACTGAGGAACTATGAGAACAGAGGGACTGAGAAAAAGAGTGGAAGGAGTTGAGTAAGTAGGTAATAGAGAAAGGAATGAGGAAAGTAGCAAAGGCAGGAAACTGAGGGTTAAAGAAGTGAAGCCAGGAAACCCATGGTGTCAGTGCGCTTTATAAGTACCCCTTACGATACGATACGATACGAAGCAGTGGATCTAATAGTAGGTGAATGTGATAGAAATGTAACGAAAAGAGTACAACTATTTACCTTATAATTGCCGTTAAATTACTCACTTTTTATTTTTATACTTTCAATCTGTGAAAGAGAGACCCAACATTTGAAAAATATTAAAACATGTATTTAAAAATTACAAAAGACAAGGGAAAAGATTGAAGGACAAATAGTTTTTCAACAACTTTGACACTGACAGAAGCTTCTGCTTCTCCAGGTCCCCTACACAGTCCTAAAGATATACATTTTAAACTAACAGTATCTTGATACAGATGAAGTGAGGCCTATCTTAAAACATGGTGCATCTTTTTCATTGCTCTTGTTTCAGAAAAGTGTCGCTTCAGGATTCCAATAACATGTCTCCTATCCAGAGGTTTGTTTGAGGTGAGGCCTACTCAGAGTTCAAGATGAGATTTACACTTGTTGAAGTGTACAGAGGAGATAATATCTGTGAAAGTCTACCAATGAAGTGAGTCATGTCCACTGCACTCTTCAACAAAGTAGAAACCTCCTATGTTTCCCTGGACAGACCTAAACTTGATCTGCACAATGTGATTCGTAATGATAGGAAACACAGGTGATGTAATTGAAATACGTGCAATTTATTTTGCTCATTTCTCAATCACATCACTTGCGTTTCCTTTGCTTAGGTATCTCATTGTGCAGATGTAGTCTAGCATATGAAAGAATACGCAGAAGTGCAGCACTGCATGCAACAACTTTGACACTTACAGAAGCCTCACCTTCTCCATGCCTCCTACTCAGTTCTACATATACATCATAAATGCAAACAGTACAGAATTAATTATACATGTTAAATGGTTTATTTTTGCTGTTCTCAGAATGTATCAAAATTCACTAAAAACAGTGACTTGAAGGTATTCATCATGTAACAGCGGGGAAAAAAAAACACAATCAAAATGATTGTGTTTAAAAAACCCATACAACATCAGAAATCAAAATTCAGAACTCCTTAAAGTTAACTTACTTTCCATGACGTCCAAGGATGTCCTATGAACAGCTTACACTCTTTTGTGCTGTTATTACTTTCAGCCCGCCACTTTCTGAAAGAAAATCTCCATCGTTTTTAAAAACACGTTACATGCAATAAATGACTTCTTGCTCTCTACCACAATTTTCCACAAGGCCAAATCTTGTCAGAGCCATTGATAACTCTTGGATTTCTTGTAAGCCAATCCCGTCATTTGGCATTTCCGCAACTTTCAGAATTAAAATGTTGAAGATCATTTTCACAATCCTGGAATAGTAATATCTTCCCCTTCTTGCTCAGTCATGTTCTACTTTTCCTATGACACTGATACAAGCAGACTTACACTACCCCTATGACTACTACAATTATTTAATTCTCTACATCACTTTTAATCACAAAGCAATGTAAAACAGTAGACAGCATTGCAGACTTACATTCCCTCTACTCCATGTTTTGATTGGCTGCTTCAATTAGTTTATAAAAAGAAACAGTTTTTCTGAACTCATTCAAAGTGCACGTATTTCTCCATAATGTCCAGTCCTATGGTTAGAAGTTATGTCTCTGAACTACACTTATCCTCAAGGCCAAATTGTGTAGGAGCCATTAGAACTTCTTGAAATTCCACAGAGCACATCCCGAGATTCTTTCCCTAAAATTTTGGTTTTAAAAACACCAGGTAAGAGTTTTTAAGGTCATACGGCAATTTTTTTTTGAAAATTAAAACAGAATCATTGCAAAATGACCAGCCATTTCTAGACTTTAAATAAGCTGTGTAATGTCCTGATGTTGTTGAAGGACCGTCATGATATATAATTGCTGCAGTTACAAAAGTCCTTCCTGATATTGACAACTGTGAAGCCACAAAATTTTTAATTAAAGTTGTCAATTTTGTTCCATCAGGCCTACATCGTTGGAACATTAAAATGACATACTGCCCATATGTTCGTATAAATAATGTGGACATCATTTCAGATTTACATTGGCTACACTCCATGTTGTGATCAGCTGCTTTTACTAGCTTATTAAAAGAGACTGATTTACTGTCTGGCAAAGTTAAATATATAAATCTTTCTGAGTCTACACTAGTAGTACTTGATACCATACAGTTCTCGCAGTCATGCTGCCATTGATAAGAAAGCCCAAACAGCTGATCTACATCTACACCTTCAGCATGTAATACATCAAGCATATACATTAAAAACTCCTGACAATCTTGCTGAATATTTTGAGAGAATTGTGTTTGGCCTGAACATCTGTCTAACAGATTTCGAATTTCAGACACACTTTCTATGTTTGTTCTATCAGTGGTACATTTCTCTAACACAGAATTTAACAAACTGCAAAATCTTTGATCAGAATTGACCACAATCTCTTCTTTTACATTTTTTAGAGAAAATAAAACATTTACCACTACATTAGCATAGCAGTTGACACCAGAACTGTTTTCAAACTGAAAACCAACAACATCTTCAACAGAATCCTTTTTGTTTCTGCTTGTATTTTTAGGTTCATTGACTTTTTGTCTTTTTGCTACAACCTCCCCAGTATTGTTCTCATTTCTTCGTTTCCGGCCTACCACACGTTTCTCAAACAAAGGATACTGAGGCAAATGTGGCGCATACTCTCTTCTTAACCTATTGTATTCCTTAACACAATCTAGATCCGCACAAATGTTTGTGACATCACACTCAATCAAGTACAATCCCGATAAAGTTCTAACTCGTGACAATGCCACATATGCCATACCCTCCTTGAACACAGAACTGCCAATATTCACCAATGCACTGTCTACGCTTAAACCTTGCGATTTATGAATTGTCACCGCATATGCCAAGCAAACAGGAAACTGCTTACGGCGAACATATAAGTCTTTTACAAGCAAAAATCTAGCAGAACAACGAGCAATTAGCTGTACTTCCTCAATGCCATCAAATTTAATTTTAAAAAATTCAATTCCATCTCTATTTCTGTATTTCACAAAATCAACAACATTACCCATTGATCCATTTACCAGACCTCTTTCAACATGTAAATTCCTTCTTAAAATTATACGGCAGTTCAAGCACACATTCAGAGTCTTTTCAAAACCTGCAGTTTTAGATATACTCTTCTCTAATGAATCCAATTTTGTTTTCAGATTCTCAGACAAAATAATTGTTGATCCCATATGCTCTACTCTATCAATAGCTTCCAGTTTCACAATCTCTTGCTTTTCTAAATGCAACATTTTGTTGTTAAATTTGGCACATTCTGCAAGAGTTGGCATCAAACATATTCCAGATTTCTTCTCAGTAATTTTCTGAAAAATATTCTCAGGCACAACATCTTGTTCTGGATATAAATTTGACAGTAATCGTGCATGTAAAGCTTCTTTCCCATGCTCGGTCACTTTTCCAATTCTAACATCTTGTAGAATAGTCTTGTAAACTTCATCCTTCGCCTGACGCATATTTTCATGCAGTTCAGCATAATTGAAGTTTAACCATATATTGACGTTGCCAATGCTGCCTAGGCACTTCCTGGTATCTTCATGCGTGAGCATTTTGAACACAGGTTGCCCTTTCACTGGTGTCAGCTGCAAAAGATCTCCGAAAACAATGATGTGTTTGCCACCAAATAACACATCATACTCTGTTTTGAGAACTTCTTGCATCCTCAAATGCACAAAAGCAAGCATGACATTGGAAACCATGCTTACTTCGTCAATGATAAGAAGTTTAATTTTCCTCAAGATTCTTGAAACTTCAAAACAAGCATCTCCAGATAGCTTGTGATATTGTAATTTGTTGTCATGCTCCACTGGCAGCATCAGTAAACGATGTAAAGTAATCCCTTTAATATTATGTGCTGCCAGTCCAGTTGGAGCAGTGACAACACAAGACAGCGATGACTCTGTCCTTTCCTGCAAATAGCATGAAATTGCTTTAATGAGGAAACTTTTTCCAGTTCCCGCTTCTCCACTCACGTACAGTCGGACAGGCTTCAACGACGTACATGAGCACTCTTTCTTATCATGACTTAATCCATGATCAATTTGCATGGTAACTTCGTCATATATTTTCCTCTGCTCAACGTTAAGTTGTCTTTCCAACTCTTCTAAGTTAACCGCATCCTCCTGAGCATGTGCCATGGCTCTTTCCACTTCATTCATAGCAGTGGCAGCTTCATTTTCAATAACAGGTCCTCCTAGTGGATCCTGACTCAATGAAGCAGAACTCTGACTGTCCTGAGAACTGTCTCTGGCAATCTCGGCTGCAATCGTTGCTTCCTGCTCAATTTCCGCATTCAACATTTCTACATATTTGGGAAAAGCAGGACATTCTATGGTCTCCTTGGCGGCATTGAAAGAGTCTTCGTAACAGAGGAAATCTCCAAGCAGTTCCTCTTCTGCACGCCAAGGCTTGAAAAGTTGCAAAAGTGCTAAATAGAAAAACTCCTTTTTTTCAGGAGATTCGCCACTCAATTTTCGATGGTTTACCAAGTGGCATTTTCTTTGCTTGACCAGACATCCCTCACTTCCTATTACAGCATACACTCCTTTCTCAGTATCTTCTTTGATGTTCCTCTTGAATATGTAATTTTGCAGAACCTCATACAGACAAACATTCTCGAGGTGACTGCTTCGATTTGGATAATATGTATCCAACATGTTTGTCTTCAAAATGTCGGTACTGTTTGGCTCCTTTTCCGCCAAATACTCAATTTCCCACACAGGTTTGAGAACTCGATTACGCGTTGCAGCAAGACCAAGACTCGCCCAAACGATACTCCTGGACTTGGCATAGAGACTTGCTGAAGACAACCGGTCAGAACATTCGTACGCTCCGATTTCTCGATGCGACAACATCTTCAGACTGAAACTGTACAACTTCTTGCTGAGGCTCTTTTCATGGGAAATGTCCTCCCACATATCCTTCAATTCTGTCTTCTCTTTTTTGGTGATGTAAGACGTCACATACCGAGCCACAGCCATACAGTTATCAGCCACAAACTGTATATCCATGTTAGCATTCCACATGGACAAAATCACCGGGTTGTAGTCGTTGATGTACTTGGACTCTTCGTTCCTCTTCAAATTGTAAGTGTTTTTAGGTGATTTCTTCATGACATTGTGTCGCAGCGAAGACATCAAACTGTTTACTCTTCCTTTATAAATCACCGGTCGTGGAAAGCCGAAACGACATTTAGTGTAGAACTTGTCCTTGTTTCGGAATTTACGACGGCAGTACTTTCCACATCGATGGCTTTGGAAACGCAGAACTTTTTCTCTTAGGCTTTTCTTCTCCTTTGCATTTGGAACAGCACACGTAGAATACTGTTGGATGAAACTCATCACTGAGTCTTCTGGATCCGTTCCAAATTTAGGTGCATCCTTGATCCACAGCAACATATGTATATGAGGAGCACCTCTTGCTTGGTACTCTTTTCTCCAGAAGAAATCCAACACCTCTCCAAGAGGTGGATTCTTCTTATTCATGATGAAAGACATCATAGCTTCAAATCTATGATTGAAGTACCTACATACATTGACTGGATCCAAAGAGCACAGTTCTCCGGGTGTCTTGAATTCGATGTTATCTACGTTAGCATTTGCCTCTCGTAGAAATTCAAGTAAGTCTTCCCAGCCATACTCGGCACAGCTCAGAGTGAGGAACCATGTGGGAGTACCTAAGTTCCTCAGCATACATTTTAAATCACCATGACGACGGTACCAGTACTCATTAGTACCACGCTGACACGCCATGAGATTAATCAGGTGAGAATCCAAAATACTGTCTTGGACATTGACTTTATCCATAAAGTCACTTGCCGAGATGTTTTGCATGTGTATACCACTTTTCAAGATGTGGTTCACTGCATATGACAGTCCAGACAGATCGCTTTCAAACAGGAGATGAAACAAATAAGGAATGCATTGTCGAAACCTAGCATCTCCTGCATACAATCGCAAAGTCCGGTATTCAGAAGCAGGAATTTGATGAGGTCGCTCATCATATCTTCCTCCCTGACCTGTTGGAAAAAGCTGTGGGAAACACCGAGCTTCCAAACTTTCCTCCCAAACACTAATGGGACTCCCTTTGGCTTGTTTCATTTGAAACAACTCAATAGCATTCCCCATGACTTCCTTGGAATGCAAAGGATGAACACTATAATGTTCATATATTTCTTCACTAGTAGAGGGTTCTACTTTCTCAATTTGACCAGCACACAAATCGCTATCCTCTTCCTCACTTACTTCCTCTTCTGCAACATATACATTCTTATAGTATTTATTATTTTTTTTCAAATACAATGTTGCCTTTTTAACTTTCCTAACATCTACTAAATCTTGCCATATTTTCTTATTCTTTGTCGGAACCCCATTAACTAAGATAACCAGAGGTTCCTCTTCCACTTTTTCTACTCCAATTGTGTTGATGTTTTTCTTCAAATCTAGAGGCAAATAAACAACTCTTCCCTTTAATCCTCTCTGTAAATCTGATGGAGGCAATTTCCCTGTCTTTGGCTCCATTCTTACAATAGCCTGAAAGGGATGGATACTTTGAATCAAAATAGATTCATAAGTATTTAAATCCTTCAATTCAGAAGGAATCTCAACCAATTCCAGATTATTATGAACTGCTCTAGCAGGCATCTGGTTTTGATTTAATTTGCAAGAACAATAAGTACACACACGTTGATCCAATCCCAAATCAAAACAATTTTCTACCATCAAGTATGTTGCAAAATCCTTCCATTCACTATTATTTTCCCTTTCACTTTTTGCATATAAATCCACTAACTTAGTCTGATTCTTATAATAAGTGCGTCGACAACACACACAAGTGAAATTCGGCCTCTCACTTGATTTCACCTCAAACGTCGCAATTTCCCTCTGGAAATTATCTGTACTGGAAACATGTACACTATCTTCCACAAGACCCTCTTCTTCTTGGTCAATTTCAACATTCTCCTCTTTACTTCCAAAGTAACAAAACTCAATTTCTTCACATATATTCTTCACATCTATTTCAGAACCATGCAAAAGAGCAGCGCATAATTGTTTAAGCATAATTGCTGGACTCTTAGCATAATACAACATTCTAACTAATTTCCTCACTTTGTTATGATGCACTGCTAGCATCCTGAAATGATGAAAAACACTCTGGCATACTCTCCTGGAAAGACAAGCCAGTGAATGTCCATGCAAACCTGTCACTTCTCTTACTCTGCAAGGATCTAATTCTTGCAACAACATCATTTTCTGCTTCAAACTTTTCTTATTAAATGACCGTACAAAATCACAAAGCAAATTGATGGAATCCTGTCGCACACTGCAAATACTACTACACTTCCAGGTGTACACAGGACCCTTAGCACGTCTTCCTAAAACTTCATTACCTAACACCTCTTCTGCCTCTGTTGTCACAAGTTTTTCTTTTTCAACTGGACAACCATCTTTCACTTCATAAGCACGACCACTGGTGTCAACTGCATGCACCAAATCATTATCCTGGAAATAACTCTCCTCATTAAAAAATGCCTCACAGCTTGAACTATGCATCCATTCTCCAGAAAAAACTTCACAAAAATTACTACGATTAACTATTCTCTTCCATCTACTATTTCTTTTGAAATCAAAAATTGCCTTGTTTAGCTTCCTAATTCTATTGATTATCAAAATAAATAACTTACGTTTAATTTCAAATGCCTGATCAATAACTTTCTCAACTTTTTTTTTGTCTTATAAAAAACTAGTTTATGTTGACCTTTCTTAATATTTTTTAACAAATTGCCAATTATCCTGTTCCGGAACATTCGTTTACGAATCTCCCTAAACTGTTGTTTCCTTCTACTATCATGCACAGAGTTATCTCTTGCTCTAGCAGTAACATTTTTCATTGGCCTTTCTTTTCCATTTGATTTCCTTCTCGTTTTATGGACTGAAACATTTTCTGTAGTAATATTTTTTTTATTACACATATTTCTTATAAAGTGTTTTGTGCTCTTACCCGGTGCTTTCTTCGTGACTTGACAAATCTTTTTGTTAGAGGACTGCTGCGTATTATTTTTCACCTGCTGTCTTTGACGTTTTGCAGCCTTTCTCTGTCTTTCTATTGTAGGCATGGTGAAATCTTGAAATGATCTGCAGTTGAATCTGTGGAAAAATATAATAAATAATGTTATTAACCATTATTACCAAACAGTAAATCAGTAACAGTGATAAAAAACGTAACACACTACTTGACATTTTAATTAGAAGATTTTTTAGTCGTTGGCAAATTTACAATATAGAAATACCAGAAAAGAAATGACATTTATATTTATGTTACCTATGCTATTTTATATGTGAATCTGATCTAATTTTATGAGCATATTTTAATATTTTATTGAAGACACTACACATAACCTGCTTTTGAAGGTGTCTTTATTTTTAAATTAAACGGTTTCCTTTTTACTTTTTATTAATTATAAATTTTAAAAATAAATGTTTATATTTCCAAAGGCTCAAGCAGGTCAGCTTCCCATCCTATATCATATAATTCGGACAAATCTGCATCCTCATCACGCTCTTCTTCATCCTCAGGATTTAAATCATCCAATGGATCAACATCCACTGATGTTTCAATTACAAGTTCAATGATAAGGTCAAAATCAACTGATTGCAGATTGTCGCTCATGTTGAGGTTGTCTTTATCTTTAAAGAAAGATAACAACAATGAGATGTTGCAGAGTAAGAGACAAATCTCACAGATTATAATAGTAAAATTGTTTTACAAGAGTAACATTTTGCAGCTATTATTTAGCCATGTCCAGCGATGCTGAGCAGGTGAAGCCTATGTCTAATTTTTCACTGAACAGGACTCATCTGTTCTTAACCTTGGATAAGCCTCACCGACTCTGTGTCCCCTGCACATACTTAAATGTAAAGGGGCAGATTTATGTTAAATGGCACATCCCCAGGCATGCACCAGTTAACGTGCACCACTGCTCTGCCACCCATGGTGTGCCGCATTTATAATCAGATAGGAGAAACCTGTGTCAAAACCCTGCACCTGCTTGAAGCAGGCATAGGTCTTGACGCAACATTGTGGAGATGGTGCACCCCTGAGCCTTGCTGGAGCTGCATCGCACTTGCGATACAACTCCAGCAATGCGCCACCTTAACGGCACAGATGCGTCAAGCATCTGTGCCGTTTTTGCCCCATGCTGCGCCGCATTGTAAATGCAGCACACCATGGGTGGCGGAACAGCGGCGCAGGATGACTGGCACATCCCTGTTGATGCACCAGTCATCATAAATCTGTCCCTAAGCTTCTTATCTTGTTAGATATGAACTGCCATATGTATCATCAAAATATTTTGCATTTCCTAAATAGCGAATTTTAAGGAATAAATAGCGATTCTTTACCATTCCTAATTTGCGATGAGCAAATTGCTAATTGCAAGTTACCCATTCATTTCCATGGGCTAGGAGGCTCATAGGAATGAAGGTTTAATTTGCGATTAGCAATTTGCTCATCACAAATTAGGAATTTTTCCAAGGGTGCAGGGGTGTCTCAAGAACACCCTGCTGCACCCCTGAAAAAGAAATTTGGGGGCATATGGCACACATACATGCCCTAAGGGCATGTGTTGGCGTCATATGGGACCTTTTGTTTTTTTTAAAAAAAGCTTTTTGAAAAGAATTCACAAATTACCACCAATTTACCACAATAGTTTCCAAATCCTTAATGTCATTTTTTACATATTTTTTGTTTGATACATTGCATTTAAGTAGTCACAAAATTTGCAAATCCTTCAGTGCAATTGCAAAATTAGGATTAGCAAATTTTGCTACTCCTTATTTTGCATCAAACTTGTTTGATACATACCATTTGTCTAATTAACATTCGCAAAGGCCAAAATTCGTAGAATTTTGATCTTTGCGAATGCTAATTAGCTTGATACATATGGCCCCAAGTGAGGCCTGTCTTACGACATGGTGCATCTTTTGCATCACTGCTGCATCGGTTTCATGTGGTACGTTTTTTTTACACCATGACATATCTGCCTAAATGCATCAATTTGTAATGTTGTCGCCTCATAGCAAATCTTTTGCACCACCGCTGCATCATAAAAGTGACGCACAGTGGCACAAAAGAGGCATAAACCTATCATAAATCTGTCCCTAGCATTTTAAATGATTAATCCAGGATGACGATAAAGTGTGGCCTATCCAGAGGTTTGTTTAAGGTGAGGCCTACTCAGGATTGCAGATTAAAGTTACGCTTGATGAAGAATACAGAGGAGATAATACATGTAAAGGCCTACCAATGAAGTAAGTAATGTGCACTTTATTGCGCCAGTCATCATAAATGTATCCCTAAGCTTCTTATCTTGTTACAGATCAACCACCATATCTACCATCAAACTATTTTGCATTTCCTAAATAGCAAATTTTAAGGAATAAATAGGAATTCTTTACTATTCCTAATTTGCAATGAGCAAATTGCTAATTGCAAATTACCCATTCATTTCCATGGGCTAGGAGGCTCATAGGAATGAAGGTTGCAATTTGCGATTAGCAATTAGCTCATCACAAAATAGGAATTTTTTCAAGCGTGCAGGGGTATCTCAAGAACACCCTGCTGCACCCCTGAAAAATAAATTTGGGGGCATATGGCACACCTACATGCCCTAAGGGCATGTATGGGCGTCATATGGGACCTTTTGTTTTTTGGAAAAAAATGCTTTTTGAAAAGAATTCGCAAATTACCACAAACTAGAAGTTGGTGGTAGTTTCCAAATCCTTAATATCATTTTTTACATATTTTTTGTTTGATACATTGCATTTAAGGAATCGCACATTTTGAATTAAGGACATTTTAAGTCATTTCCACATGTGCAGTGTTTTCAAATTATGATTTGAAAATCGTTTTTGGGGAAAAGTAATGGTTTGCAAATTTATGACAAGGACATAATGGTGTATGGTTCTCTATAAGGCATTTCAGTGTCTCTGATGTCATTTTTCCCATATTACATTATAAGACCTTTCCCCATGGAGCACATTCCTTGTAAATATGCTCCCACCTGTGCATGGCGAATTTAGATTTTGACTGTTTGAGTCACATAGCCATGTTAAAAGTGACCCAAAAAAATTGCAAACGTTTTAAAAAAACACATTCATGTGTCTTAAGGACATTTTAAGTCATTTCCCCATGGACAATGTTTTCTAAGTGGCGCAAAAGAGGCATACACCTATCATAAATCTGTCCCTAGCATTTTAAATGATTAAATCAAGATAACAACAAGATGTGGCCTATCCAGAGGTTTGTTTAAAGTGAGGCCTACTCAGGATTGCAGATTAAAGTTACGCTTGATGAAGAATAAAGAGGAGATAATACATGTAAAGCTCTACCAATGAAGTAAGTGATTTCTACTTCATTGCGCCAGTCATCATAAATGTATGCCTAAGCTTCTTATCTTGTTAGACATCAACCGCCATATGTATCATATAACTATATTGCATTTCCAAAAAAGCGAATTTTAAGGAATAAATAGCGATTCTTTACCATTCCAAATTTGCGATGAGAAAATTGCTAATTGCAAATTACCCATTCATTTCCATGGGCTAGGAGGCTCATATAAATGAAGGTGCAATTTGCGATTAACAATGTGCTCATCACAAATTAGGAATTTTTCCAAAGCTGCAGGGGTGTCTCAATAACACCCTGCTGCACCCCTGAAAAATAAATTTGGGGGCATATGGCGCACATAAATTTTAACAACATTCCTTTACCTCAAAAACGATTTTCAAATCATAATTTCAAAACACTACACATGGGAAAATTACTTAAAATGTCCTTAAGACACATAAAAGCGTTTTTTGATTGCCTTTCCTGCATGGTTGGGTCACTTTTAACATGGCTATGTAACACAAACATTCAAAATCTAAATTTTCCATGCACATGTGTGAGCATGTTTACAAGCAATTTGAGCCACAGAGAAAGGTCTCACACTAAAATGAGAAAAATAACATCAGGGACAGTCAATTGCCTTATAAAGAAGCATACACCATTATGTCCTTGTCATGAATTTAAAAACAATTCCTTTACCCCAAAAACGATTTTCAAATCATAATTTCAAAACACTGCACATGGGAAAATGACTTAAAATGTCATTAAGACACATGAAAGCGTTTTTTGATTGCCTTTCCAGCATGGTTGGGTCACTTTTAACATGGCTATGTAACACAAACATTTAAAATTTAAAATACCATGCACAGGTGGGAGCATATTTACAAGCAATTTGCGCCACAGAGAAAAGTCTTACATTAAAATGGGAAAAATAACATCAGGGACAGTCAATTGCCTTATAAAGAAGCATACACCATTATGTCCTTGTCATAAATTTAAAAACAATTCCTTTACCTCAAAAACGATTTTCAATTCATGATTTCAAATCACTGCACATGGGAAAATTACTTAAAATGTCCTTAAGACACATAAAAGCGTTTTTTGATTGCCTTTCCTGCATGGTTGGGTCACTTTTAACATGGCTATGTAACACAAACATTCAAAATCTAAATTTTCCATGAACAGGTGGGAGCATATTTACAATCAATTTGCGCCACATAATTCATAATTTTCTCCTTAAAGCACACTATTCTCTATCTAAATTAAAGAAATATTTTCTCACCTTAGCAAATACTTTGAGTTTGAAAACAGTCTCAGAAACACACCAATTTGTCTTCAGCAGAGCAAAAGGTATGCACTCCAGAGTCTGCAGCTATCAAAAGCACAGAAATGCTGTAATTCTTCAGACATATTTCTCATGTCACCCAATCAAAACTCTTCCCTCACTTTTTTTCAAATGAAAACCCTTCCCCCCTCTGCCCTTTCTGTCTTTTCTGCATGGCAACCACCTCTTGGAAGACTTCTGGTGTTTGCAAGTTCACACAACTTTGTTGCAATTGAACTCTGAACTCTCAGTGCACCTGCATATCCAGTGCATTCTTTCATTTAATGATTTTTTATTGACCATTCAAAATACATCTTTCAAAGAACACATCCGTGCACCCTAACTTTCTGTTTTCAGCAATCAAAATCCACCAATCACTGTTACTGCTTCATGAACACAGAAACTCCACAGTTTTTTTCATTTTAAACTCTCATTTTTTCAACTGCCATTTCATTGCCACACTTCATCTGACTGCAGGAGAACCTTCTCTCACCATGTTTTCTGTCTGGATTGTTGGACATAGTTATATTCACTGGGCTCAAAGGTACGTTGAAAACAGGAAATTACCTAACCTCAATTTACAAGATGTGGAAATTAAGTGGTTTGGCCACAGAGGATTAAAATGTCACCAATTGATACCATTGGTGAAAACCTTTATGCATTTGCCCAAACCTGACCTGTTAATTGTGCACTGTGGAGGTAATGACTTGGGCACTTTGACTGGTGTAGGTCTGGAAATGCTTTTAAAGGACACCTTTGATCAATTAATGGCACTTTTTCCTCAGACTGCCTTGGTATATTCAAATATATGCCAAAGACAGAAATGGAGGTGGTCAAACCAATTTTGTCCACAAATTGAGAAGTCGAGGAAGCATGTAAACAAATCTGTTTCAGCTTACATGAGAGACCATGGAATGGGCTCCCTGTACAACAATAACTTGCGTTACTACATGCAAGATATCTACAGAGGAGATGGAGTTCACTTTTCAGATGAGGGCAACAGAGTTTTCACTCTGAATTTAAGAATGTGCATTGGTACCTACTTATAAGTACCTAAATGTACCATAAACCCAAAAGCTCTTCTCAGAGCTACCCTACATCTAATCACTCACAATTATTATTTTACTCTAACATTTTTCACTAATTTTCAACAAAGTACGCTCCCCGGGGCGCTACCCGGTACGTGAACCGGAAGCTAACCTCGCGAAATTTTTTTAAAAAATGTTTTTTTTTCGCACATATGGGCCTCCTCAGCCACCCTCACAAAACCTAGGGGGTCAAGATAAGTCTACCGTGCCCCCTTCTACCCATTCTGAACATTATTTGCCCTCCATCTTGTATCTTAATTCGACCGAAACACAAAATGGTGGACTCCCGTTACGCTTAAGGTTCGCGAACCGGGGCGCTCAACGGTTCGCGTACCGGGTTGCTCCCTGGGAAGCGCACCATCAAAAAAGGTGGGAAAGTAGTTCACAGAAAAGCCACTGGAGACAATTTTACCAAATATAGATTAGCTCATACTACATACCAATCCCTACCATTTTCACAAATTTGATTGGAATTCCATTTAGTCATTTAGCCTGTAGACCTCTCTAAATACCCTGAGGTAAATTACTTCACAAAACACATCTGAAGTGTTGGAATTGACAACCAATGAAAATGTTACTTTCATTTTCTATTTTTTTTACTTGACATTTCATTGGTTATATACCTGAATATATATAAAGGAAGAGAAGAAAACACAGCCATTTTGACTACTACTTCTTGCTGTACATTTCAATAGTATTTTCACTAATTCCTTCAACTTCTTTCTAAAGGTAAGTTTTTATTTTTAAAACTGAAGTATATTGTGCACTATAAGTTAATATGGTAAACTTTTTCTGATAGATATATACTATCCCTCTGTAGTAGTTATAGATTTAGAGAGACTTCTCTGTTATAGTTAATGATGGAGTTAGGCTTCTCTTGTATAATTATGAATTTACTTACGTTAAATCACATACACATTTTTATATTCCTACTTCCACTCTGATACTATACACTGCCCAAAGATAAATTCACTGATAAAAAATGCCTATCTAAAATTATTCCCAACATTGCCCTATCTCTACTAATATATATTTTTTTAATTCAAATTTCAGGCAAAATGGAAGGCGAAAACCAAGTTTCTTTTGAAATGGACCTGCAAGACAGCAGCCAAGAATTGATTGATACAATTGATCAAATTGACATTGAATTTTTCGATGAAACTTGGGACAATGAACTACTGCAATGTGTACAAGCAGTAGATAACCTCCTTGCAAATGAGGACATTTTGCAACCTCAGAGACTACAATGTATATTCCATGATAATTATGAAATTTCTGACAATGAAATGTTAGAAAGTTTAATAAATTATGAAACACAATCACATTAAAAAAATGCTTAAAAAATAAAGAAAATAAAAAATAATCAACAAAAACAACAATCAATTAACATACAGCATTTGAAAAGTCTATCATTCATTTTTCATTGCAGTACGCTGCCCAGAACGCTTCCCGGTTCGCGGACCGGGCGCTCCCCACGCAAAAAAAAATACATTTTTTTTTTTGTTTTTTTTGCCCCGCGGGGCCCTTTTAAAACCTCCACATTAAACCTAGGGGGTCAGGGAGGTTCTAGTATTCCCCCTTATGGTCATTTTCGCCTTTGTTTTGGCCTCCTCTTGTCTCTCAATCCTACCGAGAGACAAGATGGCGGCCGCTCCGGACTGTTTGGAATGTTGACAGACACCGGAGAGCCAATCAGCTTAGCTACGCGAAGTTTTGGTACGCTTAAGGTCCGCGGACCGGAGCGCTGCCCGGAGCGCGCTTACAGATATATATCTTTTTTTAAACGTTAATTTCTCAAAATCCACTGGAGCACATATATTGAGACCTAGAAAAGGCACATCGGGCTACCAGTCCCTATAATTTTGCCAAGTTTCGTGCAAATCCATTCAGCCGTTCGGGCTAAAAGTGAGGCCAACCGCCCTATGGAAAACTCAATGTTAAAAACACGTTTTGGGACCCCCCTTTTTTCTCGGCCCCCCCTGGACGAACCCCCCCCAAATTTTCTGGGGCTGCTCAGAAACAAAATGTTCCATTTTCCAGAAAATTTCAGCCAATTCCATCCACAAACGCCAAAGTTATTCAACATAGAATTTTCAAAAATACCATAGGGAAAAAATCCTAACTATATATACCTACTGGCGACCGCCAGTAGGTAATATATATATATATATATATATATATATATATATATATATTCACTGAAAAAACCATAGGTTATAGACCATATATAGTTAGGAATTAGCATTTACAAAACCTTGAAAATTCACTGAAAAAACCATAGGTTATAGACCATATATAGTTAGGAATTAGCATTTAAAAAACCTTTTTTTACTCACACAAAACCATTGAAATTCCATATATAGTTAGTTGTACTAACTATATATCGCGCACCCGCAATCCACTGCTGATCATGTCACATATTACATCATTCATGACATGGTCAGTGACATCACTGATGACATCACTGATGACATCTCAAATGACATCACTGATGACATCACTGATGACATCTCAAATGACATCACTGATGACATCACTGATGACATCTCAAATGACATCACTGAAGACATCTCTGATGACATCTCAAGTGACATCACTGATGACATCACTGATGACATCTCATTTGACATTACTGATCACATCACTGATGACATCATTCATGTGATAATACGTTGAACCTCTTCAGACTCTAATATAACCTTAGATACACTCAGTGTAAACAGACACTCACAGACTGTCACTCATCCATGGAGTTACTCAGACACTTAGTCAGTCATGCAAAGAATCAATCACACCTCCATTTCCTCAACTATACAGTTATACACACCTTACTTATTCAAACATATACTAACACATATTTACTCTCTTTTACAATGCCTGATACAATTACACAATGATCCATACAGCCACTCACACATTCACTGGCTCCTATGCACAGTTATTTGTATATGTCAACTGTCACATGTACTGTGTTTTACATATGTACTTACTTTGACATGTAGCACTGAGATATCCATTCACTCACCAATGCACTCAGTCAACCGCCCATACAGGTGTTTCCACATGCACTTTTGAACCCATACATCTAGTGAATCAACTGCTCACACATCTATGCACAGAGTCATACACCTCCCAGCCACCCACACACACAAACTCAGTCTCCCATACAAATTCTTGGACAACCAATCAATAACCCATATACTTACTCATATAGCTACTGATCAACACATGCAGCAGTTTACAGAACAACAGACATAATGATGCACAAATTAAGACAGTTTAGTCACTAACTCATGCACTCAGTGACACACATTTATTCACTCACTCATACAGTCAATCATGCACCTAATAAATCCTTCATCCAGACACTTATACATCCACTCATTCTTCAATATGTAAGACATATTTTAACTTTACAGAAACATACAGTCATTGGATGTTGTCATCAGTGATGTCATCAGTGATGTCATTTGAGATGTCATCAGTGATGTCATCAGTGATGTCACTGACCATGTCATGAATGATGTAATATGTGACATGATCAGCAGTGGATTGCGGGTGCGCGATATATAGTTAGTACAACTAACTATATATGGAATTTCAATGGTTTTGTGTGAGTAAAAAAAGGTTTTTTAAATGCTAATTCCTAACTATATATGGTCTATAACCTATGGTTTTTTCAGTGAATTTCATTGGTTTTTTAAAAGCTAATATCTATAGCTGTAAAATGTATTTTTCTTTAAATCCAAAAATGTATTTTATATGTTTATTAATATTTTTTTTTATTATTATGCTTTGGTCCGCTCCCGGTTCGCGAACCGGGAAGCTTCCCGTTAGCTTAATTTGGTGCCGCGACCCGGTCCGCGAACCAGTAAACGTTCCGTTTGCGCAACTGCCGCGTTCGAAATCAAAATTGTGACGCGTCGCGGAAGCGCGACGCATCACGTAATGCGTAATGCGTCTTATGACGCGCCGCGTTAGCGCACCCGGAAGTGCTCCGGTACGCGAACTGAGACGCGGGGCACGTCGCGAAAGCGCGACGTATCGCTTTGCCGCGTAATGCGTCTTATGACGCGCCGCGTTAGCGCACCCGGAAGTGCTCCGGAGCGCGAACCGAGGCGCGAAGCGCAGCTCCCCGGAAGCGATCCGGGGCGCGTTCCGCAGCGCGTAACATAAGCGTAACAGGTCATGTGTCTTGTTAATAAATCTTTTCATTGGTTCATTTCACTTTTGGTTTCCTAATGATGTAAGGCTAGGTCATGTGATCTAAAAATAACACTTTTCATTGGTTTAGACCTATTTTTTTTCCAAAATGATGAAAACCCCTCCTTCTTTCCTCACTCTGACTTTCATCTTTGTGAGAGGAAGACCCTTTGTGATCACTGAGCAATGGCTTCATTGGTAGCTTCAGCTGGTGCACCCCCACCACCACCACCACCTCCTCATGGGAAGAGAGGACCACCTCCACAGTTCATTAGCAACACAGAGGAGGAAGAGGATGAACAAGAGGAAGAAGAGATACAGGCACCACAGTTTTTACAAGAGGAGCCCCGGGTTTCTCATCGGAAAACTAGTTTCATTTGGCAGTTTTTTTCAATCCCTGAAGGGCAGAAAAAAGTTAATGCTCGATATGTGATGTGCCTGATATGTAAAGAGGACTTATCTAGAGGCACCTTAAAGAAGTATAGCTTCGGCAACTACACCATGCACCGTCACATGCAGAGGTGGCATCCACTAAACTACAGCCGGGCAGAGATGCGTGAACTTCAGGACAATCCTCCAACTCCTGTGGCCAGGACATCCACACAGATATCTTTGTCAGGGCCAGAGGCACGGGAAACCGTGCCAAACATTCAGGACAACTTTGTCCATATGAAGATTACCTGTTTATATTGCGGTGCATTACTCTCATGTGCCAATATGAGCATTAACTTAATCAACAGAGTATTTGAAAACCACAAGTGCTCTAAACGCCCCAGAAAGTAAATTTTTTTTTTGCTCCTGTTGAGCCCTTTCCAATGCCTGTTTTTTGTTGTTTCCCCTCCAAAAAAAACAAAAAAAACATAAAACTGTTCAAAAAATACCAAAAAAACAAAAAATGTTCAGAAAAATAAAAACAAAATATAAAACAACAAAAACATAAAAAAAATGTTCTTTTCAGAACTACCTCCCCTTTCAAAAAAAATTGCTAGAATGTTTAGCACTCTGGCAAGCTGTATTTCTTTTGGTTCGCTTCCTGGTTCGCTCGCCAGTACGCGAACCGGGAGCGAACCAAAAAAATAAAAAAAAATAAAAAGAAGAGTAAGTATAAGGGAAGTAAACAGAGAGTAATGTTAAAACAAAGACAGCTATAGGGTCTAAACCAGAGATACTGTTTAATAGATTTATTTACCGAAGAAAAGAGGGAAGAGGATATAATTGTGAAAAACAAAATAGATAAGGAAGTGAAAGGAAAAAAGGAGAGTAGAAGAATAACAAAGAAGATTTTCTTGGAGAATGTGAGTGAATGTTCAAAATAAGATTAAAACATGTGGAATAACAGAGAGAAAAAACAGAAAACAGAAAAGAAGAAGTAACACAAAAAGAATAATTGAAACAGCAAAGAAATGTAAATAACATAGGGCCATATCATCAACATAGGCAATAAAAGTTTTGCAGCTTTTATCGGCAGAAATGTGTCGCTAAAGCCGCTTTTGCGGCAGAAAACTGCCGCTAAAACCACTTTAGCAGCAGTTTTCGGCCAATAAAAACAGCAATAATTTTATTGGCTGTGTTCATAATATGCCCCTTAGTGTGCTTCAACTACACAGAGAAAGCATAATGAACAAGTAGTGAAAGAGTGATCAGTCAAAGACACTAAGAGTAATAGAGACGGAATGAGTGAACAAGAGTGAGGAACTATGAGAAGAGAGGGACTGAGAAAAGGAGTGGAAGGAGTAGAGTAAGTAGGTAATAGAGAAAGGAATGAGGGAAGTAGCAAAGGCAGGAAACTGAGGGTTAAAGAAATGAAGCTGTGGAACTAATAGTAGGTGAATGTGATAGAAATGTAACGAAAAGAGTACAAAACATTTACCTTATAATTGTTGTTAACTTACTCACTTTTTATTTTTATACTTTCAATCTGTGAAAGAGAGAACAAACATTTGAAAAATATTAAAACATGTATTTAAAAATTAGAAAAGACAAGGGAAAAGATTGAAGGACAAACAGTTTTTCAACAACTTTGACACTTACAGAAGCTTCTGCTTCTCCAGGCCCCCTACACAGTCCTAAAGATATACATTTTAAACTAACAGTATCTTGATGCAGATGAAGTGAGGCCTATCTTAAAACATGGTGCATCTTTTGCACTGCTGTTGTCTCACAAAAGTGTCGCAAGACACTAACATTTTAAATGATTGTTTCAGGATGCCAATAAGATGTGTCCTATCCAGAGGTTTGTTTGAGGTGAGGCCTACTCAGGGTTCCAAATGAAATTTCGAGTTGTGGAAGAGAACAGAGGAAATAATACATGTGAAGGTCTACCAATGAAGTAAGTCATGTCCACTTCACTCTTGAACAAACGCCAGACCTCTTCTGTGTCCGTGGACAGACCTAAACTTCATCTGCACAATGTCATTCGTAAACTTAGGAAACACTGGTGATGTAATTGAAAAATGTGGAGTTTCTTTTCCTCATTTCACAATCACATCACCTGTGTTTCCTTTGCTTAGGTACCTCATAGTGCAGATGGAGTCTAGCATATCAAAGAGTACACAGAGGTTGAGCAGTGTATACAACAATTTTGACATTTACAGAAGACTCAGCTTCATATCTTGTTGGAGATGAAGTGAGGCCTGTCTTGCAACATGGTGCATCTTTCGCATCACTGCTGCATCGGTTTCATGTGGCACGGGTTTTTTACAGCATGACACATCTGCCTAGATGCATTAATTTGTAATTTTGTCGCCTCATAGCAAATCTTTTCCACCGCCACTGCGTCACAAAAGTGACGCACAGTGGCGCAAAAGAGGCATACACCTATCATAAATCTGTCCCTAACATTTTAAATGATTAATTCAGGATGACGATAAGGTGTGGCCTCTCCAGAGGTTTGTTTAAGGTGAGGCCTACTCAGGGTTGCAGATCAAATTTACGCTTGTTGTAGAATACAGAGGAGATAATACATGTGAAAGCCTATCAATGAAGTAAGTCATGTCCACTTCACTCTTGAACAAAGGCCAGACCTATTTTGTGTCCGTGGACAGAGCTAAACTTCATCTGCACAATGTCATTCGTAAACTTAGGAAACACTGGTGATGTGATTGAAAAATGTGGAGTTTCTTTTCCTCATTTTACAATTACATCACCTGTGTTTCCTTTGCTTAGGTACCTCATAGTGCAGATGGAGTCTAGCATATCAAAGAGTACACAGAAGTTGAGCAGTGTATACAACAATTTTGACATTTACAGAAGACTCAGCTTCTTATCTTGTTGGAGATGAAGTGAGGCCTGTCTTGCAACATGGTGCATCTTTCGCATCACTGCTGCATCGGTTTCATGTGGCACAAGTTTTTTACAGCATGACACATCTGCCTAGATGCATCAATTTGTAATTTTGTCGCCACATAGCAAATCTTTTGCACCGCCACTGCGTCACAGTCCTAAAGATATACATTTTAAACTAACAGTATCTTGATGCAGATGAAGTGAGGCCTATCTTAAAACATGGTGCATCTTTTGCACTGCTGTTGTCTCACAAAAGTGTCGCAAGACACTAACATTTTAAATGATTGTTTCAGGATGCCAATAAGATGTGTCCTATCCAGAGGTTTGTTTGAGGTGAGGCCTACTCAGGGTTCCAAATGAAATTTCGAGTTGTGGAAGAGAACAGAGGACA
Source organism: Lissotriton helveticus (assembly GCF_964261635.1). Lineage (NCBI taxonomy): Eukaryota > Metazoa > Chordata > Amphibia > Caudata > Salamandridae > Lissotriton > Lissotriton helveticus. Next base: position 802,104,404 of record NC_136065.1, on the reverse strand, counting down.
TAATACATGTGAAGGTCTACCAATGAAGTAAGTCATGTCCACTTCACTCTTGAACAAACGCCAGACCTCTTCTGTGTCCGTGGACAGACCTAAACTTCATCTGCACAATGTCATTCGTAAACTTAGGAAACACTGGTGATGTAATTGAAAAATGTGGAGTTTCTTTTCCTCATTTCACAATCACATCACCTGTGTTTCCTTTGCTTAGGTACCTCATAGTGCAGATGGAGTCTAGCATATCAAAGAGTACACAGAGGTTGAGCAGTGTATACAACAATTTTGACATTTACAGAAGACTCAGCTTCATATCTTGTTGGAGATGAAGTGAGGCCTGTCTTGCAACATGGTGCATCTTTCGCATCACTGCTGCATCGGTTTCATGTGGCACGGGTTTTTTACAGCATGACACATCTGCCTAGATGCATTAATTTGTAATTTTGTCGCCTCATAGCAAATCTTTTCCACCGCCACTGCGTCACAAAAGTGACGCACAGTGGCGCAAAAGAGGCATACACCTATCATAAATCTGTCCCTAGCATTTTAAATGATTAATTCAGGATGACGATAAGGTGTGGCCTCTCCAGAGGTTTGTTTAAGGTGAGGCCTACTCAGGGTTGCAGATCAAATTTACGCTTGTTGAAGAATACAAAGGAGATAATACATGTGAAAGCCTACCAATGAAGTAAGTCATGTCCACTTCACTCTTGAACAAAGGCCAGACCTCTTCTGTGTCCGTGGACAGACCTAAACTTCATCTGCACAATGTCATTCGTAAACTTAGGAAACACAGGTGATGTAATTGAAAAATGTGCAATTTCTTTTGCTCATTTCACAATCACATCACTTGTGTTTCCTTTGCTTAGGTATCTCATTGTGCAGATGTAGTCCAGCATATGAAACAGTACCCAGAAGTGCTGCACTGCATGCAACAACTTTGACACTTACAAAAGCTTCAGCTTCTGCATGCCCCCTACACAGTGCTAATTATATACATTTTAAACTGATGGTATCTTGCTGGAGATGAACTGAAACCTATCTTGCAACATGGTGCATCTTTTACACAAAAGTGACCCACAGCGGCGCAAAAGAGGCGCACGGCCATCATAAATCTGACCCTAACATTTTAAATGATTGTTTTAAGATGCCGATAAGGTGTAACCTATCCACAGATTTGTTTCAGGTAAGTCCTACTCAGGGTTGCAGATGAAATTTAGGTTTGTTGAAGAATACAGAGGAGATAATACATGTGCAGGCCTACCAACGAAGTGAGTCATGTCCACTGCACTCTTGAACAAATGTCAGACCTCCTCTGTCTCCTGGAACAGGCCTAAACCTCATCTAGACAATGTGATGTGTAATGTTAGGAAACACAGGTAATATAATTGAAAAACGTGCAATTTATTTTGCTCATTCCACAATCATATCACCTGTGTTTCCTTTGCTTAGGTATCTCATTGTGGAAATGTAGTCTATCATATGAAAGACTACGTAGAATGTGAGCACTGTATGCAACAACTTTGACACTTACAGAAGCCTCTCCTTCTCCATGCCTCCTACACAGTTCTAAATGTACATCATAAATACAAACAGTACAGAATTAATTATACACGTTAAATGGTTTATTTTTGCTGTTCTCAGAATGTATCAAATTTCACTAAAAACAGTGACTTGAAGGTATTCATCATATAACAGCGGGGAAAAAAACCACAATCAAAATGATTGTGTTTAAAAAACCCATACAACATAACAAATCAGAATTCAGAACTCCTTAAAATTAACTTACTTTCCATGACGTCGAAGGATGTCCTATGAACAGCTTACACTCTGTTGTGCTGTTATTACTTTCAGCCCGCCACTTTCTGAAAGAAAACCTCCATCGTTTTGAAAAATATGTTACATACAATAAATGACTTCTCGCTCTCTACCACACGTTTCCACAAGGCCAAATCATGTAAGAGCCATTTATAACTCTTGGAATTCTTGTAAGCCAATCCCGTCATTTTGTATTTCCGCAACTTTCAGAATTAAAAGGTTGAAGATCATTTTCACAATCCTGGACTAGTAATATCTTACCCTTCTTGCTCACTCATGTTCTACATTTCCTATGACACTGATACTGCTTACTATGAAGCAGACTTACACTACCTCTATGACTATTACAATTATTTAATTCTCTACATCACTTTTAATCACAAAGCAAAATAAAACAGTAGACAGCATTGCAGACTTACATTCCCTCTACTCCATGTTTTGATTGGCTGCTTGAATTAGCTTATAAAAAGAAATAGTTTTTCTGAACTCATGCAAAGTGCAGTTATTTTTCCATGACGTCCAGTGGTATGGTAAGAAGTTATGTCTCTGTACTACACTTATCCTCAAGGCCAAATCGTGTAGGAGCCATTAGAACTTCTTGAAATTCCTCAGAGCACATCCCGAGATTCTTTCCCTAAAATTTTGGTTTTAAAAACACCAGGTAAGAATTTTTAAGGTCATACGGCAATTTTTTTTTGAAAATTAAAACAGAATCGTTTCAGAATGACCAGCCATTTCTAGACTTTAAATAAGCTGTGTAATGTCCTGATGTTATTGAAGGACCGTCATGATATATAATTGCTACAGTTACAAAAGTCCTTCCTGATATTGACAACTGTGAAGCCACAAAATTTTTAATTAAAGTTGTCAATTTTGTTCCATCAGGCCTACATCGTTGGAACATTAAAATGACATACTGGCCATATGTTCGTATAAATAATGTTGACATCATTTCAGATTTACATTGGCTACATTCCATGTTGTGATCAGCTGCTTTTACTAGCTTATTAACCCCTTTAAAGCGTTGTAAATAGACCTCCCAGTGCTGCGCTGTCCATTGGAACTAGTGCTGAATGGACGTCCAACGGTCGTGCGCAGCACTGGGGAGGTAGTGGCCGTGACGACCGTTGGCCGACGGCAGCAATTAAGGGGTTAAAGGAGACTGATTTACTGTCTGGCAAAGTTAAATATATAAATCTTTCTGAGTCTACACTAGTAGTACTTGATACCCTACAGTTCTCGCAGTCATGCTGCCATTGATAAGAAAGCCCAAACAGGTGATCTACATCTACACCTTCAGCATGCAATACATCAAGCATATACATTAAAAACTCCTGTCAATCTTGCTGAATATTTTGAGAGAATTGTGTTTGACCTGAACATCTGTCTAACAGATTTCGAATTTCAGACACACTTTCTATTTTTGTTCTATCAGTGCTACATTTCTCTAACACAGAATTTAACAAACTGCAAAATCTTTGATCAGAATTGACCACAATCTCTTCTTTTACATTTTCTAGAGAAAACAAAACATTAACCACTACATTAGCATAGCAGTTGACACCAGAACTGTTTTCAAATTGAAAACCAACAACATCTTCAACAGAATCCTTTTTGTTTCTGCTTATAATTTCAGGTTCATCGACTTTTCGTCTTTTTGCTACAACCTCCCTAGTATTGGTCACATTTCTTCGTTTCCGGCCTACCACACGTTTCTCAAACAAAGGCTATTGAGGCAAATGTGGCGCATACTCTCTTCTTAACCTATTGTATTCCTTAACACAATCTAGATCCGCACAAATGTTTGTGACATCACACTCAATCAAGTACAATCCCGATAAAGTTCTAACTCGTGACAATGCCACATATGCCATACCCTCCTTGAACACAGAACTGCCAATATTCACCAATGCACTGTCTACACTTAAACCTTGCGATTTATGGATTGTCACCGCATATGCCAAGCAAACAGGAAACTGATTACGGCAAACATATAAGTCTTTTACAAGCAAAAATCTAGCAGAACAACGACCAATTAGCTGTACTTCCTCAATGCCATCAAATTTAATTTTTAAAAATTCAATTCCATCTCTATTTCTGTATTTCACAAAATCAACAACATTACCCATTGATCCATTTACCAGACCTCTTTCAACATGTAAATTCCTTCTTAAAATTATACGGCAGTTTAAGCACACATTCAGAGTCTTTTCAAAACCTGCAGTTTTAGATATAGTCTTCTCTAATGAATCCAATTTTGATTTCAAATTCTCAGACAAAATAATTGTTGATCCCATATGCTCTACTCTGTCAATAGCTTCCAGTTTCACAATCTCTTGGTTTTCTAAATGCAACATTTTTTTGTTGAAGATGGCACATTCTGCAAGAGTTGGCATCAAACATATTCCAGATTTCTTCTCAGTAATTTTCTGAAAAATATTCTCAGGCACAACATCTTGTTCTGGATATAAATTTGACAGTAATCTTGAATATAAAGCTTCTTTCCCATGCTCGGTCACTTTTCCAATTCTAACATCTTGTAGAATATTCTTGTAAACTTCATCCTTCGCCTGACGCATATTTTCATGCAGTTCAGCATAATTGAAGTTTAACCATATATTGACGTTGCCAATGCTCCCTAGGCACTTCCTGGTATCTTCATGCGTGAGCATTTTGAACACAGGTTGTCCTTTCACTGGTGTCAGCTGCAGAAGATCTCCGAAAACAATGATGTGTTTGCCACCAAATAACACATCATACTCTGTTTTGAGAACTTCTTGCATTCTCAAATGCACAAAGGCAAGCATGACATTGGAAACCATGCTTACTTCGTCAATGATAAGAAGTTTAATTTTCCTCAAGACTCTTGAAACTTCACAACAAGCATCTCCAGATAGCTTGTGATATTGTAATTTGTTGTCATGCTCCACTGGCAGCATCAGTAAACGATGTAAAGTAATCCCTTTAATGTTATGTGCTGCCAGCCCAGTTGGAGCGGTAACAACACAAGACAGCGGTGATTCAGTCCTTTTCTGCAGATAAGATGCAATTGCTTTAATCAGAAAACTTTTTCCAGTTCCCGCTTCTCCACTCACGTACAGTCGGACAGGCTTCAACGACGTACATGAGCACTCTTTCTTCTCATGACTTAATCCATGATCAATTTGCTTGGTAACTTCGTCATATATTTTCCTCTGCTCAACGTTGAGTTGTCTTTCCAAGTCTTCTAAGTTAACCGCATCCTCCTGAGCATGTGCCATGGCTCTTTCCACTTCATTCATGGCAGTGGCAGCTTCATTTTCGATAACAGGTCCTCCTAGTGGATCCTGACTCAATGAAACAGAACTCTGACTGTCCTGAGAACTGTCTCTGGCAATCTCGGCTGCAATCGTTGCTTCCTGCTCGATTTCCGCATTCAACATTTCTACATATTTGGGAAAAGCAGGACATTCTATGGTCTCCTTAGCGGCAGTGAAAGAGTCTTCGTAACAGAGGAAATCTCCAAGCAGTTCCTCTTCTGCACGCCAAGGCTTGAAAAGTTGCAAAAGTGCTAAATAAAAAAACTCCTTTTTTTCAGGAGATTCGCCACTCAATTTTCGATGGTTTACCAAGTGGCATTTTCTTTGCTTGACCAGACATCCCTCACTTCCAATTACAGCATACACTCCTTTCTCAGTATCTTCTTTGATGTTCCTCTTGAATATGTAATTTTGTAGAACCTCATACAGACAAACATTCTCGAGGTGACTGCTTCGATTTGGATAATATGTATCCAACATGTTGGTCTTCAAAATGTCGGTACTGTTTGGCTCCTTTTCCGCCAAATACTCAATTTCCCGCACAGGTTTCAGAACTCGATTACGCGTTGCAGCAAGACCAAGACTCGCCCAAACGATACTCTTAGATTTGGCATAGAGACTTGCTGAAGACAACCGGTCAGAACATTCGTAAGCTCCGATTTCTCGATGCGACAACATCTTCAGACTGAAACTGTACAACTTCTTACTGAGGCTCTTTTCATGGGAAATGTCCTCCCACATATCCTTCAATTCTGTCTTTTCTTTTTTGGTGATGTAAGATGTCACATACCGAGCCACAGCCATACAGTTATCAGCCACAAACTGTATATCCATGTTAGCATTCCACATGGACAAAATCACTGGGTTGTAATCGTTGATGTACTTGGACTCTTCGTTCCTCTTCAAATTGTATGTGTTTTTAGGTGATTTCTTCATCACATTATGTCGCAGCGAAGACATCAAACTGTTTACTCTTCCTTTAGAAATCACCGGTCGTTGAAAGCCTAAACGACATTTGGTGTAGAACTTGTCCTTGTTTCGGAATTTACGACGACAGTACTTTCCACAACGATGGCTTTGGAAACGTAGAACTTTTTATCTTAGGCTTTTCTTCTCCTTTGCGTTTGGAACAGCACACGTAGAATACTGTTGTATGAAACTCATCACTGAGTCTTCTGGATCTGTTCCAAATTTAGGTGCATCCTTGATTCACAGCAGCATGTGTATATGAGGAACACCTCTTGCTTGGTACTCATTTCTCCAGAAGAAATCCAACACCTCTCCAAGAGGTGGATTCTTCTTATTCATGATGAAAGACATCATAGCTTCAAATCTATGATTGAAGTACCTGCATACATTGACTGGATCCAAAGAGCACAGTTCTCCGGGTGTCTTGAATTCGATGTTTTCAATGTTTCCATTTGCCTCTCGTAGAAATTCAAGTAAGTCTTCCCAGCCATACTCGGCACAGCTCAGAGTGAGGAACCATGTGGGAGTTCCTAAGTTCCTCAGCATACATTTTAAATCACCATGACGACGGTACCAGTACTCATTAGTACCACGCTGACACGCCATGAGATTAATCAGGTGACAATCCAAAATACTGTCTTGGACATTGACTTTATCCATAAAGTCACTTGCCGAGATGTTTTGCATGTGTATACCACTTTTCAAGATGTGGTTCACTGCATATGACAGTCCAGACAGATCGCTTTCAAACAGGAGATGAAACAAATAGGGAATACCTTGTCGAAACCTAGCATCTCATGCATACAATCGAAAAGTCCGGTATTCAGAAGCAGGAATTTGATGAGGTCGCTCATCATATCTTCCTCCCTGACCTGTTGGAAAAAGCTGTGGGAAACACCGAGCTTCCAAACTTTCCTCCCAAACACTAATGGGACTCCCTTTGGCTTGTTTCATTTGAAACAACTCAATAGCATTCCCCATGACTTCCTTGGAATGCAAAGGATGAACACTATAATGTTCATATATTTCTTCACTAGTAGAGGGTTCTACTTTCTCAATTTGACCAGCACACAAATCGCTATCCTCTTCCTCACTTACTTCCTCTTCTGCAACATATACATTCTTATAGTACTTATTATTTTTTTTCAAATACAATGTTGCCTTTTTGACTTTCCTAACATCCACTAAATCTTGCCATATTTTCTTATTCTTTGTCGGAACCCCATTAACTAAGATAACCAGAGGTTCCTCTTCCACTTTTTCTACTCCAATTGTGTTAATGTTTTTCTTCAAATCTAGAGGCAAATAAACAACTCTTCCCTTTAATCCTCTCTGTAAATCTGATGGAGGCAATTTCCCTGTCTTTGGCTCCATTCTTACAATAGCCTGAAAGGGATGGATACTTTGAATCAAAATAGATTCATAAGTATTTAAATCCTTCAATTCAGAAGGAATCTCAACCAATTCCAGATTATTATGAACTGCTCTAGCAGGCATCTGGTTTTGATTTAATTTGTTACAACAATAAGTACACACACGTTGATCCGATCCCAAATCAAAACAATTTTCTACCATCAAGTATGTTGTGAAATCCTTCCATTCACTATTATTTTGCCTTTCACTTTTTGCATGCAAATCCACTAACTTAGTCTGATTCTTATAATAAGTGCGTCGACAACACACACAAGTGAAATTAGGCCTCTCACTTGATTTCACCTGAAACGTCGCAATTTCTCTCTGAAAATTATCTGTACTGGAAACCTGTACACTATCTTCCACATTACCCTCTTCTTCTTGGTCAATTTCAACATTCTCCTCTTTACTTCCAAAGTAACAAAACTCAATTTCTGCACAAATATTCTTCACATCTACTTCTGAACCATGCAAAAGAGCAGCGCATAATTGTTTAAGCATAATTGCTGGACTCTTAGCACAATACAACATTCTAACTAATTTCCTCACTTTATTATGATGCACTGCTAGCATCCTAAAATGATGAAAAACACTCTGGCATACTCTCCTGGAAAGACAAGCCAGTGAATGACCATGCAAACCTGTCTCACTCTGCAAGGATCTAATTCTTGCAACAACTTCATTTTCTGCTTCAAACTTTTCTTATTAAATGTCCGTACAAAATCACAAAGCAAATTGATGGAATCCTGTCGCACACTGCAAATACTACTACACTTCCAGGTGTACACAGGACCCTTAGGACGTCTTCCTAAAACCTCATTACCTAACACCTCTTCTGTCTCTGTTGTCACAAGTTTTTCTTTTTCAACTGGACAACCATCTTTCACTTCATAAGCTTGACCACTGGTGTCAACTGCATGCACCAAATCATTATCCTGGAAATAACTCTCCTCATTAAAAAATGCCTCACAACTTGAACTATGCATCCATTCTCCGGAAAAAAATTCACAAAAATTACTACGATTAACTATTCTCTTCCATCTACTATTTCTTTTGAAATCATAAATTGCCTTGTTTAGCTTCCTAATTCTATTGATTATCAAAATAAATAACTTACGTTTAATTTCAAATGCCTGATCAATAACTTTCTCAACTTTTTTTTTTCTCTTATAAAAAACCACTTTCTGTTGACCTTTCTTAATATTTTTTTACAAATTGCCAATTATCCTGTTGCGGAACATTCGTTTACGAATGTCCCTAAACTGTTGTTTCCTTCTACTATCATGCACAGAGTTATCTCTTGCTCTAGCAGTAACATTTTTCATTGGCCTTTCCTTTCCGTTTAAATTGCTTCCCTTTTTCTGGACTGAAACATTTTCTGTAGTAATACTTTTTTTACTACAAATATTACTTATGAATGATTTCATGGTCTTACCCGGTGCTTTCTTGGTGACTTGACAACTTTTTTTTGTAGAGGACTGCTGCAGTATTTGATACACCTGCTGTCTTTGACGTTTTGTAGCCTTTCTAATTCGAGCCTTAGTTGGCATTTTCAAATTTTGAAATGGTCTGCAGTTGAATCTGTGGTAAAATATAATAAAAAATTTTATTAACCACTATTACCAAACAGTAAATCAATAACAGTCGTCAAAAACTTAACACACTACTTGACATTTTTACATAGAATATTTTTTAGTGCTTTGGCAAATTTAGAATACACAAATAGCAGAAAAGAAATGGAATTCTTCTTCATTTACCTGTCCTGTTTTATATGTGAATATGATCTAATTTTATGAGCATATTTTAATATTTTATTGAAGACACTACACATAACCTGTTTTTGAAGGTGTGTTTAATTTAAAATTAAACAGTTTACATTTTTACTTTTCATTTATTGTAAATTTTAAAAATAAATGTTTATAGTTCCATAGGCTCAAGCAGGTCAGCTTCCCACCCTATGTCATACAATTCTGACAAATCTGCATCCTCATCATGTTCTTCTTCATCCTCAGGATTTAAATCATCCAAGGGATCTACTTCCACTGATGTTTCAATTACGAGTTCAATGATGAGGTCGAGATCAACTGATTGCTGATTGTCGCTCATGTTGATGTTGTCGTTATCTTTAAAGAAAGATAACAACAATGAGATGTTGCAGAGTAAGAGACAAATCTCAGAGATTATAATAGTAAAATTGTTTAACAAGAGTAACATTTTGCAGCTATTATTTAGCCATGTCCAGCGATGCTGAGGAGGTGAGGCCTATGTCCAAGTTTTCAGTGAACAGGACTCATCTCTTCTTAACCTTGGATAAGCCTCACCGACTCTGTGTCCCCTGTAAGCAATAGCGCAAAATCCGCTACGCTCGCGGATTTTGCGAATTTTCGGTAAATCCGCGATCCGCGAACTCTCGCGAATTTACCGAAAATTCGCAATCCGCGAGCGGCGGATTCCGAGGCCAAAAGTTCAAGCCTTCCTGGCCTGTTGTTGTAACTAATTTACGATGGCGCCGGCAAGCTGCCAGCGCCATCGTAAAATAGTTACTAAATTAGCTTCAACAGGAAGCACTAATAGATAAAATCAAGCAGGCGCTCGTGCATTTGCTTTATTTTATCTATTCGAGCTTCCTGTTGAAGCTAATTTAGTAACTATTTTAGGATGGCGCTGGCAGCTTGCCGGCGCCATCGTAAATTAGTTACAACAGGCACAAAACGGTGGCGTCTTCTTGAATAAATATGAAGGGCAGGGTTCATTCTGGCACGACGGTCCTGGCACAAAAATTAAACCTCAACCGCAAGCACTTTCAGATATCGATTAAGCATGTGCCCTAGTTGAAGCTTAAATTCAGTGACTCATTGATTGGCCCAAAAACAATCGTGAGCGTTGTCAAGGCTAGGCAGATGTGCCTTCTTCCCTAATATACCATCGCAAATCAGCTGTGATGCTGGACAGAGGCCTTTGCATCCTTGACTTTCACGAGCGCAATCCTCGTGCTGTTCCTGTGGTCAGGAGCTTCTGTATCTTCATCTGTTGCTCTGATCGGTCTCTGACCTTTGCTTTAATGCACACAAGAGGCATGTGCACTCGCATGGAAGCCCTGTCCGTTTGGCCCCGCCCACACACTCGCGGTGTGCACCGTCTTCCCGCCATTTACCCACTATGATGGACAGCTCACTCAAGGGACCCCTGCGCCCTTCGGCGCGATTGCATAGTAACACACACCTGGTCGCTGTAGACAACTCTCTGGCACTTTAGGCAGCTGTAGTGTAGTAAAAGCACTATACATCTACCCAACGAGGTAGCACTTACTGATTATCTAGTAAAAAGTACTCCAGTTGAGTAGAGGTATGGCACAAAACGGTGGCGTCTTCTTGAATAAATATGAAGGGCAGGGTTCAATCTGGCACGATGATCCTGGCATGGAAGCCCCGCCCCAAATCCGCCGATCCGCAAAATCCGCGGATTTTGCGGATCCACGATCCGTGAATCCGCAAATCCGCGAATCGTGGATCCGCAAAATCCGCCCATGCTTAGTCCCCTGCTCATACTTAAATGTACAGGGGCAGATTTATGCTAAGTGGCGCATCCCCACGGATGCACCAGTTAATGTGCACCGCTGCTCTGCCAGCCATAGTGTGCCGAATTTACAATGTGGAGCACCATTGAGCAAAAACAGCACAGATGCGTCACACATCTGTGCCGCAAAAGCAGCACATTGCAGGAATCACGTCATAAGCGCGACATGTCTACTGCAATGCACAGGAGGAACCCTCACATTGCATGGTGCATCACTTCTTATGTCTGTTTCAAACAGGCGTAAGGATTTGATTCAGCAATGCTATAAAGCTGACTCAGTGAAATCTTCTAAATTTCACTGTGTTAGTTTTACAGGGCTTTCTTGCAAATTAATGCATACCTTGCAACAAAACACCTATATGAAAACTTACGCAGGTTTCATGTGGCACAGGACTTTAAAGCATGACACATCTGCCTAGATGCATCAATTTTTAAATATGTCGCCACATAGCAAATCTTTTGCACCACCGCTGCGTCACAAAAGTGACGCACAGCGGCGCAAAAGAGGCACACGGCTATCATAAATCTGTCCCTAACATGTTAAATGATTGATTCAGGATGACGATAAGGTGTGGCCTATCCAGAGGTTTGTTTAAGGTGAGGCCTACTCAGGGTTGCAGATTAAATTTACGCTTGTTGAAGAGTATAGAGGAGATAATACATGTGAAGGCCTACCAATGAAGTAAGTCATGTCCACTTCACTCTTGAACAAAGGCAACACCTCTTCTGTGTCCATGGACAGACCTAAACCTCATCTGCACAATGTCATTCGTAAACTTAGCAAACACAGGTGATGTAATTGAAAAATGTGGAGTTTCTTTTCCTCATTTCACAATCACATCACCTGTGTTTCCTTTGCTTAGGTATCTCATAGTGCAGATGGACTGTAGCATATGAAAGAGTACACAGAAGTTGAGCAGTGTATACAACAATTTTGACATTTACAGAAGATTCAGCTTCTTATCTTGTTGGAGATGAAATGAGGCCTGTCTTGCAACATGGTGCATCTTTTCCATCACTGCTGCATCGGTTTTATGTGGCACGGGACTTTACAGCATGACACATCTGCCTAGATGCATCAATTTTTAAATATGTCGCCACATAGCAAATCTTTTGCACCGCCACTGCGTCACAAAAGTGACGCACAGTGGCGCAAAAGAGGCATACACCTATCATAAATCTGTCCCTAACATTTTAAATGATTAATTCAGGATGACGATAAGGTGTGGCCTCTCCAAATGTTTGTTTAAGGTGAGGCCTACTCAGGGTTGCAGATCAAATTTACGCTTGTTGAAGAATACAGAGGAGATAATACATGTGAAAGCCTACCAATGAAGTAAGTCATGTCCACTTCACTCTTGAACAAAGGCCAGACCTCTTTTGTGTCCGTGGACAGAGCTAAACTTCATCTGCACAATGTCATTCGTAAACTTAGGAAACACAGGTGATGAAAGTGTTTTTTTAAAGCCTTTGCACCATTTTTGGGTCACTTTTAACATGGCTATGTAACTCAAAGAATCAAAATCTAAATTTGCCAAGCACAGGTGCGAGCATATTTACAAGGAATTTGCACCACGGGGAAAGGTCATAAATTAAAATGGGAAAAATATCATCTGAGACACTCAAATGCCTTATAAATATGCCCCAAACAACCTATGAAACTCTAGCAGTACATATCCAGAAATGTAATTGATTTCAAAAAACGTTTTTAAACACAACATATAAATCAATTGTATACCTACATTCATGGGGAAATGACTTAAAATGTCCTTAAGACACATGAAAGCGTTTTTTGATTGCCCTTGCACCATTTTTGGGTCACTTTTAACATGGGTATGTAACTCAAAGAATCAAAATCTAAATTTGCCAAGCACAGGTGGGAGCATATTTACAAGGAACTTTCCCCACGGAGAAAGGACTTTTAATTTAAAATGGGAAAAATAATATCAGAGACACTCAAATGCCTTATAAAGAAGCAGACACCATTATTTCCTTGTCATAAATTTTAAAAGCATTACTTTTCCTCAAAAACCATTTTCAAGTCATAATTTGAAAACACTGCACAGCTCCTATGTACAAAAACACCCTGTCAGTACTAATACTTCACATTATCTCCAATTACAATTTCTCAAAGAAACAAAATCTATTTGTAAAACACTTGAGACAAAGCAACATTTTAAAAACACAACTTTCTTCATAATTTTCTCCTTAAAGCATACTATTCTCTATCTAAATTAAATAAATCTTTTCTCACCTTAGCAAATACTTTATGAGTTTCGAAACAGTCTCAGAAATACATCAATTTGTCTTCAGCAGAACAAAGGGTATGCACTCCAGAGGCTGCAGCTATAGAAAGCACAGAAATGCTGTAATTCATCACACATATCTCTCATGTCACCCAATCAAAACTCTTCCCTCACTTTTTTCAAATCAAAACCCTTCCCCCCTCTGCCCTCTCTGCCTTTTTTGCATAGCAACCACCTCCTGGAAGACCTCTGGTGTTTGCAAGTTCACACAACAATGTTTCAATTGAACTCTGAACTCTCAGTGCACCTGCGTATCCAGTGCAATCTTTCATTAAATGATTTTTTCTTGACCATTCAAATTACGTCTTTCAAAGAACTCATCCATGCACCCTAACTTTCTGTTTTCAGCAATCAAAATCCACCAATCACTGTTACTGCTTCATTAACACAGAAACTCCACAGTTTTTTTCATTTTAAACTCTTATTTTTTCAACTGCCATTTCATTACCACACTTCATCTGACTGCAGCAGAACCTTCTCTCACCATGTTTTCTGTCTGGATTGTTGGACATAGTTACATCTACTGGGCTCAAAGGTATGCTGAGAACAGAAATTTACCTAACCTCAATTTACAAGATGTGGAAATTAAGTGGTTTGGCCACAGAGGATTAAAATGTCACCAATTGATACCATTGGTGAAAACCTTTATGCATTTGCCAAAACCTGACCTGTTAATTGTGCACTGTGGAGTTAATGATTTGGGCACTTTGACTGGAGTAGGTCTGGAAATGCTTTTAAAGGACACCTTTGAGCAATTAATGGCACTTTTTCCCTCAAACTGCCTTGGTATATTCAACTATATGCCAAAGACAGAAATGGAGGTGGTCGAACCAATTTTGTCCACAAATTGAGAAGTCGAGGAAGCATGTAAACAAATCTGTTTCAGCTTACATGAGAGACCATGGAATGGGCTCCGTGTACAACAATAACTTGCGTTACTGCATGCAAGATATCTACAGAGGAGATGGAGTTCACTTCTCAGATGAGCGCAACAGAATTTTCATTTTGAATTTAAGACTATGCATTGGTACCTACTTATAAGTACCTAAATGTACCATAAACCCAAAAGCTCTTCTCAGAGCTACCCTACATCTGATCACTCACAATTATTATTTTACTCTAACTTTTTTCACTAATTTTCAACAAAGTACGCTCCCCGGAGCGCTACCCGGTACGCGAACCGGAAGCTAACCGCACGAAATTTAAAAAAAAATGTTTTTTTTCCGCACATATGGGCCTCCTCAGCCATCCTCAGAAAACCTAGGGGGTCAAAATACGTCTACCGTGTCCCCATCTACCCATTCTGAACATTATGTGCCCTCCATCTTGTATCTTAATTCGACCGAAACACAAAATGGTGGACTCCCGTAACGCTTAAGGTTCGCGTACCGGGGCGCTCGCCAGTTGGCGTACCGGGGCGCTCCCCGGGAAGCGCTCCATTAAAAAAGGTGGGAAAGTAATTTACAGAAGAAACCCTTGAGACACTTTCACCAAATATAGATTTGCTCATACTACATACCAATCCCTACCATTTTCACAAATTTGGTTGAAATTCCATTTAGCCATTTAGCCTGTAGACCTCTCTAAATACCCTGAGGTAAATTACTTCACAAAACACATCTGAAGTGTTGGAATTGACAACCAATTAAAATGTTACTTTCATTTTCAATTTTTTTTTACCTGACATTTGATTGGTTATGTACCTGAATATATATAAAGGAAGAGAAGGAAACACAGCCATTTTGACTACTACTTCCTGGTGTACATTTCAATAGGATTTTCACTAATCACTTCAACTTCTTTGTAAAGGTAAGTTGTTATTTTAAAAACTGAAGTATATTGTGCACTATAAGTTAATATGGTAAACTTTTTCTGATAGTTATATACTATCCTTCTGTAGTAGTTATATATTTAGATAGACTTCTCTGTTATAGTTATGGATGGAGTTAGGTTTCTCTTGTATAATTATGAATTTACTTACGTTAAATCACATACACTTTTTTATATTCCTACTTCCACTCTGATACAATACACTGCCCAAAGATAAATTCACTGTTAAAAACTGCCTATCTAAAATTAATCCCAACAGTGCCCTATCTCTACTAATATATTTTTTATCCAAATTTCAGACAAAATGGAAGGCGAACACAAAGTTTCATTTGAAATTGTCCTGCAAGAGACCAACCAAGAAATAATTGATCCAAATTATATAGAATTTATGGATGAAACTTGGGTCCAAGAACTACTGCAATGTGTGCAAGCAGTAGATGTCCTCCTTGAAAATGAGGACATTTTACACACTCAAACATTACAAGCTATGTTCAATGAAAATAACGACATTTCAGACAGTGAAATGTTAGACATTTTATAAAATTTTGAAACACAATAAATAATTGCTTAAAAAATAAAGAAATAAAAAAATAATCAACAAAACCAACAATCAATTAACATACAGTATTTGAAAAGTCTATCATTCTTTTTTCCTTATAGTACGCTCCCCGGGCCGCTTCCTTTTTTTTGTTGCCCCGCGGGGCCCTTTTAAAGCCTCCACATCAAACCTAGGGGGTCAGGGAGGATCAACTATGCCCCCTTATGGTCATTTTCGCCTTTGTTTTGGCCTCCTCTTGTCTCTCAATCCTACCGAGAGACAAGATGGCGGCCGCTCCGGACTGTTTAGAATGTTGACAGACACCGAAGAGCCAATCAGCTTCGCTTCGCGAAGTTCCGTTACGCGTCAAGTACGCGAACCGTGGCGCTGCCCGGAGCGCGCTTACAGATATATATCTTTTTTTGAACGTTAATTTCTCAAAATCCACTGGAGCACATATATTGAGACCTAGCAAAGGCACATCGGGCTAACAGTCCCTACAATTTTGCCAAGTTTCGTGCAAATCCATTCAGCCGTTCGGGCTAAAAGTGAGGCCAACCGCCCTATGGAAATTAACATGGGAAAAACGCGTTTTGGGACCCCCCTTTTTTCTCGGCCCCCCCTTGACGAACCCCCCCCCCAAATTTTCAGGGCCTGCCCAGAAACAAAATGTTCAATTTTCCAGAAAATTTCAGCCAATTCCGTCCACAAACGCCAAAGTTATTAGACATAGAATTTTCAAAAATCCCATAGAGAAAAAATCCTAACTATATATACCTACTGGCGTAACGGGAAGCGGACTGGGGAGCGTACTACAAGGAAACAAGAATGATTGACTTTTAACTTATTGTATGTTTATAGACTTTTTTTTTTCTTTTTTTTCTGCTGAGTGACGTCTCGGCCTATCTCCACGGGATGCAGTCCCTACCATCTCGGCGTTTAAGCCCAGGGGGACCGGTAGTGTGGGAGAGATAACGTCTGTTAACGTTCAATTCGAAGGAAATCAGGAAGTGTTGATAAACATTGTCTGCGCCATCTTGCCTTTTTTCAAATGCCACACTTTTGTCGTGCACGGCATCCATTTTAGATGCCTTGACGAGACCCACTCTCTGCACGCTGTCGATCCTTAGCATGGCTCCCCACCCACGCAAGCATCTCCCCCAGGCACTGGTCACCCCCGCTCTCTGTCTTATGCATGGGCAATAAACCTCCCCCCATCTGCGCTGCTCTTCCCTGAGAATCACACCCTGTGCCCGCCCGACACCTCCCTTTCGCCCTATTCACTACCGCACCCTCTGACACTCCTCTTCCTCTGTGTCCGATTGTCCAGGCCGGTCCCAGGCTATCAGCTAGCCCTGCAGATGTAGTTTATGGCCCCAGCTGTAAAGAATCACCCCTCTTCAAAGGAGTTATAGTAGATCAAGGCCCACACCCGATGAGATCCGTCACACCACACGCGTTCCTACTATCTGAAAACCATCCTGTATTGTGATTGGGGAGGGGACCGAGCCTGAAGCGGAAGATTCCAGGGATGACTCTTTGTACATCAAAGTTTTTACAATTATGTGTCACATTAAAAATATATAGCACTCCAACAAAGTAGTAGGATTATAAAACTTTAATAACTTATAAATATATACAACAAAACAAAAACAGTAAAAACATTTAAACATTTTTAGGGAAAAAGAAGGAACAATGGTCAGTAGCGGTCGGTTGTGCGAATAGTCCCAAGGCAGCACAACGTCCAGATTTCTGGACGGCACCCAGGTGATGTTGCCTGGGTGCCGCACTGATTTGGGTATCCGGCGTGGGGCATCCCGGGGGGTGGGTCGTCAGTAGCGGTCTGTTGTGAGAATAGTTCCAAGGCAGCAGAACGCACTGAAATGTGGATGGCACCAAGGTGATGTCCAGTAAGTTGCCGCCCTCCGAATAACGGCGTGGGGCACCCCGGGGGGGGGGAGGCGGCGTGAATGGGCCTCCCCAGGTGGAGGCTCGTCTGCTGTAGTGGGGCGCCCCTTTACCGTTTCAGTTGCCATTCCGTCCGCTTTTGGTCCACTGTGTCAAAATCCGCCATTCAGCTGAGTTGCGCCCACTGTTGCGGTGCAGCGATAGGCGGCTGCCACAGGACTCTCAAAATGGCGGCAGGCTCTTTCCTTTTTGGGCCTGGTCCACTGAAATGGCCCTGGGACACCTTGGAAATCGGACGCTTGTCTGCTAGGTCTTGGACCCCATTCTCGAAAGCGTCCCCTCAGCCTTGAGGATTCTACAAAAGTCTTGGGGGCCCCCGACTCCTGCAGGCTTCCGGTGGGGAGCGGCTGCCATGATTGCTCACGGAATGACCACGACGGAGCCACGAGATGGTGGTGCTTTCATGCTGACGCCAGCTTCAGTCTGAAACATCCAGAAACAAGGTGGGGCTTTCATCGTTTGGGAAAAAAAAAAGTTTTCATCCAATGAAAAGTGTTATTTTTAGGTCATATGATCAAGCCTTCCATCATTAGGAAACCAAAAGTAAAATGAACCAATGAAAAGTTTTATAAACAAGTCACATGACCTGTTATGCGGCATAGGGTATAAAAAGCATAGAAAATCCGTTGGCACGTGAGGCGGCGTCAGTAGCGGACCGATGTGCGAATAGGCCGAAGGCAGCACAACGCGCCAAGATCCGGATGGCACCGAGGTGGTGTCTAGCAAGTTGCCGCACTGGTGTGGCCATCCTACAATGCTGAAAGTCGGCGTGGGGCGCCCCGTTGGCCTGTGAGTTCGCGTAAAACCATAGGTTATAGACCATATATAGTTAGGAATTAGCATTTAAAAAACCTTTTTTTACTCACACAAAACCATTGAAATTCCATATATAGTTAGTAGTACTAACTATATATCGCGCACCCGCAATCCACTGCCTCTCAAATGACATCACTGATGACATCACTGATGACATCTCAAATGACATCACTGATGACATCACTGATGACAACATCCAGTGACTGTGTATTTCTGTAAAGTTAAAATATGTCTTACATATTGAAGAATGAGTGGATGTAGAAGTGTCTGGATGAAGGATTTAGTAGGTGCATGACTGACTGTATGAGTGAGTGGTTAAATGTGTCTCACTGAGTGCATGGGTTAGTGACTGAACTGTGTTAATTTGTGCATCATTATGTTTGTTGTTCTGTAAACTGCTGCATGTGTTGATCAGTAGCTATATGAGTAAGTATATGGGTTATTGATTGGTTGCTCAAGTATTTGTATGGGAGACTGAGTGTGTGTGTGGGTGGCTGGGAGGTGTATGACTCTGTGCATAGATGTGTGAGCAGTTGATTCACTAGATGTATGGGTTCAAAAGTGCATGTGGAAAATATATTGATGAGTGAATGGATATCTCAATGCTACATGTCATAGTAAGTACATATGTAAAACACAGTACATGTGAGAGTTGGCATATATAAATAACTGTGCATGAGAGCCACTGAATGTGTGAGTGGCTGTATGGATCATTGTGAACTTGTATCAGGGATTGTATAAGAGAGTAAATATGTGTTAGTATATGTTTGAATAAGTAAGGTGTGTATAACTGTATAGTTGAGGAAATGGAGGTGTGATTGATTCTTTGCATGACTGACTAGGTGTGTGAGTAACTCCATGGATGAGTGACAGTGTGTGAGTGTCTGTTTACACTGAGTGTATCTAAGGTTATATTAGAGTCTGAAGAGGTTCATCGTATTATCACATGAATGATGTCATCAGTGATGTCATCAGTGATGTCATTTGAGATGTCATCAGTGATGTCATTTGAGATGTCATCAGTGATGTCATCAGTGATGTCATTTGAGATGTCATCAGTGATGTCATCTGTGATGTCACTGACCATGTCATGAATGATGTAATATGTGACATGATCAGCAGTGGATTGCGGGTGCGCGATATATAGTTAGTACTACTAACTATATATGGAATTTCAATGGTTTTGCGTGAGTAAAAAAAGGTTTTTTAAATGCTAATTCCTTACTATATATGGTCTATAACCTATGGTTTTTTCAGTGAATATATATATATATGTATATTACCTACTGGCGGTCGCCAGTAGGTATATATAGTTAGGATTTTTTCCCTATGGGATTTTTGAAAATTCTATGTCTAATAACTTTGGCGTTTGTGGACGGAATTGGCTGAAATTTTCTGGAAAATGGAACATTTTGTTTCTGAGCAGCCCCTGGAAATTTGGGGGGGTTCGTCAAGGGGGGGCCGAGAAAAAAGGGGGGTCCCAAAACCTGTTTTTAACATTGAGTTTTCCATAGGGTGGTTGGCCTCACTTTTAGCCCGAACGGCTGAATGGATTTCCACGAAACTTGGCAAAATTTTAGGGACTGGTAGCCCGATGTGCCTTTGCTAGGTCTCAATATATGTGCTTCAGTGGATTTTGAGAAATTAATGTTCAAAAAAAGATATATATCTGTAACAGCGGACCGGGCAGCGCTCCGGTTCGCGGACTTTACGCGTACCGGAACTTCGCGTAGCGAAGCTGATTGGCTCTCCGGTGTCTGTCAACATTCTAAACAGTCCGGAGCGGCCGCCATCTTGTCTCTCGGTAGGATTGAGAGACAAGAGGAGGCCAAAACAAAGGGGGAAATGACCATAAGGGGGCATAGTATATCCTCCCTGACCCCCTAGGTTTAATGTGGAGGCTTTAAAAGGGCCCCGCGGGGCAAAAAAAAAAATAAGGGGAAGCGTTCTGGGCAGCGTACTATAATGAAAAATGAATGATAGACTTTTCAAATACTGTATGTTAATTGATTGTTGGTTTTGTTGATTATTTTTTAATTTTTTTATTTTTTAAGCAATTATTTATTATTGTGATTGTGTTTCAAAATTTAATAACATTTCTAACATTTAACTAGTTTATGAATTACATATAAAAATGATTAAAGACTCAAACAATTTTTTTATTTTACATACAATTTTATTTTTCAGATTGTTTTTCAAAATTTAATAGAACGTCTAGCATTTGACTGTCCGATATGTCCTTTTGTTGAGTGAACATAAGTTCCCACATTTGACCGTCATCATAATGGAGTAAATGATCGACAGATTCTACACATTGAAGTAATTCATAGTCCCGTGACTCATCCATGAATTCTAAGTCATCAATGGGTTCCATAACTTGTTCATTGTTGCTGTCCAGAACAATTTCGAAGGAAACATTCTGCTCACCTTCCATTTTATTGCTGTAATTTGCATAAAAAATAAATATATCAGTAGTGATAGGACACTGTTGGGTTTAAGTTCAGACAGGTACTTGTGAGTTTATAACAGAGAAGTAATCTATTGGCACTGTATGGTTTCAGGCATGAAGTAGTACTATTAAAAAGTGCCTGTGAAGAAGCCTAAGTAAATTCATAATTATACCACAGAAACCTAATCAATCCATAATTATAATAAAGAAGCCTTTCTCAATGTCTAACTCTTACAGAGGGATAGTATATAACTATCTGAAAATGTTTTCAAATTTATAAAATAATATCTCACCTTCTAAAAACAAGTTTAAGTTGTGAGTGAAAATGATCTTGCAATGTAATTCAGGAAGTAGTAGTCAAAATGGCTGTGTTTCTCTCTCTTTCTTTATATATATTCAGGTACATAACCAATCAAATGTCAGGTAAAAAAAGTAGAAAATGAAAGTAACATTTTCATTGGTTGTCAATTCCACCACTTCAGATGTGTTTTGAGAAGTAATTTACCTCAGGGTATTTAGAGAGGTCTACAGGCTAAATGGTTAAATGGAATTCCAATCAAATTTGTGAAAATGGTAGGGATTGGTATGTAGTATGAGCTAATCTATATTTGGTGCAATTGTCTCCAGTGGCTTTTCTGTAAACTACTTTCCCACCTTTTTTGATGGTGCGCTTCCCAGGGAGCGACCCGGTACGCGAACTGTTGAGCGCCCCGGTTCGCGAACCTTAAGCGTTACGGGAGTCCACCATTTTGTGTTTCGGTCGAATTAAGATACAAGATGGAGGGCAAATAATGTTCAGAATGGGTAGAAGGGGGCACGGTAGACTTATCTTGACCCCCTAGGTTTTCTGAGGGTGGCTGAGGAGGCCCATATGTGCGAAAAAAAAACATTTTTTTAAAAATTTAGCGAGGTTAGCTCCCGGTTCGCGTACCGGGTAGCGCCCCAGGGAGCGTACTTTTTTGAAAATTAGTGAAAAATGTTAGAGTAAAATAATAATTGTGAGTGATCAGATGTAGGGTAGCTCTGAGAAGAGCTTTTGGGTTTATGGTACATTTAGGTACCTATAAGTAGGTACCAATGCACAGTCTTAAATTCAGAATGAAAATTCTGTTGCCCTCATCTGAGAAGTGAACTCCATCTCCTCTGTAGATATCTTGCATGTAGTAACGCAAGTTATTGTTGTACATGGAGCCCATTCCATGGTCTCTCATGTAAGCTGAAACAGATTTGTTTACATGCTTCCTCGACTTCTCAATTTGTGGACAAAATTGGTTTGACCACCTCCATTTCTGTCTTTGGCATATATTTGAATATACCAAGGTAGTTTGAGGAAAAAGTGCCATCAATTGCTCAAAGGTGTCCTTTAAAAGCATTTCCAGACCTACCCCAGTCAAAGTGCCCAAATCATTACCTCCACAGTGCACAATTAACAGGTCAGGTTTTGGCAAATGCATAAAGGTTTTCACCAATGGTATAAATTGGTGACATTTTAATCCTCTGTGGCCAAACCACTTAATTTCCACATCTTGTAAATTGAGGTTAGGTGAATTTCTGTTCTTAGCATACCTGTGAGCCCAGTGGATATAACTATGTCCAACAATCCAGACAGAAAACATGGTGAGAGAAGGTTCTGCTGCAGTCAGATGAAGTGTGGCAATGAAATGGCAGTTGAAAAAATGAGAGTTTAAAATGAAAAAAACTGTGGAGTTTCTGTGTTAATGAAGCAGTAACAGTGATTGGTGGATTTTGATTGCTGAAAACAGAAAGTTAGGGTGCATGGATGAGTTCTTTGAAAGATGTATTTTGAATGGTCAATAACAAATCATTAAATGAAAGATTGCAGTGGATACGCAGGTGCACTGAGAGTTCAGAGTTCAATTGCAACATTGTTGTGTGAACTTGCAAACACCAGAGGTCTTCCAAGAGGTGGTTGCCATGCAGAAAAGGCATGAAATGGCAGAGGGGGGAAGGGTTTTCATTTGAAAAAAAGTGAGGGAAGAGTTTTGATTGGGTGACATGAGAGATATGTGTGAAGAATTACAGCATTTCTGTGCTTTTGATAGCTGCAGACTCTGGAGTGCATACCTTTTGCTCTGCTGAAGACAAATTGGTGTGTTTCTGAGACTGTTTTCAAACTCAAAGTATTTGCTAAGGTGAGAAAATATTTCTTTAATTTAGATAGAGAATAGTGTGCTTTAAGGAGAAAATTATGAAGAAAGTTGTGTTTTTCAAATGTTGCTTTGTCTCAAGTGTTTTACAAATAGATTTTGTTTCTTTGAGAAAATGTAATTGGAGAAAATGTGAAGTATTAGTACTGACAGGGTGTTTTTCTGCATGGGAGCTGTGGAGTCTTTTCAAATTATGACTAAGCATGGGCGTAAAATCCGCTCCGCTCGCGGATTTTTGGGATTTTCGGCAAATTCGCAATCCGCGAACGCTCGCGAATTTGTCGAAAATCCGTGAATCCGCTCGCGGCGGATTTTTTGCTTGGTTGCGGCACGCGGCGTGGTTCACGGCGTTCACTTTCCGTCATTTAGCGTTTGCCGAGTTGTTTTTCTTTGCGAGTGACGCGCCATTTTAGATCTTGCTGCGTGTTCCCGCGGGAGTTTGGCGCCCACGAATACGTAATCGCGGCTTGCCACCTTGCACAGCACACCTCGCGAGAGTTCGCAATTGCGAACACGTAGTTGCGGCGGAAAGGAACAATCTCGCACTTGCGAAATAGAGATTTTGCAATTTCGCACAAGAAAATCACCAGCAAACAGGATAAACCTTCAGAAAATTATGATTTTTATCAGAATCACTCCTCAGGTTGACATTTGCATGGCCTTTTTTTTTGCAAGGAGTCCATTTTGGGGGGGGGAGGAAGGAAGTGCCCCACAGTCTCCAACTTCCTGTTCCTGTCCAGCAGGCTCCTCCCAGTGCTTTGTCCATCTCCTGGTCACTTTCATTTGGATCTGGAGCTGGAAGGATTACTTTTTGTGGTTGCTGCTGGATATTTGGATTTGAGGCCTTTTTGACTGTCTTTGGATCACTTTTGGATTAGAAATCAACTTTCACAAGTACGTTTGTTTGGGGCATTACAGTTGCTGCAAGTAAAATTTTGGAACTTTTTCAGAACATTAAATAAATTATATTGTGGGTAGCCACAGTATCCAGTAGGACCAGGGTTGGTTAGGGGTGCATGATACAACTGTTTTGTTGAATTTAAACACCATTGAGGCCATGGATGGGCTGGGATTGTGCTGATTTTTGTCCTTTTTTTGGGCCTGCTGGTGGGGCCCTTTGCCCAGGGGTGGTGAGTGTTGCATGGGCCTAGTCTTTCTGTGGGGTGTCTTCTTGAATTTAAACATAATTGAGGCCATGGATGGGCTGGGATTGTGCTTATTTTATTGTTTTTTGTCGTTTTTGGGGGGCTGCTGGTGTGGCCTTTTGCCCAGGGGTGGTGGTGCATGGACTGAGTGTGCCTGTGGTGTGGTCTCACTCTCTTTAATGTAAACATCATGGATGGCATTGGATTGTGGTGATATCTGGCTGTTTTTCTGTTTTTTGGGGGTGTACTGTTGATGTGGACTGGCCATGTGGGTGGTGGTGGTGGCCATCTTGAGTGCTGGCTGGTACAGGCAACATGTGCTTGGGGTGTAAGGGGCCATTTTGAGGAGAGGCAGTGTCTGAGGCCTGCACTTATTTTGCCTACTTTTCATCCATTATGCCCAGGGGTAGTGAGTGTTGCATGGGCCTAGTGTTTCTGAGGGGTGTCTTCTTGAATTTAAACACCATTGAGGCCATGGATGGGCTGGGATTGTGCTGATTTTATTGTTTTTTGTCGTTTTTTTGGGCCTGCTGTCGGGGCCCTTTGCCCAGGGGTGGTGAGTGTTGCATGGGCCTAGTCTTTCTGTGGGGTGTCTTCTTGAATTTAAACATAATTGAGGCCATGGATGGGCTGGGATTGTGCTTATTTTATTGTTTTTTGTCGTTTTTGGGGGGCTGCTGGTGTGGCCTTTTGCCCAGGGGTGGTGGTGCATGGACTGAGTGTGCCTGTGGTGTGGTCTCACTCTCTTTAATGTAAACATCATGGATGGCATTGGATTGTGGTGATTTCTGGCTGTTTTTCTGTTTTTTGGGGGTGTACTGTTGATGTGGACTGGCCATGTGGGTGGTGGTGGTGGCCATCTTGAGTGCTGGCTGGTACAGGCAACATGTGCTTGGGGTGTAAGGGGCCATTTTGAGGAGAGGCAGTGTCTGAGGCCTGCACTTATTTTGCCTACTTTTCATCCATTATGCCCAGGGGTAGTGAGTGTTGCATGGGCCTAGTGTTTCTGAGGGGTGTCTTGAATTTAAACACCATTGAGGCCATGGATGGGCTGGGATTGTGCTGATTTTATTGTTTTTTGTCGTTTTTTTTGGGCCTGCTGGTGGGGCCCTTTGCCCAGGGGTGGTGAGTGTTGCATGGGCCTAGTCTTTCTGTGGGGTGTCTTCTTGAATTTAAACATAATTGAGGCCATGGATGGGCTGGGATTGTGCTTATTGTATTGTTTTTTGTCGTTTTTGGGGGGCTGCTGGTGTAGCTTTTTGCCCAGGGGTGGTGGTGCATGGACTGAGTGTGCCTGTGGTGTGGTCTCACTCTCTTTAATGTAAACATCATGGATGGCATTGGATTGTGGTGATTTCTGGCTGTTTTTCTGTTTTTTGGGGGTGTACTGTTGATGTGGACTGGCCATGTGGGTGGTGGTGGTGGCCATCTTGAGTGCTGGCTGGTACAGGCAACATGTGCTTGGGGTGTAAGGGGCCATTTTGAAGAGAGGCAGTGTCTGAGGCCTGCACTTATTTTGCCTACTTTTCATCCATTATGCCCAGGGGTAGTGAGTGTTGCATACTTGCATGTCCCTAGTCTTTCTGTGGGGTGTCTTCAATGTAAACATCATGGATGGCATGGGATTGTGCTCATTTTTCTGTGTTTTGTCGATTTTTTGGGGTGTATAACTGAACTGATGTTCCTCTGTCTTCCATTGCTTTTAGGTGCACAAGAAGACTCAAGAGAACCACCAGTGCCAGGAAGAAGTCCTGCAGCGGTGTGTGTGTGCAGCATAACGTCACGCGACGTCACGTCTGGACACAGAACCCTCTGCAACTCGTGCAACTGCTGCCTGCTGACCTGCTCTGAAGAAGATGGCCCCAAAAAAAGTAACCCGTAGCTCCTCTAGCAAGAAAGGTGCCAGTAAGGAGCAGAAGAAGCAAGTTACCAAGGACACTGGTGTGCCGCCCGCCCCTTTTTTTGGGAGTAAAAAAAAAAGTATGCCTGCAGCAGCAGCAGCGGGATCTGCTGGGGACCAAGCTGGCAGCAGCACCCCCGCTCCATTGGGCTCAGTGCCACCACCACCACCACGCCAACTTAAGTCCAAGCCCTTGAAAGCTGCAGAGGCAGCCAGTATAGTTCTTCAATCACCATCGACCAGTGATGTTGGCTCATCGCAAGAAAGCAGCAGCAATGTCCCTCAATCAACACAGGTTGTTGTAGCTCATCTGACGAGTGTTGAACAACCACAGCCGCAACAACAATCACATGTGCAAGTACAAGCCCAAGTACATGTGGAAGGAGAGGCAGCGCAAGGAGATGCGCAAGCAGAGGTGCATGGAGGGTCACAAGTGCCCACAATAGTTGTTCCTCCCGAAGTAGGGGCACATCAGGAAATCGACAATCAAGGCGAGGTATCATTTGAGGAAGCCACTCCTCCTGATGATCCTTCATTGTCTTCCACACCCCTAGCAAGGAAGAGATCAAGGGTGGTGTCTACATCCTCTTCAAGCACACCTCCTTCTGATGATACGGATCAAACTTGGGAACCAGCACCACAGCCGTCTGAGAGTGAGGCACACCATGATCCAACAAAGGTAGTTAAGCGTAAAAGGAAGCTCGTCCAAAGTCTCAGAGTTATGGAGTGTGATGAGGCTCAACAAGAAGTGGCGGATACTGCTGCTGATGAAGACTCTGCCAACGACGACCCAGTCATCATAAAGGTCACTGCAGCCCCAGCGGGCATGCAGCAAACAGACATTTTGACCCTAGCCCGAAGAGCTGCTGAGCGTGATGATGATGATGTTGTCGATGAGGAGGCAGTGGAAACACCACAATCATTGGAGTTAAGTAGTACACCAACTCGTCCCGCTTCCATATTTCTTTCTGGCAAGAAGAGACCTCCGTCAACCTCGACCTTAATTAGTGGCGGTGAAAGTGCAAAACGTACAAAAGTTGGGCAATCCAGATCCTCCACTTCATCTGGCATTAGCTTCATGACCACTGATAGAGCGCGCGAGGTCACCCAGCCAATGATTACGCCGTTTCCGGCTTCAGGGCCCATATACTTTCAATTCACACTATTCATTGACCAGGCGACTTCACGGGCTGCTATCAATTGTGTGTGTGTTCCCTATTGTTATGACTCAGTGTACCCGACTTACCATCCACCGATGCGGGTACCTAATGACCACAATGAATCAGGGAGCTAGCTGTAAAAGGAAAGGCAGCAAAATACAAACCCAACCAATAACATTCAATACTATTGAAATGACCACGGACAACGGGAAGTTTTAAAATGTTTATCTAAAGTTCATTGTTTTCTTGCATCAAATACACGAGAATGAGACATTCAATGACTAGTAAAATGTAAATGATATAACTATAAAGAAATAATGACAGGGTAATCATTGAAAATTGCTATTGAATATAAATGAAGAATACTACACAATCTCAAAATCTTCAAGCATGGACAGACTATGCATGGGTAACTATAGGAAGGCCTATAAAGAGTAACACGCTAAACTTAAAGTGAACGGGCCTTTGAACAGTCTAGGTAAGGAGGTTCTAGACCATATCAGAAAATGACAAACTGCAATGCAAAATATAATTTCTAGCAAGTGAGAAGACATAAGAACAAATTTATGAGAAAAATGCAAATGACTTTCAATAGTTGCGGAAAGACATGGAAAAATAACACATGCCAAGGTATCGCTTTATTAAAGCAAAAGGTAGAAATATAGAAAGGTGCAAGTTTAAAGAACTTAGAGCAGTATTTACCTAGACTGGTGTGGAAACCAAACCCTGGCCACGGGTCAGTTTAAGGACAGGAAACCCTCAAGGAAGGATACCCCTCAAAGACAGCCGGTGCAGAATGGACACCCCGGACAGGACAGGATACCCTCAGATTAGGAAATCAGGACAGGACCCTCAGGACAGGACAGCAAACCCTCAGGACAGGACCGCTCAGGACAGGACCGCACCCGCAGTTTGGAAGCAACGCCTGCGCTCCACCCTCTCTGCAGCTATCGATCAAGACCCCGATTGGGTCAACGAACTCCCAGCAAAGTGCTTCGCCAGCACTTTAAGGTTCAGTAGAACCTCAGTCTATGGTCAATTTCGGACAGAGTGCTCCGCAGCTCTCTGTATCTTCAGTCACCTATTGAGTACGATGGGTCAGTGACAGGTCAGCTAAACCAGACAAGTCGGACAATTCCCTAGGTGAACCCAGGGTAGATATACTCTTTTGGGACGGTGTACCACCCCCCAATGTTGCAAAGTGTCAGAATCCCTCAATTTGGATTGGTCCTAAAGTAGGATTTGGGTAACACACCAATCAGAACACGCTAATTCGAGCCTATATTAGCATACTTGGGTACCGCCTAGAGAGATTGGGGTTCCCATGAGAAGCTACATGGCAAACAGTAGCACAATATTACATTGTAACATATAAGGAGCCACATTCGCTGTTCTCGCAGGGCAGAGGTGACTTTCTCAGGAACATCTTGCACATCACTGCCAACTGGCTGTGTTCCATCAGTCAAGGTCCACTGTGCCTCAGAGTTCGCGCAGGCGCAGAAGGGACCTCCAATATGGCTCTCCTCTCTCTCAGACCCCCATTCCCCGCGGTACATGAAAAGTAAGCGAAAACAAATTAATACATAATAATGTCATCATGAAAACACATCACAGGGTTTGTACTTCTAACTTATCATCAAGAAATATACTTATGCAATCTATATGTTAGCTACATGGAAACAATCACAAGAGCAGTGGCACGAGCAGTACCACATGATGGGCACAGCTATGTATTACGCATGCGCATAAATTTCCCTCCACTTCTGCAGACGCGTCAGGACACGTGAGTGTGGCTGACGCATGCGCAGTAACTAAATTACAAGCGGCGGCCATTTTTAAGTACACAGATTAAATGCATTAGAAATACACGTAAGCAAGCTTCATAAACTTTACTCAAACTTAATATAAATGTTAGTAAGACGTATACTTATTATCTTGTTACACATAAACGAGGTTCTTGAGTACAGCAAGTCCGCAAAATATGCGAAGCTTTGCTTCATCAATCCCCTCTTTGATGATATTTACTATCATCACAAACTAAATGGAACCAGATGCCAACTTTCTTTCACACTTTATACAGTTCTATCTCTTCCAGCAAGCGTTCCAATTTCTCTCTTTCAGTTTTGGTAGGGTGAGAAGTCTTCACCTTTTTGTATATCTGATCATTCACTTCTTCCAATTCAATCTCATCCACACTTCGTTTCACCCCTCTTGCATTCACTTCATGCTTTCCGGTGCGCTTGTGGCATTTGCAGCAGACAAATATGAAAAATAGGATGAGACCTATAATTCCAATTGGCATCAGTACTTTGAGCAATAAGCCTTTACCTATACTAGCGAACCAATGACCTACATTTGAGAGACCATCTACCAGTCTCTTCCAGGCACTATCAACCTCGAGTGGTCTGAGTTCCTTTGCCAAATTAGTAATATTTTTCACATATCTTTTGATCTGTACACTTTTATCCGGAATATAAGTGCAACAATGTTGCGCCTTCAACATCCGGCAGACTCCGCCCTCTTTTGCTAATAAGGTGTCAAGAGCAAGTCGATTCTGCAAAACCATTGATCTGATCGCAACCATTTCGGTATTGACCAGCAGAAATCCATGAGCTGTCTCAGTAGACAATACATCCACTATGGTAGACAATTTGCAAATTCTGTGAGTGTTCAGAACCACTCCCACTCCAGGTATCAGTGCACTGAAAATACTACCCATAATTTCACCTATACTTTCTCTTTTACTACGCACTAAGCCATTAGTATTTTCACTGCTTCCAGCGCCTCCATTCACATGGTATATTTTCGGGAAGACAATGCCAAAATAGCAACTTCCATACCAGTGATCCGGCAATTTGAAATAAGCCTTGTCCCCACAAATATAATAAATTCCAGGAAACACAGGCTCTGACCCATTTTTGAAACCCCAACCTCCAATTACCTTGTAATTATGTTCGCATTCACTGGAACCAATGAAAACATTATTATAATAGCTAGTCTTCTCGCGGTGAAGACATAGCTTGCCTTTCTTTTCAAAATCCAGCAACAGAGCAGGACCCGCCCCACCAGTTGAGGTGCCTTCCATGTTCTCTGCCCACTTTGGCTTTTTCTGACTTTCGTCATTAGCCTTCTTTTGTATTTTAATTCTCCTTTTCTCTGCCATGTTTAGGAACATCTTTTCCTGTTCATGCAAAGAACAAGTCAAGTTATCTCTGTGTGCGTCCGCTATGTCAATGTTACCTATAGTCAGGAAATAATCTCCCATGTATCGTATTGCGTCACTTTTGGTATGTACAGGATTCAAGTTCCCACGTATAGGAAGTTCAGAAAAGATCACGTCATTGTTAGAGTAATAGTACTGTAACGGTCCTCTTTTGTAAAATAAGCTAGCTAAAATGCTACAGGAAATTCCGTATGTCAGTGGCAAGTGATGGTATGTCACGCCTTCAGCTACAGAAGTAGGTAGCTTCATGCAGACATAGCAATCTTCAATTTCCATAGTCTCTACATAGTGTATTAACAAGTTTGCGAAAACATTTAAGCGTGTCCTGTTTTTGATTCTATGATAATGTAGTTCCTCATCTGATGCTTCTAAGTCTTGTTTTGTTTGTCTCAGTGCTCTCTCATGTCTAGCTACACTCTGTGTTGTCAGCTCTTCACTGTCAGTATTTACAGTTTCAGTAGGGACAATGTTAGTATCTTTACTCACGGCAAAGGGTATAAAGATTGTTAGTCCTATCCAGAGTAATATCAGGACAACTACACTACAGACACACACCTTGCAGCAAGTTTTGCAACAGCTGCGACTAGGTCTACCACTCACGGTTGAATCAGACATTATGGCTCAGAAGAAGTTTCTCGACCCCTCTTTGTGACTTTACACGAGTATCTTACTTTGTGCAAATTCACGGTGGCTCTTCTTCCTCTTCGTCAGAGTACTCAGGGACGGGCTCTCCGTCGCTTACGTCAGTGATATCGAGATCTTCAAGTTCTTCTAACACAAGTGTCCATTCAGGGGACTTGTACTTTTTGTTTTGTCTCTTTATCCGATCACTCCTTCTTTTGGAAGTGTCTTCTGGTTGTTCTGCTATGCGAGCACTTCTCCTTTCTTCTGCACGTTTTTCTTCTACTGTTTTTATTCTCAATCTCAATTTCTTTATGTATTTAGGCTCAAGATGCTTTCTTTTCTTTAGTCTTTTGGTTGGTACTTGGACTTCGTTTTCTTCTCTTGCCCTCTTATTTTCATTAGCTTGTGGCAATTCTGTTTCAGTTTCTTCTTCTTCTATCTGACTAATTCCAGGGCTAGTATCTGTTTCTTCTGCCTGGGTACTAATCTGGCCTTGTTCAGGTATACTGTGTGTTTGCTCTTCAAGTGTCTCTGATTCTATTTCCTGAACACTTTTTCCTAACCCTATCTGATCCTGTTCAAGCTCTTCGATCTCTTGATTTTCTTCTGCTTGAACTATTACACTATGTCTAGTCTGTCCCTTCCCGATATCAGGTGTCAGTGGTGGAGTATCAATCACTTGTTCTGTATTCCTCTCTTGTTCAAGATCCTTCACTTGTTCAGTATCGGGCACTCGTTCAGTCTTATTCACTTGTTCTGTATCAATCACGTGCTCTGTCCCTGTCTGACCTTCTCCTTCCTCAGTTTTGATGTGAATCTCAAGATTCTGAGGCTCTTCGCCTATGCCTTGCTTTTCCTGACTAGTCCACTCTCTACCTTCCCAAAGTCTTTCATTTGTTCGAATAGGGTCTTCAGTGAGGTCAATCAATGGAATCCACTCTTCTGGCCATATGCTTGGCAGCTCGTCTTCAGCTACTTCTGGCTCAGCTCCTTGGACTCCTTCAGCAGGCTGGGCTCCTGGTAGTTCGTTGTCAACTATTCTTGGGCCAACGTCTGCTGATTCTGCAGCTTGACTGGTACTGGGCTGTACGTTGTCAGCTACTTCTGGTCTGGCTCCTGCAGAGTCCTCTGCTGGACGCCCTTCTGCTTCAGGCACTTCGTCTGGTGGTACCTTCTGGGTGTGGCTGGCGTGTATCCAACGCGGAACCCCGGCACACTTGACTGCTGTGGTAGTAACCAGAATCACCTGACGTTTTTCTCCCCACCTTGGCTCCAGGCAGGTTTTCCGAGTATGCTTCTTTATCTTCACCCAGTCCCCCGGGACCAGTTTGTGGAGAGGAGTCGTTGGATTGAGGATGGCGTCTTCTCCGATCTGGCGAGAGATAGAACGCACTTGGTCACCCAATCTCTTGCAGTATTCAAGTACCAAATCATCAGTAATACTCAACAGTTTGCTTCTTGGCACCCATGCTTGTCTCATTATTCTTCCCATAATTATTTCATGGGGACTTAGGCCTGTTTTGCGATCAGGAATACTTCTGAGTCCCATTAGAACCAAGGGCAGGGCCTTCACCCAGTTTAATTTAGTTGCATCACACAGTTTTGCTAGTCTGTTTTTGATAGTTCCATTTATTTGTTCCACCACTCCAGAAGCCTCTGGACGGTAGGCACAGTGTAGCTTTTGTGCAATTCCAAAGGCCTTACAGAGTTCATCGATGACGTCATTATGAAAATGTGAGCCTTGATCTGATTCAATAGTGACTGGCACCCCGAATCTAGGTATCAGTTCTATTAGTAAACACTTAGCTACTGTCTTTGCGTCATTTTTGGGAGTGGGGAAAGCTTCCACCCACTTGGAAAATAAACAGACCATGACAAGGACATATCTTTTCCCTTCACAATGGGGCATGGTGATGAAATCAACCTGTATCCTTACAAAGGGACATGACAGGCACCTCTGGCAGAGGGACTCTGCTACTTTCCTGAACTTCTTACTGTACCAAGTCTGTTGGAACACTAGAATCATGGCGTCTCTACCAATGTGTGATCCTTCATGTATCAACCTCGCCATTGCGCTAAGTAGGTGTCTAGGTAACACAGGCATACCAGTTGGACCTATAATGACCCCATCCACACGCCTTGGTCGACACCCATCATCCTTCCACTTCTCTCTTTCTTGCCAAGGTGCCGCCTGCTGCCACTCTTTCACCTCATCCCATGTAGGCACTTCCTCAAACACCTGAAGTTGGCAGCTGGTTCCTGGCCCCCCTCATTTTGGATTCACGATATACCGATCTCTTGCGCACCATTGGGCCACTCGATCAGCATAATCATTCCCTAGTGATACCTTGTCCATGCTCTTCTTATGAGCAGCACATTTTACCACTGCCAGTTCCTTTGGTAACTGGATTGCCTCTAAAAGGTCCTGAACAACTTTTCCATTTCGAATAGGAGTACCCGATGAAGTCAGGAACTCCCTCTGCAGCCACAACTGGCCAAAGTCATGCACAACCCCATAACAGTACTGACTGTCAGTATACACTGTTATGCGTATGTTCTTCCCAATTTGGCAAGCCTTTATCATAGCAATCAATTCGGCTACTTGTGCAGACTTGATGTGATATAGATAACCTGCTTCCTCAATTTTCTCGAAGGACACTACTGCATAGGCAGCACTCAGGCCTCCTTGTTCATGCCTTAGACATGAACCATCTACAAATAATTCTTTGTCATGCTCAGGCAAGGGCGTTTCTTTTATGTCTGGTCGTGGCTTGGTGTTGAATTCAGTTAAGTCTATGCAATCGTGTTCATCATCCACCCCCCCTTCCATATCCTTTGGGTCGGGGAGTAAAGTGGCTGGGTTCAGAATACTGCACCTAACAATGTTTACATTTGCAGCACCCACAAGAATCCTCTCATATTTAGTCAGCCGACTAGGGGTGAGATACTGTGTTTTTGTTCTGGTCAACAAAATTACCACTCCATGCGGAACATACACAGTTACCGGATGTCCCATGACAATTGACTCACTCTGTTCTAAACTGGCACAGGTAGCAGCTACTGCTTTCAGACAACCTGGTAATCCAGCAGCCACTGGATCTAAGGTGGCAGATAAATATGCCACAGGCCTTCTCGTTGTGCCATGTTCTTGAGTTAGGACTGACAATGCGCAATTATCGCGAGTGTCACAGAATAGGGCAAACTCCTTGGAATAGTCTGGCATTCCCAGTGCAGGAGCAGTACACAGACAATCTCGTAGTTTGGTGAAGGCTGTTAAGCTTTCATCATCCCATTCTACAATCTCCGGTGTTCCTCTCTTAGTCATTTTTATCAAGGGCCTGGCTAGGACTGCAAATCCCAGAATCCACTGCCTGCAGTATCCTATCACACCCAGGAACATTCTAATTTCTTTCTGAGTACGGGGCAACTGCATCTTTTGAATTATTCTCACTCTTTCCGATGTCACTTTTCTGACACCTTTTTCTATCTGGTGCCCCAGATATTTCACCGATTTTGCACAAAACTGTAACTTGTCAGGGGACACTTTATGTCCCTTTTCACACAGATGATTCAGTAGGGCAATGGTGTCAATCACACAATCCTTATGACTTTTAGACGCCACCAAGAGGTCGTCTATGTATTGCACTAAGACTGAGTTCCCAGGTAAGACCAAAGTTTCCAAACATTTTTTCAAGATCTGATTAAAGATAGAGGGGCTCTCTGTATACCCTTGAGGGACCCGGTTCCAGCAATACACGTGACCTTCGAAGGCAAATGAGAAAATAAATTTGCTATCTGGATGCAAAGGAATGGAAAAGAATGCATGACACAAGTCTATCACTGTGAACCACTCTGCATCCCAGGGAATCTGATACAGAATCACTGCTGGGTTCGGGACAATAGGGCAACAGGGAACTACTATTTTGTTAACTTTTCGCAAATCCTGCACTACTCTGTACTTGCCACTAGGTTTCTTAATGCCCATAATCGGAGAGTTACATGGGCTACTCATCACCTCCTGTATGATGTTTCCTTCTAACAATTTCTTGATTTCCACAGCAACACCAGCTTTCACTTCTGCATTCATCCTGTAGGGTTTAGTATTGGGGTATACCGCATTGTCCTTTATTGCTATCTGTATGGGGTCCACATTTTTCATCAACCCTACATCTTTCCCAGTAAAGTCCCACACCTCCGGCTTCACTGTTTCCTAGAGTTCTTTGGGTAAATCCTGCATGGTCATTTGTTTAATTTCCGAGTCAGGGCGGACTAACATTAATTTATAAATGCCGTCTTCATCTGGGGTCTGAATTTCAACACCCTTTGGTGTGCAAAAGATGGTACAGTTCATTTTGCACAGCAAATCACGTCCCAGTAAGTTTACTGGACTGGTGTCGCAAACTACAAATCTATGCATTTCCTTAAAGTTTCCAATTGATATTTCCATGGGCTTGGTAACAGGAGTACTAATCAATTGATTAGATACACCCACTACTTGGATGGCTTCTCCCGAGAGGGGTAGGTTTGGAACGTCCACTGTTCTCACAGTAGAACGGGTAGCGCCAGAGTCCAACAGAAAGGTGACATCGTTTCCGTCAACCTTTCCTTCAATGTATGGTCCGGACTGGTCTACCGGCAAGGAGGCGCCAAGTACGCACTCCTCGTCCTCCCCTCTCAGGCCCCGTCAGTACTGGTCATCACAAAGGAAGGTATCATTTAAAAGATACTGCGAAGTTGCTGCATTTCTGTTCTCATTGCTTTCCCAGACTTCTATCTCATCTCCCTCTGCCTGTTTTCCCCTGTATACTTGCTTTGGTGCTCGGGGCACCTGAACTGTTTTTACCTGTGGTTGAGTCTTTCTCGGTCTCTCTTTCTGCGTCTGTGGAGTTAAATCAGGAGTTTTGGAGTTATCTTCGGGCAAGTAAGGACACTCGTTACGCCAATGTCCAATTTCGCCGCACTGATGGCAGGGAAATTTCTTCATAGCCTCCTCCCTGCTCATTTTGGGCCGGGGTTTGCCTCCTCCCCCTCCCCCAGGGCCTTCATTCTTAGCATTTTTGACCATGTTACTCAACTACTTTTCCTGCTGCTCTGCGAGCTTCACCTGAGCCCACATCACTTTTTCCTTTAGAGCCTTTTTCTTTTCTGCCATCTTGTCCTCGCAGTACTTGGCGTACCGCAGGACCTCATCTACCTTCTTGGAGTGCCAACAGATTTTGTTATCTTTTATCCATTGACAAATCTCAGGTCTTAAACCATTTACAAACCTGTAAATGAAGTGCGTCATGTCCTTCATCTCGATGTTATCTATACCACTGTATGTTTTGAACACCTGTAACAGCCTTTCATAATAGGAGTGCACTGTCTCTTCTCTTTCCTGCGTTGTTCTATCTATCCTGGTCCAATCAGTTTCCTTTGCTGGGACCTTTAGTTTCAGATGCTGAATTACCTGCTCATATTTTCTCATCACTTCTTTCGATGGTTCCCCAGTTTTTTCATCTCTTGGGTATTCCTCGCTAGGCCAGGCTATAGCTATTTTACACTCGGTCCATAGATCGACTGGGACCACAATGTCGAAAAACCCATCCAGGTCTTTCCACAGGCATTTCTGTACCTTTACAAACCTTTCCACTTGCCGGTACCATTCAACTGGTTTCTCCCGCAATTTTGGGAAATCGTTAGTAAAGGACACAATATCCTGTCTGGACCACGGAACGTGCACATACCTCCCACCGGGTACTTCGCGCATGGGGCATAAAGTTTTGGGTTTGTCTACTTCTCTCAGAGGGAACTCAGGGGTAGCTTGTCTGGAACGGGCCTCCTCTTTCTTATGTGCCCACCTTGTTTTCCATTTTTCCACGTCTCCCCATTTTTGCAGGACTGCAAGCAATTCTTTAATCTGCAATTTTCTCCCTGACACATTCAGACTTTCTAAATCTTTGTCGGAAAACTCAGCTCGGTATGGTTTCTGCAAGGGCTTCGATCTTGATATATCTATCCCCATACTAGCTGCAGTGTCGGTCAGTTTTTCATGGAGCACCCTAGTACTCCGGGTAAGACTTTTGCACATAAACAGCAACTCTTCTTCAGAATAGGTATTCAATCTGTCTAACCCCACATTTCCTGCCATTAATTCCTCTGTTTCTACTCTCAGTTTGTAGAGGTCTAAAGGCTTCGTTTGCGGAGCCTGTTTTTCTAATTCACGACTCCAATTTTCAATTTCTTCTGGTGTTACCAAAGAGACACTCCTAGTCCCTGTTGCTGATTCTAATTTAATTTCTTTCGTATCAAAAGGATTATACCTCTTCTGCACTCCCTTTCCGGTCTGTTTGTTTGGTAGATCCAAGAACACAACATCAGACCCACACTCACTGGACTGATCGTCTATTAGTAAGGGCTCTTGCTTCGGCGGGGCCATTATCGGGTTCATAACTGGAGGGTTCAGACCTCCTTGATTATTCCCGTACAACGGAACCACTGGTCCTATTGTTACCGGAATAGTCAAAGCTTCAGGACTGGTATTTAACTGGGAAATTTTCTGAATTATTTCTGACCTCTGTTTAGCTATGGCCTCTTGCTCCCTTTCATCTAACACTCTTCCTAATGTTCGGTCAGGTATCATCTGTGGGGTCAGTTGAGGCGTAAAACTCGGGGCAGTAGGATGCGTCTCACTTGGTCCCCCACCATAATTTGGTTTCGGGAACAAAGTTCCCGTGCCAAATGACCTACGCTCTTCCCCATATGGAGGCTGCAAAAAGGGTACCCCTGATCCTACGGGTTTTTCTTCGTTCTCATAAAGAGGTCTGGGGTAAAATGTTCTCTCACGGGAATACTTTTCCTCTGAGCTCTCGGGCATTCTAGGATATATATTACGTACCTCCGGGGGCTCGGGTTTCTCAGAATAGGGTAATACCTGGCCCCCTCCCCCCCTACATAGGGATCTGTCCTCCTCCTTAATAGATGGACGTTGGACAATTTCTCCTGTACTGGAAGGTCGGGCTCCCTCATTATAAGGGGGCGGACTTCTCGTAAAGATGTCATCTAACAATTCATCGTCTGACTCTCCAAGGGCTCCCCAATGCTTACACTTTTCTGTCCTTTTTTCTTCCCCCGACGGGGTACATGCTGGCATCATAGGAAACAGACCCTCAACAATCATGCTCTGCCTCCACTGTTTCATCCTCTTATCCCTGGTCTCTTGTTTCAGCCTGGGGTACCATTTGGTCAGACCTTTGTCCATTCGGGGTTTCTCTCTTTCAAAAGCCTCAATTTCCCATTCCTCTAATGCCTCATACTGCGTTAGTCTCGGTCTGGGATGTAACTCATTCATGCGGGTTCTCAAATTGAATAAAATTCTACCATTAAAAGTACCGTCTAACGGAAAAGCCAATACTCCGTCATCTTTTGTGTACTTCACCCAATTCTCCAACCACACACAGGTGTTGTACCCTCGGTCAAACATCATGAATGAGGCAGGAGTATTCGGTGGCGGGACAACAACGCCTTCCCTAGATTTAATCGGTTTGTCCGTTTTGAAATAATTCTTTACCCTACTTACAAGGGACATCTTTCTCTTTCCTCCGTACATAATATCGTATCTATTGGCTTTCCACTGATCCCTTTCGAACCCTTGGTTTCTTGGATCGGGTCTAGTCTCTGGACAATACGAGTGCCACATACGATTTCTACGCTTAACTTTGTTTACAAAGCTACCTCCAATCAGAACGCGCCTTGCAATTCTGTGCGACCAATGAGGTGCACGCGTTCAAATAATTTCGACCAATGGGTGCGCGGCCCCTTCGTGAGATAGTTCTCACTCCTCGGCGCTTCACCCCTCCTTTACAATTCCAGCCCCGCTACCCGCCCGCTGTTTCTACCAATCCCAGCGCGGCACGGAGTGACGTCAGAGACGCTTCGCGACTGACTCCCTCCCTTCACAAGGTAACGGAAACTTTCTTTCCTTTAAAGTGCTCAGTGCTTGGTTATTTTACAACAAATACACATTCGCCACAGTGCTCAAGTGTCTAGACAGTATAGCTTTGTTTCGCTGCAAGTAAACTACTTCCATTTACTTTTCACGCGCTGCGGGCAGATCTCTTCCGCCTACCCTTCACTCTAGCATCAGTGAACCTGTTATTCCCCTAAACTCATCCACTTCTTTCCGGGATATGTTCCGAGTCTAAGGTTTCTCAGCGGACCCCTTTGCTTTCACCCAAGCTCCGAGGAACCTGCTACTTTTCCGATGTGACCCTTACTAGGTTACGCCACTATGGGAATTTTGCCAATGAACCTCGTTACTGACATTTATTCACACATGTATTCAGAAAAACCCTAGTTAGTGCTTCCCGGTTATCCTAACCTGCACCTAACTTTCCTTTAAGCCTGTGACCTCAGGACAATGGATTCTATTCACCACTTGCCCTTTCAATTCCCCGGGGAGTTCGGACAACAAGATACTAAACGGTTGACAAACGCATGAATTAATACATATAACAATATAAGAACAAGAATAATAACAATACAGCAATTCATGAATTGTTTTTACAAGATATTATTCGTGCGTATTCACAAGAGATTGATCAGGTCTCTTAGAACAGCCGCTCTTCTAGCAGCATCAATATACTAGCAGCTTCCGACTTAACTAGTCTAACTAATCCTGCCTAACCTTTAGCTAGTCCCTAACCATACCTCTGCTTACCAGAAAACTGATAGAGCGCGCGAGGTCACCCAGCCAATGATTACGCCGTTTCCGGCTTCAGGGCCCATATACTTTCAATTCACACTATTCATTGACCAGGCGACTTCACGGGCTGCTATCAATTGTGTGTGTGTTCCCTATTGTTATGACTCAGTGTACCCGACTTACCATCCACCGATGCGGGTACCTAATGACCACAATGAATCAGGGAGCTAGCTGTAAAAGGAAAGGCAGCAAAATACAAACCCAACCAATACCATTCAATACTATTGAAATGACCACGGACAACGGGAAGTTTTAAAATGTTTATCTAAAGTTCATTGTTTTCTTGCATCAAATACACGAGAATGAGACATTCAATGACTAGTAAAATGTAAATGATATAACTATAAAGAAATAATGACAGGGTAATCATTGAAAATTGCTATTGAATATAAATGAAGAATACTACACAATCTCAAAATCTTCAAGCATGGACAGACTATGCATGGGTAACTATAGGAAGGCCTATAAAGAGTAACACGCTAAACTTAAAGTGAACGGGCCTTTGAACAGTCTAGGTAAGGAGGTTCTAGACCATATCAGAAAATGACAAACTGCAATGCAAAATATAATTTCTAGCAAGTGAGAAGACATAAGAACAAATTTATGAGAAAAATGCAAATGACTTTCAATAGTTGCGGAAAGACATGGAAAAATAACATATGCCAAGGTATCGCTTTATTAAAGCAAAAGGTAGAAATATAGAAAGGTGCAAGTTTAAAGAACTTAGAGCAGTATTTACCTAGACTGGTGTGGAAACCAAACCCTGGCCACGGGTCAGTTTAAGGACAGGAAACCCTCAAGGAAGGATACCCCTCAAAGACAGCCGGTGCAGAATGGACACCCCGGACAGGACAGGATACCCTCAGATTAGGAAATCAGGACAGGACCCTCAGGACAGGACAGCAAACCCTCAGGACAGGACCGCTCAGGACAGGACCGCACCCGCAGTTTGGAAGCAACGCCTGCGCTCCACCCTCTCTGCAGCTATCAATCAAGACCCCGATTGGGTCAACGAACTCCCAGCAAAGTGCTTCGCCAGTACTTTAAGGTTCAGTAGAACCTCAGTCTATGGTCAATTTCGGACAGAGTGCTCCGCAGCTCTCTGTATCTTCAGTCACCTATTGAGTACGATGGGTCAGTGACAGGTCAGCTAAACCAGACAAGTCTGACAATTCCCTAGGTGAACCCAGGGTAGATATACTCTTTTGGGACGGTGTACCACCCCCCAATGTTGCAAAGTGTCAGAATCCCTCAATTTGGATTGGTCCTAAAGTAGGATTTGGGTAACACACCAATCAGAACACGCTAATTCGAGCCTATATTAGCATACTTGGGTACCGCCTAGAGAGATTGGGGTTCCCATGAGAAGCTACA
Source organism: Lissotriton helveticus (assembly GCF_964261635.1). Taxonomy (NCBI): domain Eukaryota; kingdom Metazoa; phylum Chordata; class Amphibia; order Caudata; family Salamandridae; genus Lissotriton; species Lissotriton helveticus. The sequence continues at coordinate 802,063,091 of NC_136065.1, read as the reverse complement.
CGGCAAACAGTAGCACAATATTACATTGTAACATATAAGGAGCCACATTCGCTGTTCTCGCAGGGCAGAGGTGACTTTCTCAGGAACATCTTGCACATCACTGCCAACTGGCTGTGTTCCATCAGTCAAGGTCCACTGTGCCTCAGAGTTCGCGCAGGCGCAGAAGGGACCTCCAATATGGCTCTCCTCTCTCTCAGACCCCCATTCCCCGCGGTACATGAAAAGTAAGCGAAAACAAATTAATACATAATAATGTCATCATGAAAACACATCACAGGGTTTGTACTTCTAACTTATCATCAAGAAATATACTTATGCAATCTATATGTTAGCTACATGGAAACAATCACAAGAGCAGTGGCACGAGCAGTACCACATGATGGGCACAGCTATGTATTACGCATGCGCATAAATTTCCCTCCACTTCTGCAGACGCGTCAGGACACGTGAGTGTGGCTGACGCATGCGCAGTAACTAAATTACAAGCGGCGGCCATTTTTAAGTACACGGATTAAATGCATTAGAAATACACGTAAGCAAGCTTCATAAACTTTACTCAAACTTAATATAAATGTTAGTAAGACGTATACTTATTATCTTGTTACACATAAACGAGGTTCTTGAGTACAGCAAGTCCGCAAAATATGCGAAGCTTTGCTTCATCACCACCACCACCAGTATCGCCGCCTCCTCCAGGTCCCACAGACACTTCAAGTCCCCAGTTTGGGACTTCTTTACTGTTTGTCCCAAAAATCCAAAGTTTGCCATTTGTACCCTTTGTAAGCTTGCAGTTAGTCGTGGTAAGTCAGGTACCAACTATGGTACCGGCGGCCAGAGAGGTCATCTTGAGAGAAAGCACGCTGTCAAATGGTTTGCGCACCTAGATGCGATCAAGAAAGGCCAAATTCAAGGAAACGTTGATGTTTCATCTGATGATGACGAGCAGGAAGAAGACGTGTCAAACACTTCCCTTACACCCAGTACCCCTGTCAGCAGCACACCCAATGTGAGGCACACTAAGAGTGTTGGAGCGAGTGAGACACCAACGCACAAAAGTTCACCAGCGAGCAAAATTGGGTCAACGAAGTCATTATCAGCCCGTAAATGCTTGGTCCAGGGCAACATTAGAACAATGCTTACTTCAGACGTGCCATATGAACGCAACCACCCACTGACGCGTCTGTATAACACTAAGCTGGCTAAAATGCTAGCTGTGTACCTTCTACCTTTTTCTTTTGTAGAAGCGGTAGGTTTTCTTGAATTAGTGGCAACGCTCTGCCCTAAATGGAAGGTTCCGAGACGGTTCTATTTTGCCAGAGTTGCGGTTCCAGCACTACATGAAGATGTGCTGGAGGCGATTGGGGCAGCTTTGCAGAAGAGTGCTGTTCACACAATACATCTGACAACAGACATGTGGACCAGTGGCGCAGGCGCTGATTACATGTGCATCACTGCACACTGGGTCTCTTTTTCAGGTGTTAAAGCAAAGCTAAACGCAGGTGTTGACCCGGACAAAGTTTTCAAAGCTGCTCGGAAACATGCAACACTAGCCATGTTTGGCTTGGAGAAAAGTCACACAGCAGAAAACCTTTTGGAAGAGTTTAACAAAAAGGTCTTGCAAATTCTATCCCCCCTAAAACGCAAGATTGGTTATGTTTCCACGGATAATGGCGCCAATGTAGTTAAGGCCATGTTGGAGGGTGACCATTTTAGAGTGCCGTGTTTGGCGCACTGTATCAACCTGGTAGTTCAAAAATTCTTGAGTGATAAACAGAGTCCAGCGTTCGGGGTAATGGCCACCTGCCGCAAAATGTGCAACCATTTCAGCCATTCTTTTAAGGCCCGGAAGCATCTGCGGAGACTGCTACTTCAACGTGGAATGCCAGTGAAAGCACTCATCCAGGAGGTGGCAACACGTTGGAACTCAACCTTCTACATGCTTGAGCGTCTGTATGAGCAGTATGCGGTACTCGATCACTATTTCTTCACAGAGGCTACATCTCAGAAGGAGGACATGCGGATGGGTGCGGCGCAATGGGACATAGTTAAAAGCCTGACAGACATGCTTCGTCCTTTTGAGTTCTTCACGCGTGCAGTCAGCCAGGAGGACTGTAATTTGGGAAAAGCTATCCCATTGTTGTGCATGCTGGAGCACCAACTGATGGCGGTGTCTTCTGAGTTTGAAAAAGATGAAAAAAAAAAAGACCATTTTATTTTGTCTGAGAAATTATTAGAGCGCCTACGTGGTGATGAACGTCTTAAAATGATCAACTCAGAACAGCATTACATTTGTGCTACTATTCTGGATCCACGCTACAAAAAGGCGCTGGCAGGCGAAGCATTCTTTCCTTTTGCTGATGCAGATGTTCAAAAGTACAAACATTGGTTAGCCTGGTCAGCCAAGAGGTTTGAAAAAGAACGGCAGGTTATTGAAGGAGAAGCCAGTACATCAGCATCAGCATCAGCAGGCCATCCCCAGTCACAAGAATCCACTTCTGCACCTGTGGCTGGGGCACAAGTGACCTCTCAGCCGTTAAAGACACCGGCAACTCGAACATCTGCACCACACACAATGACAACACTAACAGTGGCTGCGGAGGAGGATTGGCTAAGTTTGATGGGGTATGGTTCTCGAAAAAATGTCACAGGCACAGCAAAAAGTAAGCAAAGTGGAGGAACAGTTGATGACCTTGAGTCGATGGTGCAGGACTATCTGAATGACTCAACAGAGGTCTTTCTTAATGATGAGCCATTGCAGTATTGGCATGGCAAAAAACAATTGTGGCCACAGCTCTTCAACCTGGCTATAAACTATTTGTCTTGCCCACTCGCAAGTGTGTCTTCTGAACGTGTTTTCAGTGCTGCTGGTGGCATTGTAACTCCCAAACGGAGCCGCCTCTCGCCCAAAAATGTGGAGCGGCTGACAATGATCAAGATGAATCAGCACCTCATACCACCAGATTACAAAGTACGAGAAAGCACGCCGCATGAAGACGAGGAGGACGGCAAAGTAGATGAGGGGATTTGTTCTCTGTTCGGTGGCACTGACCTCATCCAGCCTGAATTCGCAGAGTATGATGACGAAATCTTGTTCTTATTCCCTGACACCGAGCCCTGAAAATGAGACAATCAATCAAGAACTTTCTTTTTCGTCCTTATTCACTTTTATTCCTGTGTGCTTTGTGTCTCTCTTTCTTTGTTTTGCACAGTTAATTTAATTCAAACTTTAATCACCTAATCCCAAAAACAAGACCATCATCAGAACTGTCTTCACTTGTTTGCTTATTGATTTGAAGGTGCCGCAGTCTACATTCCTCAGGTTCACAAGTTCTGAAGAACATGCTCCTCTATCCTCCTCCTCCAGACTGCGATTTCCCTCAAAGCAGAGTGCTGGATTACGCCCAATGAAGAAAGACTCAGCACTTGTGGGGGTGTTGTACTTCTTTGCGGGTGAGTTGACGGATTTGGGCCCATTGCTGTGAAGCTCTAATAATGGACAAAAGTGTTTTGTACCAAATATGAGGTGGAAATTTCTTGCCGTTTTTGCTGACTTGCTTGCCTTTTTGGTGCTCTTTGGCGGGGTTCCGGGTGTTTGTGGGTAATTTTTGGTGTCTGGGAGCACTGCTGCGACAATCTAATATTGATTGCATTTGCTTTTCAGGAAATCCGTGGTGGAAAACAGGAGTTATGATGATTGATGATGATGATGATGACCTAGCTGCACAGCGCCGCGTTTGGAGCGAAGGCCGAGAGATATTGTAAGTATGAGATTTAGCTTTTTCGCTGTTTGGGGGTGTTGTCGGGTGGTTTTTTCCGGGTTCGTTGGCGGGTCTTGCCTGGGGCATTCCTGGGAAGGTCTAATACCGGATAGAAGTGTTTTGGACAAAATCCTGAAGGAACAGCCTTTTTTTTGCTATTTCTTCTGTCATCTTGCTCAATGTAGCGTTTTGGGGGGCTTCCTGCTGTTCGTGGGTGGGTTGCGGCCGGGGTCTCTGTCGAAGCACTGCTGCGACAATCTAATCTTGATTGCATTTGCTTTTCAGGAAATCCGTGGTGGAAAACAGGAGTTATGATGATTGATGATGATGATGACCTAGCTGCACAGCGCCGCGTTTGGACCGAAGGCCGAGAGATATTGTAAGTGAGATTTAGCTTTTTCGCTGTTTGGGGGTGTTGTCTGGTGGTTTTTTCCGGGTGGGTTGGCGGGTCTTGCCTGGGGCATTCCTGGGAAGGTCTAATACCGGATAGAAGTGTTTTGGACAAAATCCTGAAGGAACAGCCTTTTTTTTGCTATTTCTTCTGTCATCTTGCTCAATGTAGCGTTTTGGGGGGCTTCCTGCTGTTCGTGGGTGGGTTGCGGCCGGGTTCTCTGTCGAAGCACTGCTGCGACAATCTAATCTTGATTGCATTTGCTTTTCAGGAAATCCATGGTGGAAAACAGGAGTTATGATGATTGATGATGATGATGACCTACCTGCACAGCGCCGCGTTTGGACCGAAGGCCGAGAGATATTGTAAGTATGAGATTTAGCTTTTTCGCTGTTTGGGGGTGTTGTCGGGTGGTTTTTTCCGGGTGGGTTGGCGGGTCTTGCCTGGGGCATTCCTGGGAAGGTCTAATACCGGATAGAAGTGTTTTGGACAAAATCCTGAAGGAAACACCAGTTTTGGCACTTTTTGTAAGTTAGGGTTCGTTAGGGTTAGCCCTAGCAGCAGGATTGCATGTGTTTCGGGGGGTTCTATTGCAACGCAGTTCTGGTGTTGTAGAGCACTGTTGGAGCGATGCTGGCTATGGATACTTTAGCTTGCTTGCAAGTGGTTTGAATACAATCCACGGTCTGTATTTGGGCCTACTGTTACTTTCAAAGTACGTTTTGTAACCATTTTTCTGCTAGGCATCGTTTTTGGAGATCTGATTGGGGTTCTTCTACATTTTTGCGACTGGCTTTAGTAAGGGTCTTGGTGGGAGCATTGCTGGGAAGGTCAAATTTTGTTCTAAAACACAGTTTACAGTACACCTACCTTGAGGGGAAAGATCTGCTATAATATTTTGGCCATACTTATTTATCCTTAAAAAGGTGACTCAGACAGAGCACGCAATTTCAAAAATATTGTACTGTCTATTAGGGAAATCAAAGTGTCACATTTTGAACCACACAGCGTACATACCTTTTATTTATTTATCAGTGGTATTGTAATAGCACTTCCTGTTTTCCGTTCAATAATTACAGGCCGGGTTTCAGTCAACATCCGCCAGGCAGGCAGTGGACAGGGTGTCTTCTGTCAGTGGTCAGTCACCAACATTGATGGACGAAGCGTCAGCTGGAATGGAGGAGTGCCGCCAATAAGAGGAATTGTTTGCTGCATGCAACTTACTTACCAAATTCAAGGACAACTCCAACAACATACGCAATACAGATACAGTATCCATCGTTTTATTCTATGAGTGTGACTGCATGTGCTTAGCTTTACTTTGTAACCAAAGATTGTCTTTATCTTCAATTATTGTTTGTCCATGCTCTGCTTTTTTTTCTTCTCTCAACAAACCCTACCCAAAAAGAAACCCCCATTCCCATCCATTTTACAAACCCTAACCCTCTTCCCCCGGGCTGTGTTGTTTTGCTTGATGTCTGACTAAAATGACATCAATAATTCCACACACTTGCTGGGAAGGATAAGGTCATAGCAACAGGCTGGTGAAGGAATACGAGGATATCTTCTAGACTTACTCAGCTTCAGTACTATATCTTCTAGTAGTAGTAGCCAATGTCAAATAAATTCAATGCAAGTACTAGTTATACTTGCAAGCAAATACTTTACCATTTGTTAGGCTACATTATGGCACTGTTCTGTCTGTCACCTGCTATATTCTCGATCGTACCGTAACCGTTGTAATGCTACAGTAAGGACAAACAAGGTTTCGTTTTCTTTCTTTCCATAGGCATGCAACTGCCACTGTGTCACACCACTAGTACCACCGCAATGAGGAAATGTCACCCGCCCAGGATTGACAACGTTAATCCCCATTTCACGTGGAGCCAGCCCTGGGCCTAGCCCTAATTTCTAACACAAATTACAGGTAAGATAAGCGTTTGGTGGGAGGTAGTATAATGGAGTATTATTTCGGAGTAGACAAGAGATTGACGGTTGTACTACTAAAGTCCTACGACTGTTCAGGAAAACAAAGTTACTGTTACACCCCCGCCCCCCACCCACCAGACTGAAAAGCAGTAAAAAACAGGTATGGTCAGATAAAGTTTAAAAATATATTTATGTAGCCCTAACAAAATAATCTCCCTCACCCACCCTAACCCCAACGATTGTCTTTGAAACGTCCCAAAACGATCCCAACTCCCAAATCCCACCCCCCAAAAGTCTATAAAAAAAGGGCAAGGGACACTCCACTACTGGAGGGTGCTGGTGCATTTTGCGGCATGGGCATCATACTCCTTGCGGAGGGTGGCAAGCTCGGAGCGGAGGCCCTTAAACAAGTTCTTATACTTCAGGACCTCCTGCTCCAGGTTGGACATGCGGACTCGTAGGCGGCGTTGGCGTTCCTTGCAGCTCCTGTGGGGGGCAGCTGGTATTTCTGTTGCTTGGCGGTGGCAGTTGTCTTTGTTAGCCCGGCTCGGTCCCGCTGGCTTAGTCACGGAGGAGGATGCAGTGGTCACAGTCGAGGATGTTGTTGTTGCCCCGCTCGACTGCGTGTCCTCCTCCTCCTCCAGGGCCACCAGCCGCCGATATTCGGAGACAGTGGCCTCCAGCCTCCGTTGCCGGGCCATTCTAGCCTGCTCCCTCCGTGTTGTTGATTTGGAAGGAGCAACTATATGAAGAAAGAAAGACATAGTCTGTAACCAATGCTCCTTAGCATTAATAACACAAAGTGATTGAGCCGAAAGTTGGGTCACAGTACAAGTAGGAAATTGAAAGCACAGTACATAACTATTGAGGACAGTATCTATGTAACCTCCCACTTCTGCATCCTTGCTCTAACATTAGTGGTAGTTTAATGAACAAATTCTACGACCACTATGGACTTCCATTACAGTCGACTATGACAGTACACCAGTCTTATTCTTCTTCTTCTCTCTTGTTTAGGGAAATTGGTACGTTATCTTATGCAAGCCGGCAGAATGACATGGACAGCACAGTGAACTTGCACCCGAGAAAAAAAGTTGCACACCATGATGAGTGAGACAGACTTGCGTTACTGTACCGGTCCAGTACATGCAGGTGGTGAAGCTATTACTTTTCTATTACGGGTGGCACTGAGAATACTCTGTTACAAGGGCTACTGCTTAATTAATTTACCTTTCACCCTACAGTGCAAATGAGTACTAGAAAAGGAAAATGAAGAAGCTAACTAATTTGATTATCTATCACTTCACATGGGACGTATTTGATGACATATGAGATGACTTTAGGTGCTTTGCTTAATATTGAGTGAACAGTGATACACCCACACATGAATGACGTACTACAAGTAAACTAAAGTTATTAAGAGAGGTACGGAGTGTCCACCGTAATAACCAGATATATGCTGTGATTGCAGACGCAATACAAAGTACTGCTACTATTCATGGTAGTATTGGACACATTTACAATTTCTTTTCCTTGCCTTCCCTGCACTGGAACGGACGTGCGGGTGCGGTGGTACATGCTCTTCAAGGTAACACTTACTTCATCTGGCGACCATCTACTCTCTCTAGATACACATGTGCTATCTAAGAGTCAGAGAATACCATGCTCCAGGCATCCATTCAGTCAAAGTATACGCACACATACAGTTTCTGTTTCACCCACCCAGGCTGCTGTCCTTCCACCCATCCTTGCTTCATCATTGACCCAGCCATGCACCATACCATATTCTTTCCTTCCCAGCCACCTCGGGGGCCAAGCAAACACATATCGTTCTTCTTTGCCAGCCATCATACAAGTTCGCGTCCCACTTACTTACACCCTTCTTTCGCTTTTCGTTCATCCCATCCATCACGTTCGTCTAAGAACTTATTGGGATTCTTCTCACCAAAAACTTCACAGCTAAGTCGAAGTACATTCGAGGAGGCTACTACCTGGTTGATTTGTAATTGTAATACACCCGTGCAGAAAGCACACTATGCAGTCTTCAATCTCAATAAGTAAGGAATATATAGCTTACCTGTTTCCGCCACCACCGTTTGAACCCCCACAGGACCGTCCGCCGGCTCTTGCACCGCCTCCTCCCCAGAGTCCTCCGAGTCCTCGCCCAACACAGCCACCTCCGCGCTGGCCCCGTCACCAGATGTTACACCTACAAAGTACATTTAAGAATGTTAGAATACACCACTCACTACTATATAATATTTGGTCTAGGAGAAATGTTAAAAAAACTGAATACAATGTAATAATTTGTGACTGTCTACTCCATAGTAAAAATGTCCCATTTTCCAGGGAAGGCTGTTGTCTTGCTGCACTTTTATGCACAACTGATGAATGCTTGCTTTTGATTTTTAACACGCACCACTTTTTCTCCTAACAGACAGAAGCTTGACTCCTAAGAACACGACCAGGATCAAGTTCAAACCAGGTGAGAGCTCGGCTCGACCACAAGAAATGTGTCCAATTAATCGTCAGCACTAACCACTTTTCCGTTTTCAGTTAAATAGTTTTATGACAAAGTAGATTTTAATAAATGTGTTTATTTTTAATAAAGCTTTTAAACTTAAATAGACTCTGTGGTTTTTGTTCCTCCAGACTAGAGTGGATGAGCTAAAGGTTTTGGAATTTTTGCAAGCATGAGTGCCTCTGACACTTCTTGACTGTGCTGTGACTCCGTACTCTCTTGTCCTGCGTACAATAATCTAGAGATCATTGGGGATCAATAATCGGTGACTTCGGGAGCTGAATGACTCTGCCACACTATCTAGTCAGTAAGGAGACAGTGCATAGAGCTATTGCTGAATAGAATGGGAGTCCAATGGAATTGCCAAATGTCCAATCTTAGTTAGCTACACAGACAGACTAATAAGAATAGTCTAGTAATACCACAGGGAGTCATATTCGAGGCAGGATAAGAATTTATATCCAGTCTACAAGAAGATCAAAGACGATTTAGAAAAAATCGAATGAGGAACGCTAGGAAAAAATAGGTACTGTTTATTAAAATGTAAACTTACTGGGGCCAGCAAAGGAGCCCTCGCCTGCCCGATCCTGGCCTGCATCCTCAGCACCCTCCTCCTGTGTCCTCTTGCCCTTGGGGGGAGCTGATGTACAACATGAAAGAAAGAAAAACCAGAAAACATGGATGAGATTTTTCAACCAAATCAAACATTTCAAAAGAACAATAACAAAATATTTTGGAGAAATAGCAAATAGATAGACAACTATTCCACGGGATCTATCTCATGTGGTATACTACGTTATTCGTATTGCCTGATTTGCGGAACGTTGACTTAGAAAGTTCCTATGTAACTCAATAAACAGACTACTAAAGAGGTTTGCCTAGGCCTGGCACTGCAGGCAGCAGTCCGCAGCACGCGAAGTGACAGACAAAGTCCATCCTGCTTGCAGATCAGTGAATACTCAAACTATCAATCCACCCACCACCGCCACTATTTCTTCTTATAGCCATGTGTCTAAAGGAAGGACTGTGAAAGAACAAAAAATATCAGGAGGTCAATCAATACAAAGTGCATAAACTGTCCAAAATACAAAGTGTTACATTGGGGAGCAATCACAAAGTCCATATGGAAATGATACAACGTGACCATCAATTGATTCCCATCAGATACCCATCCTGTGCCGCCCTACATCATTTGGGATCCTTCAACCAAGGTTTGTGAGATGTAACCACAAACAAACTGAGTGATGTGCCACCCAATTGAACAAACAGGATCTACAAGTAGGGAATTATTGTGAATGCAACAAGAGGGTAAATGACTAGCAGTGCAACAAAAAAATAAGCAAAATAGTAGTGCTTGGAAACGTGAGTGATATAAAAATGGGTTATGAAAGTGGAAAAATATGATTTAATGGTATCCTATCCATACCCAATGTTAAAAAACAGTGCAAGGTAGTTTTATACAAATAGCTACCCAGATGGAAAAGAGGTCAACATGTTTCTGCGGTAACGTGGAGTCTCGAGATCTCCGCCTGCTTCATCAGGACCTGTATTTAATGCTACTGCTTGAGTGTTCGAAATTTAAGAATATAAGAAAAAGGTGTCACCTGAAGTTCGCCAGTTCACAAGATCCAGATCATCACAGTGGCAAAACAGGGCAAAAAATAAGATACAATGAAACACATTAACATTTGCGACAGTTTGCAACCCACATTGTTTATGTGTAAAATTATGATTAGCCAATAGTTTTATTAGTCACTAGGTCTCAAATTAGTAGACCTTTCAGATTGAGTGCCATTTTTATAGCAAAAAGGTTTTATAGAGATTGTATTTTGAAAAACAAAAAAGCTTCACTCACCCAAATTATGGGGAATGCATACCCCACCTCAACTGGCTACAGCGCAGGTATAGACGGAGCACCGCTCTGGGGAGAGGGAGGGAGAGAGGAAACAAATCGAGGAAAGATATAAACTGTTAACAATGCATCAATTTCATTTAGAGAAAGCTGATCGTACATTCAGGGGTAGTGTGTTTAATCTCATTATCCATTAGCTACAACAGTAGCCTAAACATCACTCCTGAAACGTCGTCATTAATCTTGTTATCCATTACTAAAACACATTGGCTGGACATCGCAAAATGGGCTCTCTAGAGTTGACTAGTCAGAGCGTTGGCGTCCCATGTGTACGATTGCCCCGGTGTGACCCGCATTGTTTTGTAAACTATACCGATCATGTCGGGCAGACCGCCAGTAGAGTTAGGACACATCGTAGTCATGCAAGGTCTAAAGCGGAATAAAAACCGGAACGCATTTAACGCGTTCTGAGTTTAGCAACAATTAGTTAAGACCCCCACCGTCCTGCTTACCTGTCCGTCGGTACTCCGGACATCCGTCTAGGCTGTCATGGAGGGAGGTAGCTTGACGGACAGGAAGCAGGCTATTGAGGTCGCGCAAAGAAATGCGTGATGACGTATCCCTACGTGGTACATATCGAGCCAGCAGGGAATTGTAGTTTTTATTCCCCGTAACGAGCAGGAAGCCGGCTGTTTGTTTATCTTTCAGCGTGGCATGCTGAATTCGCACATAAAGTGCGTCATGACGATAAACTACATAGCGCTTAGGGGCCAGTAGGGAAATGTAGTTAATTACAAAAGTCGGGCACCAGTGACTCTCTGAGGTTGTAAATCACTGTATGAGTCCTGATCTCATAGGTATCATGTCCTGTCTATGAATTAGATGCCTGAGTGCCGGAAATCGAGTAATGGTGATTGGAAACCGATGTTGGTCTATGTTAAATTGCAAATGTTTAAGAAAAAAAGGCAACCACGAAACTAGACCATTCTCATAATTCATTTTCACTGTGAATCCACGATGTTTGACATGAGTACAAAGTTCTCAATGGAAACCCATAATATTGGGTTTCTTTTTTGTAGAGAGGAATATTGGCACTATTCCCTGGAGAACACATGGCAGTGTCTGAAAACTTACTCTTATCCCTGTGTTTTACTGCAGGATATATCAGAATTTACCTATTTGTCAGTAATACTCCTAAAGTGCAATCTGGTGGATAGCATTTAGCACATTAGAGGTAGGTAAATATCTACAATGACATCCATGGAATGTCATCATTCAATCCTGACTTGTGGGTTTGCAATTTATACACCCATCTTTGTTCTCGTTTGAATCGGAAAATGCTAGTGTCAACAATATGCACTGGAATTGTTGGTTGTTCTAGGACTGTCCACCTTAAATCTGTCGGAAGATGTTGCGCCAGTAAGAAATGACTCGTAAGTCTAGTGTCCAGTTTATTACACCTTATAGAACTTTTGTGTTCCGATATTGCAGTTTAACTTTGCGAGTTGTCATTCCGACATACATCTTATGGCAAGGACACTTAATCAAGTAAATTAGATTAGCACTATTACAATTGGTGAACTTGCGTTGTTCCCAAGCTCGTTCTAATCCAATGTCAATTGTTGTTGTTTTTGATGTCTGGGGACAGGCCGCACATTGTCCACAGGGATGATGTCCTGTGACCGCAGGCATGTCCCACAGAGTGCCCACTACTCTCGGTATCTCACTTTTTGGTCTGGTATGGACAAGTCTATCCTTCAGATTTTGTGCTCTCTTATATGCGAAAAGCGGAAGGGGTAACGTATCTTGTCCAGTATTGAGAATACCCCAGTGTCTTTTCACAATCTTGGTAATTTGGTTTGAAAAAGTACCAAATGTGCTCACGCATGTCATGCGTTCAGTCTTGGGTTTTGGAGGTAGGATTTCGAGGTAAACCGGCACGATTATTGTTTGCAGCTCTTTTTTGTGACTGCTTGATAAGATTTTTTGGATATTCTTTAAGTGCCAGATCTCTCGATAGACATTGAGCATGTGATTGAAAAGATACGCGGTCAGAGCAGTTCCTCTGTATGCGCAAAAATTGCCCATAGGGTAGATTGTCCCGTAGGGATTTTGGGTGGCAACTATTATAATTGAGCAATGAATTGCGTGCCATTGGTTTGCGGTAAAGTTCTGAAGTCAAACCATTGGATGTGCCGTGAATGAGCAGATCTAAAAATGCCAAACTCTGTGAATCGAATTCCATAGTAAATTTCAAGAAACGATTCCTTTTGTTAATCCATTCGTGGAACTCCTGTAGCTGTACGACACTACCACGCCACACGACGAAAATATCGTCGATGTAGCGCTTCCATGTTCGCAGACAACCTAGATGGGGGTTGGTGTCTGCGAACACGTGCTCCTGCTCGAAATGATGCACATACAAATTAGCGAGGCTTGGGGCAAAAACGCTGCCCATGCTGGTCCCGCTAATCTGTAAGTAGAGATGGTCCTCAAACCGGAAAAAATTCTCGGTCATAGCTATCGTGGCTAGGGTCATGATCACACTGACAGGTGTTATGGAGTTAAGGTCTCTGGCTGATAACAATGTCTCTATGACCTCTAAGGTCTCAGTTTGAGGGATGGACGTGTACAAACTTTCAACGTCAAATGACACCAACAGATCAGTTTGTATATTGAAATCAATAGTAGGTAGTAACCTCTAATTTAGGTCTTGCATTTGATGAGGATGAAATTCAAAGTATTCTCTCAGAAAATCCGAGCATGATAGACATGATATCCGCGATTCCCACTAACACCGAAGACGGCTGGGCAAAAGTATTGACACTTAAAAAGAACCAAGCCAGGGTTTGTGTTCACGGCATAGTTATGGTCGACTATCTAAGAAGTAATAGTGCGCCGAGTGGACTTATCGTTGGTAATGTCCCTCGTCTCTTCTTAGATGACAAAGATTTCCTAAGAGACTGGTCACGGCACATCCAATGGTTTGACTTCAGAACTTTACCGCAAACCAATGGCACGCAATTCATTGCTCAATTATAATAGTTGCCACCCAAAGTCCCTACGGGACAATCTACCCTATGGGCAATTTTTGCGCATACAGAGGAACTGCTATGACCGCGTATCTTTTCAATCACATGCTCAATGTCTATCGAGAGATCTGGCACTTAAAGAATATCCAAAAAATCATATCAAGCAGTCACAAAAAAGAGCTGCAAACAATAATCGTGCCGGTTTGCTCGAAATCCTACCTCCAAAACCCAAGACTGAACGCATGACATGCGTGAGCACATTTGGTACTTTTTCAAACCAAATTACCAAGATTGTGAAAAGACACTGGGGTATTCTCAATACTGGACAAGATACGTTACCCCTTCCGCTTTTCGCATATATGAGAGCACAAAATCTGAAGGATAGACTTGTCCATACCAGACCAAAAAGTGAGATACCGAGAGTAGTGGGCACTCTGTGGGACATGCCTGCCGTCATAGGACATCATCCCTGTGGACAATGTGCGGCCTGTCCCCAGACATCAAAAACAACAACAATTGACATTGGATTAGAACGAGCTTGGGAACAACGCAAGTTCACCAATTGTAATAGTGCTAATCTAATTTACTTGATTAAGTGTCCTTGCCATAAGATGTATGTCGGAATGACAACTCGCAAAGTTAAACTGCGAATATCGGAACACAAAAGTTCTATAAGGTGTAATAAACTGGCCACTAGACTTACGAGTCATTTCTTACTGGCGCAACATCTTCCGACAGATTTAAGGTGGACAGTCCTAGAACAACCAACAATTCCAGTGCATATTGTTGACACTAGCATTTTCCTATTCAAACGAGAACAAAGATGGGTGTATAAATTGCAAACCCACAAGTCAGGATTGAATGATGACATTCCATGGATGTCATTGTAGATATTTACCTACCTCTAATGTGCTAAATGCTATCCACCAGATTGCACTTTAGGAGTATTACTGACAAATAGGTAAATTCTGATATATCCTGCAGTAAAACACAGGGATAAGAGTAAGTTTTCAGACACTGCCATGTGTTCTCCAGGGAATAGTGCCAATATTCCTCTCTACAAAAAAGAAACCCAATATTATGGGTTTCCATTGAGAACTTTGTACTCATGTTAAACATCGTGGATTCACAGTGAAAATGAATTATGAGAATGGTCTAGTTTCGTGGTTGCCTTTTTTTCTTAAACATTTGCAATTTAACATAGACCAACATCGGTTTCCAATCACCATTACTCGATTTCCGGCACTCAGGCATCTAATTCATAGACAGGACATGATACCTATGAGATCAAGACTCATACAGTGATTTACAACCTCAGAGAGTCACTGGTGCCCGACTTTTGTAATTAACTACATTTCCCTACTGGCCCCTAAGCGCTATGTAGTTTATCGTCATGACGCACTTTATGTGCGAATTCAGCATGCCACGCTGAAAGATAAACAAACAGCCGGCTTCCTGCTCGTTACGGGGAATAAAAACTACAATTCCCTGCTGGCTCGATATGTACCACATAGGGATACGTCATCACGCATTTCTTTGCGCGACCTCAATAGCCTGCTTCCTGTCCGTCAAGCTACCTCCCTCCATGACAGCCTAGACGGATGTCCGGAGTACCGACGGACAGGTAAGCAGGACGGTGGGGGTCTTAACTAATTGTTGCTAAACTCAGAACGCGTTAAATGAGTTCCAGTTTTTATTCCGCTTTAGACCTTGCATGACTACGATGTGTCCTAACTCTACTGGCGGTCTGCCCGACATGATCGGTATAGTTTACAAAACAATGCGGGTCACACCGGGGCAATCGTACACATGGGACGCCAACGCTCTGACTAGTCAACTCTAGAGAGCCCATTTTGCGATGTCCAGCCAATGTGTTTTAGTAATGGATAACAAGATTAATGACGACGTTTCAGGAGTGATGTTTAGGCTACTGTTGTAGCTAATGGATAATGAGATTAAACACACTACCCCTGAATGTACGATCAGCTTTCTCTAAATGAAATTGATGCATTGTTAACAGTTTATATCTTTCCTCGATTTGTTTCCTCTCTCCCTCCCTCTCCCCAGAGCGGTGCTCCGTCTATACCTGCGCTGTAGCCAGGTGAGGTGGGGTATGCATTCCCCATAATTTGGGTGAGTGAAGCTATTTTGTTTTTCAAAATACAATCTCTATAAAACCTTTTTGCTATAAAAATGGCACTCAATCTGAAAGGTCTACTAATTTGAGACCTAGTGACTAATAAAACTATTGGCTAATCATAATTTTACACATAAACAATGTGGGTTGCAAACTGTCGCAAATGTTAATGTGTTTCATTGTATCTTATTTTTTGCCCTGTTTTGCCACTGTGATGATCTGGATCTTGTGAACTGGCGAACTTCAGGTGACACCTTTTTCTTATATTCTTAAATTTCGAACACTCAAGCAGTAGCATTAAATACAGGTCCTGATGAAGCAGGCGGAGATCTCGAGACTCCACGTTACCGCAGAAACATGTTGACCTCTTTTCCATCTGGGTAGCTATTTGTATAAAACTACCTTGCACTGTTTTTTAACATTGGGTATGGATAGGATACCATTAAATCATATTTTTCCACTGTCATAACCCATTTTTATATCACTCACGTTTCCAAGCACTACTGTTTTGCTTATTTTTTTGTTGCACTGCTAGTCATTTACCCTCTTGTTGCATTCACAATAATTCCCTACTTGTAGATCCTGTTTGTTCAATTGGGTGGCACATCACTCAGTTTGTTTGTGGTTACATCTCACAAACCTTGGTTGAAGGATCCCAAATGATGTAGGGCGGCACAGGATGGGTATCTGATGGGAATCAATTGATGGTCACGTTGTATCATTTCCATATGGACTTTGTGATTGCTCCCCAATGTAACACTTTGTATTTTGGACAGTTTATGCACTTTGTATTGATTGACCTCCTGATATTTTTTGTTCTTTCATTGTTCTAGGGGATAATATCAGTGGATGGTCATAAAATATTTCCCCTTGACCTTCTTTGTTGTTTACTTAAAGGAAGAACTGGACTTCAGTCTGTTGGGGCTGATTTAGAAGTCCCTTGCGGCTCATTTTCCTCCATTGTTGCGTGCCTTTTGTGACGCAGCGGCAGAACAAAAGACTCGCCATGGTGTTGGTGCGGCGTATATATTAAAAAAAAACACATATGGGCATATGGGCGATGCATCACGTTGTAAAGCCCTGCGCCATCAGGGGGCGTTCCGGCGCAAGGGAGGGCGTACCTGCGCAGGAACGAATCCTAAAAGTGGCTGAGGGAAATCTACAAGATGTCAATCAGTCACTTTTAGGACAATGATGCATGACTCAAACCCTGCGCGCTTGAAGCCGACGTACGGCTTGATGCAGCATTGGGGAGATAGGGTACCCCAGAGCATTGCTGGAGCTGCGCCATCGTTGGCACGCAACTCCAGCAATGCGCTGCCTTTACGGCACAGATGCGTAAGGCTTCTGTGACGTTTTGGGCCAATGGGTGGTGGTGGCATGGCACACAATTACTGCCGCATCCCTGCTACTTTGCAGGGATGCGCCGGTAATTGAAAATATGACCCTTACTGTCTAGCATTACGCAGTTCTTATCTTTACACTACACTCATACATAATTTCTCAGGCCAATGAAATGCTTCTGAACACAACATACAAAACAAAGAAGCATAGTAGCAAGCAAGGCTACTGAGAAGGAGAGCAGTGCACCTGAAATGCATAGAAGATTTTGAAATATAATTTACCTCAATGTAATCGGCAGCATTATTGCTCTTGGTAAAGAACAAAGATTTGCAAATAACAGAGCAGGATAAAACAGAGTAGTAAATGAATAGCTACTACTACTCACCAAGCCCGGGGACCTCTACGCCGAGCGCGTCCAGCAAGTCCCGCTCCCGGTCCATGACAACGGTCCAGCGGTGGGTGGCCTGGTTATATGTGCGCCGGACCCCAGAGAGCTTATACATGGCCCGGCACACCTTCTCCCACCGCTTGCGGCGCTCCCGGATGCCATAGCCAGTCGCGATCTTGCCGCCTCCCAGGATCGTCTTGGGGAGGCGGCGCTGGACGTGGAAGATCAGTGCCGCCACTTCCTCCGCGCTGAAGATCTCCCGCGGGACCACTTGCTCCCCCCTCAAACGCCCGCACGGGAGCCGGGCACGGGGTGCGGGACCCTTCCCCTTCTCAGGGTGCTTCCCGGCTCCCTTTACCATGGTCTGAGCAGAAATACAGTTAAATGATAAACAAGAAATAGAATAGAGAAGAAGAAAAGAAAAGAGTTTCAAAAAGTAGTTTAAAAGTAACTAAAAGCAGCAGAAAACACAAAAATATAGAGCTAGAAAAATAGAGGGATAGATAATAAGTAAAATTAGATCAAATAAACTTCAAACAAGCAAAGGATGGCAGAGATTGAGAGAGGATAGAGAAAGCATGCCCAGAACCATAGCAATGAATGAGAAACAAGATGGACGCGCCCGTTCACGACCGCGTGGGTAAGTTCGCGCGAGATTTTCCTTGCGAGCATGCGCAAAATTGTACTAGCGATCAGCACACTTTGCGAGATTACACATAGCGGCCGGAAACGGAATTACGTCACGCAAACAAGATGGCCGCGCCCGTGTACGACCGATAGGGTAACTTAGCAAACGTATAGCTAGAAGCGCCTCGCGAACACGCGCAAGATCACGCGAACATACACGTCGCAAAAAAAACAATTTTGTATTCGCACGTATTCGCGGCTTCCGAAATCGATCTCGCACGGATTCGCGCCCCAAAAAACGCGCGAAATTGCAGAAAAAACGATTTTAGCTAAACTGAAAGCAATGAGCAGGTGCAAAAGTTCAAACTTAACATTCAAGGTAGTGCTTCCTGAGGGGCCCCTCCAGAGTTTGCAACTATTCTATGACCCTGCTATGACCCAAACAGCAGGCTCATAGAATAGCTACAAGTAGACCATAAAGGTCCTGTGAAAAAAATTTTCACTGCAACAAAAAGCAAATTACAGATAAGGAAGGAAGCAGGTGCCAGCCAGACTGGAACTTTCAAAATTACTGACACATTAATGACCCACAAATTAATTGATGGCAGTTGAAGAAGGGCAGGTGTGCTTGCTTTTTTCAACCACCATAATCTACAGTGATAAATAAACCTAATGGGTGGCAGTGAGGATGTACCAGAGGGTGGCATGGGTGTCCCAGAGGGTGGCAGTGGTGAAACAGAGGGTGCTGTGAACCTGTGATGATAAACCAGACGTAGAAACAACATAGTCGCGGCCGTTGCGAGCCGAAAAGTAAGTTCGCAATTGCGAACTTGTCCCAAAATCGGCGCGAACGCGCGCCAACACAAAAAACGGGAAAATCCGCAAATCCGCTAGAGTTCGCGTATCTTCGCGGATTGCGAATCCGTAAATCTGCAATTTCGCGTACGCGAGATCCGCTAGATCCGCCCATGCTTAATTATGACTAGAAAATCGTTTTTGAGGAAAATTAATGGTTATAATATTTCTGACAAGGACATAATGGTGTATGCTTCTTTATAATGCAATTGACTGTCTCTGATGTTATTTTTCCCATTTTAATGTAAGACCTTTCTCTGTGGCGCAAATTGCTTGTAAATATGCTCCCACCTGTGCATGGCAAATTTAGATTTTGAATGTTTGTGTTACATAGCCATGTTAAAAGTGATACAAACATGCTGCAAAGGCAATCAAAAACGCTTTTATGTGTCTTAAGGACATTTTAAGTAATTTTCCCATGTGCAGTGTTTTGAAATTATGATTTGAAAATCGTTTTTGGGGAAAAGGAATTGTTTTTAAATTTATGACAAGGACATAATGGTGTATGCTTCTTTATAAGGCAATTGACTGTCTCTGATGTTATTTTTCCCATTTCAATGTAAGACCTTTCTCTGTGGCGCAAATTGCTTGTAAATATGCTCCCACCTGTGCATGGCAAATTTAGATTTTGAATGTTTGTGTTACATAGCCATGTTAAAAGTGATACAAACATGCTGCAAAGGCAATCAAAAAACGCTTTTATGTGTCTTAAGGACATTTGATGTCATTTTTCCCATATTACATTAAAAGACCTTTCTCCGTGGGGCACATTCCTTGTAAATATGGTTACACTTGTGCATGGTAAATTTAGATTTTGACTGTTTGAGTTACATAACCATGTTAAAAGTGACCCAAAAAAATTGCAAAGGCTTTCAAAAAACACTTTCATGTGTCTTAAGGACATTTTAAGTCATTTCCCTGTGGGCAGTGTTTTCAAATTATGACTTGAAAATCGTTTTTGAGGTAAAGGAATGTTGTTAATTTTTATGTGCGCCATATGCCCCCAAATTTCTTTTTCAGGGGTGCAGCAGGGTGTTCTTGAGACACCCCTGCACCTTTGGAAAAATTCCTAATTTGCGATGAGCTAATTGCTAATCGCAAATTGCACCTTCATTCCTATGGGCATCCTGGCCCATGGAAATGAATGGGTAATTTGCAATTAGCAATTTGCTCATCGCAAATTAGGAATGGTAAAGAATCGCTATTTATTCTTTAAAATTCGCTATTTTGGAAATGCAAAATAGTTTGATGATACATATGGCGGTTGATCTCTAACAAGATAAGAAGCTTAGGGATACATTTATGATGACTGGCGCAATGAAGTGGACATCACTTACTTCATTGGTAGAGCTTTACATGTATTATCTCCTCTGTATTCTTCATCAAGCGTAACTTTAATCTGCAATCCTGAGTAGGCCTCACCTTAAACAAACCTCTGGATAGGCCACACCTTATCGTCATCATGAATTAATCATTTAAAATGCTAGGGACAGATTTATGATAGGTGTATGCCTCTTTTGCGCCACTTACAAAACACTGCCCATGGGGAAATGACTTAAAATGTCCTTAAGACACATGAAAGTGTTTTTTTAAAGCCTTTGCAATTTTTTTGGGTCACTTTTAACATGGCTATGTGACTCAAACAGTCAAAATCTAAATTCACCATGCACAGGTGGGAGCATATTTACAAGGAATGTGCTCCATGGGGAAAGGTCTTATAATGTAATATGGGAAAAATGACATCAGAGACAGTGAAATGCCTTATAAAGAAGCATACACCATTATGTCCTTGTCATAAATTTACAAACCATTCCTTTTCCCTAAAAACGATTTTCAAATCAAAATTTGAAAACACTGCACATGTGGAAATGACTTAAAATGTCCTTAATTCAAAATTTGCTATTCCTTATTTTGCGATTGCACTGAAGGATTTGCAAATTTTGCGATTCCTTAAATGCAATGTATCAAACAAAAAATATGTAAAAAATGACATTAAGGATTTGGAAACTACCACCAACTTCTAGTTTGTGGTAATTTGCGAATTCTTTTCAAAAAGCTTTTTTTCCAAAAAACAAAAGGTGCCATATGACGCCAATACATGCCCTTAGAGCATGTATGTGCGCCATATGCCCCCAAATTTCTTTTTCAGGGGTGCAGCAGGGTGTTCTTGAGACACCCCTGCACCCTTGAAAAAATTCCTAATTTGCGATGAGCTAATTGCTAATCACAAATTGCACCTTCATTCCTATGAGCCTCCTAGCCCATGGAAATGAATGGGTAATTTGCAATTAGCAATTTGCTCATTGCAAATTAGGAATGGTAAAGAATTGCTATTTATTCCTTAAAATTCGCTATTTAGGAAATGCAAAATAGTTTGATGATACATATAGCGGTTCATCTGTAACAAGATAAGAAGCTTAGGGATACATTTATGATGACTGGCGCAATAAAGTGGACATTACTTACTTCATTGGTAGGCCTTTACATGTATTATCTCCTCTGTATTCTTCATCAAGCGTAACTTTAATCTGCAATCCTGAGTAGGCCTCACCTTAAACAAACCTCTGGATAGGCCACACCTTATCGTCATCCTGGATTAATCATTTAAAATGCTAGGGACAGATTTATGATAGGTGTATGCCTCTTTTGCGCCACTGTGCGTCACTTTTATGATGCAGCGGCGGTGCAAAAGATTTGCTATGAGGCGACAAAATTACAAATTGATGCATTTAGGCAGATGTGTCATGGTGTAAAAAAAACGTGCCACATGAAACTGATGCAGCAGTGATGCAAAAGATGCACCATGTTGCAAGACAGGCCTCACTTGGGACATATGTATCAAGCTAATTAGCATTCGCAAAGATCAAAATTCTGCAAATTTCGGCCTTTGCGAATGCTAATTAGACAAATGGTATGTATCAAACAAGTTTTATGCAAAATAAGGAATAGCAATATTTGCTATTCCTTATTTTGCGATTGCACTGAAGGATTTGCAAATTTTGCGATTCCTTAAATGCAATGTATCAAACAAAAAATATGTAAAAAATGACATTAAGGATTTGGAAACTACCACCAACTTCTAGTTTGTGGTAATTTGCGAATTCTTTTCAAAAAGCTTTTTTTCCAAAAAACAAAAGGTGCCATATGACGCCTGTATGTGTGCCATATGCCCCCAAATTTCTTTTTCAGGGGTGCAGCAGGGTGTTCTTGAGACACCCCTGCACCCTTGACAAAATTCCTAATTTGTGATGAGCTAATTGCTAATCACAAATTGCACCTTCATTCCTATGAGCCTCCTAGCCCATGGAAATGAATGGGTAATTTGCAATTAGCAATTTGCTCATTGCAAATTAGGAATGGTAAAGAATTGCTATTTATTCCTTAAAATTCGCTATTTAGGAAATGCAAAATAGTTTGATGATACATATGGCGGTTCATCTGTAACAAGATAAGAAGCTTAGGGATAGATTTATGATGACTGGCGCATCACCAGGGATGTGCCAGTCATCCTGCGCCGCTGTTCCGCCACCCATGGTGTGCTGCATTTATAATGCGGCGCAGCATGGGGCAAAAATTGGCACAGATGCGTGACGTATCTGTGCTGTAAAGGTGGCGCATTGCTGGAGTTGTATTGCAAGTGTGATGCAGCTCCAGCAAGGCTCAGAGGTGCCCCATCTCCACAATGTTGCGTCAAGACCTATGCCTGCTTAAAGCAGGCGCAGGGTTTTGACGCAGCTTTCTCCTATCTGATTGTAAATGCGGCACACCATGGGTGGCAGAGCAGCGGTGCACGTTAACTGGTGCATGCCTGGGGATGTGCCATTTAACATAAATCTGCCCCTTTACATTTAAGTATGTGCAGGGGACACAGAGTCGGTGAGGCTTATCCAAGGTTAAGAAGAGATGAGTCCTGTTCACTGAAAAATTAGACATAGGCTTCACCTGCTCAGCATCGCTGGACATGGCTAAATAATATCTGCAAAATGTTACTCTTGTTAAACAATTTTACTATTATAATCTCTGAGATTTGTCTCTTACTCTGCAACATCTCATTGTTGTTATCTTTCTTTAAAGATAAAGACAACATCAACATGAGCGAAAATCTGCAATCAGTTGATTTTGACCTCATCATTGAACTTGTAATTGAAACATCAGTGGATGTTGATCCCTTGGATAATTTAAATCCTGAGGATGAAGAAGAACGTGATGAGGATGCAGATTTGTCCGAATTATATGACATAGGGTGGGAAGCTGACCTGCTTTAGCCTATGGAACTATAAACATTTATTTTAAAAATGTATAATAAAAAAAAAGTAAAAATGTAAACCGTTTAATTTAAAAATAAAGACACCTTCAAAAACAGGTTATGTGTAGTGTCTTCAATAAAATATTAAAATATGCTCATAAAATTAGATCAGATTCACATATAAGATAGCACAGGTAACATGATTATAAATTCCATTTCTTTTCTGCTATTTCTGTATTCTAAAATTGCCATGCACTAAAAAATCTTATATGTAAAAATGTAAAGTAGTGTTTTAAGTTTTTGATTACTGTTATTGATGTACTGTTGGGTAATAGTGGTTAATAACATTTTTTAATATATTTTACCACAGATTCAACTGCAGATCATTTCAACATTTCACCATGCCAACGAAAGAAAGACTGAGAAAGGCTGCAAAACGTCAAAGACAGCAGGTGATTGAAAAAAAGCAGCAGTCCTCTAACAAAAAGATTTGTCAAGTCAACAAGAAAGCACCGGGTAAGAGTACAAAAACATTCATAAGAAATATTTGCAGTAAAAAAAATATTACTACAGAAAATGTTTCAGTCCAGAAAAAGAGAAGCAATTCAAATGGAAAGGAAAGGCCAATCAAAAATGTTACTGCTAGAGCAAGAGATAACTCTGTGCATGATAGTAGAAGGAAACAACAGTTTAGGGACATTCGTAAACGAATGTTCCGCAACAGGATAATTGGCAATTTGTTAAAAAATATTAAGAAAGGTCAACAGAAAGTGGTTTTTTATAAGAGAAAAAAAAAAGTTGAGAAAGTTATTGATCAGGCATTTGAAATTAAACGTAAGTTATTTATTTTGCTAATCAATAGAATTAGGAAGCTAAACAAGGCAATTTATGATTTCAAAAGAAATAGTAGATGGAAGAGAATAGTTAATCGTAGTAATTTTTGTGAAGTTTTTTCTGGAGAATGGATGCATAGTTCAAGCTGTGAGGCATTTTTTAATGAGGAGAGTTATTTCCAGGATAATGATTTGGTGCATGCAGTTGACACCAGTGGTCGTGCTTATGAAGTGAAAGATGGTTGTCCAGTTGAAAAAGAAAAACTTGTGACAACAGAGGCAGAAGAGGTGTTAGGTAATGAGGTTTTAGGAAGACGTGCTAAGGGTCCTGTGTACACCTGGAAGTGTAGTAGTATTTGCAGTGTGCGACAGGATTCCATCAATTTGCTTTGTGATTTTGTACGGTCATTTAATAAGAAAAGTTTGAAGCAGAAAATAGGGTTGTTGCAAGAATTAGATCCTTGCAGAGTGAGAGAAGTGACAGGTTTGCATGGTCATTCACTGGCTTGTCTTTCCAGGAGAGTATGCCAGAGTGTTTTTCATCATTTCAGGATGCTAGCAGTGCATCATAATAAAGTGAGGAAATTAGTTAGAATGTTGTATTATGCTAAGAGTCCAGCAATTATGCTTAAAAGATTATGTGCTGCTCTTTTGCATGGTTCTGAAATAGATGTGAAGAATATATGTGAAGAAATTGAGTTTTGTTACTTTGGAAGTAAAGAGGAGAATGTTGAAATTGACCAAGAAGAAGCGGGTAATGTGGAAGATAGTGTACAGGTTTCCAGTACAGATAATTTCCAGAGGGAAATTGCCACGTTTCAGGTCAAATCAAGTGAGAGGCCCAATTTCACTTGTGTGTGTTGTCGACGCACTTATTATAAGAATCAGACTAAGTTAGTGGATTTATATGCAAAAAGTGAAAGGGAAAATAATAGTGAATGGAAGGATTTTGCAACATACTTG
This sequence comes from Lissotriton helveticus, assembly GCF_964261635.1. Taxonomy (NCBI): domain Eukaryota; kingdom Metazoa; phylum Chordata; class Amphibia; order Caudata; family Salamandridae; genus Lissotriton; species Lissotriton helveticus. The sequence continues at coordinate 802,038,215 of NC_136065.1, read as the reverse complement.
ATGGTAGAAAATTGTTTTGATTTGGGATTGGATCAACGTGTGTGTACTTATTGTTGTTGCAAATTAAATCAAAACCAGATGCCTGCTAGAGCAGTTCATAATAATCTGGAATTGGTTGAGATTCCTTCTGAATTGAAGGATTTAAATACTTATGAATCTATTTTGATTCAAAGTATCCATCCCTTTCAGGCTATTGTAAGAATGGAGCCAAAGACAGGGAAATTGCCTCCATCAGATTTACAGAGAGGATTAAAGGGAAGAGTTGTTTATTTGCCTCTAGATTTGAAGAAAAACATTAACACAATTGGAGTAGAAAAAGTGGACGAGGAACCTCTGGTTATCTTAGTTAATGGGGTTCCGACAAAGAATAAGAAAATATGGCAAGATTTAGTAGATGTTAGGAAAGTTAAAAAGGCAACATTGTATTTGAAAAAAAATAATAAATACTATAAGAATGTATATGTTGCAGAAGAGGAAGTAAGTGAGGAAGAGGATAGCGATTTGTGTGCTGGTCAAATTGAGAAAGTAGAAACTTCTACTAGTGAAGAAATATATGAACATTATAGTGTTCATCCTTTGCATTCCAAGGAAGTCATGGGGAATGCTATTGAGTTGTTTCAAATGAAACAAGCCAAAGGGAGTCCCATTAGTGTTTGGGAGGAAAGTTTGGAAGCTCGGTGTTTCCTACAGCTTTTTCCAACAGGTCAGGGAGGAAGATATGATGAGCGACCTCATCAAATTCCTGCTTCTGAATACCGGACTTTGCGATTGTATGCAGGAGATGCTAGGTTTCGACAATGCATTCCTTATTTGTTTCATCTCCTGTTTGAAAGCGATCTGTCTGGACTGTCATATGCAGTGAACCACATCTTGAAAAGTGGTATACACATGCAAAACATCTCGGCAAGTGACTTTATGGATAAAGTCAATGTCCAAGACAGTATTTTGGATTCTCACCTGATTAATCTCATGGCGTGTCAGCGTGGTACTAATGAGTACTGGTACCGTCGTCATGGTGATTTAAAATGTATGCTGAGGAACTTAGGTACTCCCACATGGTTCCTCACTCTGAGCTGTGCCGAGTATGGCTGGGAAGACTTACTTGAATTTCTACGAGAGGCAAATGCTAACGTAGAAAACATCGAATTCAAGACACCCGGAGAACTGTGCTCTTTGGATCCAGTCAATGTATGTAGGTACTTCAATCATAGATTTGAAGCTATGATGTCTTTCATCATGAATAAGAGGAATCCACCTCTTGGAGAGGTGTTGGATTTCTTCTGGAGAAAGGAGTACCAAGTAAGAGGTGCTCCTCATATACATATGTTGCTGTGGATCAAGGATGCACCTAAATTTGGAACGGATCCAGAAGACTCAGTGATGAGTTTTATACAACAGTATTCTACGTGTGCTGTTCCAAACGCAAAGGAGAAGAAAAGCCTAAGAGAAAAAGTTCGGCGTTTCCAAAGCCATCGATGTGGAAAGTACTGTCGTCGTAAATTCCGAAACAAGGACAAGTTCTACACCAAATGTCGTTTCGGTTTTCCACGACCGGTGATTTCCAAAGGAAGAGTAAACAGTTTGATGTCTTCGCTGCGACATAATGTGATGAAGAAATCACCTAAAAACACATACAATTTGAAGAGGAACGAAGAGTCCAAGTACATCAACGACTACAACCCGGTGATTTTGTCCATGTGGAATGCTAACATGGATATACAGTTTGTGGCTGATAACTGTATGGCTGTGGCTCGGTATGTGACGTCTTACATCACCAAAAAAGAGAAGACAGAATTGAAGGATATGTGGGAGGACATTTCCCATGAAAAGAGCCTCAGCAAGAAGTTGTACAGTTTCAGTCTGAAGATGTTGTCGCATCGAGAAATCGGAGCGTACGAATGTTCTGACCGGTTGTCTTCAGCAAGTCTCTATGCCAAGTCCAGGAGTATCATTTGGGCGAGTCTTGGTCTTGCTGCAACGCGTAATCGAGTTCTCAAACCTGTGCGGGAAATTGAGTATTTGGCGGAAAAGGAGCCAAACAGTACCGACATTTTGAAGACCAACATGTTGGATACATATTATCCAAATCGAAGCAGTCACCTCGAGAATGTTTGTCTGTATGAGGTTCTGCAAAATTACATATTCAAGAGGAACATCAAAGAAGATACTGAGAAAGGAGTGTATGCTGTAATAGGAAGTGAGGGATGTCTGGTCAAGCAAAGAAAATGCCACTTGGTAAACCATCGAAAATTGAGTGGCGAATCTCCTGAAAAAAAGGAGTTTTTCTATTTAGCACTTTTGCAACTTTTCAAGCCTTGGCGTGCAGAAGAGGAACTGCTTGGAGATTTTCTCTGTTACGAAGACTCTTTCAATGCCGCCAAGGAGACCATAGAATGTCCTGCTTTTCCCAAATATGTACAAATGTTGAATGCGGAAATTGAGCAGGAAGCAATGATTGCAGCGGAGATTGCCAGAGACAGTTCTCAGGACAGTCAGAGTTCTGCTTCATTGAGTCAGGATCCACTAGGAGGACCTGTTATCGAAAATGAAGCTGCCACTGCTATGAATGAAGTGGAAAGAGCCATGGCACATGCTCAGGAGGATGCGGTTAACTTAGAAGAGTTGGAAAGACAACTCAACGTTGAGCAGAGGAAAATATATGACGAAGTTACCATGCAAATTGATCATGGATTAAGTCATGACAAGAAAGAGTGCTCATGTACGTCGTTGAAGCCTGTCCGACTGTACGTGAGTGGAGAAGCGGGAACTGGAAAAAGTTTCCTCATTAAAGCAATTTCATGCTATTTGCAGGAAAGGACAGAGTCATCGCTGTCTTGTGTTGTTACCGCTCCAACTGGACTGGCAGCACATAACATTAAAGGGATTACTTTACATCGTTTACTGATGCTGCCAGTGGAGCATGACAACAAATTACAATATCACAAGCTATCTGGAGATGCTTGTTTTGAAGTTTCAAGAATCTTGAGGAAAATGAAACTTCTTATCATTGACGAAGTAAGCATGGTTTCCAATGTCATGCTTGCCTTTGTGCATTTGAGAATGCAAGAAGTTCTCAAAACAGAGTATGATGTGTTATTTGGTGGCAAACACATCATTGTTTTCGGAGATCTTCTGCAGCTGACACCAGTGAAAGGGCAACCTGTGTTCAAAATGCTCACGCATGAAGATACCAGGAAGTGCCTAGGCAGCATTGGCAACGTCAATATATGGTTAAACTTCAATTATGCTGAACTGCATGAAAATATGCGTCAGGCGAAGGATGAAGTTTACAAGACTATTCTACAAGATGTTAGAATTGGAAAAGTGACCGAGCATGGGAAAGAAGCTTTACATGCACGATTACTGTCAAATTTATATCCAGAACAAGATGTTGTGCCTGAGAATATTTTTCAGAAAATTACTGAGAAGAAATCTGGAATATGTTTGATGCCAACTCTTGCAGAATGTGCCAAATTCAACTACAAAATGTTGCATTTAGAAAAGCAAGAGATTGTGAAACTGGAAGCTATTGACAGAGTAGAGCATATGGGATCAACAATTATTTTGTCTGAGAATCTGAAAACAAAATTGGATTCATTAGAGAAGAGTATATCTAAAACTGCAGGTTTTGAAAAGACTCTGAATGTGTGCTTGAACTGCCGTATAATTTTAAGAAGGAATTTACATGTTGAAAGAGGTCTGGTAAATGGATCAATGGGTAATGTTGTTGATTTTGTAAAATACAGAAATAGAGATGGAATTGAATTTTTAAAAATTTAATTTGATGGCATTGAGGAAGTACAGCTAATTGGTCGTTGCTCTGCTAGATTTTTGCTTGTAAAAGACTTATATGTTCGCCATAAGCAGTTTCCTGTTTGCTTGGCATATGCGGTGACAATCCATAAATCGCAAGGTTTAAGTGTAGACAGTGCATTGGTGAATATTGGCAGTTCTGTGTTCAAGGAGGGTATGGCATATGTGGCATTGTCACGAGTTAGAACTTTATCGGGATTGTACTTGATTGAGTGTGATGTCACAAGCATTTGTGCGGATCTAGATTGTGTTAAGGAATACAATAGGTTAAGAAGAGAGTATGCGCCACATTTGCCTCAATATCCTTTGTTTGAGAAACGTGTGGTAGGCCGGAAACGAAGAAATGTAACCAATACTGGGGAGGTTGTAGCAAAAAGACGAAAAGTCGATGAACCTGAAATTATAAGCAGAAACAAAAAGAATTCTGTTGAAGATGTTGTTGGTTTTCAATTTGAAAACAGTTCTGGTGTCAACTGCTATGCTAATGTAGTGGTTAATGTTTTGTTTTCTCTAGAAAATGTAAAAGAAGAGATTGTGGTCAATTCTGATCAAAGATTTTGCAGTTTGTTAAATTCTGTGTTAGAGAAATGTAGCACTGATAGAACAAACATAGAAAGTGTGTCTGAAATTCGAAATCTGTTAGACAGATGTTCAGGCCAAACACGATTCTCTCAAAATATTCAGCAAGATTGTCAGGAGTTTTTAATGTATATGCTTGATGTATTGCATGCTGAAGGTGTAGATGTAGATCAGCTGTTTGGGCTTTCTTATCAATGGCAGCATGACTGCGAGAACTGTATGGTATCAAGTACTACTAGTGTAGACTCAGAAAGATTTATATATTTAACTTTGCCAGACAGTAAATCAGTCTCCTTTAATAAGCTAGTAAAAGCAGCTGATCACAACATGGAGTGTAGCCAATGTAAATCTGAAATGATGTCCACATTATTTATACGAACATATGGCCAGTATGTCATTTTAATGTTCCAACGATGTAGGCCTGATGGAACAAAATTGACAACTTTAATTAAAAATTTTGTGGCTTCGCAGTTGTCAATATCAGGAAGGACTTTTGTAACTGCAGCAATTATATATCATGACGGTCCTTCAATAACATCAGGACATTACACAGCTTATTTAAAGTCTAGAAATGGCTGGTCATTTTGCAATGATTCTGTTTTAATTTTCAAAAAAAAATTGCCGTATGACCTTAAAAACTCTTACCTGGTGTTTTTAAAACCAAAATTTTAGGGAAAGAATCTCGGGATGTGCTCTGTGGAATTTCAAGAAGTTCTAATGGCTCCTACACGATTTGGCCTTGAGGATAAGTGTAGTTCAGAGACATAACTTCTAACCATAAGACTGGACGTCATGGAGAAATAAGTGCACTTTGAATGAGTTCAGAAAAACTATTTCTTTTTATAAGCTAATTGAAGCAGCCAATCAAAACATAGAGTAGAGGGAATGTAAGTCTGCAATGCTGTCTACTGTTTTACATTGCTTTGTGATTAAAAGTGATGTAGAGAATTAAATAATTGTAGTAGTCATAGAGGTAGTGTAAGTCTGCTTCATAGTAAGCAGTATCAGTGTCATAGGAAATGTAGAACATGAGTGAGCAAGAAGGGTAAGATATTACTATTCCAGGATTGTGAAAATGATCTTCAACATTTTAATTCTGAAAGTTGCAGAAATGCCAAATGACGGGATTGGCTTACAAGAAATCTAAGAGTTATAAATGGCTCTGACAAGATTTGGCTTTGTGGAAACTTGTGGTAGAGAGCAAGAAGTCATTTATTGCATGTAACATGTTTTTAAAAACGATGGAGGTTTTCTTTCAGAAAGTGGCGGGCTGAAAGTAATAACAGCACAACAGAGTGTAAGCTGTTCATAGGACATCCTTTGACGTCATGGAAAGTAAGTTAACTTTAAGGAGTTCTGAATTCTGATTTGTTATGTTGTATGGGTTTTTTAAACACAATCATTTTGATTGTGTTTTTTTTTCCCCGCTGTTATATGATGAATACCTTCAAGTCACTGTTTTTAGTGAATTTTGATACATTCTGAGAACAGCAAAAATAAACCATTTAACATGTATAATTAATTCTGTACTGTTTGCATTTATGATGTATATGTAGAACTGTGTAGGACGCAAGGAGAAGGTGAGGCTTCTGTAAGTGTCAAAGTTGTTGCATGCAGTGCTGCACTTCTGCGTACTCTTTCATATGCTGGACTACATCTGCACAATGAGATACCTAAGCAAAGGAAACACAAGTGATGTGATTGTGAAATGAGCAAAAGAAATTGCACGTATTTCAATTACATCACCTGTGTTTCCTATCATTACGAATCACATTGTGCAGATCAAGTTTAGGTCTGTCCAGGGAAACATAGGAGGTTTGGACTTTGTTCAAGAGTGCAGTGGACATGACTCACTTCATTGTTAGACCTTCACATGTATTATGTCCTCTATTCTCTTCAACAACTCGAAATTTCATCTGCAACCCTGAGTAGGCCTCACCTCAAACAAACCTCTGGATAGGACACATCTTATTGGCATCCTGAAGCAATCATTTAAAATTTTAGTGTCTTGCGACACTTTTCTGAGACAACAGCAATGCAAAAGATGCACCATGTTTTAAGATAGGCCTCACTTCATCTGCATCAAGATACTGTTAGTTTAAAATGTATATCTTTAGGACTGTGTAGGGGACCTGGAGAAGCAGAAGCTTCTGTAAGTGTCAAAGTTGTTGAAAAACTGTTTGTCCTTCAATCTTTTCCCTTGTCTTTTGTAATTTTTAAATACATGTTTTAATATTTTTCAAATGTTTGTTCTCTCTTTCACAGATTGAAAGTATAAAAACAAAAAGTGAGTAATTTAACGACAATTATAAGGTAAATGTTTTGTACTCTTTTCGTTACATTTCTATCACATTTAACTTCTATTAGTTCCACTGCTTCATTTCTTTAACCCTCAGTTTCCTGCCTTTGCTACTTCCCTCATTCCTTTCTCTATTACCTACTTACTCAACTCCTTCCACTCTTTTTCTCAGTCCCTCTCTTCTCATAGTTCCTCACTCTTGTTCACTCACTCCGTCTCTATTACTCTTAGTGTCTTTGACTGATCACTCTATCACTATTTGTTCATAATGCTTTCTCTGTGTAGTTGAAGCACACTAAGGGGCATATTATGAACACAGCCAATAAAATTATTGCTGTTTTTATTGGCAGAAAACTGGTGCAAAAGTGGTTTTAACTGCAGTTTTCTGCCGCAAAAGCGGCTTTAGCGACACATTTCTGCCAATAAAAGCTGCAAAACTTTTATTGCCTATGTTGATGATATGGCTCTATGTTACTTACATTTCTTTGCTGTTTCAATTAATCTTTTTCTGTTATTTTTTGTTTTCTGTTTTCTATTTTTTCTCTCTGTTATTCCCCATGTTTTAATCTTATTTTGAACATTCACTCACATTCTCCAAGAAACTCTTCTTTGTTAATGTTATACTCTCTTTTTTTTTCTATCACTTCCTTATCTATTTTGTTTTTCACAATTATACCCTCTTCCGTCTTTTCTTCGGTAAATAGATCTATTAAACAGTATCTCTTCTTTACTCCCTATAGCTGTCTTTCTTTTAACATCACTCTCTGTTTACTTTCCTTATACTTACTCTTTTTTTTTTTTTTTTTTGGTTAGCTCCCGGTCCGCGTACCGGGAAGTGAACCGGGAAGCGAACCAAAAGAAATAGAGCTTGCCAGAGTGCTAAACATTCTAGCAATTTTTTTTGAAAGGGGAGGTAGTTCTGAAAAGAACTTTTTTTTATATATTTTTGTTGTTTTATATTTTTTTTTATTTTTTGAACATTTTTTGTTTTTTTTGTATTTTTTGAACGATTTTATATATTTTTTGGTTTTTTTTGGGGGGAAACAACAAAAAACAGGCATTGAAAAGGGCTCAACAGGAGCAAAAAAAAAATTACTGGGGGCGGTTAGGACAATTATGATGTTCATAAGCCAGGTTGATAGCATTTATACTCATATTACCACATGCTATCAACGCACCACAGTGCATACAAGTATGTTTCATGTGGCCAAAATTCTCTTGTATGTTTGGCACAGTTTCCCGTGCCTCTGCTGGTGTCAATGAAATTGACGATCTTGATCTGGCCACAGGAGTTGATGTTGGATTTTCCTCCAAATCCCGTATTTCCGCCCGGCTGTAATTAAGTGGATGCTTCCTGGTCATGTGCCTATGCATAGTATAGTTCCCATAACTATACTTCTTATCCGTCCCTCTTGATAATTTATCTTTGCAGATGAGGCAGGTGACATACCTGGCATTCACTTTTTTTTGGCCAGGAGGGATTGAATAAAACTGCCAGATGAAACTGGGTTTCTTATGGGAAACCCGGGGCAACTCTTCTAAGAACTGTGGTTCTTCTCCCTCCTCTTCCTCCATTTCTTCCTCTTCCTCCTCTGTGTTGGTCATGACCTCGGGAGGTGGTCCTCTCTTCCCATGAGGAGGTGGAGGTGGTGGTGGGGGTGCACCAGCTGAAGCAACTACTGAAGCCATTTCTGAAGTATTAATAAAGGTCTTCCTCTCACAATGATGAAAGTCAGAGTGAGGAAAGAAGGAGGGGTTTTCATCATTTGGGAAAAACAATAGTTCTCAACCAATGAAAAGTGTTATTTTTAGGTCACCTGACCTAGCCTTACATGATTATGAAACCAAAAGTGAAATGAACCAATGAAAAGTTTTATTAACAAGTCACATGACCTCTCACGCTCATGTTACGCGCTGCGGAACGCGCCCCGGTTAGCTTCCGGGTCGCTGCGCTTTGCGCCTCGGTCCGCGCCCCGGAGCACTTACGGGTGCGCAAACGCGGTACATCACAAGACGCATTACGCGGCAACGCGATACGTCGCGCTTTCGCGACGCGCCGTGGATCGCTTCCGGGGAGCTGCGTTTCGCGCCTCGGTCCGCGCCCCGGGGCACTTCCGGGTGCGCTAACGCGGTACGTCATAAGACGCATTACGCGGCAACGCGATACGTCGCGCTTTCACGACGCGTCACGATGTTGATTTCCTACCGGTTCGCGGACCGGGTCGCGGCATCAATTTGAGCTAACGGAAAGCTTTCCGGTTCGCGGACCGGGAGCGAAACAAAAAAAATATTTTAAAAAAAATTATTAATAAACATATAAAATATATTTTTGGATTTAAAGAAGAATACATTTTACAGCTATAGATATTAGCTTTTAAAAAACCAATGAAATTCACTGAAAAAACCATAGGTTATAGACCATATATAGTTAGGAATTAGCATTTACAAAACCTTGAAAATTCACTGAAAAAACCATAGGTTATACACCATATATAGTTAGGAATTAGCATTTAAAAAACCTTATTTTACTCACACAAAACCATTGAAATTCCATATATAGTTAGTTGTACTAACTATATATCGCGCACCCGCAATCCACTGCTGATCATGTCACATATTACATCATTCATGACATGGTCAGTAACATCACTGAGGACATCACTGATGACATCTCAAATGACATCACTGATGACATCACTGATGACATCTCAAATGACATCACTGATGACAACACTGATGACATCTCATTTGACATTACTGATCACATCACTGATGACATCATTCATGTGATAATACGATGAAGCTCTTCAGACTGTAATATAACCTTAGATACACTCAGTGTAAACAGACACTCACAGACTGTCACTCATCCATGGAGTTACTCACACACCTAGTCAGTCATGCAAAGAATCAATCACACCTCCATTTCCTCAACTATACAGTTATACACACCTTACTTATTCAAACATATACTAACACATATTTACTCTCTTATACAATCCCTGATACAAGTTCACAATGATCCATACAGCCACTCACACATTCACTGGCTCTTTTGCACAGTTATTTATATATGTCAACTCTCACATGTACTGTGTTTTACATATGTACTTACTTTGACATGTAGCACTGAGATATCCATTCACTCACCAATACACTCATGCACACAGTCAACCGCCCATACATCTGTTTCCACATGCACTTTTGAACCCATACATCTAGTGAATCAACTGCTCACACATCTATGCACAGAGGCATACACCTCCCAGCCACCCATACACACTCTCAGTCTCCCATACAAATACTTGGGCAACCAATCAATAACCCATATAGTTAATCATATAGCTAATGATCAACACATGCAGCAGTTTATAGAACAACAGACATAATGATGCACAAATTGAGACAGTTTAGTCACTAACCCATGCACTCAGTGAGACACATTTAATCACTCACTCATACAGTCAGTCATGCACCTACTAAATCCTTCATCCAGACATTTATACATCCACTCATTCTTAAATATGTAAGACATATTTTAACTTTACAGAAAAATAGAGTCACTGGATGTTGTCATCAGTGATGTCATCAGTGATGTCATTTGAGATGTCATCAGTGATGTCATCAGTGATGTCATTTGAGATGTCATCAGTGATGACATCAGTGATGTCACTGACCATGTCATGAATGATGTAATATGTGACATGATCAGCAGTGGATTGCGGGTGCGCGATATATAGTTAGTACAACTAACTATATATGGAATTTCAATGGTTTTGTGTGAGTAAAATAAGGTTTTTTAAATGCTAATTCCTAACTATATATGGTGTATAACCTATGGTTTTTTCAGTGAATTTTCAATGTTTTGTAAATGCTAATTCCTAACTATATATGGTCTATAACCTATGGTTTTTTCAGTGAATTTATATATACATATATATGAAATTCCAGCTAGAAAATTGATAGCAGGAAAGAAAACTCGTACACCAGGGTTTGGGAAAGAAAACTCGCACAACAGGGTTCAGGAAAGAAAACTCGCACACCAGGGTTAGGAAAGAAAACTCGCACACCAGGGTTTGGGAAAGAAAACTCGCACACCAGGGTTCAGGAAAGAAAACTCGCACACTAGGGTTAGGAAAGAAAACTCGCACACCAGGGATATATATATATAAAATATATATCTCGGCCAGGTCCCCCCATTCAGAAGGAACGGGCACACATGCAGGCTTGCAGGGAAATGGCATCTTTATTGAATAGGCATGATGCATTTCGGAATATTAGCCTTCTTCTGATGCCTTTTAAAACAACCGGTGCTGTCTGTGTCCAGATCTTTGTAACGCCAGCTTTGCTCTGATAGGCAAGCAGAACATGGTGGGAGTGGCATGGATTAGGCAGCCCAGTTAAGTACCGTCCCCTTGTGTGGGTGGCGCCCTTATTCCCGCCAGTGGCACCACTTCTTTGCGCACAGTACCATCTTTCCCATAAGCCGTCATCCTGCCGCCATTCTTTCCCTCGGGAAGTCCCAGCTTCCACAGCTTGTCCAAACAAGTGCACTCCTCACCGGGTTAAATATTAAGGCTCAGCATGGAAAAAGGTCAGCAAGTTCCCTCATAAATATTCAAAATGCCGAAACTGTTTCAGAATTAGCTTCCTTGTTCACGGGCAGCAGCAGATTCTAAAATCACAAGAGACTGCAAAGCACTGCTTGTAAATCCTCTTTAATAATGCTCAGGTAAATATCATGTGTCAAACAGTGCATGCTGGTCAATAAAGTCCCAATACTACAACCACTCTGAATTGCTGCTTAGTATCATCCAACTTTGATTAATACCCTTGATACGGTAGATGAAACAATGCACCTTCACCATGCCACATGAGAGCGTCCCAGGAGTCCACATGGCTTCACACTTTCAAAGCTGCAGACCCGCCCTGTATGATCGGTGGTGGTGCACTAAACGGCCAGACCAGACATAAGTATTCCTTTCCACAGTTTGTTCAAACAAATGAACTTCTCACCCGTTAAATATGAAGGCTCAGCATGGAAAAAAGTCAGCAAGTACCCTCATAAATATTAAAAATGCCCAATACGTTTCAGAATTAGCTTCCTTTTTCACGGGCAGCAGCAGATTCTAAAATCACAAGAGACTGCAAAGCACTGTTTGTAAATCCTCTTTAATAATGCTCAGGTGAATATCACATGTCAAATAGTGCATGCTGGTCAATACAGTCCAGATACTACAATCACAATAAATTGCTGCTTAATATCATCCAAATTTGGTTAATACCCATGATACGGTGGATAAAACAATGCGCATTCACCATGGCACATGAGAGCGTCCCAGGAGTCCGCATGGCTTCACACTCCCACAGCCGCAGACCCGCCCTGTATGATCGGGGGTGGTGCACTAAGCTGTAAGTATTCCTTTCCACAGTTTGTCCAAACAAATGCACTCCTCACTGGGTTAAATATGAAGGCTCAGCATGGAAAAAGGTCTGCAAGTGTCCTCATAAATATTCAAATTGCCCAACGTTTCAGAATTAGCTTCCTTGTTCACAGGCAGCAGCAGATTCTAAAAGCACAAGAGACTGCAAAGCACTGCTTGTGAATCCATCATCATTGTAGCTAGAGTAGACTTCAGTTTTCTAACTAGTACTAGGCTATCCCTCCTGGCATTCTGGTTTATTTTACAGTAGCATTACTTATCTCCATCATGGTTTCATGTTTGCCAGTATTTCTGTGTACTGTACTTCTTCTACTCATTCCTGAGTATCCCTCAGGTAACTGACTGTCTCATTTTCTTTGCAAATGCTACTGAGTGTTAGTGTCTTCTACTACTACTATCACCACCATGGCACCTGGGAACCATACCATCACCATGCACCTATCGCTTTGCCTGTTTCTATTTGTCTTTGTAGACCACTTTGTTTTTTTTGTTGAACAAAACTTTATTGAACACTTGTGGATCGACTGAATAGGTAAGATTTCCACTGGGCTGAAGTTTGCTGCTAGTGCGCTCTAGAGATTGTAAGTCAGAATGTTATGTTCTTTTCTTTTCACAGTTTGAATGAGGGGGTTCAAAATGCGTAGACCTTTTTCTGTTGGATACCAAACAATTGCACTACTTAGATCGTTTTGGCTGGTTGTGCGGTGTAAAAAAGTAGTTTTTGAACGTATTACTGATGTGTACAATAGGTTTTCGCACAACTAAGTCATTGTACCGGATTTTTGCATTGTTTGATTTATACCCCTTGGTCCACCTATAGACAAAAAAAGTTCCCTCTTGGGTATCAAGGGGCCATCAATATTCGTTGCTGTGTGTGAGTGATGAACAGTATGAATGAGAAAATGTGGTATGAATGAGGAAGTTGATATGAATGGAGAAGCTGATTTGGTTAAATGGTAAAGATTTCTTGTATATAGATCAATTTTGTTTCACTATTAGATGTGGTGCTTTGTATTTCATTTCTTCAACATTGATTGTAAAGCGTGGCGTTGATTTCTTTGAAAAAAGAATGACGTTTCTAAACAAATAAACATTATTGATTAATTAATCGTGCTTATTGACTTTCAGCTTTTGCGCCTGGGAAAGTAAGTTTATCGGTCATCAGTATTGGCATTGGTTGGTTTGTCCCAACGCTTCGCTTAACATCGATCACAGGTAGGAGAAGAAGTTTGGGGGAGGCATAATTAATAATATGCAAATGAAGTCATTAATTTACACACCTTTCCAAGTGCATAGGGGTTTTAGTTGTAGACGGCATAGACTAGGAGGAGAGATTGACAGTACTAGTAGGACAAGTCACAAGTTAGGGTACCACATCTATCCGTTGGTGTGTTACACTATTGTCAGATTATTTCAATCAAAAACTGACTGCGGCCCTGCAGCAGCAAAGGAAACTGTGAAGTAAAAGAGTAATCCCCCACAAATCATTACATTATATGTAAAGTGTAAATGATGTATACCCTAACAAATAAACTAGTAGAAAAAACACAATACCTGACCCACCCCTCTCCCTAACCCCAACCAATGTCAATAAGAGTCCATTGTCCATTCCATTGCCAATAGATAAACCCCAACTTTTCCCCAACATGCAATTCCCATACACCCAAAAAAATATTTAAAAAGGGCCTTTATTCGCTCTTCTAGGCATGCCATGCGGAGGAGCATGCAGTGCTTATATGCCTTACAGTTGCATGAACAGGTGTGGGCAGCAGTATTCAGAGAAGAAGTGCGGCGGGCAGCTGCCAGATTTGGTGCCGTACCACTGGAGGCACGGGGGGCTGGCTGGGGCCCGGGCATTGTAGGAGACTGTAGCTGCTGCTGCCTCCTCCTTCTCCTCAGCCAGATCCACCTGCCGCCAATATTCAGTACGGATGGCCTCCAGTTTCCATTGCCAGGCCATGGCTGCTAACTCTTTCCCGTTTGGTAGTGGTTTTGGTTGGGTAGGAGTGGCTATATCAAGAAAGAAAAAAGACATTTGTAACCAATACTCTTAGCAAAACAGTAACACAAAATTAATTATACACATAAATTATAGTGGCACAGTAGCACTAGCAAGCACAGTACATAACATTTGTGGTATTCTCCCACGTCCTCGGCCTCTAACATTTTTGCGAGTTTCAGGCATTACTACTATGCACTATGAGTAGGCAAGTCTTCTTCTCTCTCTCTTGTTTAGCTAAATTAATTTTTTAGGCATGCCAGCTCAGTCAGTTTGTGCCCTAAACAGACATACTTGTGTCGCAGACTCACATTATTTTATTTAATACTGTCTGCAGGTGGGGCAGCTGTAGTCTAAAACTACACAATTATTGTATTTTTCTGTTCTGGCCATACCCTTTTACATCAATGGCAACTGCTCAATTTTACCATGACTACTGCGACAAAGCAGTGAGATGATATCTGATCGAATGATCATTGAATATATATGGGACAACTTGAGGTAATATTGAATTTATTAATTGATTGTGTAACCAACCAAGCAGCTGATAGGCCACCCATGGTGACATGGTTGAAAATGACATAGGTAGGGACTAGCGAGTGGGCCTCCAAGTCGGAGGGAGGCGCTTTATAATGGGTAGGTATGAGTGCATACATACATACAAAATATATATACTGTGCTTGCAAACTCCTGTGAGTCAAGGGAGTATTATAAAATACAACCTTGTATCAAAAACTTAGAAAAAAACTGTCCTTGTTTCTCTTCTCAGTGATTTTTCCATTGTACGTTGCATTGCTCTTCTAGCATTATATTTTTTGATTCTAATCTTATTCTATTCTTCACACTTGGATTTGCTACCCTGGCACAGTTTATTTTTCTTCTACATTGTCTTCATCCAGTGACAGTCTCAACCTATGCTATGATTGAATACCATTCAGGAATCCATCCATTCACAGTAAACATGGCTATCCTTCTTAATATCGACACAAACCTTTCACCAACAACAAACATTTGTAAATTTTTCTAAACCACCACCCATGTGTCCTTCTTTGCTTGACTTTGAGTTTGACCCATCAAACCCCCAGAGGATCCCTATCTATCACCCATACAGTTTCACCCACTCAGGCAGGGATCCTTTCTTTCACCTTTCACCCACCCTTCAACCACCCATGCATCCAATTCCTATCAACACCTATGCATCCCACACATCCTTTTCTGCCAGTCATATATTACATGTCACCTGTCCTTCCTCCTTCCATCCTTCTCTCCTTTTTCGTGCAACCCATCCATCAAGGTCGTCTCACACTTAGGGGCCGATTAGGATGGCGGACGGACTTGCGTCCGTCCGCCACCCTTGAGGAGGAGGGAACGTCCGCAGGGGCTGCGGCGTTCCCTCCGTGCTGATTAGGATGTGACCGCCAGGGTGGCGGTCACATCCTCTATATTTAACATTGCGGCGGGTGCAGCTTCAAGCTGCACCCGCCGCAATGTTAAAAAAGCATGTTTTACATTTACATGCACAAAGCGGCCGGCACCGCACGGTGCCTGCTGCTTTGTGCACGCAAATGCAGGGGGGTACCATAGGTACCCCCCATGTGCACCCCCCACCCCCCATTCACCCAGGGGTCCCGCAACGGGCCCCCAAAGTGAATGTCCGTATGCTTTTCCATGGCGGAAAAGCCGCCGTGGAAAAGCATGTATTCACGAACATCCTAATATGGCGGACGGTGTCTCATAGACACCGCCTGCCATGTTATAGCTTTTCCGCCACGGTCGGAAGCCGACCGCGGCGGAAAAGCGGCGGACGGAATTCCAGACCCACCAGCCATCCTAATTTGGCGGTGGGTCTTTGGAGGCTCCGCAGCGGTTTTTCCGCATCCTCCAGGCCGGCGGACACTTCCGCCGGCCCGGAGGATGCGGAAAAACCGCCATCCTAATCGGCCCCTAAGTCTTCTTTATAAAACTTTCCCAGCTGAGTTGAAGTGAGATAGAAGAGGTCATTAGTTCCTCAACTCCTGCAGCTAATGCTTTTACTAATGCTAAAGGGTGTCTTCTTCAACCTTTGTTCACAACAACTTAGTCTCTATCAACAGTACAGTGTACACCCTTGCAGCGAGTGTGTATTGTCAATAACTAAGGAATATACCTTACCATTGCCCACCTCTGCTGCTTGCTCACCCACCCCTGCAGCAGCTGCCACACCTGCTCTCTCCTGGCTGATGTCACGTGCCCCACTGCTGGCCCCAGCACTGGTGGTAGGTAGGTCTAGAAAAAACATTACACTTTTTTAGGTGCCACATATGCCTCCCTCTATTTTCTTTTTTCACTAGCAAGATTGAAAATACAATACATATATACACCACACACATCACTAGTACAGATTGGGTACTAGTCTAGAGTAGAGTAGACAGTAGTATGTCCTATCCTATCAAAATAGTAAAATATCTGAAAGAACCTCTCAAGAAGACGACAACCCTAAGGACTGGACTCAGTGGCTAGAGCTATTGGTGAATCTGAGTTTTAAAACTTTAAAAAAAGAAAAAGAGTGGCCAACTGGGCAAGCTACAGACAGACTAATAGTAGTACAGAGTCAGAGTCAGTTAGATTGATGTAAAAAAAAAAACAGACACCAGAAATAAAATAACTAAGTAGGTAGGTAATGCATGGATAACCAGAATTTAGAAATAGATAGATCGATGAAAAATTGGTAAAAAAATAGAATTAGAAAACGGAAATAATAGTTAAAAAAAAATAAGGTGCAGTAAAAGTTAAGGAAATATAGTTAATAAAAATAACAACAGGAGAACTTACTGGGGCCAGAAGCAGAGACCTCTGAGGAGCAATCCTGGCTCTGGGAGGCATCTCCAGCTCCCCCCTCAGACCCCGTATTCTTCTTGCCCCTGGGTGCAGATCATGTAAGATATAATAAAGAGACAAAAATTGATTGGTGTGAAAAAAAATATATATTTTTTAAAACGCTCTAAAACTTTTTGGGAGAGGAAACGTCAATTGCATTAAAATTGACCTATCTAATCCGATCTACTATAAGTATTGAGATTGTGGACTGTCTAGTTATTCTATTCATGATCAATCCAGTTTTCGAGTCTGATTCCAGAATCCTAAACCTAGTACCACCTAGCCCGCCTATTCCAAAGACATTGGAAGGAATTGCCCAAAATGATATTTGCTTCTTCTAAGTTCTGAGCTCATTCGCAATCATCAATGAATCAACTCCATTTGACAGGCTAATTGTTCACTAAGTCTGCATTTCCCTTTATTTTAGTCCTCAAAAATGCATAGATGGATGCATACATATTTCATACATCAAATTGTTGGTTGGTTGCTGCTGATGTATGTGCTGATGAGTTGCTATAGTACTCACTCACTAACAAACTTCAAAAGGTTCTACTAAGGACTGGAGTCTGCAGCATGTGACGGAGGACGCATCACACAGACCACTAAAAAATGACCAACTAATACTAAATAACTAGCCATGATAACTAACTACCTACTACCACTATCTTAGTGACAGGTCAAAGGAAATGAGTCTTTCTAGCATTACCTAACTTAAGTTCTTAAACCTCTCTTATATAATCAGCCCAGGCGAGCACAAAGTAGCGCCGAGAAACCTGTCTAGAAGAATACCTATCACATAATATAAGATTTTTAAACATAACTTACCTGCATGTAAGGAGCAGCAGCATTCTTGCTATTTGGGAGAAAAATAGTATTTGCAATAACACAGAACAGAACACACAAAAGTAATATAATTAGCTACTCACCAAGCCCCACAACCTCAACACCTAGCAGGTCCAGCAGATCCTACTCCGGGTCCAGGATGTCGGGCCACCGGTGAGTCAGCTGGTTGTGAGTGTGCCATACATCAGAGCAGCAAAACACTTCCCTTTGCACCCTCACCCACCGGCGGTAATGCTCCTGGCTCCCATAGATGGAGCCAGGCCTGCTGCCTAGGTTAAGGGGAGGTGGCGCTGTACAAAAAAAACAAGGGCGGTCACCTCAACCTCAGAGAACAGGGCACATGCCTAAATCCCTTCCAGGTGCCGTCTTCCACAAGGAAAGCGGATCCTGATTGCACTAGCAGTAGCCCTAGCCTTGCCCTTAGACTGAGCAATGATTCTAGTGGTGCAGGCGGAAAAGAAAATGTAGAAGTAAAAAGTAAAGTCAGGAGAAGAAGTAGGGTAGTAAAAAAAAAAGCAAGTAATAGAAAAACAGTACAAAAACGCAGTAAAAGTAGAAATAAAACGCAAAATATACACTTAGGGAGAGAGAGGGATAGATAATAAATAAAAAAAGATCAGAAAAAAGTGTAAGGATTGAAAAGATTAGAAAGGGAGGAAAAACAGGCCCCCAGAACCATACAAAGAGTAAAATAACAAGATGGCCGCGCCCATTGGCGACTGTGTGGTGAAGTTCGCATGATATTTCCCCCGAACACACAATCTGTGTTGCTGAACATCAGAAACATCTCTCGTGCATGCGAGAGCATGGGCGAGCATGTGGAACAAGCAACCCCGTAGGCTCGCGGAACTCTGCATAGCGTTGCAGAGTTTTTTAACCGCTTTGCGGAGTTTCGCATAGCTGCGCTATGCGAAACTCTGCCCGGGCTTAGAAGACACCTCATCAGGAAGCACTGCAAAGCCTGCTAGTAGGCTGGCCAATCAGGAGAGAGCAGCTCGAAAGCTGGACTTTGGCTCACAGGATAGAAAGTTTAATAACTTATTTTCTGTAACAGTTATTATAAATCTAACAGTGTTGGATTTACCTCGATGATTAATGTGATACATCGAAGTATATTTACCTGACTCCTATCAATATTTCTAGTTAAATAAAATATTACAATGTTAGCTGATGGAGCTATTCACTACAATATGGAAAAACAGAATTGACAGTTTTTCCTTTGCCTGCACTTATAAAACATCTTTTATAATATCCCTGCTTATAGTTACAAGCCAACCTGCCCCTGGGGCCCCTAGGGGAGGGCTTAGGGGTGACATATATGCAGAAATAGGGTTGTTTGAGACTTTGGAAGTAACTTTAAATCTAAAGTTGAATTTGCTTATAAATTTAATGTAAAGGCAGCCTGAAAGCCAGTGCTGCCTCTAAAATGAAGGCAGACAGGTGCGGCTCCTCCAATAGGGCGGAGGAGTGTCGCCTCATTGCTTTCTCGCAGTGCAAAAAACCCAAAACATACTTTTGGTTATTACCATGTTATGTTTCTTTGCGTATTTCAGGTGGGTGGGCGGAGGGCAGGAGTGGTTTGCCCTCTCTTGAGTGCACAAAGACTGCTTGGTCGACCCTCTCGGGCCGCCCAAACCAGTCATGCGCACTTTGCCCTTCTCCATGCAGGATGCATTGCAGCCTACATGGAAAACATTCATCCCTCTATAACCCCTGGCTGGGGAGGAGTCCCTACCCATCACATGAATGATGCTAGTGGTGGGGGGCAGCACTGCTAGCTGGTCGACGGAGTGGTGGCCCTCGAGCTTGGGTCCAACCCCTGTACCGTGTAACGAGGCAAAACATCTGGGGATTTCGGTTGACCCGACTTTTTCCTATGAAGGGCACATTAGCAGGGTAGTTAGCAAGTGTTTTGGTGTGTTGAAAACTTTGCATAAAACACTGGATCTTCTCCCGATAGGGGCAAGAAAAACCATGATACATGCGCTCATAACATCGCGTCTTCACTATGCCAACATACTGCATCTTGGGGCCACGGATAAGAGTCTTGGTCGACTGTAGGTTCTGCAGAATGCCGCTGCGCGGCTGGTCCTTAATCAGCCTAGGAAGGCGGCTTCTAAAAAAGCCCTCAATGCATTGCATTGTTTTCCAGTGAAGGAAAGAGTCATTTTCAAGACACTATGCATGTGTCATCGAATTCTGAACAATGCTAGCCCATCCTATCTAAGTGACTTGATCACCGGATATGAGCCTAGGAGGTCCCTGAGATCGACTGGTACAGGGCTGCTGGTGATCCCCCAAGACAAAGAAGGCTAGGATGGGAGGTCGCTCTTTCCGGGCCCGGGGCGCTCAGAATTGGAATAAGCTCCCACAAAAACTTAGGTTGGAAGGTTCTGAGATCAAGTTCAGAAGGATGCTGAAAACCTACTTATTCTCTGGCAGCATGTAATGATCTCTTGTAGTGACGTTTTCGTGCCTCCCTCTCACCCAGCGCGGGGACACGCCGAGATGGCGTAACCATGCGCTCTATAAGTGTCTTTATTATTATTATTATAATTGCAAACATGGGTAATTTCTTGTTACCTATCTAATTTACTAATGAAAGACACTTTTATTTAGGTGCCCGGCCTATTTTCTGTCACAGTCCCACCCTGTAAGGATATTTTCTATTAAAGAATCCCAATGTAAAGCGGCTGACTGCCTTTGCACAACAGAAGTTTGCCTTTAGAATGGGCTGAAGACAGCTGCTCATCTCGTCCAGACAGATAATATAGTTCTGTAAAGCATTGCATGAGTAGGTTGGGCCTTGTCATCAGAATGATAAACAAAGTGCCTTCATGGCAGTGAGTCTGACAACCTCTTTTAGTATTTAAAATCCATTTCAACATGGTGGCGGCATATAACTTCAGCACCATGTAAACAATGCTTGCAAGATTTGGTGTACAATGTTTGCAATCTTGAACAGATAATATCAAGATGCAGGTAGTACGTGGGGGGCACAGTAAAGCTTAGTACACCGAGAGGGGCAAACTTCGCCAGCATATTTCTAGAAGCACGCTTATTTACAGTGCCCTAGAGCTATAAGTTTAATCTTTTAAAAATAAGTATATCCACAATCAATTGTCACCTTTTCTGTTGCAAAGCAGGCATCATATTTAATAGGTTACCGCACAGGTGTTCAGGTACACGAGGAACGATGCAATAACTGCATCATATTTTTCACCACAAGTCACTTAAAAGACCACGAATATATGATGGGTATTCACAGTCTATCAAATTTGAAAGCTCCCTTTTGTTTTTTTTCCCTTGCCATTTTTATTTAGAAGACTATTTCTTTTGCTTTTCAAACACTCTCTTCTCTTGCCAATATTGTCTTGAGAAAAAAAAACTTACTTGGAAAAAAACGTGCAGGCCTACAGGGGAGAGAGTGAAACTGAGCAAAGTTAAACATGCATACATATAATTTGTTTTGAGTTTATGTATATAAAGAAATAATGAACGATGGAAAATCATAAGCCACGATGAACCAGATGAACAGATAAATTAATACTGCGGCCAATGCAACTTTACGGTCATATAAACCGAGTGCTCTTCAGTATTTCTAAACCCCAATAAACTCAGAGTTTCCACTGGGTATGAAGCAGAGGGAATGAAAAGGAGTGCCTGCATATACTAATGAAGATTGGCTTTGTCATCAGCTTTTAAATGTGAATTTGAACATTCTGAGGGCGCCTGAAGGCACCCCACTTGCATAAAAGTAAGCTTTGATCTATTACTGTAACTGACAGCAAACCTCAAGGTTTCCCCTACAGCTCTAGTGCACGTGCTTCTCAGAATGATCTAAACAGGACCCGCCTACAGCCGAAGCAATCCCGGCACACATTTCAAACAACTGCACTGTGCAAGCCCAGCTCTCTGCAGGGTGCAAACAACAAGAATATCTTGGAAAATATATGTTCAAATGGTGCATTCTATAATGCAATCTTTCGCATATATTGAATACACGGACATTATTTTTTAAGGCAGTTCTAATGAAAATCGAATAAAATATATGCCAGTACTTCATAGTCTGTCCCAGTCTACGGAAGCGCTATTTCTCCACCAGCCGCGGCCCGTGCAGGCAAGAGCGGTAGGACCGGGTGTGGGGGGGATGAGGGGTTGATAGACCACAAAGAGAGAAACTTAATTATTTATCAAATTTTCTCTTGTGGTCTTCAGTCGAACCCATCCCCAATCCGGCCTCACCACATTTACCTGCACGAGCCACGCCTGTTCTCCACACCAATAATGTTTACATCTGTCTATCAGAAAATGGAATGCCTGATGAGAACAAGAGAGCGTGCTGCTGCCATTTGACGCGATGCACATTTCTCTTAGCCATCCAATTGCATAGGCAAATGTGATGCAGCACATCTATTCACTTGATCCCTTATTTGTTACTCACAAACAAAGGAGCATGCATCCAGCTAACATTTATGCATGGTGACCATGATTTTAAACATAAAAGGCTTTTAGATACATTGAAGCTCAAGCCCTGACAGGACCCAGTTTTCATTACAAGACTGGAGGCTACATTATGCATTATCCTTTAATAGCAACTCACACAGCCGCACTACATCATAAAGGATAAAGTTCTAGAGTTAACAGCACTGAACAAAGGATGTATCCAGGAGATGATCTGCCTCTTTTAAAAGCGGCTCGCCAGCAGATAAGTCACTACTTCCTTTCTCTCCTTACTTTCAATAATTTCGCATTATATTTCAAGTTTTTTATGATAATTCTATATGTCTTAAGGCTGATATATGCTTATATCTCTCATTTAATGATAATTCCATGCTTTTTATTGCCAATACGATGATAAAATGTCGATTTCGATATGTTTCAATCTGAATGTGATGCCTTACTTACTCCTTTCCTTTTAGAGGTTTCTTTCCACTTCCTCGCCTCTCTCCCGGTGGTGGCTCTGGTTTCCTTACTCCCACTCCCACCCCCCTCCCATGGACTTCCAATTTTCGGTCGTCCTTCATTTCCCAACGAACCTTTCCCCCTGCGCGATCGTGCAGCAGTTTCCTCACTGTCCGCCGCTCCTACTCACGGCGATTTTCTCCCGCTTCGGCCCCTCCTTCCTTACAGCGATTTTCTCGCTTTTCGCTTCCTCAAAGTAAACGCCGCTTTAGAGGAAGGCACGTTAGCAACACCCGCGTTGCGTGCCTCCTCTCTTAAGCGACTTTCCTCTCTCCGGCGGCTGAGCTCGAGCACTCCTCTGCAATTTTGTCAGTTGCTCTGCATCAGCCGCCGGAGACACTCTTTCATTGCGCTTTGAGCCTATATTACTACAAAACATCGTTTTTGCCATAAATGAACCCCTTTATCACCATAAACAAACATCCAATCACTTATTTTAAATAAGGACTCAAATAGCTCTGGTTCCTCTATAAATACAGTAGTATCACCCCTACCTTCCTTACCCCTTTAGCCTAGTTGGAATTCTATAACCCACCCACCCTTGCCTTATATATAAAAAAAAAAAGTAGTGGTTTTAGACTCTGAACCCAAAAAAAATAAAATATATATATATTATAATAATCACCAAAAAAAAAAAAAAGGAGAGGAGAAGTTTATTTCCTTACCTTTTAGTATCTTTTTCTGAGCTCTTACTACACCATGTCTGACATGGATTCTGATGACGCCACTGCTAGCTCACCTGCCCCCATTGACGATTCTTTTAAAAAATTCCTTCAACAGGAAATTAAGTCATGTATGATATCCTCTCTCAAAGAAGTCATGCTCTCTAAAAGACCGTGTGATCCTCAGGATCCTCCCCTACACGGTAAGAGACCCAAAAAGACCAAACATTGCGAAAGCACTACAGGCCCTAGCGCCTTTCATAGTACAGGAGGTCCTAGCACCTCGCTTTGGATGGGAGGCCACCGCGCCCCACTTGAACCTGATGTCCCTCGGGACACTCCCTTGACCGGTGCCCATGGCGGCACAAATATGTACGGTGTCCCTCGCGACACACTTTGGAATAGTGCTAACCAAAAAAATAAGAATATTGGTCTTGACTCCTCTTCATCCTCCTTTGATGACAACTCCTCCAAAGACCTTTCAGACGAATTCGTCTTTGACCTGGATGAGGTCCAACATGATCTTAACCCCCAATCTGATCCGGAACCTACCTCAAAAAATATTATTTTAAACCCTATTGGAGAGGAGATGTTTTCTCCCCTAAACATCTCTCACCCTAACAGTTCAAAATGGTTCCCACAGGATCATGTTTCCAAATTTTTTACACGCTGGTTGAGAAACCTTTTGGATAGAAACACTAGAAATACAATGAGGTCTGAATCCCCCAGACCTACCATTGATGAGAGGGTCTGTCAAACCCCTAACCTGGATCCAAATCTTATCAAGTTCCTATTTAAATTAGGGCGAGACCCCAGAAAAGGATGGAGAGAGCCCTTAAAGGCTGCCAAGACCGCCTCTTAGACGTCTTGGGTCCCCTTGATAGAATCCTAGATATGGCCGAACAATCCCATCTCTCCTCTACCCCCTTGAATGTTGATCTCATTCGAGGATGGAGCCAAAGGGCCATCGTTCTCCTTGGCAGCGCTAACTCAAGCTTGAACGTTGAACGGAGGAGGTCCATTTTAAACAAAATCAACCCAAAATTAGGTGACATGGCGGAGAAAGAACCCTCCCAGAACCCCAAAGGCCTTCTTTTCGGAGAGGACATAATCAAGGAAATTGGTAAATACGTATCCACCTTTACTGCCCTTGATAGAGCTCAAAATAACCTGAGACGGGTATTCAACACCAACCTTTTTGGCCAGGCCGGTAGAAGGGGTCGCTCTTCCGGCCGAGGCAATCAACGACCCTATTCATCCTTCAGAGGAACAGGAAGGGGCTTCTACCCCCCTAGACAACCCTTCTTTCCCCAGAGAGGAAGAGGTCCGAGAAACCGTGGTTCAAGAGGTCGAGGTACTCCCAACACCTCCAACTCTACAAGTAAGTACTACTCCTCCTTCTTCTATCCCTCCCATAGTGGGGGCAGACTAAAACAGTTTTATCATGTTTGGGATTCAATTACCCAAGATCCATGGGTTTTAGAAACCGTTATGGGCTTCAAGATAGACTTCTTTCAGATTCCCTTCCAATCACGCTTACCCCAACCCTTTGTCCTTCCGGAAGATCAACAAATGATCGTGGAGGAAGAAATCATTTCCATGCTAAAAAAAGACGCAATTGTGGAGGTTCCCTGGTCCGATGCAAGGTTCATAAGCACACTGTTTTCTGTTCAGAAAAAGGACAAAGGTTGGAGACCTGTAATAAACCTTCGAGAAGTCAACTAATTTCTAGTTTATCGCCACTTCAAAATGGAGGGTATCCACCTCCTGAGGGATCTCCTTCTCGAAGGAGACTGGATGGTCAAGTTAGACCTGAAAGACGTCTACTTCACCATCCCTATGTACAAGGAACATCAACCTTTCCTTCAATTTACTTGGAGAGAACGTCTTTATCAGTTCCAAGCTCTTCCCTTCGGCCTCTCTTCTGCCCCTTGGTGTTTTACCAAGATCATGAAGTGTGTCGTTACAATCCTAAGAGAAAGAGGTATCCGCCTCATCATTTACCTGGACGATAGCCTTATCATGTCCCAATCCCATTCAGACCTCCTAAGAGATCTAGAAACATCCATGAACCTATTAGAGAGCCTAGGATTCATCATCAACAGAGAGAAATCCCTCCTCTCTTCCTGCAGAATTATAGAATTCCTCGGCTACACCCTAGACACCTTGAAATGCCTTCTCCTTCTTCCTGCCAAGAAGATTGCCAAGATCCGGAAGGAGATCAGGTCTGTCTTGAAACAAGAGTCTTTAACTCTCCGCGAACTAGCCAGACTTCTTGGGCTCCTTTCTTCTTCCATCCAGGCTATTTTTCCCGGCCCTCTGAACTATCGCGCACTTCAGAGAATAAAAAGAAAAGCCCTCAATTCAGGTCTGTGGTATGGGGACCTTGTTTCTCTGGATCCAGATGCGAGAGCAGAGCTCTTTTGGTGGCAGGAGAACTTAGACGCCTGGAACGGCAAAGCTATCTTCGGCTCATCCCCGGATTTTGTCCTAGAATCAGATGCCAGCCTTCATGGCTGGGGTGCTCGTTCAGAAGACCAGAACACCGGTGGGGTCTGGACCCTATCGGAATCTTCTCAACACATACATTTTCTGGAGTTGACGGCCGGATTATACGCCCTTATGAGCTTCAAACACTCCATCCAAGGGAGGTCCGTTGTTCTGAAAATGGACATTTCCGCTGTGGCCTATATCAATCGCCTTGGAGGGACGAGATCTGCAGATCTTTCCAAACTTGCCAGGAAACTTTGGATGTTCTGTCTGGAACACAAAATTTCCCTCAGGGCGGAGTATCTTCCCGGGAAATCAAACATTTCTGCAGACTGGAATTCAAGATTCCTTATAGACTTCTCGGATTGGAAACTCAATGTGAACGTCTTCAATTCCCTCTTCCACTTTTGGGGTCCCAGAGACGTGGATTTATTTGCCAGCAGACTTACCTTTCAACTTCCCAACTACTTCAGTTGGATGCCAGACCCGGGCGCTCTTGCTGTGAATGTATTTCTCCAACCTTGGTCTCACTTGCTGGGTTATGCCTTTCCTCCTTTCGCCATGATTCAGAGGGTCCTTCAGAAAGTCAGATCGGATCAATGCCCCCTGATCCTAATAACTCCCTTTTGGCCGTCCCAAGCTTGGTTCCCGACAGCCCTGGAACTAGCATGCGACATTCCCTTTCTGATCCCAGCCTCTCCAGGCCTGGTCTCAAACGCAGACGGGGAAGACCATCACCTTATTCTCGAGGGGAATTTGAACCTTCTTGCCTGGAAAGTGTCAGGCAATCTAACGAGCTGTCTGGACGTTCGTCGACAGCTCTCTCTCTTCTCGGAGAATCCTGGGCACCTGGAACACACCTTAGATATAACAACAATTGGAAGAAATGGTTCCATTGGTGCCTGGAAAGGAGTCTGGATCCCGTGGAGACTCCTGTCGTGAATATCGTTAATTTTCTGGTCGAACAATTTGACAGAGGCCTTTCCTATCGCTCTATTAATATCTTTAGATCCGCAATCTCTGCTGGTCACTCTCCTATCAACGGTAAATCGGTAGGTAAAAATCCTATCATTTGTAGGGTCTTTAAGAGTATTAGATTAAAAAGACCCCCTAGACCTAAATACAAGACCCTTTGGGATGTCAAGTGTATTTTAGACCTTTTTTGTTCTTGGCCAGATAACTCTTCCCTTAATAGGAAGTTTCTCTCCTTTAAACTCGCCACACTCTTATGTTTAATCTCCTGTAGGAGAGTATCTGACATTAGAAGCTTAGACATTTCAAATAGATGTTATGATATGTTTGGTGTCAAGTTTGAATTACTTAGAAGAACTAAAACCATGTCAGATTTTATCTTTTATCCTTGTTTTGACAGTTTGCCTAAACTTTGTGTGGTTGCTTGTATGAAAGAATATGACGCTAGGATGTCTCTCCTACGCCCTAATGGAGCAAATCAACTTTTAATTTCTTTTGTGAAACCTTTTAATCCTGTTTCTTCCACCTCCATAGCTAGATGGGTTAAATCTACCATGAATCTCGCTGGTATAGACCTCTCTAAGTTTCAAGCACATTCTATTAGAGGATCTATGGCCAGTAAATCCTTCTGGTCAGATGGTAAGTTGGATGATATCCTGAAAGCTGCTGACTGGTCAAATGCTAATACCTTTGCTCGTCATTACTGCAAGCCTATCGAGCATATGTCTGAGGTTGTCCTTCGGGGCTACGAACATGCATAATGTAGCCTCCGGTCTTGTAATGAAATTGCGATTCTCCTATTAACATGACCAGAGAATCTGGATTTCATTAAAGACACGGAGGCTGACATTATCCCTCCCTCCTCCCTTTTACAACTTTTGAGATGTCTTTTATGAACTTTTACATCTTTTGATATATTGTTCATGATCTTATTGATTACTCCACTTGCTTCTAATCTAATATCATGCCTATGTGATGAGTTAGCTCTTTAGGCTCTTGTTCTTAATATTTTCTTTCTTTCAGGCAATTCCGTTTAACCGGCTGGCCTTGGACTTGCTGAAGTTTCTTCCATGATGTTTTCAAGCTACCTGGATCTCTCAGCCTATGAAGTTCTTTCCTGTTACCCGGATCTCTTGGTTTTGAAGTTCTTTCCTGCTGCGATTCTTTTAAAAGAGGCAGATCATCTCCTGGATACATCCTTTGTTCAGTGTTGTTAACTCTAGAACTTTATCATTTATGATGTAGTGCGGCTGTGTGAGTTGCTATTAAAGGATAATGCATAATGTCAGCCTCCGTGTCTTTAATGAAATCCAGATTCTCTGGTCATGTTAATAGGAGAATAGCAATTCTCAAAGTCTTAGCGTTATGTTAGCATTACTTTTTTAATGCAAACTCGATGCTTAAACTGTTTTGGGATTAACAAACACACACAAATTGGTGCTTGTGATGGTTTGTATGGAAAATTATGCAGAGCAGTTCAAAACACTGCGTTGCGTTACATGGTTGGTACATGGGCATTCCCATGCAACAACCCATGCGGATCAGTGAGTTAATATCGAGGGACATAAAATAGAATGCTCAAAATATCGAATCCAAAATATCTAAGTACAGAATATCGAATCCCTATCTACAAACAGGTCTAAGTACCAAAAATATCGAATACAAAATATAGATTGTTAAAAATATAGTTAACTAAAATATCTAATTTTGTAATTGTATTAAACATAATATAAAATTAATTAAATATTAAAAACAATTAAATAAAAAATACTTAAAATAATGTAACAAATCTTAAAATGTCAAAATAATAAATGTAATGTAAAAAAAGTAGAGAATTTGTTGGATAGAGAGAGGGTAAAAATTACTATTCCCACTCCAGTGAGTGCAACAGTAGGGAAAACGTTGGATAGCGTAGGGGTAAAAATTACTATTCCCACTCCAAAGAGTGCAATAGTAGGGAAAGCGTTGGAAAGTGTAGGGGTAAAAATTACTATTCCCACTCCAGAGAGTGCAACAGTAGGGAAAGCGTTGGATAGCGGGCGGGTAAAAATTACTATTCCCACTCCAGAGAGTGCAACAGTAGGGAAAGCGTTGGATAGCGAGAGGGTAAAAATTACTACTCCCACACCAAAGAGTGCAAGGAAAGCGTTGGATAGCGTAGGGGTAAAATTTACTATTCCCACTCCAGGGAGTGCAACAGTAGGGAAAGTGTCGGATAGCGGGGGGGGGGTAAAAATTACTATTCCGACTCCAGAGATTGCAACAGTAGGGAAAGCGTTGGATAGCGGACGGGTAAAAATTACTATTCCCACTCCAGAGTGTGTAACAGTAGGGAAAGCGTTGGATAGCGAGAGGGTAAAAATTACTACTCCCACACCAAAGAGTGCAACAGTAAGGAAAGCGTTGGATAGCGGGGGTAAAAATGACTATTCCCACTCCAGAGAGTGCAACAGTAGGGAAAGCGTTGGATAGCGGGAGGGTAAAAATTACTAGTCCCACTACAGTGAGTGCAACAGTAGGGAAAGCGTTGGATAGGATAGGGGCAAAAATGACTATTCCCACTCCAGTGAGTGCAACAGTAGGCAAAGCGTTGGATAGGGTAGGGGCAAAAATTACTATTCCCACTACAGTGAGTGCAACAGTAGGGAAAGCGTTGGATAGCATACGGGTAAAAATTACTATTCCCACTCCAGAGAGTGCAACAGTAGGGAAAGCGTTGGATAGCAGGGGGTAAAAATTACTATTCCCACTCCAGAGAGTGCAACAGTAGGAAAAGTAATGATTGAATATTAAAATAAAATTACATTAATTATCAATACCAATAAAAAATGTATTAAAAATATTTACCAATTAATAAAAAATAATTACCAATTAACAAATGTATTACAAATTAATAAAAAATAATTATCAATTAATAATTATTGTCAATACATATACATACAATACATAATTACTTTATAACAATTAAATTACTTCCCACCCTATTCCCTTATAAACCCACAACCCGCTCCAAATAAATAATACAATTAACATAATTATCAATTAATCAATTAATACAAATTATTTACCAATTAATACAAATTAATTACCAATTAATAAAAATTAATTACCAATTAATAATTAATTATCAAGCAATTAATTAGCAATACATAAAATAAAAATAAATATTACCTTTATTACAATTACATTACTTCCCACCCTATTCCCCTATAAACCCACAACCTGCTCCAAATAAATAATACAATTAACGTAATTATCAATTAATCAATGCATAAAAATGATTTATCAATTAATACAAATTAATAACAATTAAAAAAATGAATTACCTATTAATAAAAATGACTTACAATTGATAATTATCAATACATATAAATAAAATTTGATATTTAATTTACTATGATTAAATTACTTCCCACCCTATTCCCCTATAAACTCACAACCCGCTACGGAATTAAATTACGCAAAAATTAAATTACATAATATTCATAACTTTAAAAAAAACAAAATTACATAGTTTACATGGTGCGTGCCTATTTTGTTGTATCATTAAATTTGACATAGAAGTACCATAGATCAATAATATCTTAGCTTATATTACAAAACACAGAAATTCACTGAAAAACAAAGGTTACTGTGACAATATAGTTAGGTGTTAAAATTAAATAACCAATCTTTTTCAAACAAAACAAGTCCAAAATGACAAAAGTCAAACATACACAACTCAACTTTTCCATATTCCTGTACACCAGAGAGCGCCAGAGAGCCAGAGAGCACCTAGCTGTGTAAGCAGTGAGATCAAGGGCGGCGTGCAGGGCGGCAACCGAGTAACCAAGTCCCCGGCTCCCCGTGTATCACTGGTATTGGGGGTGCCTGGGTGGCCGTGCAGACTGTAGACCAGTGCGAAGCCCGGCGAAGCCCGCAGTGAACACCACGGGCTAGAACAGGTGCCTGGCGTGGGGTCGTGACCACGGAGAGCATGGTGCAAATCCAAATGCACCGAGAAGTTCGGTGAGCGGCGGCGGAGGCGGCCAGCGTGTGGGGGAGCGGCGTGGGCCAGTCCCATCTCATCAGTTCACCGTATTCGGGCTATCGAGCTACCGGGCTACCACAACTCTCTCAGAACTTTCCCTGAGTAGCCTCCGGTCAGGTGGTCCGGTGAGAGGACCTGCGGTGGTTTGCTGTGGCGGCCTGATCAAAGCCTGGGTAAAGCCAAGGAGAGAAGTGAATCCGGACATGCGGGGGCTCTCTCTCCGACCCGGGCGGGAGAACCAAACGAATGCTCACCCGGCCAAAAGGAAATGAAATCGGACCGGACCGACCGGACCAGCTATAGTGCGGTGTTGGATTCATAGCCTCTAGCAGAGTGCACCACGGAGCTGCAATCGCACGGCTGCCTATTGTTCGAATCTATGACATAATATCGACAGACAGAATATCTACATACAAAAATATCGACACAAAAATATCGAAATCAAAAATATCGGAGTCATATCTTCATAAAGGTAAGTACAAAAATATCGAAAAATTAATATCGTAGTACAAAAATATCGAAATTAAAAATATCGTTTTTTTAAATGTATAAATAATAATGTAAAATTTATTTTAAAATACATATAATTTTACAAATATTAAATAAAAACATTAAAACATAATTAAAAAATTAAAACTAATACATATACATTTAAAATAAATTAAAAATGTAATAATTTAATGTAATTTTAATTTTTTTAATTTCATTTAATTGATTTAATTTAAATATAAAATTATTTTATTTTTACCCTGTACGCCTGTACCCCAAAAACCCAAAACTGACCCTGAACCCTAAAAATACCCCTTTACCCAAAAACTAAAAACTGACCCTGAACCCTAAAAATACCCCTTTACCCAAAAACTGAAAACTGACCCTGAACCCAAAAAATACCCCTTTATCCAAAAACCCAAAACTGACCCTGAACCCTAAAAATACCCCTTTACCCAAAAACTGAAAACTGACCCTGAACCCAAAAAATACCCCTTTACCCAAAAACTGAAAACTGACCCTGAACCCTAAAAAAAAACCTTTACCCAAAAACTGAAAACTGACCCTGAACACTAAAAATACCCCTTTACCCAAAAACTGAAAACTGACCCTGAACCCAAAAAATACCCCTTTACCCAGAAACCCAAAACTGACCCTGAACCCTAAAAATACCCCTTTACCCAAAAACGGAAAACTGACCCTGAACCCAAAAAATACCCCTTTATCCAAGAACTAAAAACTGACCCTGAACCCTAAAAATACCCCTTTACCCAAAAACTGAAAACTGACCCTGAACCCAAAAAATACTGCTTTACCCAAAAACTGAAAACTGACCCTGAACCCAAAAAATACCCCTTTACCCAGAAACCCAAAACTGACCCTGAACCCTAAAAATACCCCTTTACCCAAAAACTGAAAACTGACCCTGAACCCAAAAAATACCCCTTTATCCAAGAACTAAAAACTGACCCTGAACCCTAAAAATACCCCTTTACCCAAAAACTGAAAACTGACCCTGAACCCAAAAAATACCCCTTTACCCAAAAACTGAAAACTGACCCTGAACCCAAAAAATACCCCTTTACCCAAAAACTGAAAACTGACCCTGAACACTAAAAATACCCGTTTACCCAAAAACTGAAAACTGACCCTGAACCCTAAAAATACCCCTTAAAAAAACTAAAACATATAAAATTTAAAATATTATTATATACTTACCTATACTTACGTTGTAATGGTATGCGTTGTAAAACTTGCGTTGTAAAGGTTGTTTCCCCGGTAGATAGCGTAGGGGTAAAAATTTACTATTCACACTCCAGAGGGTGCAACAGTAGGGAAAGCGTTGGATAGCATGGGGGTAAAAATGTATTCCCACACTACTCCCACTTTAACACACAACACACTACACATATAAAAAAGACAATTAATATAAATTTCAATTAATCAATTAATAACAATTGATATTACTAAATTGATGTAATTATAAAAGAACTAAATAACACATATTAATTACTAATTAATTAACAATAAATACCAAAGAAAATTGCAATCTCTTTAATTAATTATATTTAAATATATCACACCCTATCCCCCTATAAACACACAACCCACTACACAGAAATAAATCATATCATGTATTCACTTAATAAATATTAATTACCAATTAATTATTATTTAACAAAATCAAAAAATAAATATATTAGCACATTAACTCTAAATAATTTAATTACATAATTAATATTATTTAATTACCAATTAATTATTAATTAACAATAACAACACATTAAATATATTAGCACATGAACTCTAAATAATTTAATTACATAATTAATATTATTTAATTATCAATTATTTATTAATTAACAATAACAATAAAGTAAATATATAAGCACATTAGCTGTAAATAATTTAATTTACTAATTAATATTATAGTTTCCCAATTAATTAATTAACAATAACAAAAAATTATATATATAAAAAAATTACTCTAATTAATGTAATTAACTAATTAATATTAATTAATTACCAATTAATTATTAATTAAAAATATGTACAAAATTAAATTAATTAATTAACTAATTAATATTAATTAATTACCAATTAAGTATTAATTAAAAATATTTACAAACATATATTAATTAATTAATTATTATTAAATTACTTCCCACCCTATTCCCCTATAAACCCACAACCCGCTCTGATACTAAAACGCAAAATGTAAACAAATTTACAAATTTTCAAACATACATTACAAAACATGTTTAACAAACATATAAACAACACATTAAAATACATAACACTAAACAAAATTTCGATATTAGTAACATTCGATATTAGTAACATACATACCTTACAAAAACGATATTCTGTCTGTCGATATTTTGGACATCGATATTCTTTACTATCGAAATTAAAACATCGATATTATTGTGTATCGATATTTTAAGTTCGATATTTTGTCTCACTACCCTATTGTTCATCAAGAAGCACCTGGAGCAGCACAGTGCGTGGAGGTAAGCTGTGGAGGCAAGCGCGGCCGCCGATAGAGGCGGCTGCGAAGTAAGAGCCCAGGGTGCGGACCGAGGGGCTGCCCGACTAGGTCTATCAGCCTGCGGTTCCCGTCGTGCGCCCCTCTTGCCTGCCCCCCCCAAGATGCGCAAGATGTGCAAACAACCACAGAAAAACTATCAAACCACAGTCGCACAGTGAAACTCTTCGCTATTCTGGTGGCCCACCAGCAGTGTCAAACGGAGCCTCTGCCGCCCATGCAGACATCCCTTTCAGGTCTGGTTACTGCTGTCCTTAAAAGTGACCCCTGAAGCCTCCTGAAGCATCCGAACTTCCTCTGCCAAGTGAATAGTTGGGTGTTCATATTGAGCAAAGCACAAAGCCTGTGCAACCACCCCAGCCTCTAGAGACAGGCGACGAGGTGCCGTTAGAAAGATATAAAGACCCAGCGCTGTAGCCCCCCGTGTTATTCGTGTGTGCGTGTAGACTTAGACACATACACATACACAAGTCACACAAGTCAAGTACAGGTGACATAATCAAACAAAGAGGCTCACTGGCTCGAACTACATCGCGCCGACCCCCAGTTAACGGCACCCAAGGATGTCGCTCAAAAAGACTCAGTCTAGCACGGAGGAGGCGGAGGTGAACCTTGAATGCCCAGCACAAAGAAGGATAACAAGGAGCATAAGCTCTCAAAAAACCCAGGAAACAGTTAATGGCAACTCCCTTCCCCAAGGACTCATTACACATTTCTTTCAGGCTTCTAGTGGCTTAACCGCCTGGGACGAGAGACAACGAGAGAGCGCCTTCACACCAGGGCCACTAAAGACCTATCAGGACCAGAGGGGCCATAATTCTTGCGAGTTTGCCATCACGGAGAAAATCGGGAGTCCCAAAGCATGTCATCAGCCCGCCGTCAGGGCGAAGAGCCCGATCAGGATTACAGCCGATATTCACGTGAGACCCACAGTGGGGGCGAACGCGGAATGAAGACAATGAGGAACAAAACGAGGCACTTGCAGTCACTTCTCCAAAGAGCATAGGCAAGCAATTGCACACATTGGAGATACCTCGGGTAAAACATAAGACAAGCTCACCTGAAATGACCACACTAACAACATCATTTCTGCATAAATTAGAACAGCCCATTGAACGAACACTCGAAGCAACACCAATAAATCCAGGAAAAATTGATGTCCTGAGAACACCACAAACCGAGGGATGGAGTCCGTTGGGCCGAACGCCTTAGCAAAATGTAACCGAAGAAGCCATCCTCAAAGAATTAAACCTGTCTGTCATAAGAGAAGTTCAGGGGATACAATGGCCAGAGCGCTGTTATGGCAGTCCACGAAGATGGAAGTACAAATCGATCTGCTGTACTCAATTGCCCAGCATCTGGCGTGCCAAGACGACAAGTTGGCAAAACTAGAGGCCCTATTTGAAGAGCACAACACCAATGCGGCTAACACCAACTCCTGTGCTGCCATAATAGAAAAATGGGCAAGCTTACCTGACGTTCTAAAGGATATGCTGGCTTTAGTCAAGGGACAAGGAGAGATGACTCCTCAAGTACACGACCAACATGCCCCGAAGACAGTGCATGTCGAAATGACCAACCATTGCATTGCGGTTAGCAGCCCAACAAAAGAGCTACTGGTAGAGCCCTGCAACAACACCACACCGGCAGATCAAGGGAATGGGGACCGTAAGGCCTTGGACCTTGATACTACAAGTGACGACTCATTCGTCGTTGTTCCTCTGGTGTCAAGGGCTGAAGGTGCTTCGGTAAGCGAAAAAGCTCCACTGTCAAGGAGGGCCAAAAAAAGATTAAAGAAACAACTGAAGAAATCCAAGAAATCCAAAGCTAAAAGCAGACATATACCACCGGTAACACAAACCTCCGGAGCCACAGAAACTAAAAGCAGCCCTAAACCACTCTTTCCTATCTTCCTTCCTAGACAGGACACCAAGGCCAGGAAGCCCAGAGAGGCACCTCCCGTCCTAGGTGAGGCCCAAAGACATCATTTCTTCCTCCTGGAGGGTCAAATCAATGAGGAGGCCCAACTGAGGACATCACAGAAGGAAGCCGGTGCACAACCTAGCGCCTCAGGCCCGGTGCGCCAACAAAGGACAGAAACAAACCCTAATTTAAACCAGGGCAAACAGCAAGGACTGCCAAGAGCGTAAGGAACACCAAACGAGGTGTCAGGCAGACAGCAGCTAGGAGATACATACAACAATCTTCTACATTTAAATTCAATCCAGGGCGAGCGGCAAGAACTACAAACTGAGGAAGGACCACCGAATGAGGCGCCAGCTAGACAGCAGCAAGGAGTCACCCACATAAACCCTCTAAATTCAAATTATCAGAGGCACATCTTCTTGGGAGAAGAGCAGACTCGACGTTCCACTCAATATAAAAATCAACTAGAAACTTACGAGGTGCTGCTTACTCCCAGATACCTAGCAAAAGACTCCTATGACATTCTAAACAGGTCTAACATTGTACGCCTTTTCGGTCACATTGATTCCCTGGCACAAATTACCTCTGAGAAGATCGAGTGGGTGATGTTCAAGAGCCTGGAGACAGACACCCACGGTGACTCCACTTTAGTTGGGTTTGTAAAACAGCAAGTCCAACAGGCTGTCCTCAAGGAAGCGACACAGCTCGCAGAATGGAGTATTGAAGTCACCGCCCTCAGGGCACCAAAATATCCACACGTCCTGACGCCCACTCATTGCCCTCAAGAACCTAAATCTGTCCTCAAAGGCACAAGATCCACCAGCCCAGATGAGGGGACGAAAGCAGGGAGACGAAGAACCCCGCTAAAAATTAACATCCTGCTAAAAGATAGGCAGTGGAGAGTGCAGTGGTCTCAGCAAGGACTGGACCACAGGATGGACACATGGAGACAGGGTCCCTAACCAAACAGATATACATGGAAAAAGAGCATGCCTAAACCCACCTAGGGGTCAAGATCGCAACTTAACCATCATTTCGTGGAATATAGCTGGGCTAAGTAACATTTTTAGGGACATGGCCACCCGCGACTACCTCGCACAGGGGGACATATTGTGCATTCAGGAGACCTGGGCGAGGACTACCACCCCAATTGACGACTTTTACGAACATTTTAAATCAGCGACCAAAAGGACGATCTTTGGGCGCCCGTCAGGGGGCCTTTCGATCTTCGTAAGCCATGCCTGCAAATTTAAGACCACTGAACTAAACTTGGTGACTCCTGACCTCCAGGCCATCACTATAGAGGGGTTGATATCGGGTCAAAAGCCCCGCCCTCTTTTATTAATCAATTGCTACATCAACCCAACTAAATATCAAACACCCCAGGCTATGGAACCACTCACTACCATCCTGGAAGATATACTCATAAATCATGTGTATCACGATGTAATAATTGCGGGCGACTTCAACATAAGAGGCCTGGGTCTGACCACCATTACACCTCCCAGCAAGAAGTTAGACCCCCTGATTGAATTTCTCTCAAACTTCAATTTGCAATCAACACACAAAACACAATAAATGAGCAATCCCGCATGGACTGCTAAACCCACTTTCAGGAATGTTTCCACTATAGACTATATCTTCACGAATGAAGGGGTGGCCCACAAACTTTGTGACTTCACTGTAGATGACAGAGATGAAAGCAACCACAGACCCCTCCGAGCCACATTTAACCTGGCATGGGAACAGGTGGACTCTGAGGTAACAATCGGAGTAACCACAGGCGAAGAACATCATCTAGTTCTCAAAAGAATCAAATGGACGTCCAATCTTGGCCACAGACTGACGGATTTTGTAGCCAGTAGGGAGGCTGAATTCAGGTCACAAGATATAGAGAACATCACACACTTCTGGGAAACACTGACCAAGGATTTAATGAAGTGCTTGGGTAACACCAACCAACTAAGACACCGCCAAAATAACACCAGGCCAAGTCAATTAAAATCGCGGAGTTTAACACAGAGCAAGCCCTCACTTAACATGGCAATCAGGGCAACAAAAAAGAAGGGTGATTATCTGCAAGGGAGGGTTTCCATCTCTGCCCTACGAGCCAACTATAAAAAGAAAGTCTGGGAGTTGAAAAGGCAGCACGCAGAACAAAACTGGCTCACAGTGTTCTCTTTAATTAAAGAAAAAGATAACCGCAAGTTATGGCGCTTCATCAACAGCCTGACTTCTAGCGGAGTGCACAAGGAAAACAGTGTCGCAGGGAATGTGTGGGAACAGTATGCCAAGCGGCTCTACACCTGTGAGCCAAACCGGGCTAACCCTGGAAGTCGAGAGTGGTCTAAGGCGGCTGACGCAACCATCAAAACTCAAAGCTTGCCGTCTGTAGCCCCAAGACAGAGTCGACATGCAAAGTACACAGTGGAGGAGGTTTTAAAGTACATTAAGGCAACCAGGACCGATGGAGCTCCTGGCCCAAATGGAATCCCTTCCCAGGTTTTTAAAACTGCCTCAGCCTTCTTTGCAACAACACTTACTCCTCTATTTAATCATTCATTCGCTACTGCGACCCTGCCAACTTCCTGGAAAGGCTCAGTCCTATTTCCCATTTACAAGAAGGGTGACCACTCGAACCCGGGCAACTACAGGCTTATAGCCCTTTTAGACATAGGGGCCAAGGTTTACGCCGTCTTCTTTTAAGGGACTTGGAGACCTGGGTGGACAAAAATGGCATTCTCCCGCCCACACAGACTGGCTTCAGGGCCACAAGTTCCACTCTAGACAACATCATAGCGCTCTCCTACCTGGCGAAGAAGGCCAACACGAGGAACAAGATGCCACTCTTTTGTTGTTTTATAGACTATTCTACGGCCTTCGATCGAGTGATCAGAAGCCGACTATGGGCAAAACTTGAGACCTGGGGGTTTCCACAAGTCCTGCTAAAAGCTATAAAAGCACTCTATGAGGGGACATGGGTCCAGGTGAAATTAAGTCCAACAATTACAACAGCAAGAATCAAGACCAACTGTGGACTTAAGCAGGGGTGCGTTCTGGCCCCCCTACTTTTTAGTTATCAAAGAAAGAAAGAGGACACTTGTAACAATTCAAAACCATTGGTTTGAAAACACCCTCAAAAACTCAATGTTATTTGGAATAGCGGTATATATTCTTCAACCTCCCCACATTGAAGTTATGGCATTTATCATTGGGTGCTGCAATACGTGCTCAATGCCAGCCTCATCCAGAGGCACCTCTGGTATAGAATGCAGTGTCCAGAGAATGAGGGATGTCCCCAAAAAAGTGAAATACAGAAATATTAGAAATGTTAAAAAATAGAACATCACCAAAGTGCTTTAATGGAAAGTGAGATTCTATTAGAATAAAATATTCGGGTACTTTAAAAAGATCGAGTTACTAGATCCATTAGTGTTTCAAAAAAAGACTTGTCGACATGTTTCAGCTCCCTCTGGCCCATCCGGGTCTATGGAGCTTTCGTCAGGACTAACAAACATAAAGGTATACTCACACAACTTGTGTAGTATGGTTCTAAGTATCCATTTTTTGGCACTTAATTTTTGCAAAACATGTTCTCTGTGATCTGTGAATACAAAAGGAGAGACATGCAGCCATACACAATTTTGGATATCGTGCTCTATTTCTTGGGGAGAGGGTTTTCTTCATCTAAATTAGATGTTTTCATTTATTATCGTTAAAATGAGAAAAGAACTATTTTTGGCAGAGGACTAAGGTATCTTTCAGAGCTGTATAATAGGTCAAGTTAAATCGTTCTTCTACATTACAAATTTACAGAGTCTTTTTTACATTCTTATGTAGTGGGTGATCGGTTGTAAATATCACCATGTGTCAGGTAAGTTCCATATGGAAGGGCTTTTCGTGGTAATACACTCAAGTCTCGAATTATGGTAAACACAAAGCACAGAAGCAGGGGAAGTCATCGTTATGCTATCGTAGTGTGCTGTGCATCAGAATGCGGTGCTCACATAGTACAGAGGCATAAAATATCACTGTTATATTGTCGCGGTATCGTATGTAATCCCTACAACTCGAGGGAACTTAAATCGTAAGAATGGAATAATACCCACAGCTATTTCTTAAATGAGTTCAATTCCTTTTGATTAATATAAGGTGAAATGTTTGTTTAGCGTTAGGTTGCAGAATATTTATTTCCTGTGAACCTTACCTCAACAAGAAGAACGTTTCGCTTCGTCAGGGGATATCGCTGATAAAGCGCAAAGCTGGAGAAAAGGGAGATATTTTGTTAAAATCGTCCCTCTTGCATCTTACCGATAACGGGAAATAGATGTACATCCGCCATTACCCGCGTGGTTTGGAGTGCTATGACTTGTGCTGACTCTGCCCCTGGACATCAGGTGGGCGGGTTCAGCACGTATTTAAAGGTCATGGCGGCAGTGACTTTTTTCAACAACAACTTTATGCTCTATCTGCTTAGGCTGTGAATTAGTTTACAAAACGTAAAGCGAATTGATTAACATGTCGCTTTTTTGTCATTCGAGTATGAAAGGCATTATCTCAGATGGTCAAATAGAAATAGATGAAATAGAAATACATTTGTGCGAATTAAAAACACTATTTGATATCGCAATCGTGTGGTGACTTCTATGTCATCCGCTGCCTATTTCTAGTCATGGAATGTCTTAACGATCCTGTGCAGATGTATGGTATAGTGTTTTTCATGTGTTTCTCAAGTGAAAAGCTGAATTTCTTCTCGCATGTTGTTATTTTGCGAAGTGATGCCAAGGAATATTATCATTAAGGCCCAGCAGATGAGTTTGAAGGCGATTTACCCACCTCTGTTCCTTTTCATAGAGTTTCTTTTCTGCATTCTGAGACTTATCTGACAACGTTTCTAACACAGTCCAGTGTAGATCATCA
The DNA here is from genome assembly GCF_964261635.1 of Lissotriton helveticus. NCBI lineage: Eukaryota > Metazoa > Chordata > Amphibia > Caudata > Salamandridae > Lissotriton > Lissotriton helveticus. Next base: position 801,997,380 of record NC_136065.1, on the reverse strand, counting down.
CAGGAATGTTTCATTTCTACAAAGTGCGAGCATAGTTTCGTAGTGTTCTTTTGTAGTCTAATGTTACTTTTGTGTTCCCCTATTCTTGTTTTGACTTTTCTGCAAGTCATCCCAATGTACTTTTTTTGACATGGACAGCTAACCATGTAGACGACGTGGGTGGAATTGCAGTTTGTGTGCTGTCTTTGGGTCCACAGTAGAGTCTCTGTTAGCTGTAGTGTTTTTACTTCGCACAAATGTATTTCTATTTCATCTATTTCTATTTGACCATCTGAGATAATGCCTTTCATACTCGAATGACAAAAAAGCGACATGTTAATCAATTCGCTTTACGTTTTGTAAACTAATTCACAGCCTAAGCAGATCGAGCATAAAGTTGTTGTTGAAAAAAAGTCACTTCCGCCATGACCTTTAAATACGTGCTGAACCCGCCCACCTGATGTTCAGGGGCAGAGTCAGCACAAGTCATAGCACTCCAAACCACGCGGGTAATGGCGGATGTACATCTATTTCCCGTTATCGGTAAGATGCAAGAGGGACGATTTTAACAAAATATCTCCCATTTCTCCAGCTTTGCGCTTTATCAGCGATATCCCCTGACGAAGCGAAACGTTCTTCTTGTTGAGGTAAGGTTCACAGGAAATAAATATTCTGCAACCTAACGCTAAACAAACATTTCACCTTACATTAATCAAAAGGAATTGAACTCATTTAAGAAATATCTGTGGGTATTATTCCATTCTTACGATTTAAGTTCCCTCGAGTTGTAGGGATTACATACGATACCGCGACAATATAACAGTGATATTTTATGCCTCTGTACTATGTGAGCACCGCATTCTGATGCACAGCACACTACGATAGCATAACGATGACTTCCCCTGCTTCTGTGCTTTGTGTTTACCGTAATTCGAGACTTGAGTGTATTACCACGAAAAGCCCTTCCATATGGAACTTACCTGACACATGGTGATATTTACAACCGATCACCCACTACATAAGAATGTAAAAAAGACTCTGTAAATATGTAATGTAGAAGAACGATTTAACTTGACCTATCATACAGCTCTGAAATATACCTTAGTACTCTGCCAAAAATAGTTCTTTCCTCATTTTAACGATAATAAATGAAAACATCTAATTTAGATGAAGAAAACCCTCTCCCCAAGAAATAGAGCACAATATCGAAAATTGTGTATGGCTGCATGTCTCTCCTTTTGTATTCACAGATCACAGAGAACATGTTTTGCAAAAATTAAGTGCCAAAAAGTGGATACTTAGAACCATACTACACAAGTTGTGTGAGTATACCTAATGTTTGTTAGTCCTGACGAAAGCTCCATAGACCCGGATGGGCCAGAGGGAGCTGAAACATGTTGACAAGTCTTTTTTTGAAACACTAATGGATCTAGTAACTCGATCTTTTTAAAGTACCCGAATATTTTATTCTAATAGAATCTCACTTTCCGTTAAAGCACTTTGGTGATGTTCTATTTTTTAACATTTCTAATATTTCTGTTATTTCACTTTTTTTGGGGACATCCCTCATTCTCTGGACACTGCATTCTATACCAGAGGTGCCTCTGGATGAGGCTGGCATTGAGCACGTATTGCAGCACCCAATGATAAATGCCATAACTTCAATGTGGGGCGGATGAAGAATATATACCGCTATTCCAAATAACATTGAGTTTTTGAGGGTGTTTTCAAACCAATGGTTTTGAATTGTTACAAGTGTCCTCTTTCTTTCTTTGATAACTAAATACTTGCCTTGGGGAAATAAGTGGACACTTCCTTCCTCCTCCCTACCAGTTGATCATTAACCCCCTACTTTTTAACCTGTATACAGCTGACATGGGGCAAGCCCTGAAAGACGGCAACTTAGTACCTCCAAGATTGGGAAGCTGGTCCTGGGAACGCTCCAGTACGCTGATGACACGGTGGTCATGGACCACACCAGGGTGGGACTTCAAAGAGCTTTAAATAGCCTGGCGACGTACAACAAAGAAAATTACCTACGGATAAACGTTAGTAAGACCAAGATAGTAATCTTTGGCAAATATCAGCGCAAAAAAGAAGCAACATGGATCCTGGGGGAGAACCTAATCGCTACTTCCCCATCCTATAACTATCTGGGAGTTTGGGTGTCAGAGAGGGCCACTGCAGCTAAACATCTAAAGGAGCTAAAACCAAGAATAGATAAAACAATTCCGTTTTTAAGACGCCTAAGCTATCGCTTGGCCAGCCCCTCAGCAGAACCGAGGTTGACAGTACTCAGGGCAAAACTGATTCCCTCCATTACGTATGGCCACATTGCCTACCCAGGTGCATTCGAGAAAGTGGTCAATGCGGCCCAGGCGAAAGCGTATAAGTTGGTGCTACAGGCCCCTAGGCAGGCTAGGAATAACAGGCTAAGGCTAGAAATAGGCCTGAATCGACCGGAGTTGGCATTACTGGGGGACCTGATAAAATACTACGTCAGAGTACTGAAAGCGCCCAAAAACACCCTAAAGCATTTCTTAAAATCTACATTTGGTGAAGTGGGCTCTCCATGGCACTCTAAGCTGGCACAAGGCATTGATCTATTGAAAATTGAGGGTGAGAGCTTGCACCTCAATGAAATACCATACTCAGCCTGGGCACAAGCCGTAAAGCGTCAAGTCCAGTCCATCACGTTCGAGCTTGATCTTCTATCGCTACGGCGCAACCCATTAACGTTGGCCCTGGATAAGTCTTATATTCTCGGGAAACCCCAACCATACCTGCGAGACTCACTAACAACTCATGCGAGAAAGAAAATCCTGTATCTGCGCCTCCTGGATCTCATGATCAAGGACTTTAATCCAAAATGGGCACGAACGGACGGTGCCATCACCTGTCCATTATGCAACTACTGCAGAGAGTCATGGTTACACCTGCTATGTTGTTGTACAAAGTTGGCCAGCGATCGTCATCGTCTGCTGCGCCCGGCCTTACGGAATCTAGGCCATAGAACATGCAGAGAGGCCTCGGACTGGTGCTTCTCAGAAACTACGACCTGCCTATTAGCCAGGGTCGGTAAGTTCACCCACCAAGCCAAAATGGCACTCGACCTCCATCAAAAGGCCATAGATCCTAAGAGTCTCGACACTGTGTAAGGAGCACCATCTGGAGCACAAATGAGTGTCAGCTTACAGCTAACTTAGGGAGCTCCCGCTAAGTAACTGGAACAACTGGACCCAGAAACTATACCAGGGTCGGACAAGGGTCCAATGAAGAACCCATCCTTGGTGATGCGCAGTGAAAACGTTCATGTCAAACCTCCACACTTTCCCAAGACTCTAATTGGCGTGAAGTTAAGGAACAGACAAAAACCTTCCTTCTTCTAATAGAACTTTGATTGGACAAAAAGGGGCAAAATTAGCCATTATTCTATTTTAAAGTTGTACATATGGTTTTACTGGGCGACGGGCACATTGGGTTGGGGGGGTGATGTTCTTTGAGCTTTATACTGTAAAGATTTTAAGTAATCGCACAGTTTAATAAAAATAAAATAAATACTGTGCACAACTCAAGATATCACTTTTAAAAAGTTTAAGCTATTCAGTCCATAGAAGTCTATGGATGTGTTGATTGTAGCGCAAGTACCTTTGATGCTGCAAAATCTAAGATGAAAATCATCTACGAAGGAAGGAAGTGTCAAAAAAACACAGTGATGTGTTGATTCTTGAGTCCCAGGGAAATGGAGGTGTCAGTTCTGCTGCATGCAAGAGAAATGTTGCATCAATACCTTGCTTCGAGGAGAAGAGATGCGTGGAAAATCTAGATGCATTGGGTTGATAAGGCAGTGAAGCAGGTGCTAAGTTGATTCTACCAGCCATAGGCAGGTGATGCGTAGATTCCTTCAGCCGCACAGCAGGACCTGCATTGAAGTTGGAGCGGGGGTCTTGGATGTCAGAAACACAGTGCTCTGGACTCGGGCTGCGGTGGTTCTTCTAGCCGCAAACAGGCGCTGCATCGATTTTTGGGCCATTTCGGGGTGAGGCATGGTTTCTCAATTGCATGGCAAGTTTGCAGCAGGAAAAATGGGGGCCTCGAACTGGAGTTGGAAATTATTTGGCAGGTCAGAACTCACTCCCAGCAGAGTCACTCAGGGGAGCTGCAGATGAAGTCTTTGATGGCCCTGACATTTCCAACAGAAAGCAAGCACATACACGCCCTTGGAGTACTTGGAATGTAGGCTTCCAGAAAGCAAAGTCCAGTCCTTTTGGTGCGTCAGAATCCAAGATGAAAAACAGCCGCAAATGGGGGAAGCGTCAGAAAACACAGCGATGCATCGATTCTTGTGACCATGGGGAATGGAGGCGTCAGTTCGGCTGCACGAAGGAGAAGTGTTGCATCAGTTCCTTACTATGAGGAAAAGCGATACATGGAAAATCCATGTGCGCTGGGTCGATGGGACAGCGAAGCAGGCACTGAGTCCATTCTTCCTGACATGGGCAGGTGATGCATCGATTCCTTCAGCCACACAGCAGGGCCTGCATTGAAGTTGGAGCCGAGGTCTCGGACGTGAGAGACAGGGTGCTATGGATTTCTTCTAGCTGAGAACAGGCGCTGCATTTATTTTTTAAGTGCACCACAGTGATGCATTGGTTTTTCAACCGCATGGAAGGTTTGTGGTGGGAAAAAAGGTGTTGACGGGCCGACATTCTGACCCATTTTCTTAGTCATAAGTGTTTCAGGAAATGTTCATTGTATATCCAGTTATGTTACGTCTGTGATCCAATATGTAAAATGGGTTACAGCAAAAGTATACATGACAGAAAGATCTATAAGAAAGAAAGTTCATCTCAGTTACCTTTGCCTTTATGTGAATTATAGTGGGTACCCTTATATAATGCATAAGTTTAATTCTTCGAAGTATACACCTGTGGAGAATGTATTTACTTGCTGAGTATAGCATATTTTTTGCAGTTGATTCGTTAGTTAATTAAATAATTCATTTTCTGACATTTGTTTTGCATATTTTTTTAAGACTTTGATATCTAAAAGAATCCCTTGAAGGCCCTATTAACTTTCTAAAAGTGGCATTTTTAAACACTCAATTTAAAAACCACCTACACAGAAAGATGTGATTTTAAATTCATGGAACCCAAACTTTAAATCTCTATCCTTTCCCAGTTGAAAGTTACAAGGCAGCTCCAATGATAACCTGTGGGAGAGATATTCCTATCAAAAGCGAAAAATAAAATTGGCAGTATTTCATTATCAGGACTTGTAAAATGTGCCAGTGCATGTTCTACCTTTCAAATACACTGCACCCCGCCCATGGAGCTCCCTTTGGCCTGCCTTAGGGGTGCCTTACTTGTAGAAATGGGGAAAGTTTGGGCCTGGCAAGTAGGTTCACTTGCCAGGTTGACATGGCATTTTAAAACTGCACTTGCAGACACTGCAGTAGCAGGCCTGAGGCATGTTTACAGGGCTACTCATGTGGGTGGTGTAAGCAGTGCTGCAGGCCCACTAGTAGCATATGAGTAAAAGGATCTGGGCATACAAAGTGCACTTTACTAGGGACTTACCAGTGAATCAAATATGCCAAACATGAATAACCCACCACAATCACAATTTGCACAGGGAGCACTTGCACTTTAGCACTAAATAGCAGGGGTAAAGTGCCCCTAGTTAATAAACCAGCAACAATGAAGTCAAGCATACAGTCCAAAATACAGGAGGTAGGGACAAAAAGACAGGGGAAACCACACCAATGATGCCAGGTCTAACAACCATAGGGGTGAATGCACGTAAGAAACATTCATTTCACAATTATATAGTTAATTTCCATCAGGAATATGACTTGATTAACCATGAATTACTTTATCAAACATTTTATGAGCCTATCTGTGCATCCATATACATTCAATAATGTTTTTAGATCTCTGTTGTGAGATCCATAATCATTGAGGGCCTCCTCATGATTACAAAGATAAGAGAACTCGAGGCTGGGTGATAGCCCGAAATGTATCGACCTTTCAGTAGCAGTAGTCTAACAAGATATATTGATATTAACTTTTTATAGTCAGAAGGAGAAAGTAAGGGAGCTGGAGCCACAAATCTTCCCTGACTTGGTGACTATCTCGAGATGGATTGGAAGTTGGACACATTACACAATCACATTTTTGTCTCGAATAATAAGCAAGGAAGGAAGAACACAAGGACAATGAGCTTTCCCATTCTTTGTGGGCATTTTGAATGTGCTGAATGTTTATGTTGTGTATACTTTAATTTGTGTCTTGACACCCACGGCGTTTTTCCTCTCTTTCTGATCTGACCCTCCAGGTGGTGCTGGTCCTCGACTGAGATCTCTTCTGGAGTTCGCCGTGCAGAGATTATTTGGTCGATTCAGAACTTGGCAGTTGGAATCTGGAAACTTTTGTTTGGTAAGGTTGTTTGATGCGACACTTTGTATATGGAAATTGACCAATATTTGGAATTTGTTTCGATACATATGAATTGACATTTATATAGGCAGGAAAGGAGGGGACTTTTCTCCAACTTTTGAATAATTCATAACGGCACATATTGTGTTAAGTGCCACTGCTGTATAGTATTGTATATGCTACCATATTTTTGGCATGCCTGTTTAAAGCACACTTTGTAGAATGTGTTGCTTCTTGGGAGGTACCAATGTGAATATCGAGCGGAATCAGTTGGCTCCCCCCGAGGGGACACCTAACAGGGACATGTATATTAAAAATGGTATTTCTTCTGTAATGTACAGCACGTTAAGGAATAAATATTCTAGCAAGGATCCTGAGTTGCGGTGGCCTATACATGGGTCATTTGATCTAGCCTTCCCACCCCAGCGCCAAGAAACCGTGGGTGTACGTGCGCTTCATAAATTCTATTTATCATATCATATCATATCAGAAATGTCAGTATGTGGAACAAGATATGTTTGACTGTGTACTAATGTGGGAGGAAGAAGCGTGTGAATGAGTGAGAAGAGAGCAAGCCTTGATAGACAGAGAACAACGGAAAAATATCCATGCCAAAGCGCTGGAATTAAAAAATAAAGAATTGAAGGAGATAAAAGCGAGAGAGGATAGGGAACGTTGTGTACAGGTAAATGGCCAATACCCTGTACCCTCTACTCAATAAACCACAGGACGATTCTATTTTGATAGATCGCTCCCTGCCTCCATATTCTTTTCCCTCTGCCCCTGCTATTGATTCTGATGATGATATTTCTCCTTCAGATCAGGATAAGTTAGGATCCGATGCTCAGCGTCAGACTCGCTGAATTCTACCGGCTGATCGTGCAGCCACTCTTAGATCAGCTGCTCGCAAAGCAGCTTGTGATGATATTTCTGCTTTAGATCTTGTAGCCAAAGGAGAACAATGGCAGGATAGAGAACAGTTATATTTTGTAGAAATGTTTGCCACAGATGTAATTGAACAGTTTAGAAGGCATTCCACAGAGTTAGAGCCTGTTGATATAGCAAACGATTATAAACAATTGCGTGACGGTCTTTTTCTCCCTTCCCAGGTGGCTGACTTACGTGTGGTTAAACTACGAGCTGATGCACTCCATTTGTGAGAGAAGAAAAAGCAGCTGCTGCAGCTGAGCAAACAGTTCAGGCCTCTGTGCCACAGGATGATACTTCAGGGACAGGTAAGAATGTTGTGGTTCATGTGAAACCTATGCGGGAAACCGCGCCTTTGTATGCCCCCCTAAGGGTACGGGAACAGATGATAGTAAGGATTCCACTGATGTGAAGGGTTATTTTATTTATAATTGGGTTTATACTCCATGAAGTAGAGCAGATGTCATGGCTCTTAAAGCTGCTTTACCTGACCCTTCGGAAAAATCCAGCCGCCTTTTATGAAGAAGTTGAGGGAGCTATTAATTCTTGTACAATGACTTTGTCTGATATTGATATTTTTTGTTGGCTTATTCTACCACCTGATATGTGGAGATCTATTTGTAGAGTTGATGATCATACAACTTTTGGGGATGTTTGGAAAGTACTAGAAAAGATTGATGCGGAAAGGGAACCCACACAGAAACCACAACAAGTAATTTTAGACCTCCCAAAAGCAATAGTAGTTAAATTGAAAACTCTTTTTCTAGCCAAAAAGATAGATTGGACTGTGTTAGCATCCTGTAAGCAAAAGGCAGATGAATCGGTCTCTGAATCTTTACATGTTTTGAGGAGGCATTCCACGACTTTAGTGGTCAGTCATTGACAGATGACATGGGCAGGCATCTGTTTGTCTATAAATTTGTCGCAAATATGTTGCCAGGAATAGCTAGTTGCCTAAAGGTGAGTGAAAGTTCATGGACTACGTCTTCCCCACTCTCTCTTTGACTATGGCTCAGTATTATGAACATCAGGAATTGAAGGCTAAGGGCAATCAGATAAGAAGACTAAGGAGTTGAAAATGAAGGTTATGCTAGCTCAGGCTTATGGCCCATTCTATAGAGGTGGTGGCAGAGGTGGACGTGGCTCCTATGGTACAACCTTACCCACTTATGCTCGACCAACTTTGATCAGTGTGCGAATTGTAGGAAGATTGGACTTTGTGCTATTGATTGTCCAGCATTGCATTCTCAGCAGTATCCGCATGGACGAGGGCAAATGAGAAGTAATTTGGGGTATTCAGGGCATAGAGGGGGCATGGATGACCATGCTAGGTTTGACACTGTGGTGCATGATCAAAATTCTTTCAATAATTTTGATAGACAGAACCAATATCAAATATCTGATTATTTAGCATCTGATTTAAAAGATTCTTCTTACGGATAGGACTGCCTAGGATGGGGTAAGGAATCAGTTGAAGTTCCAGTAGATCAGAATGGTCCCTATGATCAAGCACGTGTTTTTTAGTTCTACTGATCGGTTTCTGGTTGATACAGGAGCAACTCGTAGCCCCTTGTCTAAACAATTGGTTCCTTTTTTTTTTATATATTTTTTTATTATTCATCATCAGAGAGTACAGTTCCACATAATTACAATCAATTATTTCATTCCAAATATACATTTCTTTTAGCAGATATGCATCATTATAAATGAGAGACAAAACATTATTTCACTGGTCATATAAGTCTTTACACAAACGAACTAAAGTTCATGAAAACAAGAAGCAAAAAATAAAAATTATTATAATGTTATAAACTAATATTGTAGAATAGATTACTGCTCTATTCTTGATTTCCAATGTTCTACCGATGCCCAAATCCATTTACCTAATTGCATCGCTTTACGACCTTTTTTTTCATACAATGATTTCTCCAATGTATACATTGATAGCATTCTCATAAGCCATTGGTTAAATGACGGGGGATTGGGATCCTTCCATAGGGTTGCTATACAAAGTCGGGATATGGCCATTGCAATATATATAAATTCTTGATGGGGGATATCCTGCCCATCTCTCCCTACACCCAAAATCATGATCTTGTTTGTTAAGCCAATTGATATCCTTAATTCATCCCTAAAAAATATTTACATCGCCTTTTTGAAAGGATTTAATTTTGGACATGCCGAAAACATATGGATAGTATCAGCTTGTGTGCTTTGACATCTGGGACAAGATATTCCACTAATTCCCCCCCATTGTGCTATTTTATACGGCGTGTAGTATAATTCATGGAAGATTTTGTAGCATTGTGCTTGTAAATTAGCAACTTTAACTATAGAGTTAGCAAACTGCAGTGATTTTCCCCCTCGTTTCCCACTAAGTTTAACTTCGTCCTCCATTTAGCGAAGATTTTTATCCTATCGTCTTCTTTGCATTCACTCAACACCCCGTATAATTGTGAGATTGAGCAACCCTTCTCATTTTGAATATATTCCATCAAATCCACTCTTTTAAAATTATCTCCCCTAGGCAGTTTCCTTTGTATTACTGATCTGATCTGTAGGTATTTGAAAAAGTCTCTACGATCTAACTTAAATATTTGACAAGCCCTTTCAAATGCGATTATGCCCGTATCATCTATAATATCTCCTATAATACAAACCCCAGCACTATCCCATCTTTTCATAACTTGATCATGGAACACTTCAGAGAGTAGCTCATTTTTATATAAAGGTATATAGAAACTCCTCCGTCCCAGCTTTATTTTTTTCCGGACCATAGACCATACCGATTTGGCTGCTGCAAATACCTTAAACTTTGTTCTTTTGTAGTAGCTAAATTCTTTAAATGTAAGTAATCCTTTATTGGAATCTCTAAATAGTAAATCATATGTGTCTGGTATATCAAGTCCGTCCCGCCATCTATCGTTAGTGTTCCCCCCAACTAGTCCTCTAGGATACTGTAAAGATGCTGCTAGATAATATTCTTTAAACTCTGGAGCTGCTAACCCTCCCTTTTCCTTAGATAGAGACATCTTTTTTATGGACCTCCGAGTTTTACCTTTTGCCCATATAAATCGATTACAGACCCTTTCAATATCCTTAAACCAGTTATTATGAAATATTAAAGGGATAGTTTGAAAAAAATATAAAATTTTGGGAAGAAACATCATCTTAATTAAATTACAGCGTCAGATTATTGTAAGATGTAAATTTTCCAACCTATCTAGATCTTGTTTAGCCTTTCTGATTACCGGAGTGAGGTTTTCCTCCACTAGCTTAGACAGATTAGATGTTATAGTTATACCCAGGTAGACAGCCAAATCTATTACTCTAGCATCGTCTATTATAGCAAATTGGTTAATAACTATCTGTGTTTTAGACTGGTTCAATTTGTACCCAGACCAAAACCCATATTTTTTTACTTCTTTTTCTATCTCCACTAGCGCTGTTGCTGGGGTAGGTGATGTGATTGCTAGGTCATCTGCATAACCCAACATTTTTGTCTCGTAGCCATTCAATACAATAGGACATATGAGCATATTTCTTTCTATGTGTCTTATGAAAGGGTCAATGTAGCAGGCGAAGAGCAACGGTGAACAGGGACAGCTCTGTCTAGTTCATCGCTTGATGTTAATATTTTCACTCTGTTCCCCCGCTACTCTTACTTTTATGACTGGGTTTTTATATAGCGCTTTAAATCCCCCAACATACTTTTGCCCAATGTTGAGTTTATACATTGTTGTCCAAAGAAAACCCCACAAGACCCTATCGAAAGCTTTTTCTGCGTCTAATAATATTAAAGACATAGGGTCTCATGAGGCTGTTGTTCCATCAAACAAGGTGATAACTCTTCTAATGTGATCGCCTGTCCCCCTGCCTGGGATAAACCCATGTTGGCGGGGTGAAACCACCTTTCCAATTATCGAGCTCAATCTATTAGCTAATATTTTCGAATAGGCCTTTGTATCGCTATTCATCAGGCTAATTGGCCTATATGACCCGGGATCAGTGGAAATGTTATTCTTTTTTAAGAAAACAACCATTGTCGCTTCACTCCAGGAATCGGGTGGTTCAGCTCCTTCCTGGATCGAAACCATGAGTGTAATGATATCCCCCTCTAGTATTGCAAAGAATTTCTTATACAATTCTAAGGGTATAAGGTCAGGTCCTGCAGCTTTCCCTGATGGTAATCCATTAAAAGCCAATTGAATTTCTTCTCAAAGTAAATTTTGTCTCCAGACTGATCCTATCTTCCTCCGTAACTTTATCTAGTGCAGCCTCTTCCAGATATATTTCTATTTCTCTCTTTCTTGGCTCCTCTCCATCTTGATTATAGAGTTTCTTATAAAAGTTCTGAAAAACTGCGCAGATTTCCTTTGACTTTTTAACTACCACTCCTCCTTCTGTGATCATTTCAGTTATCTGGCCCTTTGTAACTGCCTGTCGAGTTCTTATCGCCAACATGCGTCCAACTTGCTCATTATATTCATATTGCTCTTCTCTGCTTGCTAAATACTTCTCAGCTGCTCTTGAGCTATATACTTCCCCTACTGCTGCTTTAGCAATGGCTAATTTTTGAGTCACCTCTGTCACATCCCCTTTCACTGCTATAGTCTTTATCAAATCTTCCTCCAAATCCACCACAACGTTAATCTTCTTCTCTATTAATACTTTTTGCATTTTATTACATCTGAGAGAGTAGCTTAAAGTTTCTCCTCTGATACCAGCCTTCATCGCGTCCCAGACCACTGAAGGTCGTGCCGTACTCCTGTTATGTCCCAAAAATTCTCTTAACCAATTTTCCATAAGGGCAACATAATCAACATCATATAATAAAGCTCTCTCAAATGACCAAGAAGTTAGATTTAACATTGCATTTGCCAGAACAATCTCTAAAACTAAAGGGTTGTGGTCCGATATTAATCTCGGTAATTTTTTGATTGTAACAATCGATAGCAGTGCAGGCGAAATCAAGAAATAATCAAGCCTTGCTACTGTTTTGTGTGGAGCCGAGTAGTATGTACTACCTCCTCCTCCCATAATCTGCTCCCAGGTGTCAATTAAGCCATTATCTCTCATAAGATTAACCAGTGCTCTATGACTTTTTTTTCCTCCCTTTAAACCTACCTACATCATTATTCCATAACCCTGCAGGACCATTTATATTTAAATCGCCACTCACTATGATCAGAAGTGGCCAGCTGGGTAGCCGTGCATTTATTTGGCTGAAAGTGTCAGGATCATCCACCGTAGGTGCGTAAATTGAACATAAAGTAAAATTCAAATGATGTATTTGTAATTCAGCTAAAACCCATCGGCCGTGTTTATCTGCCTAATGTTTCTTCAGTTTAACACTATTTCCTCGAGCCAATATCGCTACCCCACATGTCCTTGTACCCTGGGTAGTGCATACCAAAACCAAATAACCCAATTGCTCTAGTAAATATTTCTGCAAGAATTTAACATGTGTTTCCTGCAAGCAAATTAAGTCTGCTTGTAGTGTTTTAAAATATTCTTTCAGCTCTTCTTTTTCTCGCATCATTTATACCACAAACATTAATTGTGACTATGCGCATGAAATTTTAAGTTTATTAGCCATTTTTTCTCTAGTTCTTTTTTTATCCTTGTTCCGTTTAATAAGCATTCTGCCTTTTTCCCTCAGTATCTGTGATTCTCTCCCACCACCACAATACAATAGTTTCTTCTTTTCCTGATGATGAATTTTTCCCCTTTATTTTCCCCCAGTAGCGAAGCATTCCCCACCCTCTCACCCTCCCCTCCCCCCACCACTTCTTGAGGCATCCTGGGACCTAGATCCCTAGGTTTGGGCGGCGGAGCGATCCGAACATCACCACTCGCTCGATCGCCTGATTTATCAAGAAACTTTGAATATATAACATCTCAGATGGCTAGTTTTTGCCTTCCTGTTTTCTCAATTCAGAAAGTTCGTGCAGATACGCCTCCGCTTGGATCTCACTAACGAAGTTCCTTGAGGTTCCTTTATAAAGTACTCTTAAACGTGCTGGATTTAGTAAATGAACAGTTGCTCCTATCTTTTCAAATGGGGCAAAGAGTTGCCGCAGCCTCCAGCGACGTTCGACCGTTGCGTGAGCAAAATCCGGGCGAACAAAGAACTTGTTCCTTTGATATTCTTTTTTGCTCATTGATCGGGCCAGGTCATAAATTGCTTCTCTTAAGAGAAAATTTCCAAAGCAGACCAACATAGCTCTTGGATATTGATTTTCTTTTGGAGATCGTTTGGGGAGTGTTAGAGGAAAACGATGAGCGTGTTGGACTTCACGTTCTAGTTCCCATGTTTGAAGTTCAGGCATGGAAGATTTTAAGAGGTTGATGATATATCCCTTCTGATCGCTTACCTCTGCACCTTCTGCAATTCCCAAAAAGCGTAGGTTATTTCTCCTCCCCCGGTTCTCAAGATCCTCCACCTTTGTCATTAGATCTTCAATAACTCTGGCTTAGACCTTTTCTCTACTTTGAAGTTTGATAACATCTGCTTCCAGATGTTCTGTGCGACTCTCTACCGATACCATTCTATCCACTATCTCGGTGCAAGTATTATCCACCTTCTGGATAGCGTCTTGAAGTTGTTGGATAGCTTCGTGATTCCTTTGGCTGTCTGTTTTAACATCTAGGGGGAGATCCTTTATGGTCTTCAGGACCTCACTCAACGTTGGTTCCACAGAAAATCCTAATTTGCCGGTTTCATGATGTTGTTTTTCCTTATATTTTTCGCCTGCACCACTATTCGGGTTTCTAAATTCTGTGTCTCTTATAAATGTAGGTGTCAAGCTTTTCCGGAAAAGTCTAGATTTTTTCTTTGTCTGATCCTGGTTACTCCCCTGATCCATTGTTTCATCATCCATGGGTTTGTGGAGCTTTCTATGTTTTGATTTCTTTTCCCTTCCGCTTTCTTTTTAAATACCAAGTCTCGACCAGATCCACTATTATTCTTTATGTCTCTCTGATCTGTCTGATCGATTACTTCCAGACTACCGGTAGGTGAGATTTCGTCCTCGCTGATCGCGCTTGAGTCCCCAATTTCACTGGAGATCGATAAACCGGTTTCATAAATTTCAGAGTAAGATCCCTCTGTTGATTCTTCGCTCCCAATTTGTAATTTTTTATCTCCGATTGTGATTTGTCCATTATTGGGCATATAATCCAGGTCTAGTTCCGCATCTGTAGTCGTTTCTGTGCCTCCGCTGTATAAAGTTATTTCCTCGCCAGGAAGCTTATTCTTCATTGCATCCTGTAGCTTCCCATTACTAATGTTGTTACTATTGATGTGATCCTTTTTACTGCTTTCATTCAAGGCTTCCTTTGAGATTGGTACAAATATAGTTAAGATCCTTGGTTGTGTTTCATCACATGATCCCGTTAATTTAGCCGTGGCCTTCAAGTTTTTAATAGTTTGTAATCTTTTAGCCTTTTTAACCAGAAGCCCCATCTTTTCATCAGTTTGATCATCGGACTTTTCTTCCGGGATATCTTCGTTTAACTGATCTTGTTTCTTCAGTTTTCCCATCTCAGTCTCCTTCTCAGCAGTTTTTGTGACATTTTTATTTTTACTTTTAGTTTTCTCCATGTTGTTTTTATGGTTTGTTTTACCATTACCATTGCCATCCATGTTATCATCCATACCTCCTTTTCCATTTCCATTTCTAGCCCCTTTGGCCTCTTGTGACTTCATTCCTCTAGTTTCTGGTCTTCTTATGGAGCTATTGTTTTTTGATTGATAGGTCACCGTTTGTTTTAAACTGCTTCCTTGATCCCCAGTTGCTGATGTGCTTTTGGCAACTGCTTTGGCCACTTCATTTTCCTTGATCGTCTCAGTTACTTCATCCTCTGAGAGCATCTCTGAGCTCTCTCGGGTCGCTCCTCTACTAAATGCTTCACTCGTGGTTATTTCAGACATTTTTTGTACTATTCGTGTTTGAATCTGTGTTTGAGTCTGTAATTCTAATACCACCGTGTAAGTTCCTTTAAGATCGTTGGGGTCATACAAATCCGAAGTACAGCCCAATTCTTGCTTTTTAAAAAAAAAAAGTCTTATCGAGATCTTTTGTAATTTTGTCCTCCACTCTAAATTTCTTGAGCTTTCACGCAGCCTGTACTTATCTTTGTGTATTTTTATGCAAAGGCTCTCCTTGTGTTTACTTCTCCCCCCCGATTTTCTGGAGAGAATAAGTTGAAATGTGCTCATATAGACAGACAGTTTGTAAACTTGTGGGTTTTGTAAGCTTTTTGTAAGCCCTTTTTTTATTTTTTATTTTTGCTTGTATTTATGCTTGTTTTTTTTTAGCTAGTATTAGCTTTTGTTAACTTTTGTTTGCTACCTTCTGTGCCTTCTGTGCCTCTGTGCCTCGCCTCGCCTTGCAGCCCCCGGAGTGAGCAGATAACAGGTAGCTATAAGTAATTTGTAGACGCTCCCTACCTCTAGCGTGGCAGCCTGTTGATATAACTCCCAACAGGCAGTGCTCTGATGACGTTTCCATCGGTGATCAGCAATTGGCTACAGACAAGCAGAGCAAAAGGGGACCAGATCGCTTTCTTACACGGAACAATGAAAGTCCCGAAAAGTCCCGAAAATAGCCCAGCCGCAGCGTTTGTTTGCCGTTTCCAGCCGAATGCAGCCTCCCCTGCAAAGAAGAAAAAGGTACGTGGTCCGAGCGCACCGTACACAGCACGCAGCACAAAGCCCAATAAGTCCAGCGGGACCGGGGGGCCGGGGCAGGGGCAGCCGACAGCCGACAGCCGACAGCCGACAGCCGAGGACGAAGCAGGAGAGAAACAATCCTGCTCCCGATCTCAGAGATAATCTTCGCCTTGTTTTTTGTGCTCAAAACACCATTCTCAGAATCAAATTTAATTCAATCCTTAAGCTCAAAGCACCGAAGCAAAGTGGTGAAAGACTCAGCTAGCCATCAAATCAAAATTCCTCAGGACCTGGAGCGAGTTTGGTGTGACTCCTCACTCCGCCGCCATCTTGCCTCCAATCAATGGCATCCACTTGACCAATTAAACAATTGGTTCCAAGGGCTCCCCTGTCTTGCTTAACCATTACATCAATAGGTTTCGATGGGACACCTTCCCTTAGCCCACTATCAAAAACACTTGCATTTCATGTTGATAAATTCACTGTTCCATGTCCATTTTTGCTTTCCCCTAACGCACAGGACAATATTGTAGGTCTTGATCTGCTCAAGTATTTTAGGGCTACAATACGTTGTTCCCCAGAAGGAGTGCATGTTATTTTGAATGATAACTATCCGGTGACTGAGAAGTCCTGTCTCATTAGAGAGGATATTGCTTTGGCTTCACTCCCTAGTACTTTGTGGGCTACTTAAGACACCGATGTGGGGCAAATGGTTATTCCACCAGTGCCTATTCATGTAAAGGAGGGAGCTTCTTTGCCTCGATTGCCTCAATACAAAATTTCTCCAGAAGGTGAAGAGGCTCTTGTACGCATTGTTCATGATCTTATTGAACTGGGGGTAGTGGAAGAAGTTCCTTATAATATTTGCAATAGCCCTATCCTTCATATTCTGAAGAAAGACATTGATACTAAAATCTACAGGTTTATCATTGGTTTACGAGAAGTTAACAATATCGTAGTTCCACAATACCCGGAAGTCTCTGACATCACAACACTTCTTACCATGGTTCCTCCGACAGCGACTACCTTTACTATGATTGATTTAAAGAACACTTTCTTCTCAATCCCTATTCACCCTGACAGCCGATATTCTTTAGATTCTGTAGAGTTCCCTAAGGGTATACTGAGAGTCCTAGTATTTACAGCCAAGCATTGAAAAGACAACTTGATTCTTTTCCTGTGTCGACTGGGGTGGCTCTCATACAATATGTCAATGACATCTTGTTGGCAGATGATACGCCTGCACAGTGTGAAGAAGGAACGCTGTCATTGCTTTCATTTCTTGCATCACACAATCATAAAGTTTCACAGAAGAAATTGCAGTATTGTAGGCAGAAGGTTACCTATTTAGGTCACCTCCTGTCTAAGGAGGGATATGCACTTACACCAGACCACATTCAAGCTATTTTAGACACACCAGTGCCCCGTAATCAGAAAGATATTCGTGCATTCATTATTCTTGCTTCTTTTTGTAGGCAATGGATTTTAGGCTTCTCACACATTGTTAAGCCTTTGTTGGCTCTTCTGACTAAAGACACTCCAATACCCCTTTCATGGACGAATCAATGTCAGAATGCTTTCCACCAGTTGCGTCAAGCTCTTTGTTCTGCACCAGTAGTGGGCACTCCAGATTACACTAAGATTTTTACACTCTATGTACCCGAGAGAGATGGGTGTGCACTTTCAGTTTTAGTACAGACACGGTGACAAGCAATGTCCTTGCGCATATTTTTCAGCTGTTCTTGATCCAGTTGTTCATGCACTGCCTGGGTGTTTCATTCTGTTGCATCAGCAGCTGTGTTTATACGTCAGAGTGAAGGGATAGTCTTGTCACATAGACTGTTGGTGTTAGTACCTCATGCAGTTGAATCAAACTAAAATGCTGCATTTAAGTAGTGCTAGGTTGATAGGATACAAATTGACACTTTTGGCCCCTCATATCACTTTGAAAAGATGTTCAACCCTGAATCCAGCTACGTTATTGCCATATCCAGCGACTCAGTCCCAGTCACAAGAGCCTCATGATTGTATATTCCTTACTGAGAAACAGACAAAGGGTCTTGTCAAGCCTGGTTTGCACTCCTATTTGCTTCTCTAAATATTACTGATATGGCTGTAGGGCAACTAAACTATTATCTTAATAAAGCATGTTATCCTGATGAAGAAGGTGATCCGCAAGCTAAAGGGACTAAATGGTAGATGGAGGAGTACCGACCAGGAAATGCTTCTACACATTATGTTTACCCAAATACTCGAACTAAGGGTAATGGACCATTTGTTATAGCTGTCACTAGAGCCCAAGCAGATTTGTGCGTGAGTAGTGTTGAGAAAATTCCAATGGGAAGAAGCAAATGTATTCAGGTCTTGACTATTGATGGTACCAATAACAGCAGCTTTACGTCTTCATATAATACATACTTTATTTGTGGAAACAAGGGATACTAACATCTACCTTTTAGATGGTCTGGAGTCTTTTATGTGTCCTTTTTGCTACCTCTTGTGTTTTTGGCACCTGCATCATATCACAAGGACTATCGATTGTTTGATGACATTTCTAAGAACGGATACAAAAGAATAATAAGTTATGGTGAGGTGGACCAGACTGACACCGCACTACAGCAATATGTTGTTTTTAATTTGGGACTGTTCTTCTTTGTTGGTGCTGCTTTAAACAGTAGGAAAGTAAGACAATTGACTCGTGTCATAGAAGCTGTAACCAACTATACAGCTATGGCACTTAGAAACATACCAGAGGAACTGCAAATTGCGAGGATTGTGGCGCTCCAAAATCGTATGGTTCTAGATGTGGTTTTGGCTGATCGAGGTGGTACATGTCGCATCATCAGAAGTAGCTGTTGTGTATACATTCCAGATCATGCCCCTTCAGTTTTTGATGCGATCTCTCAACTTCACAAAATTGCTGCTGAGATCCAGCCTGATACTGGCACATGGACATTCGCCAGCTGATTGTGGACTTACTTCCTACCTGGGGCTGGAAACTATTGAAAGTCCTATGTATATTATTAGCAATTCTACTGACATGCTGCCCATGTATACAATGTGGTCCAATGCTTTGCTCCATCTGTATCACTGCTTGTACACCTACCAGACGTGATGTTACACAAATGAATGCCCAACGTATACTAGACAGAGAAGTTGATAGACTAATGAAAATAGGCATTTATGATGTATATTTAGACTCCTCTAGAGTATGAATGTCTTCAGCTAATGCTAAAAGGGCCGTTTGTAGAAATTTGGCAGAGATCAATGTTAGCATTTAGCACTGACACTCACAACACATAATTAACGTAAAACTACACCATTGTACACACACGATGGAGTCAGAACATGGACTCACTTTTGGCGAGGATGTGATAGACGAAACACTAACAGCTATCAACCCTTTTGAAGGCCTTAGCAGTACGGAACCAGGAGCTAGTGTGGCAGACTGGGATGAGCTAATGAACCTGAGGAAGGCACAGATCAGCGCTGCAATACACAGTTTATTAATGACAGAGTACTTGAGGAACAAAATTGCACCCCAAGGTCTACTGGTGAAAAATGAACCTTTCATTTTTCAGAGCGACAAGATTTTCAATAAAGAATGGTCACTAATCTCGTAGCACTGTACACGGGATTGGTTGGTGCTAATAGTCAAAACAGCCACCAGGCTCACACAGGAACTAAAGGTGGATATCCAGAAAATTGAGGTGCAATTGAAGTCATATCAAAAACCTGCGGAACTCAAAAAGAGACTGGAGGAACTCAACCAGCAGATGTCGGATTTTGAAGCAACGCTTAAGCAAAGCAAATTCAAGAAACTGAATAAAGACAAGGATCGTTTCACCCCTGAGACCGCATACCCCTACACTCAGGATGATTATGTCTCACGGAACACAAACAGTGACAACGAGAGCGACGGCTCAGACAACGGATCATCCAGCTCGAGTAATGGCAGTTACCAAAGGCAAAGGGGAAACCAGAGACGACAGGGACTACAGTTCCTGAGACAAAGGGGATGGAGAGGGTACCAAACAAACCAATACTACCCACAGTTTAATGGCCGCCCGGCCCAATGTACTCACAATGGGGCCCTGAATTTGATCCCGGCTTCTATAATAACCAGCCTTTTTTAGGATCACGCCAGGGACCACGCAGAGGATGGAACAGGAAGGGCAATACTATCAGTTGGCAGGACCCAAACCAAGGGGATCCACGAATGAACACAAGAAGCATGACGGGGGCCCTCCCGAGCAACCCATCAACAAGCCGGAAGGGGACCTAGTGATAAATAACACCCCTTGGGAACTAACCAACAACCACTGGGCCATTCTCAACAAGGGTTTAGGCTTCGTCCCGACGAATAAGTTGGACTCATTTAAACTTCACACTGAAATGCAGGAGTTCCTACGCAAAATCAAGTTACAGGTCTTCTTTAAAGATAAAGAAAAGATGACAGAGATGGACACGGGCTTGAAACCGAAGTCCACTTTCACGCCACCAGACACGTTGTTACCTATAGAAGTCTTGACATTTGAGAAAGCAGTAATGAAAGACCTAAAGGAACTTGGTTCGTCCAGACAGAGTGTCTTTCACAACACCAGCCGCCTGGAACAGGAGGCTATCAGGGAACTAACCAACAATGAGGACATGACCATCGAGCCCGCCGACAAAGGGGGAGCTATAGTGGTCCAAACAACGGCAGCATATAAGGAGGTATGTTTGAGATTGCTGTCAGATCGACGAAACGACACCGTATTACCCCAGGACCCAACCGAGTCCTTAAGAACAATGATTGGGGGCATGGTGGAGGAGGCTCTGGCACACGACTGGCTCTCTAAGAAAGAAGCTGAATTCTTAATCCAGAAAACACAGAAGATACCATATTTTTACTGTATCCCGAAGATACACAAGAGCCTGGACCACCCCCCGGGAAGGCCCATTGTCTCAGGCATAGGGTCCCGTCTCGAACCCCTCTCAAAATTCTCAGATGCCTCCCTACGCCCTTAGATACATTGGACAGACACTTATTTAAAGGACACAAAATCTGTGTTGCAACCACTGAAAGACCTCGATTTCAATCCTCAAAACCAACTATTATTAAGCCTTGATGTGGAGAGTCTATACACAAGCCTCCCACATGATGAAACCTTGGCCATCATTGAAGAGGTCCTATAAAGCACCAGTTGGAAATACCAGACCCCGAGAGGAGTGGTACTTGAGTGCATAGCACTGGTGCTAACCAAAAACTTTTTGGAGTTCGACGAGACAATCTACCTACAGAGCCATGGTACAAGTATGGGAAGCACCTTTGCGCCCAGCTTGGCCGGACTCTATGTCCATCACTTGGAGTCAAGCAAGATTTTACACACTAACAACCCCTACAGACAACACATCCTATGCTGGAAGAGATACATCGATGATGTGTTTGTGATCTGGGAGGGGGATCACCAAACGGTGACGCAGTTCATGGAATGGTTGAACAAACAGAACCGGTTTCTGAAATGTACCCACTCAGTCTCAAATGAAAAACTGTTTTTTTGGACCGTAACATTTTCCACAGAAATGGCAAACTGGAGACCAATACTCACTTCAAACTGACGCAAGGAACTGCCTCCTCAGGTACGACAGTTTCCATCCCCGCCACCTACGGACTAACTTACCGTATGGCCAATTCCTCCGCCTACGGCGCAACTGCACACAAGTGAATGACTTCAAATCTCAAGCAAATGATCTGAAAAACAGATTACAGGAGAGATGTTATCCAGACAGGATCATCAACACAGCACAAAAGAGGGCCAGGAACAACAATAGGGAGGCCTTACTGGAAGACAAGGTCCAACCCAACCAGAAACCCAGAAGACCAGTGTGTGTGTCACGACATACAGCTCTCAGTCCAACGAGGTTCCAAAAATCGTCAACAGACACTGGTGCGTGCTCACATGCGGCGCCCTGGAGATTGAAAAACCTATGTTTGCTCATAAACGAGGGGAGGACCTCAAAGACATTTTCGTCCACACACGCCCTAGACCTGCGCAACAGCAACAAATTTCCCTACATGGGGTACAGGGACATTTCCCGTGCGGGAACTGCGCCAGTTGCCACCTGACTCAAAAAAGCTAACAGCTGACCTTCGCAAATGGCACTACGTGGGACCAACGAAAGCTAACAAACTGTAACAGCAGGAACGTAGTATACATAATCAGGTGCCCATGCAACCTAGAATACATAGGCATGACGACCAGACCTGTAAAAGTGCGTCTAAATGAGCATATGAGCAACATTTGTTGCAAGAAGAGCACCACAAAAATGGCCTCACTTTTCCTGGAATATCAACATTGCATCAATGACGTCAGATGGACTGTCATCGAACAGCTGCCCGCGGAGCAGGGTTTGTTTGAGAAGGAACAGTGATGGGTGTTTCGCCTCAACACTCACGTGACTGGCCTGAATGATGACATTCCTTGGGGGCAATTTGTGTAGAACCAGGTTTCGCAGCAGAATCCTGTGATAATACCTTCTAAGATCACTCCGGACGAAAATTATCTCTAGGTGACACATCAAGTTCACTGGCATACCGGGTTCGGAAATGATCTGGTAGTGATATTAACCCATTAACCCAGTAACTGTTCCATACTAGGTTTCACCAACTAACAGCATCCCTACATGACTTAAAGATATCTGCAAGCACACTGGGTGTTCATCTGACACCATTGCACCTTCAAATATAGGGCACCTCCCGGTGTAGGAGGAAAAACAACTCCTGTGCAAATGAGCAGATTGCTGCATGATTCAATGTCGCCAGCAGCAGACCGGGTGTTCATCTGACACCTTTGCACCATTGATACCACCCCACATAGTCTAACCCCATCGTTATGTCAGGGGATAGTGAAAGACTTCAATACAACGAGTAATCATGAATGAAGGCACGCATCACGTTACCTATAATCACGTTGTAATAATGAGCAATTTCTACAAACGGGCTACACAGCACCTACTGTACAGCAGTGAGCAGCTCAAAAAACGGGCTACACCGCACATGCGTGAACTAACAGAGGCCGCAGAGACGACATGACAAGTTGCAGGAGCATGCGCGGGAGTTACTCATCTAGTGCGCAGGCCCCGTAGCGGCCGTGAAGTCAGTTCCATCGGGACTGACCCCGGCAGAGACGGGCTGACACATGTAGTGAGTCTCCACTGGCGCATGCGCTCCAATAGGTCATTTGCCCATCTAGCCGCAACATAAGACCGACAAACCCTTATTAGGATCTTTCCGGCTACTTAATTGCCAATTAAGCCACTAAACACGCATCCACCGACAAACCCATATTTAGGCCTATCCGGCCTCCTAATTTACCAATTTGAGCCAATTCACACGAGCGAAGGAGAGTATATAAGCTAAGCGAGACTCCGACCGGCCATTATCATCGGAGCCGGCGGAAGGGGCAGTCAGCAGGGATTTTCCTCGCTAGAATCCTCGTGAGTATGAGAACCACCACTAGAGCAGCCATCACTACGACTATGTAAGTACAGGCAAGCCTCTAATTCCTACCTCTGTTTTAGGTAGAAGATTGGCACGAGAGACCCTGAAGTCAGGCTCATGGAGCAACAGTCTTACCCCAGACCAGTATGTTGGCACTACGCATGGTATCATATGAAGCTGAAGTCACATGTTACTCAACAGCGGTAGCATCACCCTATTACCACTGAATGATTTCTAATACCCGCCCTAATTTAGAGTGTGTGTTTTATGTTTAAATGTTTGTGAGTCCAGTCTATGTCCCCCCTTTTTTTCACTTTTTGGCACGATATTCATGAATAGCATGTGTTACTGTCTAGATATTTGAGCCGCACTATTATGACCGCACCCACAGGTTACTTTTTCCTTTGGTTGATTTTTCAAAAGAAGCGGACCACCACAAAAAAAATATATCCCCTTCTTTTACAGGTCAGCACATCAACGGCTACTTACTAGGTACATTGTTATACCTGCACTATTTATCTCACTTTTTTACAACTTAGCTGAAAAATAGAGAAACGTGAGTAAGGTGGGGAGTTGTGTACCCCAGTCCTGAAGAAGGTGCTCCGCACCGAAACATGTTGACGCACACCAGAAGGAGCTAATGCACATTGTTTTGCATAAAAAATCTCCTCACACTACTTTTTAATAGTACCAGCCCGGGGGTCCCTTAAAGTTTTTTGTTACCCAACGAGCCAGGTACTTTTTAACATCACCCTTTATAAACCCCACTTTTCACTCACATAGTAAATATAAAAAAACCTTCACTTACACCACACATAGTCAATATTAGTGCTCCCGCGTAGTCGTTGGTAGCAGCACGCCGTACCCTGTAGAGGGGTATGAGGACCCCAATGATGAAGCATGACACCAAGCGGCCTGTTGGTGTGTGAGGGGTACCAAAAAAAACACCAGGGTGTCCCCCACCATTGTAGGAAACACCTGTTCTGAAGGAGTGGATTCCTTTTATTTAATTGTATATGCCAAGGGAGAACGTATCCATTTTCGACCAAATCTCTCTCTCCCTCCTTTGTTATTTATATGATAGCATTTATCTGAAGCCATCTTGTTCCCGAAGCAATTTTGTCTGCCATGTGCTCTCTCCTTCTTCTCTGTCGTTTGCCCTTGTGCTTTGCTCAAAGAACTGGCTATACTTAGCCTCTGCTACTATGCACATGTGCAGAAGAGTATGTAGCTGCCATGCACCTGTTTAGGTTTGTTACTGTCAGGATGTTTCTACTAAAGTCAGCAACTGTTGGCTCCTCCTTCTTTGTTGATTGTGCATTTCTGTATGACCATTTATGTACGTAACTCTCCTAAGTGTGATTGTACCGCCTTCTTTTGAGCTCCTGTGTGGGAATAAAAGACCCATGGTTCTTCTACTCCTTGTGCTACTTCATACACTACCGAAGGGTGTTGTGTGAATGTAGTTCAACCTCATGAGGTTAATAAAATATCTCCTTACTATTTCAGTTTCCATGCCAACTTCTTTTTACTGGTCTGAGGACTTTTGTGCAGAGAAGGGCGAACCCCTAGCACTGGTAAGCCTTGCTGAGATCCACCTCTACACCTGGGGTACAGAAAATATGTGAGGTACTGTCTAGAGTCTCATGCCTCTAAGGTGATGTGTTGCCGGACTCGGGGATGAAAGCGTGAGCACACACTGTGTGTCAAATGATGTGAAGTCATGTGCTCTGGCCGCTGTGCCACATCTGTCCAAGAAGTGTCAGCATGTAGTTATACCTATTCTGAGAAACGTTTGTTTCGAACATCGCAAGGTATGTATGGAGCTTAGGGGGTGTTATATAGGGAGTGCGAAGGTTATTTTGTGTGTATCAAATGAATTTGGTATTTGTAAAGTGGAAAGCACTGACTCCTATGGGTCTGATGGTGCTGGGGGTGTAAGCTGAGGTGCTTCTGAAGTTGGGGATAAAGCTGATGAACTACTGACCCCTACTGTGAACTTTTAACCTGCACGTGCCGTTACATGTTCAAAAAATTTTGCAAAAGTATATTATTAGGTTAAAAGAAAATTGATGAACTTTTAACCTGCAGGTGTCGTAGAATGTTCCAGAAAGTGTGGTGATAAAATAGGTTGAACTTCTGACCTGCATGTGGTGCAGAATATTAATTAGCTTCTTGTATGGAAAATTCAAAATTAACCAATGGAGATTAGTTTTGGAATGTCATTGAAGGATTAAAGTATTCTGATTTGTTCTTTATATGTATTTATGTGTGGAGCAACAGAGAAATTGTGCCATTCCTGGTTCCATTCTTGAGGAAATCGGTGCTTTACATGTACTATGTGACAAAGAAAGAATTGTATGTGTGTGTGATATTTGAAATCTGCATACCAACTACAAAGGTGAATTAGAAATGAACAAGGTGTGTTATGTGTTCTGTAGTAGTGATTAAATATTTGAGGTGATGTTTTAAAGTTTTAAAGTATTTTTCATTTGAAAGTAATATAGTGTTAGTAAAGTGTGGTGTTTGATATTGGTTATAAAATATGCATAAGATTTGACCTGTTGTTAAATAAGTACTTTACATATGTTTAGGAATTTTTCACAAAGAAGAAGTGTAGTTTGTCATCTTTATAGGACTGTATGGTTTTGAAAATGAGGTACAGCGTTAATTTGGGTTTGTTATGTATTCGGGCGGGATAAACAAAATGTCGCACATTTGCAAATTATACTTTTGTGAAAATAGTGGAGTGGGGGGTGGTGGTAGGAGATGTATGTGTTATTAAGTTAAAAGCAATAAAACGAAACCAGAAATGTTATGTGGCAGGTTATGGTCTCATTTTGACACTGAGAGGTAGATTTGAATGTAAGTCGAGGTAGGTTGCTGTACTGTGAGGCCGTCTACAGTGTTTGGAGATTACATGGAGAGGAGATGGAGATAGGAAAAGTGATACGTTCCTTTTATATGTACGCATAGTTTGAATCATTTGATCATAGGTTGAGATATAATATGAACATGGTTTCTGGTTTGCATTTGGGTATAGTTAATAGTTTTAGTAGTTTCTTACTAGTGAATAATAAAAAGGTAGATATATTAAAATATCTGGTAGTAAACGTATTAATGATTGTCTGTTCTTATGGAATAGAAGTGGTTGGGGAGTGCTTCTTTAGAAGAGATGTTTTATACATGTGTGAGAGTTAAAAAAGAAATGAAAATGTGTGGTATATTTCCTGTATGACTTTGTTGACATTAGAGATTTACATTTGATTTTAAGTGATAGTATTTGTTAGGCTGTGTCCCTGTGCTGGATATATGTAGGTGTTGAGGTGGTCCGGGTTTTACCGATGCTCAACTTCACTATTCCTTTTGAGACATTCATCAATTTTTTCATTCCATTTAATGTCTTTAATATAGATATAGTAAAGGGACGGTATATCAAAAGTTTGTAAATTAGAACTTTGCTTACTCTCCCTATCCCCTGCTATACACTGTACAGTGTTTAAACGACTTTAGTGACATATAGATGTCTAGCTAGTAAAGGTGGTGTAGTTCCACTGGGCCCATTTATAAACCGTGCTATGGGATGGTTTAAGTTTTACCTGCCAATTTGGATGTTTGAATACTTTTTTGCTGATAAGTGTTCCGGCAGATACTTGTTAAAATTAACGTCCTATATGGGAATAGTAGCGCTACTGGGAATGGTGGGGGTTTCTGTTTCATTTCGTACAGTTAACCAAGGGTGGGGGTGGGTGTGGGGGAGGTGGGTATGTTGGTGATTAAGACACAGAATTTAGTAACGTGTAGATGTCGAGCTAGTGAAGGTGATGTAGTACCACTGGGAGCACTTATAAAGCGCTCTATGGCATGGTATATGTTTTACCCGCAAATTTGCATGTTTTAATACGTTTTGCTGATGAGCGTTTTGGGAGATATCTGTTGAAATGAATCCTCTGTATGGCTATAGTGGCGTTTCTATTTTTGATGGGGCTCTTTCTTTTATTGCGTAAAATTAAGCAAGGGCGGGTGTGAAGGTAATGTAATAGTACTGTGACTATTTATAAACTGTCTTATGGTATGGTGTATGCTTGAGTTGCAAAATTGCAGGTTTATTAGCTTTTGCTGATGAGCGTTCCGGCAGACACCTCTTGACATTAAGTCTATGTATGGCTATAGTGGCGGTAACAGGAGTGTTGAGGCTCGTTGTTTGATTTTGTAAGGTTAAGCGAGGGCGGAGGTGGGGGTGGGGGAGGTGGGTATGTTGCTGATTATAACACGGATATTTGTAACGTGGACAGGTGTAGCTAGTAAAGGTAATCTAGTGCCACAGGGTCCATTTATAAACTGTGCTATGGCATGGTTTATGTTTTACCCACCAATTTGCATGTTTGAATACTTTTTGTTGATACGTGTTCCGGCACACACCTGTTAAAATTAAGCCTGTGTATGGGTCTAGTGACGCTACTAGGAATGGTGGGGACTTTGGTATGATTTTGTACGGTTAAGCAAGGGCGGGGTGGGTGTGAGGAAGGTGGGTATGTTGGTCATTAAAACACAGAATTTAGAAACGTGCAGATGTCGAGCTACTAAAAGTGATGTAGTACCACTGGGAGCTCTTATAAAGCACCCCATGGCATGGTACATGTTTTACCCACAAATGTGCATGTTTTAATACACTTTGCTCACGAGCGTTCCGGCAGACAGTTGTTGAAATTAAGTTCCTGTATTGCTGTAGTGGCTCTACTAGGTTTAGTGTGGCTATTTGATTTTGTACGGTTAAGGAAGGATGGGGAAGAGGGTGGTGTAGTGGCAGTGTGCCCATTTATGAATCGGTTTATGGCATGGTATATGTTTTTCGGGCAGATTCCCATGTTTTAATATCTTTTGGTGATGAGTGTTCCAGTAGACAGCTACACAACTTACGCAACATTTCTGTGGATAAGAAATGTTCGTGTTGATAGACACTCTTGCACTGTGGTAGAAGGCTGCCAGCGTTGATGGCCAATTATGAAACTTGGAGCTGTGGCAGATTTCAATGGAAGCTTAGACTGTTTCTTTGTTACTGTGGTGTAGTCAGGGTTTTAAGTGGGAAAAAACTGGGGCTGCTCTAAAAGGGGGCAAACCTCTTAAAGGCGTGTGGGCTATGCAAGTAAGAGCGTGGTCTAAATTAAGATAAGTAGCATTGTGTGCTTTAGAAAATCTCCTCCAATTATCCTACGATCGGAAAAAACATTCTTTAAAGGATTTCCCTTCCTTGTACAACGTGGGTCACCAAGCATAATGTGTCCAGTTCACAGTAGTAAGCAAACTAAGCATGCGCACATGAATGTGCATGGTCTCACTACAGTGCAATAAAAAAAAAGTACTTTCTTTGCGAGGGCCGAAAATAGAGCCCAATAGAGACCCATTTTGAGGCTCCCAGAAAATAAGTGCCGGTCCTCAGACCCGGCCCAATTAAAGCCCAGTATCCATCCATCCTAAGTACTGCTGCTCCATTCAAACATCTTTTAATTGATGCATACATTCCTACTTATTTACATAGATACATCTGTTCCTGCAATTATCTTTAGAATCTATGAGCCCACTCACCTATAGTAAGCACTGTGCCATTCATGCAGACATACGGCTATATATCCATAGATAGATCTGTCTCAGAAGCAATCCTAAGCATCTATCAGTCCACCCATCTATCCTAAGTACTGGTCCATGTATTCATTCATCCTTTCACACATACATACATTGATACATCCATCCATTTACCTATCCATTGATCCACCTGGCCATGTATCCACTCACCATTTATTCAACTATACGTTCTTATTTACGTGCATCCTCCGTCCCGATCCTAAATACGATGTATTATACTCATCCACCCAGCCTGTTAAGGGGTCGAAAAGGCTGGCGATAAGCATTGACAGGCAGATGTTTCTTACAAAGAACAACAAAGCTTTGAGTTGCTCTTTGTGCAGCATACTTCACCACCCTTCTCTGGTAGTGTTTTAAACAAAGGTACATCTAGCTAAAGAAATGCAAAGGAGGTTTTCAGTGTAAGACGTTAATTTAGAAACATAACGTTTTGTCGAGTTGTATATAGGTACACTGTTTTAAAGTGGTCGTGATTGACAGATACTGAATACCTGTACTTTTTTCATTTGAGAAAGTATACTAGAAAGCTAATGCGGGGTAGTGAGAAGCTGCAGTTCTATATTTCCATCCGAAGCACAGTATAGGAATATAAAAGTAATTGGAAAGCTTTTATGTTCATATTAAAGAGGGGGTGTGAGAACTACGTGAGCCAGGCAAAGCTTGTGATTTTGTAGCACTAAAACAAGACAGTGTGTACGGTCAGAGCTGGGTCAGGCTGGAATTGCCAGTTTTCAGTTTTCTACCAGTGAGGAGGAGCACAACAGAAAGAGAGAGAAGAAGAGGAAGAAAGAGTGGGGGCAGCAGAAGTGGAAACTGTCCTTGACCTTGTCCGTGGAAAAAAGGAAGAGACCGCCGCTGTGTAATTGAGCACTTTGAAGTGGCTTTGAATCATATCTATGAGTGACCCGCTAATGCTAGACACAAAATGCTAGAGTAGGTACCTTAACCGATTGATCTATCTCTCTGAGATGCATTATTGCTGGTGTTAGCTGTGGACGGCCCTGTAATAGGCGAGTGAGGCTACTGTTCGTACCCACAGTGGGGAGGGCACAGACCGAGGCACAGGCAGGTGTTATGTTAATACTTTTACTCACACACTCACCGACGGCCCATGGCCTGTAGCGAGCTGCTGCCCTCCTCCTCCTCAGTTATGCAATCTCCAGTGGCACAGTAGGGACCATCCCCTGCTTGTCTCTGGCACCTGCAAACTTTGCACCCTAACCTGTTGGGCTACTGCTACCTGCACAACAAATGCGCTCTTCAGATAACAGAGGCTGCAAGGGCCCACTCAGTGCCAGACCCTGTTTAATTAATAGGCTTTGCCACCCCACAGGGTGCAGGCATACGATTCGTGCTTTTGCCACCCACAAAACTGCATACCCCGCTGACTCCAGCCCCCCACCCCCTTCCCCTCCCCGAGGGCACCTACTTTTGTTTTGAAATCGCAGCATACGCTGCAATTAGGCAGCTGTGGGGTCAGAATGTCAGCCTCTTGGCCACTCTGGGCGACTTCTCTCTATTACTGGAGGGCTGAAAGAACAACAAAGCCTCATTAACAAGTATATCATCTTTCAAAGCCCTGCGAAGTACTCGGGTGCGGCTGTGTGTGTGCCCGGGAAGCTGTCTCAGCCCAGGCTGACACCTGACAATTTTTTTTGCCAGCACCATCAGTATTTTGATGTCTTGCCCTGTACAGAAATATTTAAAATTACTAAAAGCTGGTATTTTTATACTTTATCTGTACACACTTCAGGAAATAGAAATTATTTTAAATGTGTTCCACAGCTGTGTTAATAAACCATGACTAATAATAATTAAAGTAAAAAAGCAAGTGATTGTTACATATGGATCCATACGTTTTTATTTAGAGTCGTTTTTTAGTATCACGTCCCGTCCTTTTCAGGCTCTTCAAACAACAATAAATTGCCGGTATGTTTCTCTTGGAAAGGTGGCAGCCCTAGGTGGAGTTCTACTTTGAGAGCACAGCTAGGTCTCTACCCTTTATTTTTGTGTTCTTTCTCCTGTGAGAATTCACAAACAGTGCAAATTTTTAAAATAAAGCTGTCGATAGTCTTCGTTTCCTCCTTTCAACCCTCGCGCTAGGGGTGAAGTGTTGGAGTGTGGGAAGGTGTTGCCACGGATGTTTGCGGGGTTCACAGGAGGGAATAGGGATGCTGCAGTTTAGGGAGAAAGAAGTTCATGCGAAGTACGGGGTGTTATCCTGTCCTTCCATTGTTGGTGTTTGGGTGCCCCTCCCTTTTCCCACTATTCACCGGTGCTCCAGAGAAGGCCTCCTCCCTGGGGAGGCGAGTGAACTCGAAGAGGGTCATTGTAAGAGGTGTGGAAGGAGGGGGGGTGCTGGTCTTTGGGTGAAGGCATTCCACGCTCGCTCCATAATGGACCACTCACTGACCCCCGAGGACATGCCCCAACCCAGTATCGAGCCAGAATACACAGCACTGCTGGGCACCTCAGTCCTCACACTGATACATCACCCTGTACTGTTCCAGTACTGAGACTTGCATACAGCTCTCCAATGCCCCGTAGTCCTGACCTGCCAACTCCGGATATTGCAGTAACGGGGCATGCACGCACCTCTGCCAGTGCACTGCATTCCTGACCCACAGAAGTTGCCATTTCTGGACTGTGACAGTTAATAACTAGAATAACATTACCTCGGTGGCTGTAGGGGGCAGAGGGGATGGGGTTATATAAATGTATTTTATTGGTCACAGGTTTTTCATGGGTTCAGATAGTGGGAGAGCGGAGCGGAGCCCCCAGAAATAATGGCTGGGGCATCAATAAAAGTGTTTTATGTTACTGTAGGCAGGTCTGCTGGAGCACTGCAGCATGGCAAAATGTACTAGTATTTTCCCGTTTTTATATATAAATACAGGTAAAGGAAATCTTGTTTTCCGTCTGTATTTATATGTAAAAATCCAGTTAAACGGAAAACCGGGAGCCCTAATCATGATTGAGGCCACCCGGTTATTTGCTGTGAAGGCGGATTATGTACTTTGACTCCACATTCCTCAGAGCCCATTCTCTGTCATCGCTTCTTGGATTCACTAGGATCCTGTCAACCCCAAACCAATGAGATTTCATTATAATTGGGTCCATGTACCTGGTTGCAATGCCTTTTCACTGGTTGACTAACATCTTGATTCTTTTTTTAAAAATTATTTTTATTATTGCAAGCGTATAGACGTAGTACAATTTACAAAATATAAAATGTACATACATATGTAAAACAGAAAGAAAAAAAGAATACATTTAAACTTTCAAACTTTCATCGATAACCAGAGGAACAACTAGAACATATCATTACGAACAGAAAGAAAAAAGGTAAGACATACTTACCTTGACCTCGTGATATACAATATAATGAGAGAAGCAATAAAGAACGAGTATCGTAAATCAAAAATCAAAAAAGGTTCGCCAAATGTTTTCTTTCTTTACAATGCCCTAGGGCCTCTGAGTCTGGCTAGAGAGATTTCCATCACATTAATTTTGTTTATTAAAGTCCACCAATCCATTACAGTCGGACTTTCTTTAGATATCCATGATCTTGCTAACACTAGCCTGGCGCAAGCAAATACAATAGATATTAAATCTGTGTGTTGACTGAGAGTATCTTGAATGTCCAGTAGAACCAAATGTGCTGTGAAAGTTTGAGTATTAATATGTTTGTCCCTTAGAACATCCATTATCCCGTTCCAGTAAGTAGTCAACCTCGGGCATGAGTATAGCATGTGCTCTATGCCTGCAGCTTGTAAATCGCATTTCGGGCATTTTGTTTTATCAGAAAGTCGTGCACCCGATGACCAGCTAGATATACGTTGTGGAGTGTAGTATAGCTGCGTGATAGTTTTGTACAGTTGTAACCTCAAATTAGAAGACTGGACGATAGAGTTTATGTGACATAATGAAGTGGATATCTGGGTGGGGTTGATGTTCATATTCAGCCTTAATGACCATTTAGCCGCTAGTTTCACAGTATCGTCCGTTTTACCAGATGTCAAATAACGATACCCTATACTTATAAGAGATTTAGTTTTTTCTGAATATAGGCATCTTAATATATCCGATGTGACCACTTCTACAATCTTCATTTTACAATGTAAGAAATCTCGTATTTGCATATACTTAAAGTACATATCGTTGTTTAACTTATATATGCACTTGAGTGTATCAAAGTCCATAAACCCATTCGGACATACAAATCGCCCAAGGTATTACTGCCAAACCTAGCCCAAAGTTGTCCTGCCCTATCTGAAAAGATACCAGGTAAACCTGGGTTGCACCAAAGTCTAAGATCCGCATTGAAAAACAAGATATTATCAGTTTGCATGACTTCATCCCAAATATTTTTCATGTGTCTAGCTGTCTTGAACTTTACACGTTTGTAGTAGTTAGGATCATGTAAGCGAAACAAAAATTGACTACTGTCAGGTCCCAGCATATAGTAGTGATGATAAAGCGAACTTTCCTTTTTTTAAAACACTGCGTATTCGGCAAAAAAAAGTGGCAAGAAAATATAACCTGAAGTTTGGAAACGATAGCCCCCCCTTATCGATTGGTAGTGACAGGAATTTTATTGCCCTGCGTGCTTTTTTATAGCCCCATACAAAGCTACTACATATGCCATCCACCTTTTAAAAAAAAAGTTTACTAGGTTGTAGGGGTATAGACCTAAATAGGTAAAGGAGTTTGGGCAAAATCTTCATTTTTACAAGATTAATACGCCCTACTAAGCTTATCGGTAGCTTGTGCCATTTTTTTCAAAGTTAGGGCAGTTTCCTTTAGAAAGTGTTCATAGTTCATTTTAAGTGTCCTATCTGTACTTGCTGATATTTTAATACCTAGATAGGTCGCACTTTGACAGATACCAGATATCGCTTGAGTCGGTTTGTAATTTGAAATAACCTGCGTCTTATTTACATTTAGTTTGTATCCTGAAATATTACCAAACAGTGTAGCTTCATTTATTATTTCTGGGATAGCTTTAGTTAAATCGGAGGTAAACACCGCAATGTCATCAGCAAATGCCGTTATTTTTAAACTGACACCACAGTGCTGTACGGGAATAATATTAGCTTGGGCTGAAAGTGCATTTAAAAATGGTTCTAATGATAGGGCAAAAAGCGGAGGGGACAAAGGGCAGCCTTGTCTAGTTCCCCTATGTATTGTAAAGTTAGCTGACTCCCTTCCCCCATAACTAATCTTAGCCTGCGGGTTATCATATAGTGAGCGTACCCAGTCTATATAGTGCCCTTGAATTCCAGTCTTCTTTAAGACCTCCCACAAATAGACCCAGCCCACTCGGTCAAACGCTTTCTCAGCGTCAAGCATGACCATGCCAAGTGGGGTGTGAGTAGTCGAGGCCACATCGAACGCTGTTATTGCAGTGTTCACATGCGCAGTGGTGTCACTACCCATCACAAATCCGTGCTGTTGTATGTTGACCAAATCAGGCATGATAGGGGCTAGCCGATTAGCCAAAATTTTAGCAAAAATGTTGGCGTCAGAATTTAGCAAAGAGATCGGTCGATAAGACCCACAATCCTCTGGTGTTTTATTCTTCTTGAGAAAAAAAGACTATTTTTGCTATTTTCCAAGATGCAGGAGCTTGCCCGGAAATAGCTATAGAATCAATACCTGTTTCTAAAATGGGTAGTAGTTCCTGAGCACAAGCTTTGTACAGTTCAATAGGCAAACAGTCTTCTCCTGCAGCTTTCCCACAACAAAGCCTCATTAACAAGTATATCATCTTTCAAAGCCCTGCGAAGTACTCGGGTGCGGCTGTG
Source organism: Lissotriton helveticus (assembly GCF_964261635.1). Classification (NCBI taxonomy): domain Eukaryota; kingdom Metazoa; phylum Chordata; class Amphibia; order Caudata; family Salamandridae; genus Lissotriton; species Lissotriton helveticus. Next base: position 801,962,427 of record NC_136065.1, on the reverse strand, counting down.
TGTGTGCCCGGGAAGCTGTCTCAGCCCAGGCTGACACCTGACAATTTTTTTTGCCATCACCATCAGTATTTTGATGTCTTGCCCTGTACAGAAATATGTAAAATTACTAAAAGCTGGTATTTTTATCCTTTATCTGTACACACTTCAGGAAATAGAAATTATTTTAAATGTGTTCCACAGCTGTGTTAATGAACCATGACTAATAATTAAAGTAAAAAAGCAAGTGATTGTTACATATGGATCCATACGTTTTTATTTAGAGTCGTTTTTTAGTATCACGTCCCGTCCTTTTCAGGCTCTTCAAACAACAATAAATTGCCGGTATGTTTCTCTTGGAAAGGTGGCAGCCCTAGGTGGAGTTCTACTTTGAGAGAAAAGCTAGGTCACTCACTCCCCTTTATTTTTGTGTTCTTTCTCCTGTGAGAATTCACAAACAGTGCAAATTTTTAAAATAAAGCTGTCGACAGTCTTCGTTTCCTCCTTTCAACCCTCGCGCTAGGAGTGAAGTGTTGGAGTGTGGGAAGGTGTTGCCACGGATGTTGGCGGGGTTCACAGGAGGGAATAGGGATGCTGCAGTTTAGGGAGAAAGAAGTTCATGCGAATTACGGGGTGTTATCCTGTCCTTCCATTGTTGGTGTTTGGGTGCCCCTCCCTTTTCCCACTATTCACCGGTGCTCCAGAGAAGGCCTCCTCTCTGGGGAGACGAGTGAACTCGAAGAGGGTCATTGTAAGAGGTGTGGAAGGAGGGGGGGTGCTGGTCTTTGGGTGAAGGCATTCCACGCTCGCTCCATAATGGACCACTCACTGACCCCCGAGGACATGCCCCAACCCAGTATCGAGCCAGAATACACAGCACTGCTGGGCACCTCAGTCCTCACACTGATACATCACCCTGTACTGTTCCAGTACTGAGACTTGCATACAGCTCTCCAATGCCCCGTTGTCCTGACCTGCCAACTCCGGATATTGCAGTAACGGGGCATGCACGCACCTCTGCCAGTGCACTGCATTCCTGACCCACAGAAGCTGCCATTTCTGGACTGTGACAGTTAATAACTACAATAACATTACCTCGGTGGCTGTAGGGGGCAGAGGGGATGGGGTTATATAAATGTATTTTATTGGTCACAGGTTTTTCATGGCTTCCGATAGTGGGAGAGCGGAGCGGAGCCCCCAGAAATAATGGCTGGGGCATCAATAAAAGTGTTTTATGTTACTGTAGGCAGGTCTGCTGGAGCACTGCAGCATGGCAAAATGTACTAGTATTTTCCCGTTTTTATATATAAATACAGGTAAAGGAAATCTTGTTTTCCGTCTATATTTATATGTAAAAATCCAGTTAAGCGGAAAACCGGGAGCCCTAATCATGATTGAGGCCACCCGGTTATCTGCTGTGAAGGCGGATTATGTACTTTGACTCCACATTCCTCAGAGCCCATTCTCTGTCATCACTTCTTGGATTCACTAGGATCCTGTCAACCCCAAACCAATGAGATTTCATTATAATTGGGTCCATGTACCTGGTTGCAATGCCTTTTCACTGGTTGACTAACATCTTGATTCTTGATAGCACGCTACTGGGAAGAACGTACTACCTACGTAGCGTAGGCCACATATGCAAACCAACACATTTACAAAATATTCACTGTTGCAATTCAGGGATTTTCTTATCATGACCTGCCTCCCTGTGTGTAAGTGGTATGTTTTCACATTGGAACTTTTGGCCCAAGCCTTCCATCTACCACATCTATAGAACCCTGATGATTCTTTGAGCCAGAACCCTATATGTTTGTGTCACTGCCTCAGATAACTGTGCACCAGCACGTCCCTGAGGGAGTCACTCTGGTTGTAGGTGATGTGTGGTTGGGGGCTAACCAATATGCCAATGATGAGATCTAATTTGACCAAATGCCAGTGTCTACTAGCAACCTTGCTCACAGCATCTCATAGTTAAAGGTGGTAAGGAATCTAACCTCCTTACTATTCCCTTTCCTCTCTTTGGGTCTGAGGAGACTATCTCTGTTAGTGCTTGCAACTTTCTCCTTGGCTGCCCTGATCACTCTCTTGGGTAACCTCTTAATTTGAATCTCCCCACCATTCTACTCACCTCAATTTTGAAAGCATTGCTTGTACTGCAGTTCCTATTTGCCCTTAGGAGTTCCCCAGAGTAGATACTTCATTACAGTTTGGTGGGGTGGTGACTATGGGCGTGCAGAAGGCTGTTGCCAGCCATGCTTTTCCTGAAAAGACTTGCATTGATGTTCTCACCCACTACCTCAAACTTGACATCCAAGAAAATCTATTCTGCTGGTATCTGTCCTTCTTGTGAATTGGAAGTTCAGATCATTATCTGCTATATCAGTAAAATGGAATGGTCATACATGGATACAAGTTTATCTCTAAAGAAATATGTGCATGCCCTTAAAGCAAGTTCATGTTCGATGCACGTGTACAATGATACCACATTGACTGTGGCTAGAATGTAACTGGATTTCCAGGGAATGTCCTGTAACTTGGAGATAAAGTCCATACTATCCCTGCAGTAAAGTATAGGTTAATGACATAGGGAACAAAGAACAAATAATAGTGGAGGGTCAAAACGGCGAATTTCAGAGAAACCGAGGGGGTGTGGTAGAGTACAATAAGTTACAGCCAGAGGGACGCTGGAAGTACCGACGGGCAGAGCGGTGCTTCAATTACCTGCGCTGTGAGCCAGGTGAGGTGAGGCAGTACTCTCCTGCACAACATGCAGGGAGAATGACTCTTCACTAATACCCAGGTGAAATTTTTCCTTATTCTTTTTAACACAACACTAGCAGTAGCGACACAGGTCCTGAGGAATGCAGTGGATACCTCTGTGATCCGAAATTCTGCTGAAACATGTCGATCAACCTGTTGGTAGCTATTAAGTGAAACTACCAATCTCGCTCTTTTTAATTTTTAGAAACTCTGGGGTCTGCAATAAACATATTTTCCTCACAGTTATCTAATTTTATCCATCACTACCCTGCACTTATTGCACTCTACCACACCCCCTCGCACTGCTTCTCAGTAGCCCCCTGTGACCCAGTCATATCATCACTGGTCCTTATGCAGTCAATATTGACCATATCAAAATACCATCCTTCATGGTTAGAAGGAACCCACATGATGAAAAGGGCGCCAAGGAAGAGCTACTGATGGGTATTCTTCAACAACCACGAATGTTGTACCCTGACTAGTGGACTACAGCCACTGGCTTTCTCACATAGTCGGTTTCTCTGAAATTCGCCGTTTTGACCCTCCACTATTATTTGTTCTTTGTTCAGTTACCTCCGGGGAGTATAGTGTTGAGTGGTCATTAAAAATATTCCCTGAGACCCTAAACTACCCTTGTTTAATTAATAATGACATAGGGACACAAAAAGTAATCTAGATAGATGGATATGTTCTCCAGTAAACTGTTATTGGCAGAAATGATCGACCTCCCCGTTGGAATAGTGGTATGCGTGTGAAGTTTGGGCAGCATATAAAAACATGGGGTCATGGGTTTCTTCAAATATAAATACTGAATCTCATTTGTGCTCAATGGACCCCTTTCATGCCAATTGGAAAGAATACTGTGAAACATTGTTATAGTTTGACCATACATAGAAGCATTGGATTTCATATAACTACTGGACGGGTCAAATTGTATTTTGGCCTCTTGCCTTTATTTATAGATGTCCCACAGTCCCACTTTGCCACCCTTGTTGGAGGGTTTCACAACATACAAATTGGATTCCACTAGAGATGTCAAAGCCTCCTGTTGTCCTTTAGTTAGAATTCCAGTGAAATGATTGCCTATCTGCTTTCAGAAATCCATAAGGTCACTTACGATGACCTCATGGTATTTGTCAATGTTATCATGTAGGGTTGTTGGATTTCATTTGGACCTGGATTTAGAATAGCTCTACTATATATATAAACCTTTTTGTTAAAAACTCAAACCCTGAGTGCCGCATTCTTGGTGGAAAAATTGCAGTAATGGGGCCAGGATTCGGCCCCTATGCAGAGCACCCGCAGCTGAGCGCACGGAGTTGTAGGACCACTTTGGAAAGAGATTACGAGTGACCCCATTGTGCCCGATTTCGCTGTAAGAAGGAAATACCGGAGGAAATCACCGGAGGATGAGCGCCGTGAGACGGAGTCGGTGGACGCCGTCGAATTGGGAGTCTCTCGAAGGTGAGTGGCGTTGACAGCCATGTGAAATAAAGCAGCGTTTAAGCGATGTGTTCCCGTGAAGCCCGCAAGTGAAACCGAGACCCTAAACAGTACGGCGGTTTCAAGAGGCCAACGAGAAAAGGGTTTGAGAAACAAAAAATACCAACTAACTCGACAGGCTCGGTTTCTGAGCAATATAGGTTGACATGCAATAAAAGCAAACGCATATCGGAACGAACAAGAACTGTGACAATATGGAAGCGCGAGCAGCTAAACGCGCTGACAAAGCCAATAGTATGTTTAAAAGCACCAAAAGCAGGGGAAAAGAAGCCCCCAGTGTAAGCCGTACGAGTGCACCGCAGATAAACATTGGCAAACAAATGTTCAACCAAGTTGAAAAACTATACAAAAAAGAAACTAACAAAAGTTGGGAAGTAATTGCATTGCAAAAATACATTGAAGTAAAGAGGATACCCGGGGGCTCAGGATTTTTACAATGCCAACACACCCAGAAACAAAGAAACAATTGATCGAGGATTGGGTGGAAATTAACACAGAATGTTCACTAAATATGATGCGCATCTTAATAAAACATGCGAAAATTGACATACAGATATCACGGTTAAAATCAATGAAATAGAAGATAATATCAAACAACAGGTCAATAAAGATGAGGCATCGAAAATTAGGAAAAAAATGGATGACAGACTGGAAAAATATGAAACCGAGATAGAAGAACGCAAAGAAAGAAAATTTAAAATGGATGAAAAGGATTACACCTTAGGCAGAATTCTAACTTTTGCAAAACGATTTGATCTGCAAAGGAACTTTCCAGCAAAAAATCCAACAGACACACCCGGCAGCACCAGCGGATCAGAAAGAAGTGAAACTGAAGGATCAGACAGTGGAGCAAGCAACACTGGTTGTGATTTTTTAGAAGAAGTCCGGCTCTGGAACCTGGACAAAACCTTGTCCAGAGGAGGGGGCTGCGGAAGAGGAACATTCCAGACCCGAGGAAGAGGGTCAAACAACAGTGTCGGAAAACAAGGAAAACCAGAAGAGCCAAAAGAAAGAAGAGAGTATCCCTTGAGAAATCGAAAGTAGAAAACTTGATATTCAATCTATCCAAACATGTATTAACAGAAGAAGAAAGATTGCTACTAAATAAAGGACTCTCATTTTGTTCTGAGAAACACTTCAACCCAACTGAAGTTAGAATTGATCTATATAAGTACATACGGAAACTAAAATTAGCAAAAATACATGCACGACGACCAAAACAGATCGCGGAAACAGAGGGTGGGGAGCCATCAAATAACAGATCAAATTGGCAGATTGAAGAAATTCTGTATCTCCAAAATATATTTGGACTACTGTACGACCAAGAAACCACTGAAACATCAGGAACTAATCTAATGGAAGATCTGAATATCAGAACTGACCAAAAAGTCAAAAGCGGCCTAAAGAGGAAATCAAGATTCTGCCCCACCTTGTCACCGGGCAACAGAATTGATATGTTTTCAGAAGCAATAATTGAGGAGATAAAAAAATTAACGAATGTTAGAAAGGAAAACAACAGAGAAAATCTAACAAGTAAAGAAAGAAATGCAATTAAAACCTTAAATGAAGACATCAACCTGACTATAAAACCGGCAGGCAAGGGGGGAAACATTGTCCTGATGGACACACAAGAATATGTAAAAGAGCCGAATCGTCAGTTGGAAAATCCTATCAATTACAGCAAACTTCAAATAAACCCAATAAATCAAATGACTTTGCAACTGAATGGATTACTACATGATTGGCAAAAGAAGGGCTTATTGAATGAAGAGGAGAAGAAATTCCTAATGAATGAATTTTCAGTGATCCCCACCATTTATTTCTTGCCAAAAATACATAAGACACTAATCGATCCACCTGGCAGACCAATTGTTTCATCTTGCGAAAGCCTATATGAAAACATCTCACAATATGTAGATCTGTTCTTGGCACCCATCGCAAAAAGTATGAGCTCCTACATCAAAGACACTGGCGATTTCTTACGAATACTTAAGGACATCACGTGGAATGAAGACTACCTATTGGTAACAATCGATGCAGTTTCACTGTACACATCAATAAAACACGAGATTGGTTTGAATGCATGTCACTACTTCTTAAAGCAACGTAACATCAGTGAGCTAAAACATACTGAAAAGCACATGAATATGATTAAGCTATGTCTCACCAACAATGTGTTCTTATTCTATATAGACAAGAATGCGGAACGGCTAAGGGAATTTCATTCTCATCAAACTACGCAAATATGACGATGGCATGGTGGGAGAAAACCATTGCCTGGAACCCAACAAATCAAACTGACTTGGACAGGATAATTTTATGGGTCCGATACATTGACGATTTGTCTTTAATTTGGAACGGGACAAAAAAATGACTTCAATTCATACTATTCAAAACTGGGTGACGATGTGGGCCCCAAAATGTTTTATTTCTTTTTAAATCGCGGGATGCACGTAGGGTACGCATTTCCTGCCGACGCCCCCAAAAAAATGAAGCATGGCTCCCGCGCTTTAAGATTAATTAGCCCCCGGGGGGCCAAACCCCGGGGGCTTTATACAAATAAAGTATAGGGGGGTCCAATCCCCCCCCACACTGCCCCGGGGACTGCCACCCCCGGGGCAAAGTATGTATTATAGCTGGGGCACACGGCCCCACCGCAGCCCCGGGGACCGCCACCCCTGGAGCTTAACTGTATAATGATTGGGGGCCTCTAAGGCACCCCGAGCGCCGGGGGCCGCCACCCCCCAGGGCTTTAATATGAAGTATGCTGGGGGCTCACAGCCCCCCGCAGCCCTGGGGACCGCCACTCCCGGGGCTTCCTTATAAAATAAAAAAATAAAACAACCTGTGTGGGGGGCTCAAGCCCCCCCACACACCCCACCACCACCCCCGGGGCTTTACAAATGATGGGGGGGCAGTGCGGCCCCCCTCCTGGAGCCTTGTGGTGGCCCTGAGGACCACCACCCCCCAGGGCCGGCTCCTACAGTGTCCCAGGGTTCCTACCCTGGGACACTGTAGTTTGCTACGGTAGGGCGGGAGCCTCGCGGCTCCCACCCTACCATAGCAAACTGCTTTGGTTTTTGAAAGAGAGAGCAGGAAACCTGCTCTCTCTTTCAAAAACCAAAGCTGATTGCTTTTCTGCATGGGGAGCAGCATGTTAGCTGCTCCCCAAGCAGAAAAGCAATGCCGGCTCCCGCAGGATGCGGGGAGCCGGCAGGGACCGTGGGGGGCCTGGGGACCCCCCATGGTCCACAACGGAGAGGGCCAGGCCACGTGGCCCCCTCCCAAAATAATTTTAATATTTTTTTAAAAAGGAGGAAGGCCGGCCCCGGGGGATGGGGTCCCCGGGGCCTTAAGTGGCCTGAGGAGGGGGGCTACGCAGCCCGCTCGTTGAAAATTTGAAAACAAATGTGGCTATGCCCCGGGGGATGGGGTCCCCCGGGGCCTGGAAAAAAGAAAAAGATGGGGGGCTGCACAGCCCCCCTTCTTTAAATAAAATACGGGATCTGGGAGGAGGCCACACCCCCTGTCTGTACCCCTGATGCGTTTGCAGAGGGGGAAGTAATTCCCCTTGAATATTGGGGGTCCCTGGGGGCCAAGTAGCCCACCAGGAACCTCCAGTGTGCACCAGGGGGCTGTGTTGCAGAGAGGTGTAATGAGGACAAGCCCCTTGTTACACCTCTCTGCAACCCAGACCCCTGGCGCATACTGGCGGTTCCTGGTGGGCTAGTTGGCCCCCAGGGACCCCCAGTATTCGAGGGGATTTAATTCCCCGTCTGGAAAACAGCCAGGGGGATGCGTTGCAGAGAGGTGTAATGAGGCCACAGCCCTTTTTATACTTCTCGGCAGCGCAGCCCCCTGGCGCATACTGGAGGTTCCTGGTGGGCTAGTTGGCCCCCAAGGACCCCCAGTATTCAAGGGGATTTAGTTCCCACTCTGGACACGCGCCAGGGGGCTGTGTTGCCGAGAGCTGTAATGAGGCCCCGCCCCTTTTTAAACCTCTCTGTAACGCAGCCTCCTATCGCATACTAGAAGTTCCTGGTGGGCTAGTTGGCCCCCAGGGACCCCCAGTATGCAACGGTACTTAATCCCCCAACTTAGAACGCGCTACGGGGCACGTTTGCACAGTGGTGAAGGTAGGGGGCAGGGCTTGAGGTGATATGTGTGCAAACATGCCCTGTGGCGCGTTTTAAGTTGGGGAATTAATTCCTCTTCAATCCAGAGGTCCCCTAGGGGCCAACTAGCCCAACAAGTACCTCAGTAAGCATCACGGAGCTGCGTTGCAGAGTGTAAAAAGGGGCCATGACCTCTGAACAACTCTCTGCAATGCAGCTCCCTGGTGCATACTGGAGGTACCTGGTGGGCTAGTTGGCCCACAGGGGACCTCAGGATTAAAGCGAAATGGATTCCCCAACTTAAAACGTGCCACAGGGAGTGTTTGAACACATGTCGCCTCAGGCCCCGCACCCTTCCTTCACTATTGAGCAAAATATTCCTCTAAAACCAGCCGAACTATGAATTCCGATTTACTCACCTGTTATCAGGAGAAACCTCAGTGCTGCATCTTTCAGCCCACTACTGATCCTGAAAATTAATTCTAACCATACTTTTAGTAACTTGAATTTCCTTCCATAGGCTAACATTGACTGGTTTCACTTGGAAATTCTTTAAAGTGTGGAGTTTTGGAACTTTAAAAAATTCCTCTAAAATCAGCTGAACTACGAATTCCGATTTACTCACCTGTTATCAGGAGAGACCTCAGTGCTGCATCTTTCAGCCCACTACTGATCCTGAAAATTAATTCTAACCGTACTTTTAGTAACTTGAATTTCCTTCCATAGGCTAACATTGACTGGTTTCACTTGGAAATTCTTTTAAGTGTGGAGTTTTGGAACTTTAAAAAATTCCTCTAAAATCAGCTGAACTACGAATTCCGATTTACTCACCTATTATCAGGAGAGACCTCAGTGCTGCATCTTTCAGCCCACTACTGATCATGAAAAGTAATTCTAACCATACTTACAGTAACTTGAATTTCCTTCCATGGGCTAAGATTGACTGGTTTCACTTGGAAATTCTTTTAAGTGTGGAGTTTTGGAACTTTAAAATATTCCTCTAAACTCAGCCGAACTGCGAATTCCGATTTACTCATCTGTGATCAGGAGAGACCTTAGTGGTGCATCTTTCAGCCCAGTACTGACCCTGAAAAGTAATTTTATCCATACTTACCAGTAACTTGAATTTCCTTCCATGGGATATCATTGTCTGCTATATAAAATATATATAAATTAAAAAATATATATATATTACAATTTCAATATTTTTAAAAACATTTTTTTTCAATTTATATTAAAAATATGTAATGTAATTTAAAAAATAAAATATCTAAAAATAAATACTTTAAAACACTGTAGTAAATCAGTATTAAAAAAATATAACAATTAATACATTTAAAAATTATCATTTACAAAACCTTTGAAATTCACTGGAAAAACCATAGGTTTCAGCCACGTTATAGTTAGGAATTAGCATTTAAAAACCTCAGAAATCACTGAAAAAACCATAGGTTTCACACATGTTATAGTTAGCTGGACATTTCACTCATACAAAACCATTGAAATTCCCCCTTTATAGTTAGTTCAGCTAACTATAACTCGCACGCCCGCAATGCACTAATGATTACGTCACATATTTCATCACTCATGACATGGTCAGTTACATCACTCATGACATCACTCATGACATCTCAAATGAGATGTTCACTTCACCTTTAGCCCTTCCATGGAGATAATCATATTTGAGGTTCAGACGGTGGTGGGGTTTTAATGTCCCATTTCTAAGCCGATCAAACCATCACCTGCTTTGTAAAGAGCACTCGTATGTAGCTATGCAATGCATTCCTAATGCCTATTCTACACATGAGATCTTTGCTCTAACATTACGTGTGCAGCACTTCCAAAAACGATTTCTATTTCTCTATGACAAACATGTCCCACAGTTACGGTTGCAATATTGTCCAATGTACAGTCAAAAGATGGTTCTATTTCTGGACTTTGATCATGCAAATCATTGTTATTGAGTGTATTAGTCCCAATCAGGCTTCTCTAATGAGTAGCACGTGAGCTACCAGTAGCTCTCCTGCGACCTGTAAGTAGCTCACCTGTGTGCAGCCCAGCCTAGTAAATTTAGAAGCTTTTTATTGGTTGATTTAATAAAGGAATTGGCAGTCTCACAATGGTGCTTATTAGAAATGGATATCAATAGGAACTGGTTCACACCTGAGAAGCTAGATGTTCACGTGTGGAAAGCCATTCATGTTTTATGAAAACCCTCGCCCACCAACCTAGTTGGTGGCATGCTTCATCATCGGGTCCCACCCAAGGTGCCGAGTGCACATCAGGTGTGCTTCAATGCCTGATTTACAGCGGTGCTGGTTACGTGTGTGATGAGTGCAGAGTGGTGCCATACTGGGGGTGTTTAAATACTGTCGGTCGGGTCCCTTTCATCTAAAGGTAACTATTTTAATGTTGGGCCTGCTGTCAGTATTAAAAAGAGAGGCGGATATGGGTAGAGATTAGATTATGTCTCTCATATCCTAAAAGTAGGGTCAGGTCTACATGTTTCAGCCAGGCAGCTACGTTTACTGGCTTTCTTCAGGACCTATGTGTATGTGTCTTATAAGTGCAAGAATGTGAATGTCCAGGTGTGATTAGCATGGCCACTGGTGATGCTGCACTCGCTAAAGTGCTGTGATGGGGGAGGTTGTGTCCTCCTGGAGTTGCTTAGTGCTACGAAACTGTCATCAAGGGCAACATGAATAACGCGAGGGAGTAGGATCTGTAGTCACACATTCTTCAAGGTCGTCTGCCCGCTTCCCATACCTGCTTCGGCCTGCTGTTTGGGATTCCATGGATTATTATAATTCACCTCAATGGGAGTGCTGAGAGTGTATATTTGGGATAAAAATGTGTTTTCAGAACTCATGAGATGATATTTGAAGAGAAACTGTTGACTTCCACAGTATATGTAAAGCTGATATTTGAGAAACAAATCAAGTGACATTTGGGAGACCTTTCTACAAATATTATTACCCTGGTTCTAGAGGCATTGCAGCTGTGGATGTTATGTATTAACCATAAAGTGGCATTCTGTTTTGACAAAGCCTTTATAACATTACTGCTTGCAATCAAGTTTGATCACCAGTAGTAATCTTGTGTACGTTGGCTACTAATGTAATCTTGTCTGATATCACTATTACAACACTCATAATATGATTAGCTCATGATGAGTTTCAATGAATATAAGTAGCTATAATTGCAGAAAATGTTGGAGACCCATTGTCCAAATAGATCAACAGTGACTAAAGCTCTCAGGTTGCACTGATTTGCACAAAAAAACCTGGACTAGAAACAGACATAAAGACCATAACATGCAGACTCCCTACGGGCTACCGGGACCCCACATATTATCATCAGTAGTATGAAGGGATACCTTTACTCATCACTTTAAAAATGACAGGTCCCAGGCCCTACAAAAAAACGTAAAAATGACCTAGATGGGTGTGTATAAGCCCTCCCTGGAATTGGGGTTTGTTTGGGATGTGTCATGTGTGCTGTGAGAGAATGTGCGCACATTTAGAGATAGGTGTTAGGTCCCAAGCACCAAGTGTTTACGGTTGTGTAAAATGGTTGCCCTAGCTGTGTGTGCACAAAAGCGTCTGAGCCTAGTAGGGTCTGCATGGGCATGTTAAAAAAACAGGTCTGTAGAGATGTGCCAGAAGGAGGGTCTCAGCAAGAGGAGTTGAGAATAAGTAAACAGCCCATGTTCCCAGACCTCACACTTGTGGCTGCCAGACACGTAGGATTGGTGAAATGTTGTTTTAAAAAAAAAGGAAATCTTCATGCAGCCCCTGGACAGCATGGAACAGCCCACTTGTGTCCTTCCTTAGACCATGGGCAGTCATAGAGGTATTGAGGAGTGAAAACTTTGTAAAGGGCAGATAAGTGTCACCAGCAAACCCAAAGGAGATTCATGCACCAAATGACCAGAATGGAGCAAGAAGAGTTTATCCCAGTTTAGAGCAAGACCTGTAAAAAACTGGCTGTCATAGAGGTCTTGATGCAGGAAACCTACAAAAAGGTCAGGTAAGTGTCCAGTATGCCTAAGCTATTACATTCTGCTTATGACTAGACTGAAGCAATGAGGGTTTATCCCATTTTAGAGCAGTGCCTCTAAAAACTGTAATGCCAAGTTTTCTTGACACAGGAAACCCTTGTAACGGTCAGATAAGTATGGCCAGCTCTCCCAGGGGCTTTCAAGCAGATATGACTTTTCTATAGGAGATGCTGCCACTACCCCTATTGTTTATACTGCCCAGCATGTGAATGCAAACTTCAAGTATGACCTTTCAAACTCTGGTTTTTTTTGTGCTTTCGCAAGAGCAAGCAGGTGAGGCTAAGTTAAACACAATAATCAAAAAGAGGGAGAAAGAGGCTAAGGCTAGGTTCGGCCTCTTGAATCCTAGAGTATAACACTATAACGCATAGTCAATGGATTGTGAGAAGCTAGCCTGTCAGAAAGGTAAAAGCAGGTCTCAATTGGGTATAGCTGTTTGGAAAAGATTTTTTTTTCTTTCTTTAGTCCCCTCACTCACCAGAGGTTGCCCTTAGGTGACATGCTTCATCATTGGGGCTTCCCAAGCTACTACTGCTTGGGGCATGCTGTGACTTGCGGAGGATACTTAGGAGCACTTTTTGGTGAAACTATGTGTGGTGCAGTGTATGGTGGAGCGGTGATTATTGTGAGTTAAAAATACCTAGCTAGTAAGCCAACCCATTTATTCTTGCCTCTAGTTGGTATAATAAAAAGGGGTTAGGTATAGGAATTAGATCATTATTGTGGTCAAAAACCTAGCTATCTTGTCAACATATTTCAAGGTGTCCCCAACACCTTTTCCTCAGGACAATATGGGGGCCAGCCTCATGTATGCCACTCCAGTAACAAGGGCTGAACCAGGAAGCCACCAGTCTCCCCATAGCCAATCACAAACTGTAATGCAGTGTTGTGTTTGGTCAGAGCACATTGGTTCGGCACTCAGATGGGGACAGGGAGCCTCTGCATGTTCCTCACCAGGCTGTGCATTACAGCCTGGTGTGGAAGATGCAAAGTGCGCATGAATGTTTGGCCAGCCCGAGACGGCCGGCCACTTAGTCTTGCGTACCAGAAGTGTGCAAACCACTCCCCCCCCTGTGACTCCAGCCCCACCTTGCCCCAACAGAGCCCTGTAGCAGTATTTAAAAACAAATTCTGCTCTGTGAATAGTGGGGCAACGCTCCTCCGCCTTAACCCCTGACAGATACGCTGTTAGCAAATACATGGTTCAATTCTAACTCAAACACCATTCCCCAATCCTCATCCCCATCAATCTCCTTCCGAAGGGCTTCAAATGTATTCACACTCAAAGCCAAAAATGGTTAACAGCTACAATCAAACTGCTGATATAACTTCCGCCCGATCAACCCAAACAGCTCATTTACTACTCTGTTATATTGCTCCTCTTCCACAGATAGATTCTTAGAAATTACAATGTGCGGTTTCAGCCGTTGAATTAAAACACAAATCAAAAAGCTTTCTAGAAAAGGGGCAGGCTTTGGGGTTCATTCAAATAATTTATTTGCAAACTGATGAAGCTTTTCACACCCTGGCTTTTCTATTCAAGTATAATAACGGAACCTCCAACTAGTTACACCTCTCAAATCTTATGGAACACTGTAAACTCCATAAACACTGGACACCATATCCAAACGCAGTCAGATACTTTCAAAATATGTGTTGAGTAGTTCCAGTTAACCAAGGGTCCTATAAATACAAGCTCATAAGATGTCTCCCATCCTGAAGCCCTGCTGGAAAAGCTCCACTTTTACTACAATATGTTGATCATGCTGTGTAAACCTGCGACTCTCAGATCTGGAAACGTCCTAAACGTGTTGCATAATAGGGAGCTAGTGGAACAAGATCACACATGCCATAATCTCATAAGCCAGTGGAACAAATCGAAGGTTATGATTACAATGTCGTCAGACACAGGAAGTGCTACCCAAAGACAGTGAAGTAAATACAACAGACCTTACCTGTGTAATGCTTTGACAAGGCAAAAAAACTAATGAGGCATGTGTAAGAAACCTCTACATTTGTGACTGAGGAACATTGAAAGGTCCTTCGATGTTTCTGAGTCAAAAAACATCAAAATTATCTCACCTTACATCAAGACTCACGTTAACCAGTGGTTGTGCCATCCACCTTTCATACATCACCCCCATATTATGCCCAATAAACTAGGAGGAGATGCTGAGACGGATTCAGAAACAAAAGTGAATGTGTTTGCACAGCCTTGCTCATGTGTGTTCCTTAAACAATTCATGCCCATTTTTGAAGTAGACCTCAAAGTCATGATTGATTCGGTCCATCACAATGGCTTTGTTACTATCTACCAAAATACATTTTTTTTTAAGAAATATGCCTGTTTCTGAGTCGCATTAAATTGGCCTTCGCTGATACAAGAACCTTATTTCTTAATGGAAAATTGCATTCTGGTAAATCTACTTTCCATTTCATTTGTAGCTTAGAAAATTGAGAAAGTATGCAACGCATAGTTGTCTTTATACAATTGGCAATTAAAAGAAGAAAGAATAACTCACATCTCGAGGCCCTAGTTTGAAGGAACATAGGATATATACTAATTGGGGTCTCCTATGATAGATATTCCCCTCAGAATTTATGGGATATGAGTAAACCTTGTTTCTATAAAAATATTTGTACACCTATATAGTAATTCCTATTGTTTATTATTGAAATTACTATAAGATATCTATGTATAAACCATCCCATGTATTTAAGTAAGTAAGACTCTTTATTGCATAATTAATAAAAAACCTTTGCAATCAACTACTCAGTAAAACACGTTTGCAGAAATGCGTAAAACAACACTTTTTGTAATAGAAAGGATAGTTCAAATTCATTTTGAAATTGCAATATATCCATAAAATGACAAGAAGAATATAAAAACTGGAATACAGTATCATCACAAAGTTCAATGGGTGTCATGAAAAGTGCAAGGTGTCAGATTTAGGGACCATTATTATTATTATTGCATTTTGCAAAGAGCAACAGCTACCTCCAACGGAGATGTCCCGGTGCTATCAGCGAGTTAAGTGGGCGAAAGGTCTGAGTATGAGAAGGGAGGGTCTAGGGTAGACTAAAAAGCCAGGTTTTAAGATTCTTCCTAAATATCAATTCAGAGTTGGCCTTTCCAAGATGCTCCGGCATGGAATTCTAGAGAGAGGCGGTTGTGACAGAGAAAGAGCGACCACCTAGTCTAGTTTTTTTTAGTGGAATAGAAAGAAATCTCTGGAAATTCGATCTCAGACTCCTGTTTTGGGTATATTTGGGAAGTCTTAGTTTTAGGTAATTAGGACCAATGTCATTCGTGGACCTGAAAGTCAAGTTCAGTGCCTTGAACTTGATCCGCTATTTGACAGGCAGCCAATGCAGGCTGCGTAGATGTGGAGAAATGAGATGATGAAAAGGTACATTTCTAATGAGCCTGGCGACTGCATTTTGTTTGACCTGCGGCTTTTAATGAGACAGTCTGGGAGACGCAAATAAAGACTGTTCGCATAGTCCAGTTGTGAGGTAATTAGTGCATGCACCACCGTTTTCTGCAGTCCATTGGTAAGAGGTAGAGAAATCTCTTTAGGGTTTTCAGCTTCCAGAAGCATGCGAACGAGACTTGGCCTATCTGGGCCTTCCCTGAGAGGGCAGAGTCAAATTTGAATCCTAAGTTTCTTGCCAACGGGACTGGTGTAGGAGGAGGATTCAGTTCCACAGGCCACCACAGTTCGGCTTTAGGGGGTGATGGCTGATTAAAGAACAAAACCTCAGTTTTTTCCGTAATTAACTTTAAACAGTTGTCTGTCATCCAGGATGATATGTTGATCATAGACTGTCTAAAGTTAATAAAAGCAGCTTCCGAGTGGTCCTTAGAGGAAAATACCAGCTGGGTGTTGTCAGCGTAGGAGACCACTTTGACACCATGGTGCTCGATGATCAAGGCAAGTGGGGCGAGGTAGATATTAAAAAGGGTTGGGCTGAGAGCCGAACCCGGTGGGACTCCAGATATGAGTGGGCGGGCGGTGTAGACATGCGGACGTAGACAGATTTTCGGGGATCGTCCCTCGAGAAAGGAGCGGAACCATTTCAGGACAATGTCCCCTATGCCCAGCTGCTCAAGCCTCTCCAGTAGGATCAGGTGTTGTCATGGAGATGGGCTTTGCCTTTACACTGTGTTAAGTTAGCATGAGCTTATTAGAAGTTAAATGCCATTTTTCCTCTCAATATTATAAATGTTTAGAGTCTAGCAGAATATTTTGCTTCACACAAGAATAATATGTTTTCCTATAGTATCAGCCTTGCTTGGTAAGCTATGTCTGAACAGTGAGTGCCGAGGCCTTCAAGGTTATTTCAACACAGCAGTTGTTGTTCGGTCTGATCAGCGCACGTCCTAGACATAACACATATGCAGCTGTGGCCACCTCTGATTTTGGCGCATTTAATTATGCACTCCGCAGAGCATGCACACACGGTTTGGAGAACATTCGCATGCAGAGAGCTGGTCTAGAAAATGATGTGATCCCTTTCTACTAGGGGCAGAGGTATGGGGACGCCCTTGTAAACCCAAAGAGACCTTCTGTAGATATAATATAATATACTAGCACGGGAGGGTAAGACTGTGGTGCAATTTAGCCTTCTTCCCTTTAGCATTTTAACATACTTTCTCCCTTTGTATTTTATGGAATAGTAACTATGCTGATAACCTTGTTGCTAATAATATGTCTGCTTGTATTAGCTAAGATACTGCGCTTGAGAACACGGCAATAGAAATAAATATGTCAAACTTGCATTTGTCTTCATTTACTCCTCGTTTTGGACTGGTATGATAGTATAACGAAAGAGTGTTTGTGTGTTCCACGTTACCTGAGGTATTCTAAGTTCATGTTCTGGGTTGTCTAATCATTGGGGGTATGGAAGAACCAATGAGACACTGATTGCTAGTCTGGTAGGGAATTTTGGATACTAAGGTGAGTTTTGGCACACCCTAATTCACTGAGGTTCCAAGTCTCTATGCACAGTTCTGTGTAGGAGCAGAATCCCTGTGACAGTGTGAGACAGTGTCCAATGCTGCTTACAAATCCAGCAGCACTAACATAGAATGGTTGCCGCGATCCAGGGATTCTCAAATCGTTTCTGCCACTTCCAGTAGAGCTGTCTCAGTGCTGTAGCGGGCCCTGAATCCAGACTGGGAGTCATGCAGAAGGTAGTTCGATTCAAGGTATGTTGCAAGTTGTTTCTGCACTTCCTCTTCCAGTATTTTAGTCGGGGTGGTAAGAGGGAGATCGGCCTGTAGTTTTTAATTCAGCCAGGTCAGCATCTACTTTCTTTAGGATGGGCTGTACTGAGGGTTGTTTTCCAACAAGATGGATAGGTGCCTGTATTCAAGGAGGTATTCCAAATCTGGTTTAATGGGGGGCTAAATAGCTGGGCAAGGGAGGTGAAGAACTTGGCTGGGCACGGGTCGGTGGGTGATCCTGATTTGACTTTAAGAAGTTGTTTAAGAGAGGCTTCAGTGTTAAATTGGTGAAAGTTGCACCAGGCGACTGAGCCATGTTGTTTAGGTAGGATTGGGGGAGGATTATTCGTAGGAATAAATTCCGAATATATTGATTGGATTTTATCCTGAAAAAAACAGGAAAGGCCCTCACACAGGGCGGCCGAAGGGGCAATAGTACATTCCATGGCCTCAGGCTTAATGAAACCTTGAACAATCCTAAACACTTCTTTGGAAGAGTTGTTTGAGGCAGTGATTTGAGCAGCAAGAAAGTCCCTGATGGCCAGACATTTGAGTTTTTAAAATTGTTTTAATGCTGCTCTATAGATGTCCTTAGTCTTAGTGTCATAGTTTTTGCGCCATATCCGTGCCAATTTTTTACAGAGACTTTTCTCTTTGCGGAGTTCATCTGTAAACCAGGGGGCAGATGGTTTGGTTCTAATCTGTTTTGTAGTTTTGATCAGGGCCACTTTATCAAGAGCCGTGGTCACCCAATCGCTGAAGGAAGAGGCGTCTTGGCTGGCTTCTCCTGTTAACAGCAGGGGGGTATTAGAGAGAGCCGGTCCCATGGATTCTAGTAAGACTTACCTCACATTTCTTTGTTCAACATATTAATTTTTCACTAGGTCTTTATCACTTTGACAGAGGAAAGAGTTCCTAGGGCAGTCCATATTTGTCTAAAATTAGCTTTAAGAGTCATGACTGAAGTAGCATGGAAGTCTAAAGATACACTTCAAAAAGTGCATTTTGCCAGTTACAATCAGCAGTTTTCGTGAAACAATTAATGATCCCGAGATAAAAAGCTTTCTAAAATCCCAAGAAATCGTAGTTGTAACACTAAAAACCACAGTAGATCTCTTTTAAGGAAGAATCCAGCAAGTAACTCAGAGATCGATGAGCTTGGGTTGATGACCAATTTATTATAGTACTGCCTGGGTTATCTTCGTTTTACTGCACTCATGAAGCGGACAAAGCTGCAGGCCAAACACATGTTGCTTCCCTCAAAGCAGGCTTTCACTGCCTGTCTGCATGTTCGTATCTGACTTTCGAGCAGGCGCGGCTTCAGTGGCTGTCTTTGTTCTTCATCTAATACATTGCAGATGCACAGTAGGTGTAGGACATCCTCTTCAGTCTCACCACATAGTCTACAATGATTAGTTGTGTCTGTACGTTTCCATGGAGGGAGGTGCCTCTTAACGGGTAAGATTCCCAACTGCAGAAACATGAAACTTTCCTTCATGCGTCTCGAAAAGCCTGTTCCTAGGTATGTTTGTGGTTTGCACATCGAGTATCTCTGGATTACAAATCATCCATGAGCCTTCCTACTTAGTGCTGCTTTGTCTTCTTCAAAGGATACAATCTTTGCTGATTCATTTACAAGATCCTTGAAACTTATGTGGGGTATACTGGTTTACCATATGTCCTGTAAAGCAAAAAGCCTAATTGCTGATTGAAGGTAGGTCATGGCAAGACTATCTTTTTTTCTTATCATCTC
Organism: Lissotriton helveticus; assembly: GCF_964261635.1. Lineage (NCBI taxonomy): Eukaryota > Metazoa > Chordata > Amphibia > Caudata > Salamandridae > Lissotriton > Lissotriton helveticus. Next base: position 801,943,027 of record NC_136065.1, on the reverse strand, counting down.
CTTCCATAAATATGAGTTCAAGGTGTGGGCCTCGGCTCCGTTTATTTTGTGCCAGCATTTGGCGTAGGCACCTTTCCGTGCTATTTCCTGCTTTTGGAGCCCGAACTCTAGCCTTATTTGTGCTGGCGAAGTATATTGTGCGATATTGAATATTATTCTCTCGGCCTTAGTGACCACCGTATCCAAGGTGATCTCATCTCACCCTCTCATCGATTCACTACCATAAGTGATTGTAGGTAGAAGCCTAGCTTGAAGAGGGATAAGATTAGGGCCGGGTATTTTATGCTTGATGTTTTTTAGTGAAACTGCCTATAAGGTCCCTCTGCCTTTGATAGCTGCCTTTTGTATGAGATACGACCCCTTCCTGTCAAAGATTATTCCAAGATATTTGTATTCATCAACCGTCTCCAGCAGCCAGCCCCCCCATCATCCATCGGGGTTGATGATTTTTGCTCCGCTGGTTTAGTACCATGACTTTAGATTTTTCAAGCTTTAAGCTTAACCCATTCTTGCCTGCAAAGTTCTCTGTTGTGTTTATCAAATGCTGCAGGACGACTGGAGTATGGCTAATCAATATAAGATCGTCGGCATACAGTAAGTTTGAAAGTATTAAGCCACCCAGATTCGGACCATGGTGGTTGCAGTTGTCCAGCTCAGCAGAGAGATCAGACACAAAGCGGTTAAACAGGCCTGCCCAACTGCCCAGCTTCAACCCTTTAGTGGTTGGTATTCTTCTTGACAAATAGTCCCCGACGCCCAGCTTAATTTGGACCCATGTCTTAGAGTGGAGTAGAATCAACTGATTCAGGAGTTTTGGTTCTATTTCCCACCCTGATAGCTTAGCCCCAAGCTTCCCCCTGTCAATACTGTCGAAAACAGCTTTGTAATCGATCAAGCAGACATATAGCTGCTTGTCGATGGTTTTAGTTGCATCTATTAAAAGCGAAAGGGCAAGAATATTTGTCGATGTGCCCATGCTTTTTTGCAAGCCTGTTTGATTGATGGGAATTAGGGCTTTTTCCAATGCTCATGTTGTAAATTTGTCCGGTAGGTGTCCTGCGTAGTATTTGGCCTCAATGTCCATTAATGTGATGAGCCTGTAATTCTTCGGATCAGCCTTGCTGCCTTTCTTGTGGATCGGTGAAAGAATGGATCCCGTCCAAGAATCTGGAATTCTTTCAGCTTCCATGATATTATTAAAAAAGGGGTAGTAGAGGTTCAGCCCAGTAATTTGGATCCTGCTTATAAATAATTGGGGGTAAGACGTTGGGCCTGGGCGCTCCCTCCTTTCGGCTTTTCGAGATTGTGTTCACAATCTGTTTATTTGAGAAAAGGGGAGAAAGTACCAGACCTTTGTGTACTGAAGGCTGCTGGTCGCATTGACGCACTGATGTATCTTGTTTGATTTCGCCTGCTTCCGTGTTAAAATGATGCTGTAGGTACTTTGCCCAGACGTCCTCCTTCATATGGGAATTTATCCCTTGGGCCATTGGGTTCTCTATATCATTGACTGTGTGCCAAAACCTCCCACTGTTGTTAGTTTTTGCATTGCGTAGCAGTTTGGCCCACATTGTATCAGAGTTTTCCTTTTTCGCTTGCCACATGATTTTGTTTTTGCTTGCCTTTAGCCTCCCTAATTCACAAATTATCGGCTGGACCGCTTTGTCGGAGACTGCGCAATGTTCTGTTTATTCCGCTCTTTATTTGTCTCAGTTTGGCATTTAGAGGTGTCGAATGATTGATTCTTTGATTGTTTGCCGGCCTGCAGGTATACTTCCCATTTGCTTTTTGCCCCTGTTTTTTCTTTCGTTGCCTCTGTTTTGGCATTAGATGGATTAGCTTTTGGTACATTTTTCCCACGCTGTTATGCTGTTTCCACACACCAGTTTGCTTTCCTCCCACCGTTTTTTTTGATACAGCCAAAGGTTTTCCAGGATCGCATGTTTTGCATTTGATTCTCCTGTGATTTAATGTGACATTTGAAGTTGCATCAACAGTTGGATGAGTGAGTGCCGTTCCGTGTGCGACGAGTGATGATCACTGTAATCCTGTGTTCCAATCCTGAAACCTTTTATTGATCTAAAAAGTGGTAGAGATGAAAAGGTATATTCTATTGCAGTATTTGTGAAGGGGTTATGGAAAGTTGCAGATTGGGGGCGGTCCCCTGCGAATTAACCGTTTAATGCTACCAGGGACAGACTTTCTAGATCATTCAACAGGTCTTCAGAGATCTTAGTTTGCTAGCCCCACTTGCAATCGTCTTGAAGTGGGACCCCCCATGCTGAATGTCAGTCATCTGCCAAGTCGGCGCACTGGAACATATTAAAGTCTCCCAAGATGATGTAGTTTAAGTTGCCTCTTCAGTAATTAGTTTTGTAAATTCGGCAACCAAAAGTTTGCACTAGTTTTTTATTGCGAGGGTGTAGCTAGATGTTGACAAGTATTAACTGTTGATAGTCTTTGAGTCCTGCTATTTCCATCTGTATTGTCTTTATTCCGTTTGTTGGGGTGTTTTTACTTGTTAGTTCCTTAACTGTCATTATTGTTTTGATCGAGGTGTATGTCGTGAGGCCTCCTTTCAGATGGCCAAATTTCGAGCTTCTGGTTACTGGGAGATGATATGCTGTATAACCTTGTAGGTGAAATGGGTTTTCCACCCATGTTTCTTGAAGGAGTATTAGATCAAATAGTTGGAGGTACGTCAGCCGGGCCTTATCCCAGGTTTTGGTTCCCAGGCCATTTATATACCAGGAGCATAGTTTTAAGTTTGGAATATTTTTTCCCTGATCTGCTCTCTGTCATGGGTTTTCTGGTCTGGTGTTTATAGCTTTTGCTATCCAGGTCCAATCATTTGAAGTATCTTTTCCACTGTTATCCAGTGGACTCAGGGTGTTAGGGATGTTACTCTCCTTTGCCTCTACTGAGGTACTGCGTGCCCCCCTTACCATCGTATTGGTGGGACCGGAACTTCTCTTATTACTTAGCCTGCTGTCATTAGGCTCTCGTTGGAGTCGAAGTAATGGTTCTGGATAACCAACTGCATAGTGAAACATAAGTCGGGTCCCCCAGGCTTCTAATTGGTGCTCCTCCTTAAGAATTTTCTCCGCTATTCCCCTTGTTGCCCATGCTGTTTTTGTTACCTCTTTCTCTGACAGATGTTTAAACGTTTCAAATTCTACAGATTCCAGGTCTTGTGAATGGAGACCGGCCAGATTACTGATGGCAGTTAGTATTCAGAGAATGCTCCCTCTGTTTAGAATATCACCCCTTCCTTTTGATTTATACTCTGGGATAAACAGAATTGTCCTGGATGTCCCACGTCGAGAGTTGTTCGGGGGGTCCCGCAGCATGGGTCCCTCCCTCTTCTTTCATCGTTTGGGGATGTCTGGTATTCTGGTTCCGCTATTGCTGCTGTTTCACTATGTGGTTATTTTTTCCTAGGCCCTACCTTTAGGGTTTGCTGTGTATATGATCCCATTCTGTTTTGTATTTCCACTTTTGGTTCAACGTCCGCTGTTTCTGCTGGCTAAGTGGGCGCCTTGAGGGTTGCAACTTTCGCCACAGTGGTTCCCCTTACTGTAGCCTTTGTAGGTTTGTTTTTTGCCTGATCAGTTGAGTTGGTGATTTCTAGATGTTTATGTTCACTTAGACGTGTTTTTCCTACATGTTCTAATCCTGGTGGATGTGATGCACAGGTGGCAATCAGCTCAGACTGAATGTTTGATGGCTCTTCACTTACTCTTTATTATGACTGACATCCGCTCTGGGGTTTTGTTACTGCTTGGAAAAAAGATGTTATGGATGTTTTTTTGTTCCTGCCTTTTCGCCTCTGTTTACTGCGTTGTTTAGCCGATTGCCACTTGTTCTGTAATGCGTCCTCCCCGTCAGACTGGCTTGTCTGTTTGATGCAGCTGCTAATGTTCTGCTCAACCTGTTGTTGTTGGAGAACTTCTAGGGGCTCTGGGGGAGGCCAAACCCTGAGACCTTGATCTTGTCAGTTCTGCCACGAGTCCCAGGTTCCTCTTGTTGTCCCGACTTGGGTGCCGCTTCTGCTCCTGGCCACGGATCTTTTCTAGCCGCTATGAAGGGAGTGACCTGGGCGTTGTCAAACCTATCTGAATTGGTCCGCTCTTTTTGATCCTGGTCCGGCAGTGCCATTTCGCTTGTTGGTTTGCTTTTGTTAGGTTTAAGTTTGCCAATATTTGTTGTATTGTTTGTATTCGCGTTTGTGTTTTTTAGGTCCGTAAGGAGGTCACCCATCACTGCTGGCAGTGTTGCAAGCTTGCCGATAATTAGATGGCAGGTGCAGCTCCGAGGGATTATTGTTGTTTTCAGTTTGGGTTCTTTTAATGAAGTTGTTCAGTTCCGATAGCTTACTATTGATACTTGTGACATGCAGAGCTAGACAGTTAAGAAGGGTGAGTTGAAGATCCATCTTGTCCGAGTGATATTCCATGGCCTTTGTTGAAAGTTGCATGGTGTTTAGGAGGGCTGCCCATACGTTGTTCCCTCCAATTGACGCTCCCTTGTCGCACTACCTGTATCATGAAGAGTTATATCACCATTATCTTCGGAAGAGTATGTGGTGACCAGATTTTCCCATTCTTCAGTCGTGAGTAAGGAAGTATTGTTGGTTGCACAACTTGAGATTTCTTCAGGGGTCTCTTCTTGTTCATCCCCACCTATCGCTGTTCTGCTCCAAGAAGTAAAGGTCGCAAATCCTGACTGTGGTCCGGAGAGGGTTGGATTTATCAACTTAGTGTTGCTGTTGATGGCAATGGTATTTGATGGCATACCCTGGTCCTCACTATGCAGTGATATTGCATTGTTTATATCATTAGGCTAGTTGGAAGTTGGTGCATCTGAACTCAGTTGTATTTTCTTTACTTATGCTACTTTGATGGATAGTTTGTCTGAAGTAGTTATGGCTGCAATACCTGCCGCATTTGTGTCAGAGTTGGGTGAAAAAGCTTTTGAGTCCAAAAGTGCAGCAGTTGCCTGGGTTGTTGCACACTGATGGGTCAGTATTTTAATATCTGGCTCCAATGGTATTCTTGGCGATATTTTTGAGGCCTCCGCAAGTGTGGAGATAGAGGTAGATGTAGGCGGATTTTCTGTAAGCTGATTTTTTTCTTTGTACCATTTTCCAGTGTGTTTATCACTGTATTTGTCTCTGTGCTTGACTTTTAGTTGATCTTTCCCTTCTTTTCCTTGTGCCTCCTCGTGGTCTAATATCTCTTTTATTGCTTTGTCGGCTTTTATACTGGATGGTAATTCAAGGCTGCCTCCTAGTGCAGATTTGGCCGATGTACCCTTGCCTATCGGAGTTTCTATTTCTGGATGTAATGGATGTAATGGAGAGGGGAGGCCCAGTTGCTTGCTAATACTGAGGTTCAGCACTGCCCATTTTGCCCAAGCATCTTTAAAGAAGTAGAATTTGAACTATATTTTAGGTTGAAAATAGTTTTTATGGGGATGCGACGGTATTGGTCTATCCATTCTCCCTTCTATGACCACCAGTGTACCTGAATTCTTATTGGCTGCTGGGTCAGCTGAGTCTGCTGAGTCTGCTGAGGTCTGTGTTTTAGATTTATTAGATGTAATAGCCTGGTTTTTAGTTGGTTCTCCTAAAACCGTATTTTTCTTTTCCCTGTTGTTAATGACAATTGTAACAGACCTCCTTTCCTTGCCGGATCTCATGTTTGACAGTTTGCTGCAATATGGTATTGTTATTGTTATAGTTGCCATTGATTATCGTTGGTATTGTAGTACTGTTGGTACTATTAATGCTGTTAGTGCTGTTGGCATTTGGCGGTTAATAGTCAATAATTGATAGTTGATAGTTGGCGCTATTAGTGCTTTTAATAGTACATTTGGTGTTATGCTGGGATGAAGTACTCTGGTAGATTTATCTGGGCTGACGCCCCAGCTGAGGGTGGTGCCAAATCAAGGTCATGATGCTGGTCGAAATACTGATCCTGGTTGACTTAGTGGCTTGATTGCTTGATTGCTTGACTATCTTCTATAATGCAGGTTGTGATCAATGCTGATAGAACAAGCTGCGTTCAATATGGAGCATTGAGTATTGAGTTCAATGTAGAGCAGAATATGGATCAGTATCCTGGCTCACCACAAGTATAGAGCACTATTGTAGCACTATTGTAGGTCAAAGCCTAGCAGAAGCCCAGCAAAAAGGAAGAAAAATTACTAAAATCTGTCTCTTTGCAACTCTTACTCAACTTTTACTGGCAATAGCCTTCTGCTGTGAGCTGGGGCGCAGAAGCTCTGGAGCATTGGTGCTGGTGCGCTGAAGCGAACAGGGCAAACGAGGGTGCCGCAAGTTGCACCCTACCTAGTCAGGCCGCCTCCGCGGTTCCCCCTTGGGCTCGCACTCCATGGCCGCTCCTAATGGAGGCCGGGGTGCTCTCTGCTCACTGCTGGGGGTCTGGGTCTGCCAGCCCTCAGACACTCACTCCCACCTGATTGCATTGCAGTGGCGTTACGGCAGTGCTGGTGCTGGCAGTGGTAGCGGCTCCCTGTCCCTGTGCTCTGTGCACCGCGCTGCCTTTCAGCTGCTGACTTCCGCCAAATCTGTGGGCCAAAGACTTGATGAACACAACTTTCCCATGTTTTGTATAATTGATGTTTTATGTTGACCTATTTTTAGAATATTTTCTAGGACTTTTATTATGCTTTATGTGTTTTAAGGTACTTTTTATTTGACCTATCCTGTGTAGATTATTTTTAGAATGCTTTTATGGTTGTCATTGTTAACCTTGCTATTAAGCAGGGAAACTATGAGACAGCTTGACCTAAAAAATGTCTACATAAATGCTCATCAAACCATCAATCTCTTTCTGAAGCATGATCTTAACATTTGTATTGCATGGATATTCTGTTCTTAGGAGTCAATATACCTACTCAATAGACACAACAAGCTAGGAGACAGTGCATACAAGGGCCTATTTCCTGTGTAACATATTTTTACATTGTTGCTGATGGAATTTGCGATACATAGATGGGGCAACAAATACAGTGGGAAAAACAGAAAAAAGGCAACATTTGCAAACCATCCCCTCGGATACTAAGTATGAAGTTGTGATCCATGGGCAAAGTGAACATCAGGATAGAAAATTTAAGACGGTACTATTGTCATGTTCAGTCTGTAAATGAAGTCATATGTTCTCACCCACCTTAAACTCCCCCGCTCCTGGATAAAAAAATGAACTGTCATATTAACTATCATGACAGGTGCATAATGTACACATACATTTGAAGTGCGGAAATCAATAACTGTCATATCTGGGACTGGAGAACTGAATTGACGGTACACCAATCTAGACACTTGTATTATCATCGTATGTCCTCCTGTGCTCCCCGGTGCGAGTAGCCAAAGTAATAAACATGTTCACAAGAGAAGCAGGTGCTACATTAACTTGAGAGTGCACAGGATACTTCTCATTCAAGGAGTAGGATTTTCCTAACACGAGTATTAGCACTAAAAAGCTAGGGATGCAACTTGCACTTTCGATGTACCGACCCAGCTCTGGACAGGGAGGTGCAAAAGGCTATTTTCCTCATCAGTTGGGTGATCAAACGGATACATGGTGATTGGGAGAGAAATGTAACACAATGTAATTGGTGACCAGGGAACAGGATGGGCAAAACTCTTCTTTCCAGTTTCTTTCAGAGAGCCATCACTGGTAGGCTCCTTTTGTTTATCTGGCATAGGCGCTATAGAGCACCGGCGGTGGAGCTACTCATCTAGCTCTTTTTGGAAAAATCCTCTTCACTCAGGATAGGGCACCCTCCCTCCTTGGAGGACAACCTCAACTAGTCCTGTCCAATGTCCAGGCCAGTGCACCAATCTCTTTTCCCTTAACCTATCGCTGGTACCTTAGACAGGGCACCTGCACCCTATTCTTCATCCATGAAGTTCATCCCTACTAACCCAACTGTCGTTCTGTAAAGGCGCCAATGTGCCTCAATATTTCGGGCACAAGGGGGTCAAGGAAAAATTTGGTCAGACTCAAGAGGACCAGAGGGCATAGACTCAAACACAGGCAATCCCACAGGCTGGGCTCAATGGGCTAGGACTCAAGCAGAGGTGGGCCAACAGGCCGGGGCTTCTGGACAGGACCTCTTAATTTAGTTTTTTGGTGGTACTGCCTTGTCCAGCACTTCTTTGCTCTGTAGCTCAGCCTCTATTTTATTCAAGTAGATGATCCATAACGAGCAGCCAGGCTGTGCATCGCGTCCAGGCCCCTACGGTGACTGCAGAATGTCCCGGACCTATTAGAAGATAGAATGCACACTTTCAGTTTACTTGCAAAGATAACACTTTTTCTTTCCCAATACCAAGTAGTGGGTAAACCCTAATTCATTTACTAAGCTCTGAAAGAAAAATCCGGACATATTTTGAATCATTGCATCTGTCCATTCCTATGTTATTCATCTGAAGAAACCTCAAATAGGGAATTTCAAAGCAATGGCTTATTTTGTTTTCTAGCAAGCTTATGTTCAATAAGTCATAGAGTCCACAACATAACTTCTACTTTGTGAACCTTCGCTGCTGTGCAGGTTCGCAGACACCTCTAGAATTATTGGTCAAAGGGACCCAACATCAGTATTCCATTTGTGACCATGTTCTCATGTTATAGTTGTGGCAGGATAACTTAAAATTGATAATTATACATAACTGACGATTTAAGCACAATGCAGCAAGTACATGAGCTCTCCAGCAAATCTTGTTGTTCAAAACAAGCTCCTGTAGAGCTATGTGCTCTTCAAACTGTTAACCACTAAAAGGTGTGGTGCGCAATTACCGGAGGCATACAGGCACCCTTCCTAGTATTGTGCATCATGTGCACCATACAATACATGGGCTGAGCAATGTCTCATCCTGACAATGTGCCTTACCTTAAACTTAGACATGTTGACTTCATTACCCACCCAGCAGGTCCTGCTGCAAGCATTCTTTCTTTTCATTTTAATCATTTTCTGCAAATGCATTGTTCCTTTCCACATCATCTGTTACTACCCAGTTACTCAGGCTAACTAATAAAGAACTTGTGATGTCTCACCAACTGTACATAGTGTTGCGGTAACATGAACAATAATGGCGGTGCCACCTGGGCATTCAAACGAAAGCCACCAACATATAGTTCCCCTTAAGGGTCAGATAAGGGAATATCAGTCTAGGCTACCCGTCCTTTCATCTTCATTCAATTCCATCAATTAACAGAAAAGAGGGGCAGTAACATGGCTGACTTCAAGGTGACACCTTTCTTAATCATGACAATTATTCCAAACAGTGCTATTTTATAGCCAAGTAGATGTGCACTGGTGAGGTGTTGTGTCTCTGTTTAATCAAGGGCATTGTCACAGTATCCTGTAAAATGAGTGACTAAAGCAAGACTAACCGATTGTCTTATGAAAATGGCCACCAGCATGACCGTTCCTAGACAGCTCGGGCGAGCTCAAAAGGCAGAAAGTGCACAGCAGGCCATCTTGTCTACTTACAACACAAAACAACATACAGCAATATATGTACCAAGCACAGGAGCCAAAGAAGGAAGACACAGTTTCAATTGTTAGGCATTCAGTGTTAAGGCTCACGCACCCTATGCACCCCATGCACCTCATTTAATATGTTGGTCCCCTAGCCGCCAAGGAGCTAATCTCCTACCCCCCTTCGACAGTAGGTGACCTAAGCAGGTGACCTCCTGTCGACAATACTTAGCCCTGTTATAGCTTGGCATTAGCAGACAGACTGATCCCAAAGGCAATGTATAAAGTATTTGTACCAATACTCACAACAACATAGTGAAGACACCATAAAAGGACACCACACCAAAAGCACATACTCTTCTTCTGTCACACTGAAATAAGGCAATCAATCTACAAAAGACAGAAAGGCACAGGAAAGTTAGACAAGAAAGCAGCCACTCTCTAAAAGTGCCATTTTCAAACGCAGACTTCAAAGCCCATATTTATTAAAAGATGGGTTATCCAATTATTTGGTCAGGGGTACCATATTCCTATTGTCTATCTTATCTCTATGAAAAATATACTTAAAAATATATTACAAAGCGTTCCCCATTCTATCTTATCAGCAGCACAGCCCTTCGATGGTGAAAAAGGAAAAATAGCAGCATTTCACCACCAGGACACGCCACATAAACCAGCACACATCAGCACACACACACTGCATCACACCCGGGGGGGTACCCTATGCACAAACTGCTCGCAAGTACTGCGGTGGCAGGCCGAGACATCTTTTCTGGGCCACCCACGTGGGCGGCACAATCAGTGCCGCAAGCCCACCAGTAGCACGCGATCCACCCGCTCAAGCACATCCAGTGCACTTCACTAGGAATTTACAGGCAAAATCAAAATACGCAAATCAGAAAGAACCAAGCACTATATCAAGTGACACAGGTAGCACCTGCACTATAACGCTGACCAGCAGAGGCAAAATGCCCCAAAGCATCTAAGCCAACAGGAAAAAAATCCAGCACAGCAGCAGAAGGAACCATTAGCAAAGGCATAAAAAAATTTAAAACCGCAGGATGTAGGAAAACTACCTTTTCATGAACTTTACTCCAACCAATCACAGAATTATAAACACAATCAAAAGAATCAGACTATAACTATCTACCAGCCGTCTCTTCATCAACACCTTTCTCAACCAAATCCGGTATGTTACACAACAATGCTTTTGTAGAAATTTGTAGGAATCCCAGCTCTACATCGCCTATTGAAGTGGATGACACATTCACAAATCTCAGAGGGGGGCAAACACCATTTACTACTTACATTAAGGCCCTTCATCATACATTCACCCTGCCTGAGAGCAGTACTAGAAGCATGCCAAACCCATCACATGCACACCACAATTAGACAATAACTAAAACAGAAATCCACTATGAAAAGGACCAATAATCGGAGCAAAAGAGCGCAAAACATATGCCACAACTAATGTGTCTGAAACAGCCACCAGAACAATAATAACACTGTCCAATGTTAAATACGTAACAGAAAAAAAAATGTATTCCTTTTAATTTGCAAAATAAATACTTTCCTATCAGGCCTGAGTCACAAACAATTTTTTCTGCAACCCTTTCTGAAACTTATTTTGTAATTTCTCCTGTTAAAACCCCAACAACTTTGATAATACACCGTGTATTTCTGCTTGTGAAACAACACTTTGGAACTCTCTTTCACTCCCTATAAACACCTTTTCTAGCAAACTCTTCTAAACCCGTCTGCCTTTCAAACTCATTTCTTTTGTGTATCATGGCTCTGTCTGTTGTACTGCACATCCTGCTGAAAACACTCCAAAGCAGCTGAGGTTGTATATTCCAGCCAGCTAGAGAACTTCCATTCATATCTTCAAGGCTAATAAATCAAGAGCATGTATGTAATTCCTCGTAGCACAAACATACACCACCTTAAATGTTCACAACACATTCATCTTCAAATTAAAGACACATTCTATAACGATGTAAAATCTACCTGCAACATACACAAATAGATCAAGAATTAATTAATTGAGCAGCAGCAGACTGAAACATCCCAACAATCCCACATTCCTTTCCATCCTATTTCGCCTCTATGAATCTCCTTCAGCCAGGTTGAAAAAAGAAATCAAACATAAACTGCCTCTTCCATCTTTCTATATCTACTTCTTTGCGGCTCCCTGCACATTGAGCCCCCTCCTTGGGAATTCCTCCCTTACCTGACCCATGGCCATAGCAAGCCTGCCACACACTGAATTCACAAGCTATTTTTTTCAACTTGAAAATCCTTTTATTCAGCATAAAGACACACTGCCTGGAGTGCTTGAAACACTTTTTCCAACTTTAATACACATTCTATTGTGGGCAAATCCAAATGAAACACACCCACTTAAATCAATTATATGTTGACTTCTGAGCATTACACCGAATTCCTCACACCTATTTTCAGAATGCAGTAAGTGTCTGAAGCTGGAAAGCTCTAAATACCAACGCACTGCTCCCTTTCCAAAATTCCTGCCTCCCCACTTTTCATGGAGAGACCAAACACATTCAGCGCTACTGAATTAGGAGCGTGTATTTCACCTCTCCTTACTGCACCTTTAGAATATGTGTCAACACTGTTTTCAATTTAAATGTGCATCCATTCCTTACACTTCTTCATGTTGTACTCTCCCTATGTCAAAACAAATGTACATTCTTGCTAGTATTTCTGATCAAACCATATTTATACATTATTTTTTTTTCATTCTTCAAAATTTAAAGTGTCATCAGGAGGCGCCAGCTAACCTCCTTCCAATGGGCATCTGCTGAGCACAATGACAACAAGAGACCAAATTAAGCTCATTCCATACATTTTCAAGAAGGGGCAACACTCATCATTTACCCTGGCAAAGGAATTGCAAGTACTTTACCCAAAGACAGTCCTCAGACCGTGTCAAACAAAAACCCCACACACCACAACTTGCTGAGGCAAGGCATCCTTACCTCCACACGAAAAGCACAGTCGCTACTCACTCAAACAAGCATTTCACAAGCACAACCACCGACATCGTTCCACAAACCTCAAAGCACCCAAACACAACAATCAAACCACAAGTCAGCCCAGAGACTGCATCAGAAAAAAACAGTCCAAAGACTGCATCAAGACAAGCAGACAGCCCAGAGAATGTACCAAGTTCAAGAAGACAGTCCGGGGACTGTACCAAGTTCAAGAGGACAGGCTCTAGCCCCAGACCTTTTCAGGCGTAGACCAAATTACCAGTTGGCCTGGCAGATTGTTTGCGAACAATCTCAAGCCTTTTCAAGAATGGGCCAAATTTCCAGTTGGTCTGGTAGACTTTTCACAAACACTCTGTGTCTTTCGAAGGGGCCGCCAACACACCAAGTTCAATCCAAGACAGCCCAAAAGACTGTACCATGACACAGCCCATCGGCTTGTGCCTTTCAAGCAAGGCAGTCTGAAAACTGTACCAAGACAGTCAGGAGTGTGTTTCAAGACATAGCCAGCAGGCTTATGTCGTTCAAGAATGGCACATTTTTTCCAAGAATCAAATCACTTATCTGGTGCACTCAGGTAGAGTCAAATTAATCTCCACAGCTGATTCTTTGTACCAAATAGTGAAATCCAATGTTATGCCTTCTCAGGACCCCAACCGGTGACCACTAGACGAGGAGATGCCCGATCAGCCGGGCGGGGCAGCTGCGAGAACTAAGTTCTGTGGTGTGGGGTACCAGAATCCGTCCGGCTGACCAGATGCCCCCAACCCTGCAAATCACTTTGCAGGGTCCCTGTTTGGGCACCAACTGAAGGAAGTGGCCCTTAGGAGCCACCCGGGTTACTTACTACCACCTGCTATGCCTTCCCAAGAATAAGGAGTCCGTCAGACAGTAGAGAATACAAAGTTACATCTTTTATTAGCACTGGTCCGCACAGGAGTCCATCATGACCTGCACCCTAAGATTTCTGCAAAGAGACTGGGCCCCCAACAGTCTACAGTAGATAATCATTCCCCCCGAGAAGCCTCCAACCACTCCCACAACGGAAAACTACCAACCTGGGCTGTAAATGAATAAAGAGACACAGTAGGACGAGCTAACTCCTGCCAGATGGGTACATACTATCAGGAATCCAAGGCCACAGTGCTAGGCCTCAGCTTTTCCTAATGTGGGAGCCAAAACTACACATTCAGATAGGTATGCGAGGGCTGAATAGCCTATTCATCAGCAAGTCGAAAAACAGCCTTGAACAGAAGAGAAAATAATAACGAAGTACAGTGTTATGCAGAGGAAAGCAATATGAGCAATGAGGCCTAACTCAAGTACAGTCTAAGCAGCCTGTTAGGGATTACGAAATACAAAATGGAGTCACACTCGCTAACTGAGGCCTGCACATTACAGGGATAACTCAGTGGGTTGCATAACGTGAATACAAATGGTATCTATTTAGCCACGCACTGCTACCCTACTATAGCATGAAACGAGGGCATTGCAGGAATGGGAAATTCAAACATAACACACAGGTATTGAGGACACTGCTTGGGAATGAAGAATTGGATCTGACCATGCTGGAGAGTGTGCCAGAAGTCACAATAGTTCTCCAAAACTTTATAGATTGTCTGGCAGCAGTAGAATTCAGCTACTTAAATCCAGACTCTTGTAGTTCCTGGATGTTCACAGAGGTTCATCGAAGAGACAGGTTTTATGGTCCTTCAGGAACTTGGGGAGTGCTAATGTCTGTCGGAGGTGGAGAGGGAGGTTGTTGTTGATCACAACACTAAGTGCATTGCCGTAGTCCAGCCTGCTGCTGATGATGGCTTGGGTGACGGTTTTCCTGTGTTCGAAAGGGGATCCAGTTGAAGGTCTTTCACAGGAGATGGAGGGTGTGGAAACAGGAGGAAGTGATGTTGTTGATTTAGCCGTCCCTTTTGATTTCAAAGTCCAGGATGATTCCAAGGTTGCATTCGTGGTCTGTGCGGGCGGGCGGGTTCCCAAGGGTGAGGGGCCACCAACTGTCATTCCAGGCTTTCAGGTGTAGGCCCATGATAAGTACTTCTGTCTTGTTCATGTTTAGATGTAGGCAGCTAGTCTTTATCCACCAGGAACTGCTTCCAGTCCTTCCTGAACATTGTGTCTTAAGATGAGGGGATCATTGGATAGGGGGAGGATGAGTTGGGTGTCGTCTGCATATGATAGGGTGTTGAGTCCATGGGATCTGATGATGGGTGCAAGTGGTTCTATGTAGACATTGAACAGGGTAGGGCTGATGGGGGATTATTGGGGGACTCCGCAGGAGGTTGTTGAGGGGTCCAAGAGAAAGGGTGGCTGTCTGAGCTGCTGCGTTCTGCCAGAGAGGAATGAGGGGATGCAGTTGAGGCCTTGTTCTGGATCTCTGCATTGTGGAGTCTGCAGGCTAGGGTGTGGTGTGAGACTGTGCCAAAGGCTGTGGAGAGGTCAAGAAGGATGAGGGCCACAGGCTTTCCTCTGTCGAAGGAGGGAGCGGATGTAATCTGCTGTGGCTAGAAGGGCAGTTTTGGTGCTGTGGCTTTTCCTGAAGCCTGATTAGGAGAAGTAGAGGATGTTGTTTTTTTCTATAAAGGAGGCGACCTAGCTGTTGACAGCTTTTTCAATGACTTTCGCCGGGTACAGGAGTAAGGGGATCGATCGGAAGTTCTTGAGGTCGGTGGGGTTTGCCGAGTGTTTTTTCAGGAGGGGGTTGATCTTGGCGTGTTTTAAGTCATCGAGGAAGGAGGAGGACTCGAAGGAGCTGTTGATGATTTGTCAAAGCTCTGGGTCAATGATGTCTGTGGCTCTGTGGTAGATGTGGTGGGGGCAGGGGTCCGTGGGGGCTCCAGAGTGGGTTGATTTCATAGTCTTCAGGGTGTCTTCAATGGTAGGAAGGTCCCGCTGTCAAGTATCAGCTGTGTGGTGTGGTGAACGGTGAGTGTGGGTTCTGCTTGGAGGGTGTCGTCGTCGAAGTTGTCATAGATGGTCTTGATTTTGTGATGGAAGTAGGCGCTGAGTCCGTCTCAGAGGTCCTGGGAGGGTAGGATGTCTGTTGTCTCACTGTTGGGTTAGGCAAACTCTTTGATGATTCTGAAGAGTTCCTTGCTGTTGTGTGCGTGGGTGATGATGCTGTCCTGGAATGCTTTCTTCCTTGAATATCTGATGAGCTTGTGGTGGGCTGCGGTGGCTGCTTTGATGTTTTTGAGGTCTGCTGTAGTTTTGGATTTCCTCCGTAACTTTTCAAGCCATCTACAGGTTTGTGTAGATTCTTGCAGTTTGGTGGAGAACCATCTGACACACTTGGCGTGTGGGTTGGAAGTTTTCTTGAGGGGGGTGATGGTGTTGGCGCAGTCGGTGATCCAGTTGTGTAGGGTGCGGGCGGCTGTGGTAGGGTCGTCTTCCATGGCAGGGGGAACAGAACTGCTGAGGAAGGCAGTGAGCTGATCGTCGGAGATCTTGTTCCAATTCCTGCGCTGGAGCTGGGGTAAACATTTGCGGGTGATGTTTGTTTTGAAAGTGAATTGGATGCATCGATGGTTCGTCCATGAGATTTCGGAGGTGTGGATGAAGGTGATGGACTTTGCTGCTGTGAAGATGGGGTTGAGGATGTGTCCTGCTGAGTGCGTGGGTTCTGGTACAATCTGATTGAGTCTGATGTTGAGGAGGTTTTCCAAGAGAGAGGTGGAGTTGGGATCTTGGAGGTTGTTGAAGTAGAAGTTGAGGTCGCCCAGCAAGGTGTAGTCAGTGGAAGAGATGGATTGCTGTTGGATGATGTTGGTGATGAAGTGGGTGAAAGGTGTGCGGGGTCTGGGGGTTCTGTAGATGAGGGTGTCTCAGGGTGGTGCTCGGTTGGTCTGTATCTTGAAGTGGAGGTGCTCCATCAGGTCTGTGGGCCAGTCGGTGTAGGTGCTCAGGCATATGTTGGATTTGTAAGCGATGGCAATGCCTCCTCCGGTGGAGTTGGGGCAGTCCTTCTGGGTAATTTTGTAGCCTTTGGAGATGGTGATCGCGATGTCAGGTCCTGAGGCGGTGTTTATCCAGGTTTCTGTGAGGAATGTAATGTCGGGGTGGTGCCGTCGAGGAGGTCCCAGATTTACGTGGCATGTTTGTGGAGGTAGCGGATGTTCTGGGGGATGCATTGCAGGGTTTGTTGGGTGTGATGGCATTGTTGCTGGAGGGTGGTGGTGGGTCCTGGGTCTCGGCGAAGGAGAAGGAGTGGTGGCACTGTACGCAGGTGAATGGTCTGTGGGTGTTGGTAGGCGAAGAAAACGTATGTTTTTTGTTCTTGTCAACTTTGAGTGTGTGGAGGGCTGAGGAGCTGTAGCGCTGGCATGTCGGAGGACCAGGGTTAATGGCGCTCATCGCGGTTGGGTCTGGGACGGGTCACAGACAGGTGCAGACAGGCTTGCCTTTGGCACGCCCGCCATTAAGTAGGTGTCGGGGAGGGTGGGTCAGCTGAGAGGTGGGAGAGGGAACAAGCTGGAGGGGGAGGGGTTACGGGGGCAGCAGCGGCAGGGATAAAAAGTGCAAAAGAAGGCAATAAGGGAAAGAATAAGGAGAAATAAGGAAATATGAAAAAGGAGAGAATAAAGAAAAAAATAAATGGCAGGAACAAAAAGGGCAGAAAAGCAAAAGGCAAAGGAGGAGCCAGGAGGAGCAGGCTGATGATGAGAGGACCTGTGCAGGCCTGGGACCTCGAACTGTGATCAGCGGTGGGCGCTGGGGGCAGAGGCACTCACGGTG
Source organism: Lissotriton helveticus (assembly GCF_964261635.1). Taxonomy (NCBI): domain Eukaryota; kingdom Metazoa; phylum Chordata; class Amphibia; order Caudata; family Salamandridae; genus Lissotriton; species Lissotriton helveticus. The sequence goes on along the minus strand of NC_136065.1, from coordinate 801,925,760 downwards.
GAGCTCACCCCAGGAGAGCAATAATCTGACCAGAGTGTCAGGTGTCTTGCTCGTGGTATGCAGACATAATATCGATGTCTAAATATCAATATACCTTTATATCGATGTTTAAATATCGATATGACAGAATATCGACCATCAAGAATATCGTCAACCAGAATATCAACATGCAGGTAAAGAAAAATTAATATTGATGTTACTAATATCGTTAGTAAAAATATCGTTGTTAATAATATCGATTTTTGGGTGTTTTATATGTTAGTATATGTGTTAAAAGTATAGCTTATTTTTGTAATGTATGTTTGAATTCCTTACAAGTAATTAATTTTATGTTAACTAATTTTTACATATTTTAGTTCCGTAGGGGGTTGTGGGTTTATAGGGGAATGGGGTGGGAAGTAATTTAATTATGATATATTTAATAATAATTTATTTGAAGCTATTATTAAAAAAAAACATAAATATTGCGTCTTAGTTCCGTAGCGGGTTGTGGGTTTATAGGGGAATAGGGTGGGAAGTTATTTAATTTAAATTAATTCATTGATAATTTTAGTAATTCATATTTTATATTTAATAATGTATATTTTTAATTGTGATAAGAGTGTTAATAATTAGGTATTAATTGGATAATAATTATTAATACATAATTAGTAAGTATGTTAATTGTGTAATTTTTTTATGAGTTGGCTGTGGGTTGATAGGGGAGTAGGGTGGGATAATAATAAAAATAGTATTATTTTTTATATACAATATTTATGTAAAGTTATTTTATAGTGTTAATTGTGTGAACAAATTTATTTTGATTGTTTTTAATTTGCTTGTTAATTGTTATTAGTTCAATAATTAATTTTTTAAAAATGATGTTCATTGTGTAATATTTTACAATATTGATGGTGACGTTTATAGGGGAATATAGTGGGTAGTAAATTATTTTTAAAAATTAATTATTTGTTAATTAATGTTAATTATTTTGCAGCAGTGGGAATACTAAATTATTTCCTTCCGCTATCCAACACTTTCCCTTACTGTTACACTTGGTGGAGTGGGACTAGTGAATTATTCCCACCCGCTATCTAACACTTTCCTTACTGTTGCACTCGCTGGAGTGGGAATAGGAATTTTTACCCACCCGCTATCCAACACTTTCCCTACTTTTCCACTCGCTAGAGTGGGAATAGTAATTTGTACATATCTGCTATCCAACACTATCCCTACTGTTGCACTCACTGGAGTGGGAATAGTAATTTTTACCCACCTGCTATCCAACACTTTCCCTACTGTTGCACTCACTGGAGTGGGAATAGTAATTTTTACCCACCCGCTATCCAACACTTTCCCTACTGTTGCACTCACTGGAGTGGGAATAGTAATTTTTACACACCTGCTATCCAACACTTTCCCTACTGTTGCACTCACTGGAGTGGGAATAGTAATTTTTACATACCGGCTATTGAACACTTTCCCTACTGTTGCACTCACTGGAGTTGGTATAGTATTTTTACCCACCCACTTTCCAATACTTTCCCTACTGTAACAATCGTTGGAGTGGGAATAGTAATTTTTACCCACTTGCTATCCAACACTTTCCCTACTCTCGCACTCACTGGAGTGGTTATAGTAAATTATTCCCCTCCGCTATCCAACACTTTCCCTACTGTTGCATAAGTTGTGGGAGCATAGGGGTACACTTACGTTACATTCAATGTAGTTGACACAGTACCAATTGCATATAAATTGCCTTTATACACTAATGCTGAAATGCGTTTTGCACTGGCAGGAAAAAAACTAACAGCGGTGCAGACTGCTGTGGTGAGAGAGAGCATGGGTTCAGGGAAAGCAAATAATTGTTGTCACCCCAGTTCTGGCCTTACAGGCTGTGACAAAGACCAGCATTTCTAACTCAGAAGCTTTACTTACAATGGGCCAACTCTCTCACCACAACAGATATAGCCTACATATTTGACTCTCCATTACAAACACAAGCATGTCTACAGTATTAACAGGGATATCCTCTGCCTAATAAAGTCATGCCTCTTGATCAGTATGTTCACATCATCTATTCTGATGACTCTGCTCAGCCTGCCGTAGGGACAAAGCATCAATATTCAACAGTGCACCCAGCAATGAAAGAGTACATGCAGGATGGAGAATTCCATCCTGAAAAGGCCTACATACAGTACCTAGGTGAATCACAGCTGGCAGAACTCACAGCTTTGATTCTGGCACTGAAGAATACGGATTCCGGATTCCCATCACTAATATTGTGTGATTCATATTATTGTGTTCATTCATACAATGAATACTCACACTACTGGAGGCAGAATGGATTCAGAGATTCTAATAGGTATGCAATAAACCATAAAATGTTTAAGGGACAGGTGGCTAAGCTGAAAGCATGCTTGCCATGAACTCATTTGATTAACACCTTGGGTCACCAACGTGTATGCGTACATGTTGCAGGGAATTCAATGGCTGATGAAGCTGCAAAGGCAATCCTGCAAACTGTTGCAGTTGCTGCAATAACTCAATCCAGTATGAGGATAGATTGAGACTTTATGGTCAATGTAAATGCTGTGCGCAATGAGACTCACCTGCCAAACGGCTTTCCCAAAAAGTACTACCAGTTAAGTGCACAAAACATACCATTTGCTACTATTCCTGGAGTGGGGGATAGGGTAATAGCAAGATCAGATTGTAGGTTAGGCTTAATCCTAGCAGCACATAAGAGCTTAGCGTCTGCACACACAGGGGTGGTAAATGCAAAAAGATCAATTGATGGACACAGAATGCATAACAATAACATACACTCATTCCAGTACAGAGATCTGGGTCTAAATCCATTGTTTCTTTTGTGGTCAGGTCCTTACAGACAGGCTAGGGACTTTGTCCACCATAGTACGCCCACCACAGACACCAATATTGATCTCAAGTAAGCCGCTAACATGTATTTATTTGTACCATTGCAGCCCCTAAGAATCAGATTGGGCTTACCAATTCATCTTGGTTGCAATGGATTCCTGCTCTTTGTTTCCTACAGGCCTGGCCACAGTGATCGGCTGATGCCCATACTGTTTTAGTAAACTTGCAATTCCTTATCGGGACATACGAGTTGGCACATTCCATTCAGAAGAGGGTCTGGCATTCTCCTTGAAGTCTTATAAATACACCATGGAAAGATTGGGTGAGACCGAGCAGTATTGTTTCGCATACCATCCTGAGCAAAATTCAGTAATGGAGAGGAAAAACCTTAGGACTTAAAGCAGTCTTTAACAGCAAGGGTATTAGGGTCAGGTTGCAGTTGGGTCCATCCCTTGTATGGGGTCCAAAGATCACTAAACAATCTGCCTAGAAAGTCCCTGGGTGGTCGGCTTACCTCTGAGATCCTGTTCGAGGTTAAGATGTGGGCACCAGACCTTGACGGTCCCAGCACAGTGGTGGAAGAAACAGCATTTGAAATTAATGCATGTATGGATGTTTTACAGGATTTCAACAGCTTCCAGGATGTACAAAGCAATGTCCAAATGAAACAGTCCATCACTGGGGGAGGGAAGGAAGGGCCAGCATCTCCTGGTTGGATCCCTCATATTAGGGACATGGTCAGGGGGAACGTAGTGGACAATAAAGAATTTGGGCCTGTTCTGGCTATTGAAGGTACCAGAACCATGCTTTTACCACTGCTTATTGGCTGCAGGAACAAGAGATTTGTGTTAATAGATCTCATCAAGCAATATCATGTGGCTGGTTCTCCACAGTACTGGCTTTTGGGTAGTTAGTTACCTGTCTCCTCTCACTACCATACAGGAAATACCATTGGAACCTTTGAACTCTGATGAATCCTCTACTCCCCTGCTGGGGATAGTTAACAATGAAGTTTCTCTTCTACTCACTCCATCAACAAATACCATACAAACAACTTTTACAGAAACAAAGATTTCTGTTCTACAACCTAAAATGGATGGTGTCTATATCAACGTACTACAGTCCGAGTAGCTCCAAGTTCTACGGAAGTTCCAGAGCTGCCAAAAATAGATCAAACAGCCTCAGGCTACTTCATCAGCTACCGTGATTTCTCTTCGGATGAATTCGATTTAACTCAACCTCCTCTTCTACCACTCCGAGGCAGGCTGCGTGTACTATACTTTTGACTGAAGAAGACATAGTTTGCTACTCCATGGTTTTACATTTGGATTACAATTTTGTTTGTTTTCTTTTTCCTTTGGATTGATTTTGTGACAGTCTTTTACTTGATTCTGAATGGACATTGCCACCCAGAATGCTCTGCTTGAGAAATTATTTTTAACACCCCATTCTTCATCACACAAAGTGCGAAGAGACCTTTCCCTGGTGAACATTTCTGCTGTACCAGTTTCTGATGGAATTGTTTGGGATAGGCTATTGTATGACATATTTGGTCCTGCTGAAATTTTACTAACTCATATATGTTAAATGTATTATTGAATTACTTTATAACCCTTAGTTCAAGCTCTGATGATTGGGACACTATACCAGTCCATGAGATACTAGAAGATCTAGGGCATTCAACTGTTTATAATTCCAATGAACTGTATAGTCGTAGAGCTAATTATGATGAAATGTTTTGTTTTCAATATTATTGTCATCATTGTTGGCAAAAAGAAAGTATTCCATGTGCAGGTTTTAATTATGCACAATGGGAACACTGCACTGTACCACCACTGGGTAATTCCAACAAGCTTGCATAGAAATTTGCATATTTTTCAGGTCATGATTCAACACATCCAGGGTCTTATTATTATAGGCTCACACCAGCACCAGCAAAGATAAATATGCTCACAGATACCAAGCTGATATATTCTGCTTCTTTTACTTCCCGGTTATCCACACAAGGGTTGTCTCTTGGAGGGACACTGTAAAGGTGAAATCAATTTGGGGAACTAAGTTATAGCAGGTTCAGGGAAATTAGGTTTTGGTTAGAGCATGCCTTATATCACACCAAATGATTTTCCTGAACAAGACTGTGCAACAAACATGATGTCTTGGCCTGGCTAAGATAAAGGATTTAAACTCACCAAATATTCACACATTTTGCCAACTAACAGCAGTTCGAATAATTTATGGAGGAAATACTGTACAACGTGCTTCAGAATGAGACATACAGTTCATCGGGTACCAGTCGTGGAGGATGGTTAGTGTGGCCCTTAGACAGGCCCTTAGTTAGGCACATTTCATGGGTGACACAAAAGGGTTTAAGATGAACAGACCTGACCCACATTATGCGCAAACACAACACTCAGATGTGGTAACAACATACCGATTTTGGAAGCTGTGGCTTGATTGACTAAAAATCTCAACATTGTCTCAGGTGAAACAATACTTGCCCCTTCTCTCTGATGACATGGGACTACAGGACTTTTTCATAGGCCCTTAAAAGCAATGCCAAAAGTACTTCTTGTAGGCAAGTTTAGCAGGATTCTCAGCAAATGGATGCATAGAAACTGCGTGAGATAGACAGGACAAATTTATTTAAAACATTTTTTATTGAAAATCCACGAGGACACATAACATAGCACAAACAGTACAACAGAAAAGAAAAAATAAGGATCATAGCAAACAATTTTGTTACACATAAACCATAAATTCAGAACAAACAGATTTAAGGACTTACCTATACATATGAAGGAGACACAGCTATTATGAAAGGAACTAAACGGGCCAGTCAAAAAGAAATTAATGTTAACACAATTTATGCATCCATATAGGCCACAACTGGACCCCAAATCTCACGGCCTAATTTCATTTTCCCTCTCCCTTTAACAGCATACAAGCTATACTCCAAGTTAAATATTGACAACAATCTTGCTCTCCATAGTTCGAAAGAAGGAGCCTCCTTTTGCAGCCACATTGAGGCAATACAAAGTCTAGCCACTGCTGTAGCTAGAAAAATCAGATATCGAGGTTTACAGGCTAATTGATCAGTTGCCAATCCCCCCGGCACCCCCAACAATACCTGCACTGCAGATAGTTGTGCAGGCCCCCCAGAATCTCAGTTAAGAACTTTTCTATATGACCAGACAGAATGGTCAAAGGCCCACACATATAAAAGACATGTAACACATCGGCAGCATCGAACCCACAACGAAAGCACTTCCCCTCATTAAGTTTTCCCCCACTTAAATATTTTAACTGGAGTGTAATATAGATCAAAAACTGTCTTAAAGTGCTGGGCAGAGAGATTTGCAGACAAAAACATTCTCCCAGCTAGTTTGATCGAAGTTTCTAACCTCGTACCAGAGCATCCCAGCCTGATGTCCCATTTGCGATTTTGGGCCTCAAGATCGTTCTCACAAGTATCCAGCAACATAGTGTATAATGTACCAATCCAAGCTCTTTTCATCACTGCCTCAATAAGAGGATTAGCTTTAATTTCCCATTGGGCTTTAAGCAAGTAGTCCTGAATCTGTAAATATTTTTAAAAAGTCAGACCGGGACAGGTGAAATTGCTCCCTTAATGTATCAAAAGACATTAGTCCCTCGTTAACAAATAAATCTCCAATAAAACAGATCCCTTTGTCTCGCCAATTATCCACCAACCGGTCCCGAAATACCGATGGCAGAAGAGTAGTTACATTTAACGGGGTATACCAAGATACCCTTTCCATCTTATACCTCTTCCTAACAGCTAACCAAACCCCGGTAAGCAGCGTTAAGAACTTTGAATCTTGTTCGCTTATATTAACTCCTATCAAGATCTATTTGCATCGCTGCCCAGCAGCATTTGGTAGATGGAAGGGGATTCAGCCATGGTGGTCCGTTCTGCCCCAGTTAATAATATATTCATATGCTGTAACATACAAACATAATAATACAGCGTAAAATCTGGGACCGCCCAGTCTTCTTGCAGCTGCGGTAGGATCATATACTGCCTAGCTCTTTGCGCTTTACCCTGAGCCCATAAGAACCTGTCACATAAATATTGTAATAAAGCAAGATTGACACGGGACATCTCCAAGGGCACAGAACTAAAGAAATATAGTATTTTCGGTAAAATTACCATTTTGAGAACATTACATCTGCCAACCAGGGACAGATGTAAACACTCACATTGATCCAATTGTTTACGTGCTGCAAACAACAATCTTGCCCAGTTAACCTCGACCAATGCCCTTAAACATACCCACATCATAATCCCTAGATAAGACACCTCGTTCAAAACCCTTTGGTCATCATATGCCTCTATATTATCACAGAGAATTTGTGTCTTAGATGTTTTTAATTTGTATCCTGAGACAGGCCCATATTGTGCAGCAAGTAATTCTATTTCAGGCATAGCGGTTGATGGATTGGGAGTTACTACCGCGATATCATCTGCGTATGCGAAAACGCTTCCATCCTAAAACTGTGTTCTAGTGTTTTTAAAAACGGGTCAATATATAGGGAAAATAATAGGAGGGAGCAGGGACATCCCTGCCTTGTCCCACGTGAAATTTGCACAGGTTTGGATTCCAAACTCATTACACAAATTCGAGCGACAGGTTGACGATATAGTGTTTGCAGGGCAGAAACAAACCATTGTATGAACCCCCAACGAATCATCACTGCCCACAGAAATCCCCATGCGACCCGATCAAAAGCCTCCTCGGCATCTAATAATATAAGACTAAACGGATCCCCCCTACAGTTAGCGCTATCCAGCAATGTTATGACTCTATTGATATGATTGGTCATCCCCCGCTTAGGAATAAATCTGTGTTGTCGGATCGAAACCAACGGTGTTATAACTTCCGCCAGCTGGGTCGCAAGGATTGTTTAATACATCTTTCCATCCGCATTCAAAAGGGAGATTGGGCGGTATGAAGCCAGATGTTCAGGTGGCTTATCTTTTTTTTTAAACACTACAATACTGGCTTCATCTCAAGTTAACGGGGACAAACCTGTCTGAGCAAGTCTAAATGTAGCCAACATATCATGCTTCAAAACTCAAAAAAAGGTTTTATAGATCTCAAGTGGGAGTTTGTCCGGCCCAGCTGCTTTACCAGATGCTAATTCATTTACGGCTCTTTCTAATTCTTCCAAAGTGATAGGGGCCTCCAACATCTCTGCCTCAGAGTACCCCAAATTATTATCACAGAACCGATGTATCAGAGGTTCCCCCTTTTGTGAATCATACTCTTCCCCAGTATACAGAGCCTCATAAAAATCATGGAACACCTCAAGGATCCTAACCTCATATTCCACCAGATTCCCTCTGTAATCAACCATTGAACTAATTCTCTGGGCGGCCTCTTTTGCTCTAAGTTTTTGTGCAAGGCACCGTCCACTAGCCTCCCCATATTCATAATTCAATTGTTTCTTAACTAGTTATTTCTTCGCTGACTCTTTGCTCCAATCGAGGTTGACTTTAGCCTTGCACTTAGCCACCTCAGTAAGGAGATCGCTAATGTCAGAGCCGCATTGTATCCCCAACATAAGCTTTTCTTCTGCCGCTATCAGAGCAAGATATAATTCCTTTAATATGGTCCACAGTTGTTTTTGCTTGTGCAGACCGAAGCTAAGGACTTTCCCCCTGAATGCGGCTTTAAAAGTATCCCAAAAACACCCTGTGCTTGTACTACCACGATTGATCCGAAAAAAAGCACTCACTTCAATCTGTCATATACATGACAAACTTAACATCAAACAATAATTTCCTATCGAAAGAGAAACCTTGTGGTACGAGTGCAGTCTGGGCGTATGCTAAAGTTAACACCAGGGGGCCATGGTCTGAAGTGACCTGTGGATATACCTGTATTCCAGCATCCAACAATAAATGTTTCGGAGTGAAAAAATAATCCAGTCTTACAAGCTTCTGGTCGGGACAAGAATAAAAGGTATACCCAGGCTCCTCCCCCCTAATAATAGCCAAGCGTCCACCAAACCATGAGCATCCAGGAGAGATTGAAGCGCATTAAATACCCTAGGCTTCCTCCCACTGTACCTATAGTTCACATCCTGTAAAGATTTAGGGCTAAGGTGAATATTTAGATCTCCGCAAACAATCAGTGGAGTGGGCCATAGGGCCAATTCTACAGTATGCCATTCTAAAATCAGAGCCTCATCAAAATTTGAGCCTTAGATAGAACATATCATACATTTCTGCTTCCCACTAGTACATTCAGCTATGGCCCACCTCCCTTGTTTATCAACCACTGTTCTAACCGTACTCTGTATTTGTTTTTTTGCTAAAATTGCGACACCCCGAGATGTAATAGATTGTTCAGTATTGACCAGTACCATATAGCCCAACTCCAAAAGTGACTTCCTTTTAGCCCAAGTTATATGAGTTTCCTGCAGACATATCAAATCATGCTGCAGCACCTGCAACTCACTTGCGACCAGCTGTCTTTTATTAAGATGGTTCAAGCCCCTAACATTCAGAGAGCCAAGCCGAATGCCTCTACCCCATCTGTAACCCTATGTATTTAACCTTAAAACATGTGTGCCAAGAGCCCCCTTGTTTCAAACAAAGCAGAATAGTGTCCTCATGGGTTATTTTCTTTTTTCCCCCAAGCCCAGTCCCACACCCTACCCGCCTACCCCCTCCCCACCCTCTCCCCCCTTCCCCCTTCCACCCATATGTGGGCGTAAGGACCATGTCCTCAGTGATGGAGAGTAGTTGTGAACTGCCCCCTCCTCGAAGGCCCCACCAGCAACCCACGCACCTCATCATAACTCATCCTTGCAACTTATGTGGCACATCTTAATAGATCTTAAGACCAAATGCTGAATTACAATACACAGAAAATAAAAAAATAACTAATTACGCAATTCGCACCACTTTTATATTCACTGAATCTCGTGTTCTATCTTATAGGTCGCAGATTACATCATATACAGCGCATCCATCCCATTTCTACATTATGCACCTGTTTGCAATGTCCGAGAGAGATCACCCCCCCAAAAAAAAGGAAAAGAGCAAAGGCAGAAAAAAAAAAAGCTCTCACAATACCAGAGAGTGCTAACAAGAAGAAGTGAATAAACTGTAGGCTTCACACTGTTTTCAGAAAATCCTGTGCTGCGATTTCTGACACAAAATACTGGATTTTATCTTTATAGATTACTTTCAATTTAGCGGGATTTAAGAGAAATGCCTGACCGCCTTTGGCCTGAAAAGCTGGTATCAGCTGCCACATTCTCCACCTCTGTTGAACTGTAACCTGGTAAAAATCGGGGCGCACAAAAAATTCGCACCCCTTACCAGACCAACGCCTATCTGGCCTATCCAGGTCATATAGAGCCTCACGCAACAGATAGTTATTTAGGCAGATTAAAATTGCCCTAGGCCTATCCACAGCCTGTCCCCTAGGCCCCCCTTTCTCACCCGTTGTAGGAATGGGGATTTATGTGCCCTGATAATCTCAGTCTCCCAGTTCCAACCCTTTAAATCAGAAAAAGCCTCCATAACCGATAATGAGTTGTCTGACGCCCTGCCCTGAGAGGAACCCCCAAACCGTGAAGATTGTTCCGTCTTGACCTATTTTCAAGGCCTGTATATTTCCAATCTAAATCCTCTTTAGTATTTTGTAAAACAACAATGGTTGACTGCTGCTGTGCCAGTTGATCTTCCACCCCCGAGATCCGCTCTTCTACCTCCACAGTGCGTTATTTCTGCACATGATTTGGCTATCCGGTGAACGGTATTTTGTAATTTTCGGTCCGCCCCCACCGTGCGGAGACCTTCAGACATCTCTGCCCGATGGGCCATAATCACTTTGTAGATGGTATTCAGCGTCACCTCCCCGTCCAGCTCCCCAGATATGCTAGCATTCCTTTCCACATAGTCGGGCTGAGGATCTGTCCCAGGTAAGCTGGTCTACAGGAATCATAGTCTCTTGAGAGAGAGGATTACCAGGATCTTGTACGTTTCTTACAGTCTCTTGGTTCAAAGAGCACTCCAAAGGTTCATCGTCATCCGGGTGTGACTCCATTTCATTCCCCCAATCACCAACCATACTCCCAGTGTCATTGTCATTGTCATTTTCTGATATATTTGGAAGGTCTGACATGGAGTAGAGTTTCCCACCAGAGCCGGCAGACTCAGCATCATTCAGCCTATCGATCACAGAAATCCTGCTACTCTCTGTGTTCTCTGTATTACATGTAGACAGTGGGGTTTCACAGCATTTAATGTCCCCTCCTCAGGCAGCCTAATATTAGCGCCCACACCATACGCAGTTAATGCCACTTGTGCCGCTGTATCCTTGTTACCACCTGCCTCTCCTGGCGCTAAGTGTTGTGGCTGATTCACCGGCTTACCTTTAGCAGCCGGTTTCTTTTGAAAAATAGCAGGCACTGTACGTTCCTTTTGGGGAGTGCCTTGCTTCCGATTTCTACTGCCTCGCACTGCATTCTCCTCCATAGCCGGAGCTTGAGGATCCGTGCCCTTGCCCATCCTCAGAGCATCCCGAGATTGATCCTCTAAAGACCTCCCTCCTTCCACCCCAGCTCCACCAACTCCGTTAATTGCCCGCAGAGGGGCCACAGCCGTTGTAGCTGCCCCCGTATTAGGCACCTCCGTAATCTCCATAGCCCCGGTATTTGTAGCAGCCCCACGTGCTTTAGCACCTCTTAAACTCCGCTTCAGGGCCATTCCTCTTCCAGATCGATCCTACTTGGATCCGCACCCGCCGTAACAGATGCAGCAGTCTGAACCCTGGCTCTGAGCACACCACCGCAACCCACGCTGGCACGCCGGCACAGCTGCGGCTGATCAAGGCGCCGCGGCCCGTCGCACTCCGCTGCCTCCACTCACTCCGCTCTCTCTGCTACAAAGATTCCGCAAAGCCGCAGCGGCACTACCCCTCACAGACAAACAGTCCATTGCGCTGGTATTGGGATTGGCGTTTAACCACACGAAGAGCACAAAGTCCACAGAGGAGCCACCAGAGCACCGGCGCCGTACACAGAGTTTCAGCAAACCGTGTCCGTGGTTGATGTATTGATGATCGTTGGTAGGAGAACTACGGGGAGAGCAGTCCACAGGCTGCTCACTCGACCACAGAAGCGGCTGCCATCTTGCCTCCAATGATTCCCTCTTGCCTCCAATGATTCCAGACAGGACACAATTTGAAAGGTCTTTAGCAGTAGTTTGTAATGGTATGACCACCTTATCTACTAGAATATACTCTCTGAGTCACATTTTCTCATTAGCAATAGACATCATACAGGACGACATGTCTACTTTACAACATGGACAATCACAGTTTAGGGCTATCATGTTACTGAACTGGACACTCCATACACTTGGAAAAGGTTGCGTACCTTGGTGACACCTTAATGCCACAAATATATTTTTACCTTACAATATTACAAAACAGTAAAGAATGAAGGCAAGGAAGGATGTGACATACACAATGATACAAATAGAGAAGTCAGAGAAATTACAATTTACTGTTGCTGAAACACACTCAGCTTTATGTCTCTGTTAATATCAACAACTAATAATTGCACCGCACATGTTTTATTCAATAACCTCACTATTCAATAAATATTGAAACTGCATATTTTGTATTTCTTGCATATTCCCTTTGGGTATGCATGAAAGTCTGAATGAAAAAGTTCCAGATTTGTTATCACGATTCCTTGGGGAGTAAGGGTTGTCATGTTCTGAGGGTGCACACACATTTATAACCCTGTAAGTTTAGGGGTGCAAATAGCACACTATGAGCTAGCAGGACTAAAGGTCAACATCTAATGAGGGGGTGCCAAGAATCAGACTCGCACCATCCCAATGTTTATGTTGTCCAACAAATGGACAGTTTTCATTGGAAAAGTATAAAGCCATACGACATTTTCTGAACATACATTTAAATGAACACATAAGCATTCCGGATACAACTATAAGATTCTACCTTTTATTTATCTATGCATTCAGTGAGTCAGATTCAATAATTTTTCGAGAAACACAGCACAGCAATTACATTTAGTGTGCTCTTTTGCACAAGGTAGAGAACAAAGTTAAGAGATATATTGACTATGATTGGCTTGCTGTTACTGCAATTCCCTCCACGGACCTTCAAACAGGATATCTTGTGAGATGCACAGTCTCGAACCACAGCAGATTGTTTAGTGTACACTCTCTGTCATAGTAAATGTACTGGAAATGTACTGGCTGCCTACGTTTTCCAGTAAAAATTCAAGCAAAATTGCATTCGCATTTCGGCGTTTGCGAAATGCAATTTGACCAAATGGTATGTATTAAGGCATGTATTAAGGCAAAATAAGTAATCTCAAAATTTGCGATTCCTTATTTTGCGATTGCATTTAAGGAATCACAAATTTTGCGATTCCTTAAATGCAACGTAAGAAGCACCAAAAAAGTGCAATTTGGCCTTAAGGAATTGCAAATTTCCACCAACTTCAAGTTGGTGGTAATTTGCGATTTCTTTGAAAAATTCACTTTCTTGCATTTTTCGAAATGCAATGTGAAGCACATACATGCCCTTAGGGCATGTATGTGCGTCACATGTGCACCCACGCTTCTTTTCAGGGCTGCAACAGGGTGTCCTTTTGACACCCCTGCACCCTTGAAATTGCATTCTCAATTTGCGATTCACTAATTGCTAATCGCAAATTGAGTAATGCCCCCTTGATGCAAAGTGAAACAAAACAGGGCAAGGGTAAATATATTTTCAAGACTCTGCATTGTTTTTCCCAGGCGCAAAGTCTTAGTAAAACTCAGCCAATGTGGCACCACGAGGAATTTATTTGTAAAGTAATGAATACATCATTGTAATATTATTCATCGGTTTGGGAAACTATTACCACACATTTTTTTAATATTCTTCTATTTGTGAACAACAACGATCTTGAACGATTAACCCACAGAGACACATTTATACCAAAAACATTATTACCAATTAAAGGGGGCTAAGTTACACCTAAATATACCAAAAAGAACACGTTTGTGCACTATTATTAAAAACAAAACCTGTGTGTGTCTTTTCTGATGCTATACTTTTTATAATTGTAAAAAATAATCTTATTCCTGTCTCAGTTATTTGTAGCACATAGATGTTTATGTGTGTTTTCTCTGCACCAACCGTTTTTCAAACCATCATCAGGAGAGGTATTACCTTATAGTCATTGGTCCTCACAGCTAAAAAGAAAACCAACAATTGGTCATTTGTCGGTATGTGTCATGTTGGTAAAATATTAGTGCAAATTATATACATATATCCAATCTAGTTCTTTATTTTAGCCCAGGCAGCAGTTCTTAGGTGGGGTAACTCTCTCTTCTTGGGGGAAGAGGGTACTCTTAGGGCTGCCCTGAGAACAGAAATCTTTTGCACTCTAAAAGAACAATCCACGACCTAAAACTGGTCTGAAACAGTTTTTAAAGAAATTCAGATCCCCTATCAGTTTCGCGAGATACGCTGCTTGAAGTAAATCCAGGCCCTGTAACGTGGTGGTTAGTGGGAGTGCATAGGAGAATAAACAACAGCCTTATTTAACTCGGAATATCCCCCATGGGATTGGAAGGCTGATACTCCTACTGAGACTTAACCTGCTGCCTTTAAGAGACGTCACTGGCATCTGGGATAAAACACACAGGGCCAGATGTAGGTGGCCAATTACCGGTCGGTAACGGCCGAATTCGGCCGTTACCGACCGGTAATTGGATCTTGAGATGTAGGAGCATGCTTTACAGAATCGGTATTTTACCGAATCTGTAAATATACCGGTCGGTAAATTTACCGACCGGTATTTTTACAGAATCGGTAAAATCGAGATGTAGGTGGGACTCTTCTGAGTCCCACTAGCCCTACAAAATCGGTATTTTACCATCAAATACAAGTTGATGGTAAAATACCGATTCAGGTGTGCATGCACATGTGTGCATGCACACCTGTGCCATATGACAGGCAGACCTGCCCTTAGGGCAGGTATGCCTGCCACATGGCACCTGAACCCGTTTTGGGGGTGCTAGAGGGTGTCAAAGTGACACCCCCTGCACCCTTGTGTAAATCGGTATTTACCGATTCGGTAAATACCGACCGGTAAATGCCCAATCATTCCTATGGGCTTCAAAGCCCATAGGAATGAATGGGCATTTACCGGTCGGTATTTACCGAATCGGTAAATACCGAATT
The DNA here is from genome assembly GCF_964261635.1 of Lissotriton helveticus. Lineage (NCBI taxonomy): Eukaryota > Metazoa > Chordata > Amphibia > Caudata > Salamandridae > Lissotriton > Lissotriton helveticus. The sequence continues at coordinate 801,910,653 of NC_136065.1, read as the reverse complement.
TTACCGATTCGGTAAATGCACATCTGTATTTACCTACATCTCGGTACTTATATTTTACCACTTCTTAAATACCGAATCGGTATGATTCGGTATTTAAGAGGTGGTAAAATAATTTTACCTACATCTGGCCCCTAGAGAGAAGAGAATTTTTGAATTGTGCTAGTTGCAAATCCAAGATCTAAATCATGTCTTATTTTTATGTTCAAAGCTGCAAAGCACCAGGCGAGTGTTTTTAAACCCAGTATTTATCAGATTTATTATAATTACTCTGCTCAGGACGCAAGTTCTCTGGTCTTGTCCCCCCCGAATGAAATGGTTTGTTATCAAATATGCCAATTTTTTAGAAAATGTTTGCCTATTTATTAGAATTTTGTCTAACAGTAGTACTCTGGTTCCGATTTAATACCAATTGGTTGGCTATTTAATTGTTTCATGTATTCATAGCATAATTTGCACATTTCTTAGTATGTATACAGGAATTTTTATCGGTTGGTTATGTGATTGTTTTATGTATTATAGCATTATTTGCACATTTTTCACTATGTTTGATATAATGTTATAGTAATGTATAAGGAAGGAATTTTGTACTGTATGCAATGTTTGTCTTTTTGAATTGTTGGTGTGTTTTTGTGGACCTCCGTAGGAGTTCCAAAACAAAATAATTAAATAAATTGGAAAATGAGTCCCAAAAAAGGAATAAGATTTTAGTATGACACCTTGCTAGTTCATTACAGATTTTTTTCTCAAACAAATAATTATTTATATACATTTATTTAGGACTAAACGTACAACATATTAACACATTAATGCATGATCTAATTAATAGGGTGCATAATAATCTATTTGTCAACACTGTTTACGATTGTAACTTTTGATCCTGGCCAATGTCTTTGCAAATTATATGTTTTCAGCAAATTACAGTATTCCTGAATTTTAATAAAAGACAGAGAAAATAAATTGAAATCACAACTTATCTCATTCTTAGCAGATGTTTGTGTGTGTATGTAATGTGCAGGCAGTAGCAGCTGCTACTAAATGGGGCCTGTGTGGCAGGAGGGAGTAGAGGGGGGAATTTAAAATAATGCACTTACCTGGGTACAGCCGGCCACAGTTTCTCCTCCGTCCTCTTCTCTTCTTTGGCAGCAGGAAACACACAGCCTCCGAAAATTCCCTAACTAATCACAACGCTGCATGACAGCAGCATTATGATTGGTCTGAGCGCTGTATTTCGGTGCTTAAACAGGGGCCGGGAGGCTGTGCATGTTCTCCACCCAGACTGTGCAATACAGCCTGGTAGAGAACATACAAAGTGTGCATGACTGTTTGGTCGGCCAAAGATGGCTGGCCAAACTGTCTTGCACACTTAGAAAGTGACTACCACTCTTCCTCCAGGGATGACATTGCGTTATTATCATTTTATTTTTCGAGTTTTGAACTGCGCAGTGAGCAGTGGGGTGACGCTCCTCCCCCTAAGAGGAGGCACCGACATTGTGTGTATTCGTATCGTTCTTGAGTGACTTGGTGCGGATGTATATATTAAGAAGAAATAACCTTTATGTTGGCCCTTGGCTGTAAGAAGTTTGTGGTTCTTTTTAATGTTGTAGAATACAAGGAGAGACAAGTAATGTGCAACCCAGAAGTCTTATGCGATAGTTTGGCCTGTAACAACTTTTGGACAAAGAGTAAGTGTTAAAACATCTGTAGCAGATGCTGGCTACTGTGCAGCGGAAAAAGAACAATTGATGGACAGAATGCAGTACAATGTCATAGAATCACCCCAGTACAGAGATCTGGGCCTAAATCTATTGTTGTTTTGCTCACCATGATAATCCAGTTTGCACCCAGCTATATGCAAATCAGTCTTGACCCTGTGCCTCATGGGAACAGTCCAGCCCGAACTGCCAGGCCAGGTCCTCCCTGGACTGGAAACAAGCATCCTAGGACCGGTTTCAGGGTTTCACCACTCATCAGCTAGAATCGCTTGACTCCAGTAGCATGGTGAGCACGGGACCCATTTCTGGCCATACCCGTCCCACTTGGGGTGACATACGCAATAAAGATCAATTGATGGACAGAATGCAGTACAATGTCATACATTCACCCCAGTACAGAGATCTGGTCCTGAAAACATATTTTCTTGCTCACCATGCCATTCCAGTTTGAACCCAACCATATGGAAATCAGTCTTGACCCTGTGCCTCATGGGAACAGTCCAGCCCGAACTGCCATGCCAGGGCCTCCCTGGACTGGAAACAAGCATCCTAGGACCGGTTTCAGGGTTTCACCACTCATCAGCTAGAATCGCTTGACTCCAGTAGCATGGCGAGCATGGGACCCATGTCTGGCCATACCCGTCCCACTTGGGGTGACATACGCAATAAAGATCAATTGATGGACAGAATGCAGTACAATGTCATACATTCACCCCAGTACAGAGATCTGGCCCTAAATCCATAGTTTTCTGCTCACCATGCCATTCCAGTTTGAACCCAGCCATATGCAAATCAGTCTTGACCCTGTGCCCCATGGGAACAGTCCAGCCCAAACTGCAAGCCAGGTCCTCCCTGGACTGAAAACAAGCATCCTAGGACCGGTTTCGGGCTTTCAGCCCTCATCAACCGGGATAGCTTGATTCCAGTGGCATAGAGAGCATGGGACTCACGTCTGAGCATACCCGTCCCACTCGGGGTGACAAATGCAAAAACAACAGTTGATGGACAGAATGCAGAACAATGTCATACATTCACCGAGTACAGAGATCTGGGCCTAAATCCATTGTTTTTTTGCTTACCATGCCATTCCAGTTTGAACCCAGCCATATGCAAATCAGTCTTGACCCTGTGCCCCTTGGGAACAGTCCAGCCCAAACTGCTAAGCCAGGTCCTCCCTGGACTGGAAACAAACATCCTAGGACCGGTTTTGGGCTTTCAGCCCTCATCAGCCAGGATTGCTTGATTCCAGTGGCATGGAGAGCACAGGTCTCACGTCTGAGCATTCCCGTCCCACTGGGGTGACAAATGCAAAAACAACAGTTGATGGACAGAATGCAGAACAATGTCATACATTCACCCGAGTACAGAGATCTGGGCCTAAATCCATTGTTTTTTTGCTTACCATGCCATTCCTGTTTGAACCCAGCCATATGAAAATCAGTCTTGACCCTATGCCCCATGGGAACAGTCCAGCCCGAACTGCCAAGCCAGGTCCTCCCTGGACTGGAAACAAGCATCCTAGTAACCGAGTTCGGACTTTCAGCCCTCATCAGCCAGGATAGCTTGATTCCAGTGGCATGGAGAGCACCGGACTCACGTCTGAGCAGACCCGTCCCACTCGGGTGACAAATACAAAAACAACAGTTGATGGACAGAATGCAGAACAATGTCATACATTCACTCCAGTACAGTTATCTGGGCCTAAATTCATCGTTTTTTTGCTCACCATGCCATTCCAGTTTGAACCCAACCATATGCAAATCAGTCTTGACCCTGTGCCCCATGGGAACAGTCCGGCCCAAACTGCCAAGCCAGGTCCTCCCCGGACTGGAAATAAGCATCCTAGGACCGGTTTCGGGGTTTCAGCCCTCATCAGCCAGGATAGCTTGATTCCAGTGGCATGGAGAGCACGCGACTCACATCTGAGCATACCCGTTCCACTCGGGGTGACAAATGCAAAAACAACAGTTGATGGACAGAATGTAGAATAATGTCATTCATTCACTCCAGTACAGAGATCTGGGCCTAAATCCATTGTTTTTTTGCTCCCCATGCCATTCCAGTTTGAACCCAGCCATATGCAAATCAGTCTTGACTCTGTGCCCCATGGATACAGTCCAGCCCAAACTGCCAAGCCAGGTCCTCCCTGGACTGGAAATAAGCATCATAGGACCGGTTTCGGGCTTTCAGCCCTCATCAGCCAGGATAGCTTGATTCCAGTGGCATGGAGAGCACGGGACTCACGTCTGAGCATACCTGTGCCACTGGCGTGACAAATGCATAAACAACAGTTGATGGACAGAATGCAGAACAATGTCATACATTCACCCCAGTACAGAGAGCTGGGCCTAAATCCATTGTTTTTTTGATCACCATTCCATTCCAGTTTGAACCCAGCCATATGCAAATCAGTCTTGACCCTGTGACCCATGGGAACAGTCCAGCCCGAACTTCCAAGCCAGGTTCTCCCTGGACTGGAAACAAGCATCCTAGGACCGGTTTCGGGCTTTCAGCCCTCATCAACCCGGATAGCTTGATTCCAGTGGCATGGAGAGCACGGGACTCACGTCTGAGCATACCCGTCCCACTCAAAGGGGACTCAGCACGTAGCTTCTCAAAGAAGCGAAGGTGGTGACAGGCGGACTCCCAGTGACCACAAGTCTTGACTGTGGTGGTCCGCAGCGTGCACCCACAATGATTCGGGCACTCGGGGACAGGCGGGCACTCAGCAGCGGCAGCATGCAGCTGCGGAGGCCCAGGCTGGTGATGGCGATGACTCTCGTTGAGCAGCTCCGTGGTGGACTCACAGCGGCAGCAGCTCTCTCTTAGCTGCAGCGACCCACAGGACAATTCACGATGATGCAATGTTGGCAAAGGTGCGGGCACTCAGCAGCAGCAGCTCTCTCTTAGCTGCGCGGCCCACAGGTCCAATCATGATGATACAAAGTTGGCAAAGGTGCGTGCACTCAGCGGCAGCAGCACTCTCTTAGCTGCTGCGGCCCACAGGGCAAATCAGGATAAGGCAAGGTTGGCAAAGGTGCGGGCACTCAGTGGCAGCAGCTCTCATCCAGTGAAAGCATGGTCTTGACCATGCTGGCACAATGGTGGGCACTCAGCGGCCACAGCTCTCTCTTAGCTGCAGCGGCCCACACAGGTTCAGCGAAGGTTCTGAAGGTTAAAATCCAGGCGGGCTCTCAGCGGCGGCAACTCTCTCTTAGCTGCAGCGTCCCACACAGATTCAGTGAAGGTTCCAAAGGTTTAATTTAAGTCTGGCTCTCAGCGGCGGCAACTCTCTCTTAGCTGCAGCGGCCCACACACAGAGTTAACAAGGTTTACCAGTCCGCGCTCCTCACAGTAGCACTAGAGGCTCCGGATTACTCGACGGAGACCTCACCTGCAAGTAGAATTTCTCACACAGGGATTCCGACAGCTGACGGGGTGAAGTCTAATGGCCCTCGGGTAGTTTCTTCAGCAAGCTTGGTGAACGTTTTAAAGTCCTTTCCTCTGTTCACTCGGACAGAGTTTCATCTTGACATCCAGAAGGAACACACTTGAGCAAGGTTTCAGCGCAGCATTTTATACCTAAAAAGTATTTATTCTCTAAAGTTACAAATCACTCAAACCAGCCAGAACCAGTTTGGTGGGGTCGGGGAGCACTTGGTTTATGAGGCGACATCCTGCCCTTTCAGAATGAATGCCCTATCAGACGCCAAATGGGAGGTGGAGCCATCATTCACTTTGCCAGGCACGGCCCTGCTCGGATCAAAGAGTCACCCCATCCCATGCGCTGAATGCCTATCTCTCTCCCCAGCCAGGTTTGACCCAGCTGGCCCTGCTGCCTCAAAACTAGACGGTCAAATACGCATACTAGCAAAGCCTACAGGAAAGCCTAGGCACGTTTCCAAAAGAGGCATTTTCGAACATGGAATATATTAAGGGTCCTTACTAAAAGGTGTAGCTCAATGTCTTGAGCTTCAACATATCAAACTCGAATTTCCTATCAAGTTCCTGGGGTCAGATAGGATTAGGGAAGGTAATCCTCAGCCTGTCCATTGTGGCCTATGAGAACGGATATCTTAACAATAATAAACAGTGAAATGGAGGGTAACTCGCTATTAGAACATGCTACACAGACCTAGGCATTATGGTTATCCCAATTCTTACAGTCATCTTTGCACAGGCAGCATTCGCACTGTGGCACTGATTAGCAATGGCACAGTTCCCAGAGCATCTAAATCCAACCAACATAAAAGATAGGAAGCGTACAGAGGAAGGGAGGCCCACGCCAATAATGCCAGGTATAGCACCATCCATGCAGCTGCCACTTCACACTTGGTGGGAGGCTCATTGCATCCCACACCACTTCACCAAAGGCCTGCAGGCTACATAATTGGTTGGTATTTCCCCTGGCTGCAACTATTTTGAGCATTGGGCTCTTATTGTGTCTACAAGGGCAAGCACCTGACTACCAGTTGCTATACCGTAATGTGGTCTGGGTGGCCAGATATGGTGGCCTAGTCTCTCTTGACCTGTTTTGTCTATTCAAAGGTCAGGACATTACTCACTTACTGTTTCCTCTTATGCATGGGGTTCAACTCTCTGTTCTTACCCCCTGTGCAAGTAGGCTTGTGGTGGAAATGGTTGTTTAGTAGTTTCAGGTTCCGGGGGTCCACAGGCCTCTGGTGGTTGGCTGCTACAGGTCAACGAGCCACCTCTATGGTCATTAGTTTTAGTGCCCCTGCAAGACTGGGCACAAGAGTAAGAGCTATCACCACCCTGGTCACCTCCCTGTCCCCTACTACCTAGCAGTGGGTAAGCCCTGTCCCTCCAGCATCAGCTCAGGCATGGGGTGTGTTTAGAACTGCAGATGTCTTCTCCATCTATATAGGTATAGGCTGCTAGGCCAGAGGGATACACTAGTAACAGCATTTCTTGCGTTGTGTGCCTTGTTTCGATGTTGTCAAGTGGACCAAAATGGCAGAGACGTAGGCACACCTATGAATCAGTGTTTCCGCTACTGCCTGCAACTTATTTTGTCACTGTTGGGCAGTCTTTGTCAGCGGCCATACTCTGCCACACCACCAGGAGTTCTGTCATCATTTTTGGTTGTAATAAAATACCTTTCATTAATATTAATTACTAAACACAACCCCTAATTTTAGCTCACAGTTATCACATACACCAAATAGAAAAGAGGTGGAGTGGGCATTCTACTCAACAAGGAACGGAAGGCTACCTCTTCATCACTCTATATATATCTCTATCATCCTTTGTGTACCAGTACACAACAATCACCTCATCATTCACAGTAAACATTATTATCTCACCAGGAGAGTTACATACGTTTTATTACGAACTCAGCTCATTCTTTGATCTACTGTCTTCCTATACACAAATATTCTTCTTTGGCACCTTAGTTACAATCTACAATATACCCTTGTCTCTCTCCTTCTCTTTTACTTCTGCATATATTTCATATATTTCTGCCAACTTGGCAAGCCCCTCAATTTCACACTTACATCTAAAACTTTAACCCACAATAACATTTCCATCATCACCACATTCAGGACACAAAACAATTTTACCTTCTCCCCTTGAAATATCCCCAATTCTAGAGGAACAAATTTCCCAATGCTCTTCCAGCATTACTTCACCAAGAACACATTACATTATGTGCCGCTTACACAACACAACATCTGACTTCTCTAGGGACAGTTTTAGATGCACTTTAAATTTTCACTACCCACTGAGGGCCTTCACTCCGACTTTCTCAGGCCTAAAGATATGAATTTCACCATATACCTGAGCTCAAAAACATAATACAAGGGCCTTGCTACACAAATGGCACAAATCCAAGGTGGCTGAAAACCACTGGAAAGAAACAGCACTCCATACTCTCTCCACTCCCCTCAGCAATGGCAGTCTCATACTTTCAGACCCTCTTCACATTTCTACAATCACACCTTTAAAGGCTCTCTTGAAACACATCAATTACAGCACAAACCTTAACCTTATGACTTTGCCACTGAACAAACTACTCTCTTCGGCATCCTTTCATCCCTTCAAACCAAACATACATTAAACCCACCAGGCTTTCCTCTCAGGTATAATAACAACCTTGGGAGCTGAACTAATTTCCATAGTTCTTTTATGGCATGATATCAGGTTTTCAGCTTCTTCCCGAACTAAATAAGTGAGGACGAGGTTTTGATTTGTTGAGGGAGGTAATTCCATGTCTTCTGTGTGATGTAGGAGAAAGAGTGACCTTCAGTTTTGCTTTTGCAATTTCAACCATGTGTGCGAGTGAGAGTGAGGCAAAATGTAGGTGTCCGATGCATTTTTGAAAGACAGATAGATAGATAGATAGATAGATAGATGGATAGATGGATAGATGGATAGATGGATAGATGGATAGATGGATAGATGGATAGATGGATAGATGGATAGATAGATAGATAGATAGATAGATAGATAGATAGATAGATAGATAGATAGATAGATAGATAGATAGATAGATAGATAGATAGATAGATAGATAGATAGATAGATAGATAGATAGATATGTGGTAAATAAATAAATAATACCTCTATTTTTGACTGGATATAACAATAACAGATATCTCAATAAATAAGAGTCAAGATTCGAGGTAGTAGGAGTTTGCAGGTTTAATACAGCATAAAGGACAGGAACAGGACAACCTGCACGGGCAAGATCTGGGATGGCTAGCAACTTTTAATAACAGTGCACAAGCATATATAGTTAAACAAAATACATTACAGTACATACAGTAGGCGTAACAGTGGGTGGGGCCTGTAACAGTCGCGAGAGATAAGGCAGAAAGGAGGTGTAACAAGAGGCGTGAACAGGGCGTATACATAGACATGTGATGTAAACGTAACGGAATATGTCACAAATGGGGCGGAAACATGGAGGGGGCTACCTAAGGAGCCGGGACCTCTAACCTAGTGGTGCGCGCAAGCTGGCAATGACGTGTAACTAGGGAGAAGCTGGGGGCTATGACTTCTGAGCTAGAAGGAGAGACGAAAGTCTGGAGAGTCAGAGCGACATGTACCTAAACACTATCTAGTATCTGATGTTTAGAGAACATGTTGATAGAATCCAAAAGTTATCAGGGCAAAGGCTAACAGACACTAAGACTGGTGCATGCATTGTTCTACATGTAGTGTGTGTTGAGGAATATTAAATGACCATAAATACAGTATTTCTCTTACATGGAGACGTAAAGGCTAGACGATGACTGAAACTATTGATGCGATTCAGTAGCTTAGGAATGCAGAGAAGGAGAGCTGGACTGATAACTGGAATCATAACATACTCTTGGCAGACTGGCAGGCAGAGCCAGGCCGAGCCGGGCACTCTGAGGCAGGAAGTAAGTGAAGGGTCAGGGATACAGGTGGGGGCTGTATCGCTCCTCAGCGAGGGTTCAGGAGACAGGAGCTGAATCTGAGTCCGGGCCCTTTTGAGGCCTAGAAACAGGGACTTTACAATGAACTAACGTGCACACTGAGAAACGTGGCAATGTAGCTTTACATAGGCCTAATACTCGTAGCTTTCACGAGAACTGGAACTGGTATACTAGAGATGGACATAACTGTAATTGCGTCTTTATGCGATTATGGGGAATACATATGCATATTAATCATGCACATATAGCATAGGATGGGGAACACGTAGGGACACAGAACATGGCAAAATTTACTTTTCCACATTCCCTCCTTGTCACTACGTTTCCATCAGGAAACATCAATATTCATGATACCATCTATCATTTCATACAGTATCATTTGCTCGTCTCGAATTGTCTTGGAACGGGACTTAGGACGGGGACTAAGACTAGGAATACAGGATGTAGCACAAATGCCGCATATCGCAGGGCCACATTGTAAACAGAGGCAGCAACTGAAAATGATCATTACTGCTATACCTAGGAATGACAATACTTTCCATCCCCAGGCAGAAATAATACTCCAGAGCCAACCGGACCATGTCCAGGTGCCTGGATTCTGGTGTAACTGATGGGCAATTTTATGAAGTCTGGTTATAGCTGAATAAACAGACGGCGCGTTATTAGGAATGAAAATGCAGCAACTAGATCCGATGACTCTACATGCTCCTCCTCTATCGGCCAGTATGACGTCAAGAACGAGACGATTTTGGAGCACGACAAATCTCATAGCAGATTGCTCTTCGGTTAAGTTACCTAGAGCAGAGGCAGTCTCATTCACTACTGCTTCAAGGGTTCTGGTTAATCTACGGATTAACTTACTATTCTGGATAGGTCCTATAAAGAAAAAGAATCCTCTATTGAAATCTGTATACTGTTCTAGAGCAGTTTCAGTTTGATCGACAATCGGGGACTCGATCTCCCTTCTATGTCTAATGTGTACTAGATATGTGTTTCTGTGATAATCGGACGGGGCTAGGAAAACTGGTGGCAGTAGGAAGGCAATGTAACAGGTTCCATCCCAATCGAGGGGCAGACGAACATATGCGGTCTGACCACAAACAAAATAAGAATGACGTGAAGCTTTGAAAATAGATTTCCCACTGTCACTATACTTGACAATAGTAGTACAATCACTATGTCCTACATGTACGGAACCTTTATTTCTGACACATAATTCGCCTTTGACTGGTAGTACTGAAATAGCAGGTAAGTCTGGAGTAGGATCAGACTGAACATTCAGAACCATGAAATTCGAAGAATAATTACCCAAATTATAAACTTCATTTTCTAGATCTAACCCTGTTCTGTGGGGAAAACCTTGCTTGTCTGGAAAACATGTGCTGTTCAGAAGGGACATATCAGTTGAGGATGACGTTAACGTGGACCATGCTCCACACGAACCATTATGTGAGAACGGATAAGGAAAGAGTGGCAGAACTCCTTTCGGTGTCTGAAAAGGGGGAGTCGACCACACACCCAACAATTAGTGGCATTGCTGGTCTGGTGTGAATAATGCAACATACGGATAAATGTGTTATTGCGCATAGCAAGACGATAGGATAGTTCGTGAGGAGGCAGATCACTAAATGTGTGCTCTACTGTAGCATTAGAAAACATATTTACATGAGAAATTGGAAAACATAAATGAAATGCATAACTCGTGCAGGTAACCATTAAGCTTAAAAACAATATAAAACTTAGAAAAACGATACATCGGATAGAGTTTTGACTAACTCTCTCACTATGGGGGTCTATCTCATACATGTCAGATACCTGTCTAACCGTTTCACCTAGGGGAGGACTTAGACAATTAAACTGGCTGACTTATTTTACTAGACCGTAGCTTACTTTTATACTCCTGCTGCGGAGTTTTCTCTAACAGGGAGGGCTTGATATCAATGTCATTTGCGGGACAGTCCTTAAGAATAGTATCTTGGCAGTCTTTAAAATCTTGACAATCCTTGGAAATGTTCTTGGAAACAGCTTTTAGTCCGTGAAATTTCTTGACGTGTGACAGATGCACCCACCCCTTCCTGCCTTCCAACTTGACGGCAGTACGGGTGGTTAGAAGGACTAACTTCGGCTCCTTCCAGCGAGGCTCCAGCGGACTTGAACGATCAAAATTGCGGACGAGGACCAGGGTGCCGGGAAGGATCTCGTGTGGCTTGACTTCAGTATTGTCGGGAAATGCAGCGGCAACCTGTGAACGACAAGAGTGTAGGGCAGACATCAAGGAAGCTAGGTAATCTGTCAGCATATTACTAGAAACATCTGTAATACTTCGGGGTCTAGGTGTACCCCACATATTCGGGGGGCGGCCGAATACGACCTCATAAGGGGACAGACCTGATCTGGAGTGTGCGACCATGCGCATATAAAACAAAGCGACTGGCAGAGCAACTAACCAGTCTACACCTTTTTCTTGACAGATTTTGGCAATGCGGATTTTCAAGGTTTGATTATGTCTCTCTACGAGACCGGCTGCTTCTGGATGGCGTACACAATGGAACTTCCACTGGTACCCTAACAAAAGGGAAACGTGCTTCATTAGTTCAGATGAGAATGGCTGGCCGTTATCAGAATACACGACCCTAGGGAGTCCATAACGGGGGAAGAATTCACGAACCAACTGCTTGGCAGTGGTCGCGGCTGTGTAATCTGGGACTGGATATGCTTCTGTCCACCTGGACAAAGCGCATACAACTACAAGGACATACTTGAAACCTCGACATCGCTCCATCTGAATATAATCCATCTGGAGGACTTCAAAAGGGTGGTCAGGAGGTTGGAATCCACCTTGTTCCACCGGGACACTTTTACCTGGATTGAACTGGCAACATATCATACAGGTACGGACTTTCTGCTTGGCTGCAGCTCGTAAATGCTTGTTAAACCAAATGTTCTGGATACTGTCTAACATGGCTTTTTCTCCTAAGTGTGCTGGACTATGTGCGGTATTGATAATGACTTGAACCATTGAGTCGGGGAGAAACCATGTGGCTTTTCCCCTCGTCAACCATCCCTGATCTGTCTGGACCCCTCCTTGTTCGGACCATTTCTTGATTTCCTCGGGAGTAGCATGTGACTGGATATCTATGACATCTTGAGTAGGGTCCTTAACTGTCATACAAGTAGTCTGTTCGAAAGTGGATGTCGGTGTCTTGTTAACTGGTATGTCTGGTGTCTGTGCTGTAAGCTTGGCTGTTCGATCTGCTAGATCATTACCTTGGGAAATAATGTCAGTAACTTTCGTATGTGCCTTGCACTTCATGATAGCGATAGATGTCGGTAAATGTATTGCATCTAACAGAGCTTGAATAAGGAACCCATGCTGAATCTTGGTTCCATGAGAAGTCATGAAACCTCTCTCCTGCCAGAGCACTCCAAAGTCGTGTACGACTCCGAATGCGTAGCGTGAATCTGTGTAAATATTAACTTTCAGGTTCTTGGCACGTATGCAGGCTTGTGTCAGAGCGACTAGCTCTGCTGCCTGAGCAGACAGGGTGTCAATACGGTGTGTTTCAATAACTTCAGTCTCAGTAGTCACTGCATACGCGGCTACTAGTTCTCCTGTACTCGTTCTCATACATGAACCATCCACATAAAGTGTCAGGTCGGGATCTGGTAATGGAATATCTGTCAGATCTTGTCTTGGCTTTGTCATAGTGTTAACTACTTCCACACAGTCATGTGTGGCAGGATTTGAAGTAACTGACGGTAACAGTGTAGCAGGATTTAGAACATTGCAGCGTCTGATTTCTATGTGTGGCTGGAACAGTGTCAGTTCATAACCTGTCAAACGTGCAATTGTCAAGTGCTGATTCTGTGTTCGATTTAAAAGAACTTCCACGGAGTGTGGAACTTGTACTGTCAAGCAATGTCCTAATACTATGGAATCACTTTGTCTGATAGCTAGTGCTGTGGCTGCAACCGACTTGAGGCACGCAGGTAGAGCCTGGGCTACAGGATCTAGTGTGCTCGAAAAATAAGCACAGGGCTTGTATTGTCCGGCTTGATCTTGTGTGAGAACAGATAATGCTGTACCATCGCGTTCTGTGACAAAAAGTGTAAAAGGCTTACTGTAGTTCGGTGTAGCTAGAACAGGAGCTTGGCATAAAGCTTTCTTTAACTCATTGAAACTAAGTGTATGTTCAGATGTCCAAGGGAGGACAGTCGATACGGCTGCCTCCTGTGTCGTTAACTGTATTAATGGCTTGGCTAGAAATGCATACTGAGGAATCCATTGTCTGCAATAAGAAGTAAGGCCGATAAAAGCACGTACCTCCTTCTGGGTCTTGGGCTGAGGAAGACTCGCTATTAACTGGATACGATCGGGTGTCAACTGCCTACCCCACTTGGACAGTAAGTGGCCTAAGTAGATCACTTGCTGGACACAGAATTGAAGCTTCGAAGGGGACACCTTGTGCCCCATCTCAGCTAGAAAATACAGAACTGTAAGTGATGCTCGCTCGCAAGCATGTTCAGAACGGGCTGTGATCAGTAGATCATCGACATACTGGAGCAGGGCAGTGTCAGTTGGCATGTGAATATTGTCTAGTTGTCTTTTAAGTGCTTGACTGTAAATACTAGGACTTTCTGTGAAACCTTGAGGAGCTCGTGTGAATTTATAGCTCCTTCCATTTAAACAAAAACCGAAAAGGTACTGGCTGTCTGGATGAATGGGGACACTGAAAAATGCATTCTTGAGGTCTATTACTGTAAAAAATATTGCCTCAGAATCAATGGCTGTCAATAGGGATGAGATATCTGGAACAACTGGATACTGGGGAATGATACATTTATTGAGTTCTCGAAGATCAATCACTAATCGATATACTGGGGGTGCATTTGGATCAGTACGTTTCATGACTGGAATGATAGGAGAATTACATACATTGGAGTCAGTTTCTACAACTACTCCTTGAGCAATGAGCTCGTCAATAATTTTGGATAAGGCTGCTACAGCCTCAGGTGGCAATCTGTACTGTCTGATTCGTGGCAAGACTATACCTTGCTTGAGAGTCACACGATGGGGTGTGATTTGCATGAAGCCAACATCAGTTGGACCTTGCGCCCATAGATGTTGCGGGACATTTGACAATCTCGGATCAAAATCTCGTAATACATAGTGACCCTTGAAGTCACGTAAAAACAAACGTATCCCCTCTGGGGAACAGCAAATAACTGCACCTAATTCTTTCAGTGTCTTAATACCTAACAAATTTTCTGGACATGACTTCGTAAGCAATAGATCAGTAGTTCGGGACAATGGACCTACTTCTAGAGTAACTGGCTTTGATATCTCGTTTACAATAGGCTTTCCTGAAAATCCAAGGGAAACATTTCTAGAACCTGAGAGCGGAGCCCCTGGAACCTCGTCGTGACTAATGGTAGTCCTACTTGCCCCTGTATCAATCAGAAACTTTCTGTCTTTCCCTAATACTTGACTGTGTACATAGGGACCCTCTTGATCTACAGGAATCTCGATGAGAGGCAAGCCTACCTCCCTCTCTAGGCTGTTTCATGAATACGCTTGATACTCTGGATACTCTGTCTGTGCATACTGGTACATCTGCTGTGTAACATGCTGTGTTGCAGCGATAGGCTGCGGTGCTGGAACTGTCTGTTGTGCATTCTGTGGCTGAGAAGTCTGTGAAACTTGTTCTTGTCTAGGCGGACGTGGTCTTTCTTTAGTCTTACCGGTAGCTATATTGTGTTTCAGAACTGCACACTCGTTTATAAAATGACCTGGCTGTTTACAGTAATTGCATGTCCCTTTAACGGGAGCTGCAGGATGACTGGCTTGATTCGGACCCCTCTTCTGACTGTCTTGTGGAACAGATTGTGCAACTAGTACTTTCATTTTCGTGTCTTTCATACGTTTCCTTTCATGATCTTGCTCTTCTCTGATTCTATTCTGATGATACTGGAGCATCTGTAACATTTGGGACGGAGTATTAGCTTGCCAGGTACTTTCGACTTTCAAAACTCGATTCTTAACTTGTGGACTCGAATTCTCGACTAATTTAGTAACAAAAAGATGAGGGTATGACTCACTACTCGTCTTGAGACCACTGTTAATGCTAAAGCATTTCTCGAATCTAGAATAAAAAT
Organism: Lissotriton helveticus; assembly: GCF_964261635.1. Lineage (NCBI taxonomy): Eukaryota > Metazoa > Chordata > Amphibia > Caudata > Salamandridae > Lissotriton > Lissotriton helveticus. The sequence continues at coordinate 801,895,358 of NC_136065.1, read as the reverse complement.
CACTAGTATCTTCGTCTGGTTTCTGTTTACAGGCTGAGATTGCATCCCAGTCTTCCTTTTTAGTGGCTAATAATCTTGGCAAAACTTGTATTAATAGTTCAGGTAATTCTTTACATTTACCTCCTAGACCGGTACCTGGTACACGTGTATTTTCTTCAGCTTCTAGAGCTGTCCAATCTATCTTTTTCCCTCCCACCTCCCAATCTTTTTCCTTGAGTTTTTCGTATATGCCCGCAGGCAACAGGACTTTTAACATTTTAATTATATCCGGATATGTGTATTCTCCCATACGGAGCATGTCTTTTAATTCTCGGTGGAACCCTGCTGGATCTTTGTCGTGACAGGGAATTAATTTCTTCATCTCTAAGAGTTCCATCTTTGTAACTGGGGTGTAAACAAATACTCGTTGCATCTCACCACCCGCTGTCCTAACTGGGTGTACTTCTCGTAACGGATGCTGTCTATCTATGTAAAATGGTTTACTTTCTGGAGGTGAACAAAATGCGGGTTCAGAAACGTTCTATATTTATGGCGTTGTTCTAGAATGACACTAATTAAATCGGTACCTAAACCTTTCCATCTATACTGGAGTAACTCGTTCAGGACATCATGTAACGGACCTGGATCAGAATGTTGACCCTCATACATTGTAATAAGATGCTGGATCATATACATACCCACCAGTCGCTGCTCGGCTGGGGGCAATTTCAGAAACATTTGTGCCACTATTTCGTCTGGAAAAGTGGTAGAATCAGTAATCCATCGGACTGCTGATCGGGCTAGTTCTTGTTCATGCATAGTACTTAACTCACTATAACCGATTCGTGATTTCAGAATTTGATCGGTAGCTTGAAATACTTGTTCTAGAGAGCCTTGTTCTGGTGCTGGAAGATGAAAGACTTTCTTGTGTTCTAGGCGTAAATGTCGGTCTGGAAATCTAGATTTACCTCCATACGCTATTCTGGCAGTATTCTCGTCGTCTACCTCTTCAGTAGAAGAGTCATTTTCTTTCTCGCTTACTTGTGCTTCTCTGCGTTGTTCGTGTAACCTTATTATTTCTTTACGTATTTTCTTGTACATACTCTCTATACTATTGAGGGTCTTGTGCTTACCCTCGGCTATATTATCACTCCACCTTGTCAGAACTTTCATTTCGACCGGATCTTTAGTCGGGGAATCTTGTTCCCGTATTAGACAATTGATCAGAAACTTTAATAACATCAACTGGATCTCAGCTTTTCTGAGAGACATGACTTCACCAATACTTTCTGGATCTTGTCCTGTACGAATGAAACGATACATTCTGTCTAGATCTTCTTTCATATTCGGTAGGGTGACCAAATACTCGGACACCTGTCTTATACGTACGGAATATAGAACCATACTATCCTCGCCTGGGACTGGATCATAACAGCATTCAGTAAGAACTCGCCTGATTTCTGCAATGGACTTATATTTGGGCGTACGCTGTAACGCACGTTCATGTAACTCGACTGTTCCTAAACGTCTACTTGGCGGCGGGGTACCAGGAGGACCTCCTCCCGCGGCCCCTATACTGGAATCATCGACTGATACTCTTCGTGCTGGCAGAGTGACTGATGTGGCGGGAATTTGTACTACGGGCTGGACCGGGGGTACCGTAACAGGTGCTGCAACAGGTGCCCCGGTGACTGGAGGAGCAGGAATTACATTATTCACGGGAGCTGGCTGAGCAGGATTTGCATATTCTGGGACTGTGTCGTCCAAATAGGACGAGAGAAAAATATCAGCTGCGGTCGGTTTGTGACGTAGCTTGGTCGGAACTAACGGTGGCGGAAAATTACTGGATGCTTCCGGGGTTGCTTTTGGCAAGCCCTCGGCAAGAAGAGGATACATACCCTTAATAAGGGCATTTCTCTGTCTGTCAGACTGTTCGGTTTTAACTCGTTCACCTATCTCGATTAGTTCCCTTTCCTGGGCTCTTTCTGCGGATTCCCTACTTAATTCTGACTTCCTGATTTCTTTTTCTGTTCTTTTATGAGATTCTTTGCGCCATAACTCGATGGCATCTTTCTGTGACTGTCTGGCTTTCTTTTTCCATAATACTTCTTCTACTCGCATGATGCACTCGGCATCCCACGTACCTGATACTGGCCATCTATACTTCTCCTCTAATTCCTTGGTGTACTCCACCCATAAATCTAGATATAATATGGCGCTTATGCCATGCTTTTGATACATAAAGTGACCTGGACTGTCCCTAGGCGGGACAGGAACTGCTTCTTCTAACAGACCTTTTCTAGTTTTTAACTGACGTAATTTAGAAAACAAAGGCATGACTGGGCTGGAGCCTAAACACAATACAATACACAATAAACACAATAATTACACCACTTTCATACCACGACATTGAAATACATGAATGACATTTAAAATAACAGTTCGGACAAAACACTACCTGGAATACTGAAAACAGAATACATGAATTTCTCGAGAACAGAACGGACTAGAACAGAAACTAGATGCACTGCTAAAACAGTACGAAACTTACCGGTCTCATAAAGAGACACGTCAGGACCCGCATCCACCTAAGTGGACACTTCGTGTTGGATCTGTGTACCCCAAACCCACGGACCAGAGACAATGCAATTGACCCTGTCTAGATACTACCCCAGCAACGGTACTCACCAGGCAGCAAGAACGGAAGGCCTCGGACTGGACTGGACTGCTACGACGCCGGACGGACGAACTTCGGACTTCTGTTACGGGTGGGCCTCCGGATACCTCGGACCTTGGACTCTCGGCTTGGGCTCTGGTCGGGACTCGCCGCGTTCCTCCACCGCCTCGTCTGGATGCTGGACCGCAACCTCCGTCTCCTCCGTGGGCCTGAGGGATACTTGAAGCAGAAATATCTGCCACTGCGCAGGATGGTTCCGTCACGACTGCAGAGGATCAGGGGGCTTGCGTGGCTTCTCCGGCGCGTGGGGAAAGGGCAGGTCCCTATTCGGGCGCCATTATGTGGTAAATAAATAAATAATACCTCTATTTTTGACTGGATATAACAATAACAGATAGCTCAATAAATAAGAGTCAAGATTCGAGGTAGTAGGAGTTTGCAGGTTTAATACAGCATAAAGGACAGGAACAGGACAACCTGCACGGGCAAGATCTGGGATGGCTAGCAACTTTTAATAACAGTGCACAAGCATATATAGTTAAACAAAATACATTACAGTACATACAGTAGGCGTAACAGTGGGTGGGGCCTGTAACAGTCGCGAGAGATAAGGCAGAAAGGAGGTGTAACAAGAGGCGTGAACAGGGCGTATACATAGACATGTGATGTAAATGTAACGGAATATGTCACAAATGGGGCGGAAACATGGAGGGGGCTACCTAAGGAGCCGGGACCTCTAACCTAGTGGTGCGCGCAAGCTGGCAATGACGTGTAACTAGGGAGAAGCTGGGGGCTATGACTTCTGAGCTAGAAGGAGAGACGAAAGTCTGGAGAGTCAGAGCGACATGTACCTAAACACTATCTAGTATCTGATGTTTAGAGAACATGTTGATAGAATCCAAAAGTTATCAGGGCAAAGGCTAACAGACACTAAGACTGGTGCATGCATTGTTCTACATGTAGTGTGTGTTGAGGAATATTAAATGACCATAAATACAGTATTTCTCTTACATGGAGACGTAAAGGCTAGACGATGACTGAAACTATTGATGCGATTCAGTAGCTTAGGAATGCAGAGAAGGAGAGCTGGACTGATAACTGGAATCATAACATACTCTTGGCAGACTGGCAGGCAGAGCCAGGCCGAGCCGGGCACTGTGAGGCAGGAAGTAAGTGAAGGGTCAGGGATACAGGTGGGGGCTGTATCGCTCCTCAGCGAGGGTTCAGGAGACAGGAGCTGAATCTGAGTCCGGGCCCTTTTGAGGCCTAGAAACAGGGACTTTACAATGAAATAACGTGCACACTGAGAAACGTGGCAATGTAGCTTTACATAGGCCTAATACTCGTAGCTTTCACGAGAACTGGAACTGGTATACTAGAGATGGACATAACTGTAATTGCGTCTTTATGCGATTATGGGGAATACATATGCATATTAATCATGCACATATAGCATAGGATGGGGAACACGTAGGGACACAGAACATGGCAAAATTTACTTTTCCACAGATAGATAGATAGATAGATAGATAGATAGATAGATAGATAGATAGATAGATAGATAGATAGATAGATAGATAGATAGATAGATAGATAGATAGATAGATAGATAGATAGATATAATTTTTGTGTCAAGGTATTTAAAGCCATAACAATATAAAAACCATAATCAAGATAACACAAATAAAATTGTGCAACAGACAATTCATGGCTTAATCCTTCCATAGATATAACAGCACTGGACTCTGTCAGGAGTCAGATCCACTAAAGTGCCAGGTGAAATACTTACCACATAAAATCAATAGAACTCCCAAATAAGATAAAGTTAAACCTACTCCATACACAAAACGTTTGTTAAATGAAGCATAAATAAAAACTTACTCCATAGACAGAAGATTTGTGGACTACCATAAGAACTATAATGAGGAAATGTCCAGTAAATACGTTATTCTTGTTAGGGTGTGCCAATCAAACCCTCCAACAACATCTCTGCAGCTTGTCCAATGACATTAGCATGATTTCCCACAATTATGTGGATGGAATACCAGTGACCTACTCAAAGCACTGCATTTTGGTTAGGGTCTACTAATCAGAAAGGGTACAGGGCACAACAAAAACCAAGACCTACTAAAAATGTATGCAATTGTTCAGGTATTCTGGTCCTGTGTTGAGTAGGGCTTTGTAGGTGTGCATGAGAAGTTTGAATTTGCTGCACATGTGAATGGGGAGCCAGTGAAATTGTGTGGCTCTGTTCTGGATAGTCTGGAGTTTGTGTAAGAGTTGTTTGGAGATTCTGGGGTAGAGAGTGTTGGTGTAATCCATCCTGCTGGCAATGAGTGCTTGTATGATTGTTCGTCTGGTGTACTGAGGCAACCATTTGAAGATATTTTGCAGCAAGCGTAGGATGTAAAAGCAAGACGTGCATGCACACTGGTTTAACTTGCCTATGTGTAAGGTTAGTATTAGGGTTCTGTAAGGAAAATAATGTACTTGAATTTAAACTAGTAATAGTGAGTGTACAAAGGAGAAACAGTAGCCCTCATCCTCCTCGACCTATCAGCGGCGTTCGACACAGTCTCCCACCGCACCCTAATACGCAGACTCTACGATGCAGGAATCCAGGACAAGGCCCTCGACTGGATCTGCTCCTTCCTCTCCAGCAGGACGCAGCGGGTCAGACTCCCCCCTTTCCTCTCGGACCCCACACCTATCACCTGCGGAGTCCCCCAGTGCTCCTCCCTCAGCCCGACGCTCTTCAACGTCTACATGGCTCCACTTGCCCCCATCGTCAGAACCTACGGACTCAACATCGTGTCATATGCAGACGACACCCAGCTCATCCTCTCCCTATCCAACGAGCCCAACACCGCCAGACGCAACTTTCGAGAAGGCATGGAAGCTGTCGCCAAATGGATGAAAAACAGCTCCCTACAACTAAACACCAACAAAACAGAAGTACTCATCATGGGCCCAAACCCCGGCGCCTGGAGTGACACCTGGTGGCCCACCGCCTCGGAAACCCGCCAACCCCCACAGACCACGCACGCAACCTGGGAATCATCCTGGACTCCGAGCTCAAAATGGACCGCCAGATCAACTCTGTCTCATCTTCCTGCTTCCACACCCTCCGCCTCCTTCGTAAGACCTTCAAATGGATCCCCCTCGAACACCGAAAGACAGTCACTCACGCCCTGGTCACCAGCAGACTCGACTACGGCAACGCACTCTACGCCGGAATAAACAAAAACCTCATCCGCAAGCTACAGAACATCCAGAACGCCGCCGCAAGACTGGTCCTCAACCTGCCAAAACACTGCCACATCTCCCAGCACCTGCGCACACTCCACTGGCTCCCCGTCGATGCGAGAATCACCTTTAAGATGCTCACCCACGCACACAAGGCCCTCCACGGCACCGGACCAGCATACCTGAACAGCCGACTCAAATTCCACGCACCCCAAAGGACCCTACGATCAGCCCAGCTTTCCTACGCTGTGGTCCCCCGCACCAGAAAGACCAGATCGGGAGGCCGCTCCTTCTCCTTCCTCGCGGCCAAAGCATGGAACGCCCTTCCGCTCCACCTCAGACAGACAACATCGCTCCCCATCTTTGCAAGAAACCTCAAAACCTGGCTCTTCGACAGACCCCCTCCTTGATGGAATGGAACCTGCACCCCCAACCCCCCCCACCCCTAGCGCCTTGAGACCCTTACGGGTGAGTAGTCGCGCTTTAACAAACTCCTGATTGATTGAGAGTGTTAGTCTAACGATAAATATGTATATGAATTTAACTAAAATGAAACAGGTTAGGGGAAGTAATGGGGTTAATCTAGGAAAAATATTTTAATTTAAATGTAATTAAATGTAGCTTATTGTTAAGGTTTGAGAAGGATCAATAACGTATTTCTTTATAAATTAATTTAATAAAAAGTAGTTAATGGTTGGTGTAGGAAATTGAGTTATTGGTTGAGGGAGTGGTTCCCTACTCAGGCAACCACTACAATTATTTGTCAGAGTGAACCACAGATGTCACTAAATTAACCTAAGCTTAACACACAAGCATAAATATTGAATCACCAAATCTACTCTTCAGAACACTCCTGGGCCTGTGGAAGTTACAGAAGAAGGACTTCCCTGATACCAGGGGACCTCCCTGCTGCTTGAAAGACTGCCTTGTCTGAAAAGGAAGACTGGACCTGATTGCCTTCATCCCAGGATAACCAGAGTGGGCCCAAAAGACTGTTAGCTGACCTCCTATGTGGGCTAGGCAGGTCAAAACTGTTTCTAGACTGTCTGCGGTGACAAAAGGCAGGGTAGGCCTGGTGTCAGGCTTGCACGTGTGTCTGTGTGTGTGCATGTGTCTGTATGTATATGTGTGTGTGTGTATGGGAGGCAAATGCCAGTTGAAGTATAATAAGGGCTGGGAATAGCTCCTTGCCCAGTGATCCCACCCGAAAGGCACATACTTCCCCCTTCTAGGCCCACTTGCTGGTACTCTCTGGAAGCAACACACAAACCCCAACATCAGAGGCTTTCACAGTCATGAAATCCGGGACACATGCAGAAGGTGAAAATAGTTGGGGCAAGAAAATGTCAACTTTCTAAAAGTCGCATTTTCAGAATTGTGACATAAAATCTGACTTTACCATTAAAGAGGATTTCAAATTACATTTAATTTGAGTGTAAACAACATATCTCTGTCTGCTCCTAATTAAAAGTTCCCACTTTTTAGATGTAATAAGGTAACCCAGTGTTAGTCAATGGAAGAGAGCGACCACTGTGCCTTACCTAGGCCTGGTCGCCCCCACGCTCCTCCTGCTTCCTGCTCATCGCCGCCCGCTCCTGATTTCGCCGCTGCCTCTGATCTTCCTGCAGGCGACCCAGCCGCCGCTGAGCCGCCCGCCCGCCCGCACCTGATTTCCCGCCGCTGCCTCCCTGCGGCCCCGCCCCCCACCAGCCGATTGGCCCACCAGCTCCCGCCACCCAGCGGACCCTCCCTCCCGGCTCCCTTCTTATGACGCCCCCACGCACGCGCAGCGTTGACGAGCAGCGGGTGCGCCGATTGTGCGCCGAAGGCGCGCCAAAGGTAAGCCCGTCTGCGCCCTTCCGCGCCTGGACCGCGCCCAGCACCAGAACCCCTGGCCCACGAGGCTGCCAGCCCACCCGCCGGACCTACGACGCCACAACACTCAACGCATTCAACATCGGCAGAAACCCCGGATGCTACCGAGCCACCCCGCGACGCACCCACGGACCCTTCTGCTGCCGATCCTGCAACTTCTCCTGCATCCGGACCTGCACCGCACCCGCCAAGCCAAGCACCAGCAGCAACCACCTCAAGTGCATCCTGCTCAACATCCGCTCCGTCCACAGACACGCCGTGGAACTCTGGAACCTCCTCGACACAACTTCACCAGACGTCGCCTTCCTCACGGAAACCTGGATGAACGTCTCCTCAGCCCCCGACATCGCCATCGCCATCCCGGACGGGTACAAGATCATCAGGAGGGATCGCGTCAACCAGACCGGAGGAGGCATCGCCATCGTCCACAGGAACACCATCCGCGTCACGACCGACTCCAACGACACCTTCGCCGCCGCCGAGCACCTCCACTTCCAGATACACACCGACCCAAAGACGACCCTCAGAGGCACACTCGTCTACAGACCACCGGGACCACGTACACAATTCAGCGAAGACATCACGGACTTCATCAGCCCGCACGCCCTCCGCTCCACTGACTACATCCTCCTAGGGGACCTCAACTTCCACCTGGAGAACAACAAAGACCGCAGCACCGCCGCCCTCCTGGACAACCTCGCCAACCTCGGACTCAAGCAACTGGTCAACACCCCCACCCACTACGCCGGCCACATGCTTGATCCCGTCTTCTCATCCAGCAAGCACAGCACCTTCAGCCACTCCACCGGACTCCACTGGACCGACCACAGCTGCGTCCACTTCAGCTTCAGAAGAACCACGACCCACCACCACCCGCCACAGGTTCCCCACAGAAGCTGGAGCAAGATCACCACCGACCAGCTCACCACCTCCCTCAGCCAGAACCCACCCGCCAGCACAACGGACCCCAACGTAGCAGCCCGCATCTCCACGCAGTGGCTGACCGCCTGCGCCGACGACCTCGCACCACTGAAGAACCCTCCCAGCAGACCCAGGAGCAAGAAGGCATCCTGGTTCACCGACGAACTCAAGGACTCCAAGAAGACCTGCCGCACCCTCGAGAAAGCCTGGCTCCTCGACCAGACCACTGACAACATGACCACCCTCAAACACGCCACCCGCAAGCACCACCAGCTTATCCGCACCACCAAGAAAAAATCACTGAAGGAACGACTGGACAACAACGCCAACGACAGCAAGGAACTCTTCAGCATCGTCAAGGAGTTCTCCAACCCCAGCATCGGCAACAACGACATCACTCCGTCACAAGATCTCTGCGACTCCCTCGCCTCGTTCTTCCACCGCAAGATCGCCGACATCCACAACAGCTTCAGCGCACCATCCACGCACCCAACCGTCGAACCAACGCCCCCACCACCCTCCGCACCTGGACCACGGTGACCACCGAAGACACAGCCCGCACGATGAACACCATCCACTCCGGATCTCCGACCGACCCCTGCCCCCACCACGTCTTCAACAAGGCCGACTCCACCATCGCACCCCAACTCCAGAACATCATCAACACCTCCTTCAACACCGCCACCTTCCCGGAGAGCTGGAAGCATGTCGAGCTCAGCGCCCTACTGAAGAAACCAACAGCGGACACCACCGACCTCAAAAACTTCGGCCCCATCTCGCTCCTCCCTTTTCCTGCTAAAGTCATCGAGAAGATCGTCAACAGACAGCTTGCCGCCTTCCTCGAGACGAACGGATCCCTCGACCCCTCGCAGTCCGGTTTCAGAGCCAACCACAGCACCGAGACCGCCCTCATTGCAGCCACCGACGTCATCCGAGCCCTGCTCGACAACGGAGAAACAGCGGCACTCATCCTCCTGGACCTCTCTGCAGCGTTCAAAACTGTCTGCCACCGCACCCTAGTTCAACGCCTCTGCAACATCGGCATCCAAGAGAAGGCACTGGAGTGGATCATCTCGTTCCTCGCCGGAAGAACACAGAGAGTCCGCCTCCCCCCGTTTCGATCCGAGGCTACCGAAGTCATCTGCGGCGTACCGCAAGGATCATCACTCAGCCCCACCCTCTTCAACGTCTACATGAGACCTCTTGCAGCCATCGCACGCCAACACAACCTTAACATCATCTCCTACGCCAACGACACCCAGCTGATCCTCTCCCTCACCAGAGACCCCGACACCACCAGAACCAGCCTACACGAAGGTATGAAAGACGTCGCCGAGTGGATGAGGAACAGCCGCCTGAAGCTGAACTCAGACAAGACGGAAGTCCTCATCCTGGGACCATCGCCCTCTGCCTGGGACGACCCCTGGTGGCCTCCCGCCCTGGGCACCGCACCCAGGCCAACAGACCACGCACGCAACCTGGGCTTCATCCTGGACTCCTCTCTCTCGATGACCAGACAAGTCAACGCAGTCTCCTCATCGTGCTTTCACACCCTGCGCATGCTTCGCAAGATCTTCCGATGGATCCCGACCGAGACCAGGAAGACGGTCACCCAGGCACTCGTCACCAGCCGACTGGACTACGGAAACGCCCTCTACACCGGAACCACAGCCAAGCTACAGAAAAGACTCCAGCGCATCCAGAACGCCTCCGCCCGACTCATCCTGGACGTCCCCCGACGCAGCCACATCTCCGGCCACCTGAGAGACCTGCACTCGCTCCCCGTCAACAAGAGGATCACGTTCCGGCTCTTCACCCACGCACACAAGTGTCTCCACGACCTGGGCCCCAAGTACCTCAACGACTGCCTGACCTTCTACACGCCCACCCGCCAACTGCGGTCTACCAGCCTTGCCCTCGCCGCCGTACCACGCATCCGAAGAGCCACCGCCGGAGGAAGATCCTTCTCCTACCTGGCAGCCAAGACATGGAACTCCCTCCCCATCCACCTTCGCCTGACCCAGGACCATCTCGCCTTCAGGAGACAACTCAAGACCTGGCTGTTCGAGCAGTAGCCGACCCCTTCCCCCAAGCGCCTTGAGACCCCTCAGGGTGAGTAGTGCGCTATACAAATGTTATGATTGATTGATTGATTGATTGATTACAGCATTGGGAAACGACTTTAGGAGCTTTTCACTGCCAGGACATGTAAATCCTAAGGACCAATGTCCTACTTGTAAAATACAAAGGGCCATATGTAGGTAATCTCTATTTACCGATTCTAAAATACCGAATTTTACCGATTCGATATTTCAGAATCTGTAAATAGTATGTAGCAAAAAATTCGGTAAATGTTACCGATTCGGTAATATTCGGTATTACCGAATCTGTATTTATCGATTCGGTCATTCCCATTCATTCCTATTGACCTGGAGGCCCGTGAGAATGAATGGGAAGCCACTCACTATTACCGATTCGGTAAATACCGAATCGATAATAGAGGGAACTTATTCAAGGGTGGCAGGGTGTCACCTTGACACCCTGTTGCACCCCTGAATCGTGCATGTGTGCACAGGTGGTGCACATACATGTCTGCCACATGGCACTGAGAAAAAAGCAAAAATTGCTTTTTCAAAGGTATTCGGTATTTACCACCAACTTATAGTTGGTGGTAAATAACGAATCCTTAAGGCTAATATACACTCACTTGAGTGCTACCTACAGAGGCTTTAAGGAAACGGTAATTAACCGATTCCTTAAAATAACGAATCGGTAATTTACAGATTCCTTATTTGCAGCCTCCTATATCTCAAATCCCTAAATAGCAGTCTGTAATGGTGAAATTTACCGAATTTCACCGTTACTGACCTGTTTTACACCACCTACATATGGCCCAAAACTCCTTGCCCCATGAGTCATTAAAACCTGCCTTAGGGGTGACTAATATGTATTAAAAAAGAAGGTTTAGGTCTGACAAAAGGTGTATTTTGCCATGTCGAAATTCCAGTTTAAAACTACCCTACAGACTGCAGTGACAAGCCTGAGACGTGTTTTAAAAGGCTACTTCAGTGGGTGGCACTCTGAGTGCTGCAGGCCCACTAGGGGCACATCATTTGCAGGCCTTGACTACATGTAATACCATTTATAAGGGACTTACAAGTAAATGAAAGGCCCCAACTAGGTATAAGTCAAATTTATTATATTTGATCAATCAATCAATCAATCAATCAATAAGGACATTTATAGAGCGAACTACATACCTGTGAGGGTCTCAAGGTGCTGGGGGGGGTGCCGCTACTGATCGAAGAGCCAGGTCTTGAGTAGTCTTCTGAAGGCCAGTAGGTCTTGGGTCTGCTGTAGGTTGGTGTTGAGGGTGTTCCAGGTCTTGGCAGCAAGGTGGGAGAAGGATCTGCCTCCGGCTGTCGTTCTTTGGATGCGGGGGACAGCAGTGAGGGCGAGGTCGGCAGAGCGGAGCTTATGGGTGGGGGTGTAGAAGATGAGTCGTCTGTTGAGGTACACTGGGCCGGTGTCGTGTAGGGCTTTGTGTGTGTGGATGAGGAGCTTGAAGGTTATCCTCTTCTTGACGGGCAGCCAGTGTAGGTCTCTCAAGTGATGAGACTGCGGCGAGCGATGTCGAGGATCAGACGTGCCAAGGTGTTCTGGATGCGTTGCAGCCGTCTCAGGAGCTTGGCCGATGCTCCTGCGTAGAGGGCGTTACCGTAGTGGTGATGAGGGCCTGGGTGACTGTTTTTTTTGTTTCAGTGGGGATCCACTTGAAGATCCTAAGTAGCATACGGAGGATGTTGAAGCAGGAGGAGGAGACGGCGTTGAACTGCTTAGTCATGGTGAGGGTGGAGTCGAGGATGACCCCTAGTATGCGTGCATGGTCTGTGGGTGTCGCAGCAGTTCCCAGTGTGGTCGGCCACCAGGAGTCATCCCAGGCCGAAGGGGTGGACCCAAGGATGAGGTCCTGAATCTTGTCCAAGTTCAGCTTCTGATGGCTGTTCCTCATCCAGTCAGCTACGGCCTTCAGGCCTTTGTGGAGGTTGGTTTTGGCGGTGTGAGGGTCTTTGGTGAGGGAAAGGATCAGCTGGATGTCATCGGCTTAGGAGATGATATTGAGGTCATACTGATGGGCGACTTGGGCGAGGGGTGCCATGTAGCTGTTGAACAGAGTTGTTCTGAGGGAAGAGCCCTGGGGTATGCTGCAGATGATCTCTGTGGCATTGGAGTGGATTGGGTGGCAGACTCTCTGAGTACTGCCGGAGAGGAAGTATGTGGTCCAGTCCAGGGCCTTCCCTCGCATTCTGGCGTCATGTAGGCGTGTGCGTAGGGTGCGGTGGCAGACCCTGTCGAAGGCGGCTGACAGGTCCAGGAGGATGAGGGCTGCTGTTTCTCCATTGTCTCGCAGGGTCCTGATGTCATTTGTGACCGCGATGAGGGCAGTTTCGGTGCTGTGGTTGCTGCGGAAACCAGACTGGGATGGGTCCAGGATGTTGTTGTCTTCGTGGTAGTGGGTCAGCTGTTTGTTGACAATTTTCTCGGTGACCTTAGCTGGAAATGGGAGCAGCGAGATGGGCCGGAAGTTCTTGAGGTCCTTGGGGTCCTCCTTTGATTTCTTGAGTAAGGTGTTGATCTCAGCGTGTTTACAGCTTTACGGAAAGGTTGCTGTCTCGCAGGAGATGTTCATGGCCTTGCTGAGATGGGGTGTGATGGATGCGCTGGCTTTGTTGAAGATGTGGAGGGGGCATGGGTCTAGCGGTGAGCCAGAGTGTTTGGTCTTCATGATCTCGCTGGTGTCCTTGTCGTTGACGCTTGTCCAGGAGAGTAGATGGTTGGTGTGTGTGGTGGTGGTGGGGGCGGTAGTCGTTGGTGCGGTCGTGGCGTTGAAGCTGTCATGGATGTCGGTGATCTTGCAGTGGAAGAAGGTAGCCAGTGAGTCGCATAGGTCCTGCGAAGGCGGGATGTCATTGGCGTTGGAGCTGGGGATGAAGAGTTCCTTCACGATGTTGAAGAGCTCCTTACTACTGTGTGCATTGTTGTCAAGGCGGTCCTTGAATGAGGCCCTCTTGGCGGCTCTGATGAGTTGGTGAAGGCTGCGGGTGGTGTTCTTGTGGGCTGTGTAGCTGACCGGTGATCGTTCGTGGAGCCAGTTGTTCTTTAGTTTTCGGCATATTCTTTTGGAGGCCTGTAGGTCTTCGGTGAACCAGGTGGCTTTCTTGCTGGTGTGGCTGTTGGAGGGTGTCTTGCGCGGGGCGAGGGTGCTGGCGCAGTCTTCGATCCATTGTCTGAAGTTGCAGGCGGCGGGGTCAGGGTCGGTGGAGTCGGCGGGTGCGTTCTGGGCAAGGGTGGTGGTGAGCTGGTCCTCGGTGACTTTGCTCCAGCATCGTCGGGGCAGCAGTTGGGTGCGGTGGTGCATGATGGGCTTCCTGAAGGTGAAGTGGATGCAGTGGTGGTCGATCCAGTGGGGTACGGTGGTGCAGTTGAAGGAGACGTGGGGACTTGCGGTGAAGATCGGGTCGAGCGTGTGACCGGCGGTGTTGGTGGGTGTTGTCACGAGCTGTCTGAGTCCGAGGTTGTTGATGTTGTCGAGCAGGGCGGTGGAGTTGGTGTCGTTGTTGTTCTGGAGGTGAAAGTTCAGGTCTCCTAGGAGGATGTAGTCCATGGAGGCGAGGGCGTGCATGCTGATGAAGTCGGCGATGGAGTCGCTGAACTGTGGTCGGGGTCCAGGGGGTCTGTAGATGAGGGTTCCTCTGAGAGTGGTGTTGGTATCAGTGTGGATCTGGAAGTGCATGTGTTCGGCGGTGCTGAGGGTGTCGTCGTTGTTGGTCGATACTCTGAGGGTGTTCCTGTGGACGATGGCGATTCCTCCTCCTGTTCCGTTGGTGCGGTCTCTGTGCGTGATCTTGTATCCTTCCGGGATGGCAATGGCGATGTCGGGTCTGGAGGCAATGTTCAGCCAGGTCTACGTCAGGAAGGTGACGTCACGGGAGGTAGAGTCGAGGAGGTTCCAGAGTTCGACGCCGTGTTTGCAGGCTGAGCGGGTGTTGAGGAGGATGCATCTGAGGTAGTTGGGTTCCTTGGTGGGCGGTTTGGCTGACCGGATACTGGTGAAGTTGCAGTTCCAGCTGGTGAAGGGTCCTTTGGTGCGCTCTGGGGTTGCCCGGTAGCAGGTGTGTTCTCGGCCGGGGTGGAGTGCATGGAGGGTGCTGGCGTCGTAGTGCAGCCGGGTGTTGTGGCGTCTCCGGGGTCCAGGGGTACTGGCGCTGGGCGCGGCCAGGCATGGATGGGCGCAGATGGGCTTGCCTTAGGTGCTCCTTCAGCACACATGCCTTTTAGCACTGGATAACAGGAGTAAATACCACAGAGTCGTAACACTGATATAAACGGGTTCAGTAACAGAAGGCAAATAAATCTGGGAAAGACCCTGCAAAATGGGCCAGATCTAACAAGTGGGTTCAGAGTTAGGATTAAAGGAAGGATAAATGTCTGATATAATTTCACTGTATTTTTAAATTTACTTTACATTAATTAAAGTATATGATTTATTAGGGTTGCATTTAGAAAGACAATATAAATACTTTTAATGTTATTTATTGTATTTAAGTTAACCATAATTTAATTAAAGATCAAGGTTAACATTGATATGACGGTTATGCACAGGATAATTAACTGAATAAATGTTACTTTAAATTAATTAAGATGAATGGCTCCAATTGCGGTAAGAATTGGGTTAATTAATCAATCGGTTATAAATTCTATTTTTATAAAAATGTTTGAAGTACTTTCCGGGCTGAGGAACTGTTAAATACATTACAGTCTTATCTAAGGGATTTAGTAGCTGTCAATACAATGTCTTCAAAAGAATGCCTTTGGTGTAGTAACAGACAACAAGGCATCAGCCTTGAAAGATGCTCTTCCTCTCACAGGGAAGTTTCTGCTTAGCATTAGAAATTAGCAGTTTACACATCCCTGCTTCAGAAAACAGGCAAAAAACAGCATCAGCAGTGCAAGTTTCCCCACAACAAGCTGCACGCATGTGGTAGGTGGTGGGAGGTACCAAAAACAAAGCAACTTTTGGCGTAAAAAATCAGGAGTCTCCAGTCTGAATTGGGTTCTCTGCTGCTTCTGTTTCCTCCTCATTCAATCCTTTCCCATCTGTGTACCCATTCCTCCATTTCCTGCTTCTCAGTGACTGCATGACTTTATAACAGCGGCCTTCAAAGACAAGTACACCCTGTGGTGAAATGACTAAGAGAAAGCAGGCTTTGGAGAGAGGCCTGCAGACAGGGAGTTTGCAAGGAGGAGCTATGACTGACACTGCTCCACAAAGGGAGTGAGAGCTTTCTGTTTATTGGGGTGAAAGGCTCAGGAAATACCAGTTTCATTGATGCTGGTGAACGTTTGTAAATACTCATCTCTAATTATTATGAGTGAGCAAACTTTGCTTCCTTCAGGTTCCTCCACAAGACATTTTCTGAAGGTAGCAGCTATTTACAGCGCTGCCGGGTAAATAGTGGATTTTCTATGCTATTTACTCGCCCTCTGGCTATATAGTAGAAATAATTTACTATTTGGTCAGCAACCTTGAAAATAGCCGAGAAACGTCACTGCTTACTAAGCCACTGGCTAAATATTAGAGATATGGAACTGCTGCCAGCGGCCATGCAAAGAACAGAAAAACTTCCCTATTTACATGACTGATGGCTAAATAGCTAAGATTCTGCACAGTTTGGCCGTCAGCGGTGCAAATAGCAGAAAAAGTATACTGTTTACCCAGTCACTGGCTATATACTAGAGAATCTGCACTGTTCAGCAGGAGGCCATGCAGATGGCAGGAAAAAGTCATTATTTACCAGCCGCTAGTTGAGATAAATAATGACAACTCTGCGCTATTTTTGCTGGCAGCCATGCAAATAACACACCATATTTGCTATTTACCTGGCCACTGACTAAATATTAGAGATTCTACGCTGTTTGACTGGTGGTCATGCAGATAGCAGAAAATCTTCACTATTTACCCGACAATTAGCCAAATAATAGAGATTCTACTCTGTTTGGCTTCACAATATACTGCGCCACTGGCTAAATGGCAGTGATACTGCCCTGTTTGGCTAGCAGTCGCGCAAATAGCATTAACAATCATCATCAATAAGCTTTATTCGACAGTTATATCATTAAAGCACGACAACATAATTTCATCAATACATCATAAGCAATAATAAATAAATAAGGACTACAACTATACAAACATTTACCTATGGAATAAAATAATATTAAATTACTTTACTAACTGACGAATGCATCCTAATGATCAATGGTGGGATATCCCCTAAAATTCATACATAAAACCCTACGGTATTTCATTACTCCAATTCTCAATCTACTTTCTGGTCCGATTATACAATGATTTATCAATTATTGGCATACCAGGTGTGGTGCCTTTGCTCGAATAGACCAAGCCCAACCCAAGAACTTAGCCATGGCTATTGCTATCGGCAAGGCTGGATCTATAGTTAAAATTCTAAGTGCTTCAACATGCCTTCTAAAGCCAAGTAAGTTACAAATAGGTTTGACCCACATACTGCGAGGTTTAACATATGATGGGCAAAAAAACAATAGGCGACTTATCGTTTCCTGACTATCAGGGCACCATGGGCATACATTATTAGTGGCTCCTGCCAATTTACTAGTAAAAAGCCTAACCGGTAAGGTTCCTACCCTTAGCTGGATATGCAATTTTCGGCCAAATGGTTTCTCAATAGCATCCGAGTATTTTTCTAACACGGGCCTTGATTTGAATTCCAAGAAACAGCCCGATAGATGCTTAGTGAGTCCGTTGGAACATCCGAAAGCCATGATCATTTCCCAGTACCTCACCTTCAAAATATTTTTTGAGGGAAAGACAGAATTGGAAGGATCATTCCACAGTTCACTTATGCCCAAAATCGATAAGTGAAATCTAATCTCTTTCAACCATTTTATCTTATGGAAGCAATCAGCATCCATTATATCTTTGAGACCTTCGTGGTAATGCGATAATTCTTCAGTACACCACAGTCTTCGCCAGTGTAGTAGAGGGCGAAGTTTTGGCAGGTCTTCTACTGCTTTCCTGCCTAAATCTAATAGTAAAGGACGCATGGGTGTACTCTGCGGGACTCCAGTAACCTTACATAAAAAGGAATTCTCAGCTACAGTTAGTTGATTTAAGTTTACGAACCCCCATAACTCGGCTCCATATAAGTCGGAGCTTAAAACCTTCGTGCCATATATCTCTAACATCGGACTGATTGGTTTGGTGAAGGAAGATTTGAATTTGGCTGTAAGTACGAGCAAGATGGCTGCCGAATAGGAGCTCTATCGAGGAGCTCCTTGGGTTCGGGATAACCAAAAGGTTGAAATCCCTGATTTACCCCGCCATACACCCACCACCCAAAGACCACCGACTATCGGAGTGAAGGAGAATAGAGGGAACAACTTACCGACACGACTTCGCCTCGGGCCGACTTGAGCGCTGCTCACCAACAACAGACCGGAGCGGACGTCCAATGACCAGCAACGGACCGGAGCAGACTCTCGCCGTGCCGAGCGGAGGAAACGGGGCTGCGTGTGAAATATGAGGACCAAGCCAATGCAGCAAGACACAGCCGAGGGCACGGGACAGAGGTGAGTGACCAGATCCTCTGCCCGCAACGCCCCTAGGCTGTCGGCATCACCAGGGACCTTAGCCATCATCAAATTACGTGCTGCACTCCCAATATGGTGCGGGAGGCCGACGATACAAACTGCAACCGGGAATCGTGGCCCGGGCGGGCGCAGGGACGGTGCATGCAGAGGAGAGAGCCCGATAGGGGGAAGCAAGACGTCTGCTCGCAGGACCACCGCAGGGGCTAAATGAGAGCACGGAGCCGAAATACGCCAATTTCTCCGATGCAAGTGTGAAATAAAGTGCCATGAGAACCCCTGGAAACTAAAAAGCATAGAAGGCATAATAAACAAAGAAGAACCGGAGGAGTCACGGCCCGGTCTGCCTGACCTTAAAATGGCGGCCGCTGCTGACATCAATTGCATCAGTGAACAGGTAGAACAATCCACACTAAAGGAAAAGCGAGCTACATCTCATACTTACTACTAGCTGCAGACACTATCTAAGCCCTACAGATTGGGGCCCCGAACATCTTGAGCAAAAATTGAAAACACCACCCAAAAATGATAGCAACAAGTAAGAGAAAGTAAAAGAAGACAACCAGTCTATGGAAAGAGAAAAGAGCTTCAGCACTAGGATAGCTGCAGCAAATAAAGGCAACGGAAAGAGGACTTTCAGGCTATTTGAAAGTGAGAAGGGCATACAGCTCTCAGATAAGCCAGATAACAGGCGGCCATCTTGAAATAACCATAAACAAAAACAGATATTGGAAGAAAGGCTGGAGAACACCAAAAGGACAACACAGACTAAGTAGTTAGACAAAAATTAAATATCTATATATAATTAAACATACTCCATACCAATCAACAATTATGACGGACAATTACTTAGAGCGGGAAGGCACGAACGCTCATGTCATAAAATACCCATCCAAATTATCCAAGAACGCAGCCCAAAAATTCAAACACAATTTATTGAGGAAAAAACTGGACCCGCTAATCTTGGACCCCTCTCTTAGCACAGATAAAGGTATTATCGTGAATGACTTGATATTATTCACTAGAAGGCGCAATACCATTACAGAAATGCTTAACATAAAAAGTATAACCAACATCCCACATGGCACAAAACTCAAGAGCCAACCAACACCAAGGTGTAGAGTGGACCTATGCATAACTATATATAAGAACGGTATAGTGCTCATACAAGCAGCTGACAGTGAATTAGAAAAATTCGACAACTTGTTCTCAACCTTAAAAGGATGCGTAGAAAACTCAAGATCTCAACTACACCTGACTACACAAGAAGAAACCATAGACCCCTACAGTGCTACCAACACAGACTGCGCACCAACTATAAACCGGCCACTACATCCAACACATCAAGGAGACATAATCGGAATAGGAGGTTCTAAATTGGGGAATGGCACAGTATGAACCGAATTGGACACACAATATGCAAATATAGCCTGGGAACTCTCTCAGAAGGAAGATTCAACGCATCTCCACAATAACAGAAAGGATACAGGAAGAATTGTATTGGATACACGATATGAGAATGTCATCCTGAAACCTTCTCAGAGGGAAGATTCAACACCTCTCAACATGGACAGGTCAACGCCGACGAGTATGGCACCGAATGAAAACATGGAAATAACTGATATAGAAGAAAACACGACTTCCTTACCCCACGCTACCACAACACAAAGGTCATCTAGAAAGCCACTAAAGAGTTATCCCCCAAACTTGGTATTAAGAGCACTAAGCAGAGAGAGCGGCTTGAACAGAGGCGGAGCAAACAACCAAACTAATGGCAAAAAGAGAAGATGTCCGATGAAGAGGACAAAACTCAAACACGGGAACGCAAAACAAGGATATAGAAATAGGAGGATGAACGCACTTAATACCTCATCCCAGACTATAAGAGAAATCAAAGAGCTTCAAACACAAGTGGACAATATTCTAAGCACGTTACAAGCGATGAAAAAGGTGCTTGAAATCACAGTAAGCACCCACACCAAAGTCGAGCACATCCAAGAAGTTCTACTTAATTCTCAAAGAAAGGGCAATAAGATGGCATTGCCCTTATCAAACAGGCAAAATCGACCTGATAGGAATCTTAATTACATATCGGAAGAAGAAACTTTATCCTTACTACGGGAATATGAGCCTACAGACCTCGATAGAGGGGAAAAAATTAGAACAGTCCAGATCGATGGTAATAGAACATCAAGACAAAATGAAATGAAAACCAATCTTAACAACTTACAGCAAGTCCAACTAATCTCCGACTCACAGAACATGAACACAAGGAACACAGGGAAACCTCTGAAATGCCTACTTCTTAACTGTCGGTCCGCAGCAAAACATGCATCAGACATAGCTGACCTCATCATGAACAAGGAAATTGATGTGACAATCCTGACAGAAACGTGGCTATCGGAATCCTCGTCTTCGTAAACCTACTAGTACCCCCACAGTATAGTATTGTGAGACTTGATAGACTAAAAAAGACAGGGGGTGGGGTTGCCTGCATTTACCGATTGGATATAGAGGTCAGCCAAGAGCTATCAGAACCACTCGAATCATGTGAACACCTAAGTCTCAAGATAAGATCAGCAGATAATCAAAGATTTAATCTGCATGCTCTTTACCTCCCTCCAGGTAATAATATTACTTTCATAGACCAGTTAATGGAAATCATCACCACCAACGCCAATACTGAAACTAATAACATTGTTCTAGGGGACTTTACCTTACACTGCAATGACAAAGATGACAAACAGGTTAATGCTCTGAAAGACCTTCTAACGGAGTTAAACCTTAACCAAGCATGCACACAGCCAACACACGCGAAAGGAGCCACGTTAGACTGGATAATCTCAAAAACCAACAATACCACAATTCTATCAATTGAGCCGTGCGACTGGTCAGATCACCATGCCATAACCTTCCTGATAAACACTATGAAAAAGAACAAGACCATACAACCTACCAGACACAAGAAATGGATGCGAGACACTAAAGATCTGAATATGGAATTACTAGTAGAAAGCTGTGAGAAGAACCTGAATCCACCAAACAACTTGCAGAATGTAGAGGATCTTACAGATCATTATACTCAAACAGTAACGAATATAGTCAACACCACGATGCCACTAAAACTGAAAAGAATCACAGAGAAGGTTAACAATCCATGGTTCAGTGAAAACACTGAATGAAGAGAGGAGGAAACTAAGACTAGCTGAAAGAAAATGGAGACAACACCCATCATCTCCCGAACTGAAATCCCTCAGAAAAATCAGGAGCGAATATAACAAAAAGATTCTAAATTCCAAGAAAGAATTTATTAGATCGGAACTAGATAACGCCAAAAACAGACTTCGGAAACTATTCGAGATTCTAAAACAGAAATCCAATAAATTGTCCAAAACCACCCAAGAAACTACAAAAACTCTAATAAGTTGTGAAGAGTTCTCAACATTCTTCACTGACAAGGCCAACACGCTGGAAGGAGAGCTCAGCAATGAAGCTGACAACATTGGCAATACGGACAACCAAACACCCAATATCACCTTGGAAAACACCCACAATAGGACAAAAAACAAGGCACAATGGGTTAACTTCAAACTACTTGACCAAAATACCATCGCCAAAACACTATCAGACATCAAACCTAACAACCACTACAGTGATCCACTACCCTCAAAATGCCTCAAAGAAATAAACCATATTGTGATTCCCATTTGGACGAAAATAATAAACGCCTCTCTATCCCAAAGGATCCTTCCAGATTGCTTAAAACAGGTCAAGTCGTCCCCATCAAAAAAAAACCTACAGCGGACCCAGCAGATCCAAATAACTTTCGCCCAGTGACCAACATCCCTATCCTTGCCAAACTTATAGAGAAATGTGCACAAAACCAACTAAGTCAACACATTGCTAACTTCTCGCTACTAGACGACTGCCAGTCAGGATTCAGAACAGGACACAGCACAGAAATAGCGATCCTACATATTGTCGATGATGCACTACAGGCATTAGACCTTAATCAGTCATGTCTACTTATCCTCCTTGACCTATCATCAGCATTCGACATGATGGTAAATCATGAAAAATTACTGAACAGGCTTCATGACAGGATGGGACTGTCTGGAAATGTGCTAAAATGGTTTGAATCATTCCTTCAGAATAGAACGCAAAGATTCCTGGTCAACCAATCACTATCACCAGCATGCCCTAACTCAATTGGAGTCCTTCAAGGTTCTACATTATCACCATCACTGTTTAACCTTTACATCGAACCTCTCACAGAAATCCTTCGAAAGTCTAAAATATCCTATCACATGTATGCGGATGACACGCAGATTTACATCAAGATCACATCCATGGAAGACATCAAGAAAATGAATGAGGCCTTAAAAATATCACTACAATGGCTAACTGACAATCATCTGAAACTAAACACACAAAAAACTGAATTCTTACTAATCTCACCACCAAAGAAACACACAGAAGTGAAGGAATGGTCCAATATGATCACGGCATTAAACTGCACCCCTACCCTAGATGGCTCAGCGAAATCACTAGGAATCACACTAGATGAGAACCTCGACATGAAAGCCCATATCAATTCAATGGCAAAAAGTGCCCGCTATCATCTGAACTACATTAGAAAAGTGAAACCATTCATATCTAAGGGGGATCTCAAATTGGCAGTTCAATCACTAGTTATCGCAAGGATTGAATATGGATGTACAACGCTAGCAGGTCTACCAAAAATCTCAACAGCACCACTGAAGGCATGTCTCAATGCTGCTGCAAGACTGATCACCGGATCGAGGAAATTTGACCATATATCACCACACCTGAAAGCATTAAACTGGCTACCTTACGAAGCCAGAATCCAGCTAAAAATGGCATGCATAACCCACAAAAGCACTCCACTACAATACACCTAGTTACCTTGCTGAGAAAATTAAACTATCTGGAGGAAACAGACCGGCCAGGAGTGCAAAGGAGCTGGTGTTGAGACCAGCCATCTTCCGGAAGAAGAAAACTTACGATAGAGCTTTCTCAGGAGCAGTCCCCAGAATCTGGAATTCACTTCCTCCAAACATTAAAAAGATTCCAGACACAGCATCCTTTAAGAGGGAAGCTAAGATATTCCTAATGAGTAAGTTCCTTCCATAAGGCAAGGCTCGGGACTATGGAATACATGATCAAGGACTGGAACTGAAATATGCACAGGAAATAGACACTTAGGATTGATCGATCCTGTTACACATTATATTTAGCTATATACTATACCTATGTCATACTCTATATATATATTTTTGGTAAAAATGTAAGTGATACTATCATTCTATAGCTGTTTATTTACTTACCTTATAATACTGTGAAAGTTGACTATAACAATGCTTGTCTATAACTACCTCATGTAATGTGAAGCGCTCTGATACCCAAGGGTCTTGTTCGCGCTATAGAAAACTCTTAAAATAAAATAAATAAAATAAGAATCCCTGCCTGTTGCTTATGTTTTAGAACAGCCACGTCAAGTTGGTTTGTCCATTTCATATCCTTCTGAAGGGTTACACCCAGATAAGAGAAGGCATTCACTTTTTCCAAGGGAGCATCATTCATAAAGATTTTGCCCCGAAATGATTTATGTTCATTAAAGGACATAAATTCGGTCTTTGCCGTGTTGATCTCTAATCCCCGGATTTGACAGAAATCTTCAAATCGGTGAAGGGCTCTTTGCAAGCCACAAGGTGTCTTACTGTATCGTCCGCGAACATGAGGATAGGAATATAATCACCTGCCAACACTGGGGCATCAGTGGGGACCAGGGAGAGGAAATCAGCCACCCCGTTGACAAAGAGTGAGAACAGGGTGGGTGCAAGAACGCACCCCTGACGCACTCTGTAAAGTCACCCCTGGACCCCCACCGGACCCGGGCATGGGTATCCTCATGTAAGCGGACAATCAAAGACAACAATTCTGGGGCCATCCCCATCTCCCTCAAGACACACCACAACTTGCTACGCGACACCCGATCGAAGGCTGCCTTCAGATCTACAAATACGCCATACAATGCCCCTTTCCCCAAACATACAATCTTCCAATAAATGTTAATAAAACTGAAGACCTGATCTATTGTACTTGTAAGGGGACGAAAACCAGCCTGCAGTGGGGTTAAAATTTGGTTTTCATCTATCCAGGTCCGAACTTTAAATAGAATCAACCTCCCCATGATCTTTTGAATGGAGTCTATAAGGCTTATTGGCCTATAGTTACCTGCCACTGCTTTGTCACCCTTCTTAAAAACTGGAATTATCTCCGCCCCCTTCCATGAAGGCGGTATTGGAGCACCACTAGCAATTGCATTTGCTACATGCCTTATATATAACACCAGGAGGGTTTGTTACTTAAAAAGACATCCGCAGGGATACAATCAGTACCAGGTGCTCTCCCGGATGTAACTGTTTCTAACGCCCTGCCCACTTCTTCTAGAGAAAATACTCCACTGGTGTAGAATTTATATGGAAATGGATGTATGTTCCGCTCATCTACATGGGAAGCATACTGGGGTTTAAAATACTCTACCCACAAATGATGGGCAACATTATTCTGCGGTGGTTCTGGACGTGCCCCCCTATTCCATTTGTACTTATCCCAAAATACTTTTGGGTTTCTCGACTCACATGCTTCCTTTAGCTCCTGCCATCTGCCCTGGTCCCATTGCTTTTTGGCTTCATTTACAGCTTTCCTATATTGAACGCGCATCTGGCGTACTCTACCTGGATACCCGTGTCTTAAGGCTAACCCCTGCTCAGCCCTTGCGAGCCGGCATTTCTCGTTATACCACCCTTGGGGTTTTCCACTCTTGCATTTCCTATATTGAACGCGCATCTGGCGTACTCTACCTGGATACCCGTGTCTTAAGGCTAACCCCTGCTCAGCCCTTGCGAGCCGGCATTTCTCGTTATACCACCCTTGGGGTTTTTCACTCTTGCATTTCCTATTATTACCAGGTTTACAAAAAGAAAGCTTCAGTCGATCAAAAAATGTATGTGCATCTCAATTATTTGGGACTTCGAGTTCCAGCTATCCTCTCTAGTTCCCAACACATCTAACACTTTATCGACTTCATTATTTATAGCTACCAGTGTTTCCGGGTGTTCGATAACACTACACCATTTGATCCCTTAGTGGAGGGCAAATTACCATCCTCTGGCTCTTGCCCTACTTTCTCAATTTGGGGTAGGACACTTTCGGGAGGAGGGTCATTTGGCCCATTTTCAGCATTTACCATGTCGCCCACTGTTATCCTAGTCTTACTAGGGCTGTGCACCTAAGATACCACAATAATTGCTAGTAATCTGACGCCAGTCGCAATCTTCTAGGCCTGATAACACATCATACCTGTTCCTCGTGTTAAAGAAGCCCTCCATATTTCCTAGCTCTAGTCCCCCCCCACCTGAAGGCTCGCTAACACGGGCCAGAAAGTTAACAGGGTAGAAATAAGTTAAAGGGATTGATTTAATTTGGGTGTCCGTGCAATGCTGCTCCCAACTACAGATAGGCTCGGCAGCTCTACTATCCCTAAAGTTAATATTAATACAACCACCCCTAACACTCTTTTTCCTGGTTTCCACCCAGTCCACCCGTCTTGCAAATAAAATTTCAGCCGACACCATGGGGGGAAGTGGCCGGTTCACATTGAGCCAGTAAATACACTTGTTCTTAAGATCCTCATAATTCTCCCTTTGGCCCGGTCTCAATGGTGGAACCCCCGCCAGTATAGACAAATATTGTACAGTTGCCGGGGGAAGATCAATACACGGCAGGCTTTTTAGAGGTGGATCAATGCATGCCATGTTGCTTGTACTTAGATGCTGGTTCCCCGACTTCTGACCCTCCACCCTTTCTGAGCTTCTACTCGGGGGCGTGTTCCAATGGCACCACTCACACTGGGCAAAAAAAGCCACTAGCTAAATAGTAGAGATTCTGCACTGTTCGGATGATGGCAGTTCAAATAGCAGAAAAACGTCACTATTTACCCGGCTGCTTTCTAGATAGTAGAGATTCTGCACGGTGTGGAGGGTGAGCGTGCAAATAGCAGAAAAACATAACTATGTGCCTGCCAGCTGTGTATATATGCACTGTTTGGCCAACATCAATGCAAATAACAATGAAACTTCACTATTTCCCTGGCCACTTGCTAAATAGAAGAGGTTTTGCACTATTTGGCTAGTAGTGAAGCAAACAAAAAAAAATTCACTCATTACTAAGCTGCTGCAAAACAACAGCCGTATACAATTAGGCCGGTCCATATAAATATCAAACAAACTTAAATATTTATGTAGATGATGGTTAAATTACAGAAATTCCAAAGTATTTGATGAGTAATCTGGCAAGTATCATAATAATTTCAGTATTTTACCAGTAACTGCATAGTCAGTGGCCAGAACTAAGAATTGGTCCATTCTCCAGAAATCCACAAATCACACTGAATCCATCATAATTCTAATGAATTAATTGTTTTATTATTGATACAAAATGCTTAAAAATAGGAGTCAGCCCAGAAAGCTTGCTTTCAATCTTATTTTTGCTGATGTACATCATGGGAGGAGCTGCTGAGCAATTTGACAATTTTATGTGAGACTCCTGTGGAAAGAGATGTTTTCATTGGAACAGGGGTCTTTATCAGTTCAAACAAAGAAAACAATTACGTCCACAATAATTGTGTTATTAGAAAGGAAAATGCTGAATAAGAATGTTTGCTTTTTATGATGAAGTAATAAAAGAGATATTTATTCCATAATCATAATTCTCGGTGTTGCAATCAAATCATTTAAAAATTTGTGAAAGTTCCTAAGGCCCACACGTGGTGCACACAAGGATAATAAGAGAATCATATGTGTTTTGCTTAAAATGTCCTTGCCCCAAAATTGGAATCATCTGCTAAATCACTTGGCCTATGGTCTCAAATGACTGCCCTTAATGAATTCAATCTGCTTAACGGACTTGCAGTCAACATCTCAAAAACCAAACTTCTTGTTTTGGGGAAACAGTAGTGGAGGTACAAGTGGACGCTAGGTGCACAGTCGGTTTAAATCGCTGGTACATATGAATATCTGGGCTTTACTTTCGATGTCAAGTTGTTCGCATCGCCAGCGTCTTGAAAAGCTAAAACTAAAGTTCTTCACAGCAACTAAAACCTTGAAAAGATTCTCCAAGATCTTTATTTACTCTTCAGACAGCAACCCCTCAATCCATGATTGGACTAGAGCTAACTCTTCAATCCATTACCTCTGTTTATCTACTGCAGAAAATTAACTATTTTCGCGACTGTGCTTTTTTAAGTAGTGAATCCATGAGGAGTTTGATTTAAAAAAAATAAAATGATGCAGCATGATACAACCGCTCGTCCATTTTCAAAGAAAGCAATATGACCTTTTATAACTTGCCATCCATTGACACCTTACTGAAAATGATTAAACTGAAACATAGACATGTCATCAGAAAAGGACTACAAGAGTCATTTACCTTGAGAGACTTAATCAATAAATTAAGGTAAAAGTTGGTGGGTATCTTCTGGAATCATACTATTCACGCTTGGTAGCCCTATATTGATTCAAACTTGGAAGGTGACTCCATGACTCATTTTTAAGGTTTCAGCCTTCTCTATACGTAACTGAAGCAGTTCGAGGGTTCATAGAACATTTACCACTCTGGTTCTTCTTTCAGGCTTTGCAATCAGTTGGATTATTCTCTGGACCTTCTGCTTATGTCCAGGTTTGCATTGCATGAGACATAAATATCTAGGGCTTACTTCCTTTTAAAGGTAAACTCACACATAGGGAAACAAACTGAGGGGCATATTACCAAGGGCCATTATCGCCGCTTTAGCGGGACTTTTTCCCGCTAATGCGGCAATAATTTTATCGCCCTATTACCAAGCTGTCGCTAACACCAGTTAGCGACAGCTTGTAGGCGATAGCGGGCATTTATGGTCCCACTTTGCATGTCAGCGATAATTATCGCTAATGACATGCAAAGTGGGTGTGCCAAGATGTTAGCGACTGAAAACAGTCTCCTATCTCCTATTACCTACAAAGGCGTAGTTTTGGAAATATTCACGCTAAGCGCGAATATCTCCAAAAGCTAACACCTGCCCAGAGCAATTCTTAGCCATGTTATCCAATGGGAGGTGGATAACATGGCTAAGAGCATTGTCACGATAATGTGTGAATATCGCTGTATTTCCAGCGATATTCACGCATTTCGAATGATTTTTATCGTTTCTGAGATAAACCTTGATGATAGCAAGGTATCTCAGCGATAAAAATCATCGTAGCACGGCGTTAACATTATTCCTGCTAACCCTGCTTAGCGATAAATATCGCTATTGCTAGGTAATATGCCCCACTGTTTTTAGACCTTACATATGCCCGTTTTTTATTCATTGCAGTTTCTACAGACCTATAGACTTGTCATCGCCTTTTTATGTTTTTTATCAAATTAATCGTGGTCATTTTTTAATTATACAATACAATATGTACCTATCTCTTTACACACTCTGATAACGTAATAGACTGAATCAGTATCTTGTTCTTAGGGTCTTGTCGACAATATTTAAATCTCCTAGAAATGTGGAATCATCATCCGCACTGGGCAGTAATCAAAAATAACTGAGAAAGAAAATATATATTCGTTAACCTGTGAATACAGAGATAAAAGAGGAAATTAGAGGGGCCAATAATCTATGAAAGGAAGCAAATGTTATTAGAGATGAAAGTGAAAGTAACTCCATTCACATACTTAAAGGAGCCTCTGATATGTCTAATAAGGAAAATATGAAATTGTTACAAGTGAGTAGAGTAGATTCTAATAATGAGTGAAGCTGAATGTCCAATTCCTCTGAACCCAAGGAAAAATCAGAAATAAAATAGAAGGGTAGATTGGGGAAGAACCATCCAGGATAGAACAGTGGCTTTTAGAGGTAGAACCATGAAAATTAGATCTGGTATGGGTCGGTCATAACAAATGGTAAGTACATGTATTCCCTGTTTTTTTTAATCTATAACTGTGGAAAGAGAGACACAACCCCATTTGTCTATCCCAATATTTAACAAAGGAATATTTTAATGTTTTCAGATTTTTTTTATGCCAAAACGGTGCCACCTTCAAGGACAAAACTATTGATGTGACTTTAAGAAAGCATTGATTAACATGAAAACTAATTTCATTTCTGAAGAAAGGAAGAGGCTCGAAAAAGGAACGGAAATTTGAAAGACAGTGAGTTTAAGAACAAGAACAATTGATTCTGATTGATAAGGTGCCTAATTTGTCACTTTTTATAGTGACGTACTGTGCCTGTGGAACGGACAAAATTCAGTGATTACTCTCTCAGCTCTCAGCAGTATATAAGACCGTATATGCAGATTCTGATGACGAGGTCGCAAAACCATGGCCTGAATCCGTGCTGTTTCCATGAGAACCAATCTGTCCCTGACAGCCTGTTTAATTTTTTGCTGTTCTCTAATCATATTTTTTAATCGAAATTGGAAATGTTTGTCGTTGTAAAACGCCATTATTCTTTTCGTTCTCATTTTAAAGATATATGAATCTGATGAGAAACATTTCCATCTTCGTTTAAGACGTGTGCTGTACTTGTTTAAGACTCCCAAAACTCAATGTATTCACTACTGCAAGTTTATGAATACAAGTAAGGCATAGCTAAGAGATCGCATCTCTTGTGTGACATGCTCAGCCACCCCATATATTGTCAACCATGTATTAACCTAAGCCTAACCATGGATTTAATGTACTTATGTATTAAGGCTTTGCAAACCAAGGGAGGATTAGACAGTTTGTATCAGCCCACTAACGTCACATAACGTTAAAGAAAACACAAACATGAGATATAGGAACTTCCTCCAACTACCTTGACATTTAGTATTTAATATCTAATTTTGAAATAATGTCCTGTGTAGGCACCTGGAACTATTTAATTGATAGGATTTGTGTAACTGATATGCTAAGATTATACTTTTGATTATAAATTGGGACTGTCTACAGTTGATCAGCAGAATATAACGGGAAACATCCTTTACAACGCAACTTTTACCACGCAGTGCCTTTACGACGCAACTTTTACAACGCAAACCATTACAACGCATTGCGCTGGGGGGAGCTCTAGGATAGGGAATAGATTTAATTTACTATCCAACACCTTCCCTACTATCCACGGGGACTGGAGTTGGAATAGTAAATTAAACTATTCACTATCCAGCGCCCCAAAGCACTATGCGTTGTAAAGGCATGCGTTGTAAAAACAGCGTTGTAAAGGCATGCGATGTAAATGCATGCGTTGTAATGTCATACTTCCGAATATAACTGTAAGGAAATTCTTCTTTCTGTATGGTCACCCCAAACATTTTGGACTGATGTTGCTGGATTTTCGACTCTGAGAGTGCACTGAGGCCCACTAATCAGACCTCAGTGCCAGTGTTCTGACCCTAAAATGTGTATGTTACTTTGGCTTATAGGCAATAGCCGTAAACTAATTCACCTATAAATCCCTAATCTATGGTGTTCAGAGTACCCAGGGAATGTAAGTTACAGAGTCATCCAGGGATTGCATCACTGGTTGTGCCACACTGCTGTGACACACGTATTGTATTGTATTGTGAACACGTTTAAATAGCGCATGGCTACCGTGAGGCATCCCAGCGCTTGCAGTAGCAGCGAAGTAGTGTTCCTCATTTTGGAAATAGAAATGTTTTCAAAGCTTTCTGAAAAGCAAGATGGTTGGGTTCTGAGCGTAAGAAAAAAGGAAGAGAATTCCAGAGTCTGGAGGCATTGGATGAGAAAGATCGACCTCCGCTTCTGTCCTTACGAATCCTGGGAGTAATGGCTAGGTTCTGGTTTTCGGAGCGAAAGGCTCTTTTGGGTTCGTAAGGCTGAATGATGCCTTGGAGAATCGGGGGACCTGATTTGACCAAGGACTTATGAACAATGCATAAGCTTTTGAACTTCACTCTCTCATGGACTGGCAGCCAGTGAAGAGATTTAAGGGCTGGTCTGGCTGATTGATGTTTTGGGGTGCCTAGTAAAAGTCTTGCCGCCCAGTTTTGAGTGGTTTGAAGTTTGGAGGGGGTAGCAACAGGCACACCTAAATAAAGGGCGTTAGCATAATCCAGCCTTGAGAGCACCAGGGCCTGGACTGTTAATTTTCTGGCCTGAAAAGGGAGGAAGGGAAGCACCTTACGGATAATTTTTAGGATCCCATAGCAGGAGGCTGCTGTCTTCCGGGCCTGAGTTTTGAACGTTAGTTCGTGTACATCCAAAACCCCAGACTCTTTAGCTGGGTTTTGGGCGTTTGTAATGGACCCATGGACGTGGGTCATCTTACCGCCATATCGTAAGGAGACCGATTGCCCAGGATCATAATTTCAGTCTTTCCCCCATTCAATTTTAGAAAAGAATCACTCATCCACCTAGAGATTTCCTCCAAGCAGAGGTAAAGAGAAAAAGGCAAGCTTTCCGCTTTGTTGAGCCCGATCACCAATTGCGTGTCATCCGCATAGGTAACTATATGGACTCCGAGGGTAGAACAGCCTCAGCTAGGGTACGGGTGTAAACATTAAACAGGTAGGACTTAAGGATGATCCCTGCGGTACTCCACAACGAAGGGGTGTACGTTTGGAGGTGGCTTGATTGTTAAATACCTGGAAGGATCTATTATCCAGAAAGGAATTTAACCAATCCAGCGCTGCTCCAGAGATACCTAGGTTGCTAAGCCTTTGAATCAAGATCTGATGATTTATGGTATCAAACGCCGCGCTGAGGTCAAGGAGCAAGACCACCACGGTACCGCCAGCATCTACTATTTTTCTTGATTGTTCCACTACTGAGAGTAGGGCTGTCTCTGTTCCCTGTTGTGGTCGAAAACCTTTCTGGGTCGAATGGAGATGTTGTTGGTCTCCAGGTAGGATGATAAAACTGACTTAAAATATTTCTCCGTGATTTTGCTGATTCCTGGAAGCAGCGAGATGGGCCGATAGTTTCCCAAATCTGCAGGATCTAGGCTTGGTTCCTTTAACAAAGCTTTTACCATCACTTCCTTCCACCTGGGGGGACTATCCCCGAAGAGAGAGGTGTTAATGAGGTCTAAAATCACTGGGAGGACCACATCTGCTACCAGTTTAAGTTTCCCTAGGGGGGCAGGATCATTAGGTGAGCCGCTCTTCACTTTAGAAAAAAGGCTTTTTAGGCAGACTTTTCCATTGCCGGAATTTTATCCAGGGGGATCAGGGTACCAGGGACTGGAAGGACAGGGAGATCCGTTTTAGCGCTTGGAAAAGGCGAATAGATAATTTCAATTTTATTTGAGAAAAACTCTGCTAGCTGGTCACAGTGGGCTCCTGAGGGGTCAGATGCAGCCAAAGGGGGGGAAACTTTGGAGAGAGTTTTAACTATGCTGAAAATCTCACGAGGGGAGCTGGAGGCCCCTAAGTCTGCCATTGTAAACTGGAAGAGTAGTTTTAAACTGCTAGACAGACTTTGCCATTTAAAGCAATGGCAAAGCCAAACCACCTTCGGCAATAAGTGTAATTCACCCATATGGCAAACCTAGAGAGCCCTGGGCAGGGAGCAGCATATTTCATGAGCAGAACATGTATTGTACCTGTTCTGGCAGTAAAAAAGTGAATCTGCTGTTTTTACTGTGGAAAGACTTGGTCGGCCCGTTTTCAGATACAGCGTTACATGCTGAACCCATCAGCTGTGATAACTCTTGAATGGTGCCGCTAAAGTTGATACTCGAAAGTATCAAGCAACTCATTACACTACGCCCAACTTGATTCTGAAGTCAAAACTAATGCAACATGTTACAGGGTCTAAATTTTACAAAGTTACCCCTTTGTTGTCTTTAGTCCTAAATGGTTGTACAAAGAGACTAACCCCAAGATAGCTTTCTACCCTTTCTAGTCACACAGGTGTTGGCAATGGTGAGCTTTAAAAAAGAAAACCATCAAAGAAAACATGTAGTCGGATCTAAGGTATTTCGGAATACTTACTCGACTTTAACAGCGATTACGTCTTAGTACGCAAACATTTTTACTTGTAGGAGCTATAGAAGAATTGGGAAATGACCAACGACTCTATCATAAACCAAGGCATACATGAGGTCTGTGTAATAGTTCAAACCATTTAATTTATTTCTTAATGATGGATGTGGAACACAAATTGAGATCAGCGCATGAGAATGCACCTCATATTACAGATAGGCTTCTGCATTGTTTACAACAATATCCGTTTATCAAGAACAAAAATGTGACCGTCTTAAGACTGCCTTCCACCACCTGAGAATTTGAGGTGGAGCTGCTCTAAAATTCAAAAGAAATTGGTGTAGTGAAATATGTTCTTCTGTGGAATTGTATGTGACAGAAACAGTCCCTGCAACACTACTTGGAGTAAATGTTTGTGCGGCATATCAAATTTGGCACTTCTCCAATTACGGAAAGAACGTTGAAGAAACAACGTCTGTCCTTACCATGAAGGTCATCTACACTCTCTTTTGCTGAAGTTGGTGTAAAATACATTGATCATTAGATGGCAGTGATATCACTGCTGTTCTGGGTAAAAACTTATCCTAATCAAGGGCTCATTTTAAATATGGAAGCATTAAAGGCTTTCTTAAGGTTATGATGTGCAGCCTCACCAGGGTGGTCGAAAACTATGGGGAACCTTTTAAGTGATCCCAACTTCAGGGCTCTTTGGAAAACTCTCAACAATTAACAGAAGTAGTAGCAAAACTTATGATTATTGTAAATTAATGATTAAGGCCAAATGGGCAAAGGAAGTAATAGGTGTCAAGCTAATGTGCATGTCCCTGCAAGTGAACGCAAGAATAGGTCAATGCCTTAAGACAAGGAATCTTTTAAAACTGGACTAGAACTAAGCAGCATCATTTGAGAACATTCTTAAATAATGTATCCTAAGAGATCTAGGGTACTGCATTTGAAAGTAATTGATACATGTGATTTGAGAAAGTATTAAAAGACCAAGGGACTGAGTACGATCTTGGCTGACAGGGTTACTCCATCACAAACGTGAACAGTATCCTGTGCACCAAATTAAAAATACAATTGTATGCTATGGAACTTGTAATATGGCAGACGGGATATTCGTCACGGTTGTGATGGAGTATCCCTTCCGCCAAGATCGTTATCAGATGCTGAATTGAAGAATTGAACTATTTTCGAGCATTATGTAACCATTGAGATTGGCGAGACATATCTTAATAAAAATAAACTTACATTGCAAGAAAATCTACTAGCAAATCTCAGCTGACGTGCTGGAAATCCTTTTCAGCAATAAATAGAAATAATTTTAGTACCACTACTATTGTTGTTTTTCTTTGTGTTAAACATATGTTTCTAAACCTTTGTTATCAGTGTGTGTATGTTTTCAGTTGTATCATGTCTAAGTACTATAATAAAGCTAGACTTCCTTTTCATGAAGATAATTTACATAGATGACTTTAGAGGAAGAACAATAAGAGAAATAGAAAAAAAGAAAATAATTAAGGCAGAAAGAAAAGAACAGAGCTAAATGAGGATAAGAGCCTCAATACCATCCGACTGCCATCATTTCACGCTCCAGACCATTCGACAAGGAGTCGGCAGTCCAAACTGCCCAATTAAGATACGACCACCATGCAGGTGGTTGTAAACATCTATTTTTCCATTGCGACTTGTGCTGCAGCCCGAAAAAGGGCTGCAGCACAACCCACAATAGAAAAAGGGATATTTTTGAACATCCATGCATGTGTGCCAGGTACCATGTGGTGCCTGGCACACACTGCATGGATGTTTGTGGGGGCAATACATATGCTCCACATGCAACATTGCGGAGGCCACATTGCAGAGGCCTACGGGGGCCCTGCTAGAGGCCCCCAAAATCCCATACTGACAGTATTTCCATGGCAGTGGAACCACCATGAATAGGCTGTCAGAAAGGGACATCGTAATCCCTTTGGAAGTGGCTGTGCAGGCACTGCTCCCATTGTAAGGATTACGGTCTGACGGATGCCTCCGACAAGCTCCTTCAGCCTATCAGAGGCATCAGTCTGTCCCTCTGACCATTGGGGACCGACCAAATGCACGGCCTGTCGGTGGCGGTCCCCCTGACGTCCTGATCAGGAACTAAGACAGAGTGAAATTGAATAGTTAAGTTGAATATTTTAAATAGTTGAATAATAAAGGGTTTCCCAGCCCATATTTCTCTGCAGATAAACACACCATTGAGCGTCACATTTGAAAGCATATAAAACCTCACAAAAATGATACGTTAACCACACACTGCTAGTGATGAGAAGAAATTATGCAAACCATGTTTAAAATCCAAAGTACAAATAAAAATAAATGCCCCTGCGAGCACATTGATTTTTGCTGCTGTGGTGGACTACTAAAGATTCTGTTTGCCCTACCGACATTGGTGGAGTGGCTTATGGAGGGGCTACTGTGGTTATAATGAATTTTGATGTCCCACAGGCAAAAACTCTGGGCATAGAATGGCCCATCTGCACCCATACATGCCCGAACATGACCGGAACAGGCCCCCTTAATTTTCCTGTTTTCTGACAACTAGCCAAGGTAGAGAAACTCTAATCAACAGTTTCTAATCAATCAAATCAAATCAAAATGTCTTTATTTGGTTTTCAATTAATACAAAACCATAAAAGTACATGAAATGTTTTTCAAGCAGCAAATAATTTCAAGAATACATGACTCTATGAAACACTAGGAGATAGAATTCATTACGAACTGTAAATAGTCATAACATACAAATGGACAGGCCTTTAAAAACAATGTAAAAACATCTTAAAAAAGAAAAAACATCTTAAGAAAAGTACGATTAAAGGGAAGAAGTCCTGAGATGATATATTCATAATCTACTCTAAGTTTGGCCTATGTCGAACGATGAACTTCAGGAATTTAGCTATAATTTTCGTTTTGCACTCATCATCTAATACTTGCAAGGAGAGGAGTGCGGGTCTACAGCTTCGAAGGCCCATGGTTTTTAACATCGGGATCAGCCAAAGCCTTCTTGGTTCGGTGTAGAACTTACAGAATAAGATAGTATGAATTGTGGCTTGGATGGAAAGATCGTCCCATGAGCAGGGTGGTAGTGCTGTAGCCGAGATGTTTGTTTTTGGAAAGCTTACTAAATGATAAAAAATAATTCAGCCTGAACCGAATTAATAGGAATCTTTCATAGCCCGACAACTTCAAAGTTAAGTAGGGTTGGATTGTTAGAGTTGACTGTATTAGCAGCAAGTGCTGGCCTGATGTTTTGCTGGCTTCATTGGCTATTCGCAGTTGTTCTAGGTGTGTTAAACACTGCGCTTTGAATGCCTTTAGTACAAGAATCTTTTGATATAGTCAATCCACCCAATCTTGTGTGCATGCTCTAGAGAGATACAATCCTGTATGAACCCTTGGCAGAAACTAGTTTTGTTGGACGACCAAATTCGGTGCCATAAAAGAAGTGGTTGAATTTTAACAATGTCTGTCAAATAGGGCAGGCCCAAATCCAAATGGCACGAAAAGGATGCGGTACCTTGGGGGACAGCAATAAGATACCTTAAGAACCTATTTTCGACCTTTTGCAAAGTATCTATCTTTCCGTAGCCCCACACTCTGGCGCCGTACGTTGTAACGGCTATACATTTGGCCTTATAGATCTCAATGAGTTCTACAGGGGGCCTTCTTCCCAACCTTCGTGAGAAATTTACTAGCGCTACAGTAGCCCTCATAAAGAGCAATTTCCTGGACTCAATAGCCTGTCCCCAGGAAGTTTTATGATCTATTACTATTCCCAGGTATAGATATGTGTTTGTGCTCTCAAGTTTGGCGTTATTTTAATAAATGGCCTTAGTTTTCTTAGTTCCGGATCCGGAAGACATGACAAAAGCTTTCTTGATGTTAATGTTCAGGTCCAGATTGGCCATGAAAGAATTATATCTCGTGAGAGCACGTTGTAGTTCTACGGGGGTACGTGATAATATAACAGCATCATCGACGTAGAGCAGGGCCGGTATTGGGCGTTTGTTGATGGTGGGAAGGTCCTGGCTCCCTTTTACCATGGCCCACTCCAGGCCATTGGTATAGAGTGTAAAAAGAAAAGGAGCCAGGACACGGCCCTGTCTGACCCCCCTCTCTACCCCGAATGACGCTGTTTGTTTCCCCCCAACAACATATCTCACTCTGGCTGTAGCGTCTGAGTATAGCTCATGAAGGAAGTTAACAAAGGACTGCTCTAACCTAATTTCCAATAAACCTAACCATAGTTTTGAGTGACTAACGCAGTCAAAAGCTGCCGATAGGTCGACGTACGCCACTTCGCACTTACATACTTGCCCATCAGGAGAGTTAAGTTAAGGGCTTGTTCAGTAATACCAAGCCCCTCTCGGATCCCCAATTTTATATCTGATAGGATTCTGTTATCGTCCGCCCAATGCTGGAGACGTTCAAGAATTACTCGGCCCGCCACTTTTCCAAGGGATCCCAGCAGAGAGATCGGGCGATAACACAATGGTAGTTGATGATCCCCACCGTGCATGATGCCTGCAGAACTCTGGTCAGGATTGGGGTCCACAAATCTGGATTGAATTTAAAGAAATCAATTGGTACCCCATCGGGGCCTGGCGCTTTACCGTTTTTACTAACCTTCACCGCGAGAACCACTTCACCATGGGTAATGTCAAGGACTATGGGGTAGAGAGTTTTGTTGGGTTCTGGATTTGCCTTATCCTGGCAGTTGGCTACCTCATGTCCCTTAGAAGGAAGGCCAAAAATGCGGGCAAAATGGTCAACCCAAGTCGGTTCGTCAATCGCCACTTCGATTTTGGGGGTAGCTCTAGACTCAGAAAGAAAAGGAGATTTAATAGCTGCCCAAAAGGCAGCGCTGTCCCTTAGGGTACAGCTTTTGTAAGTTGATCCCACAATTCGTTTTTCAATTCTGATTCCCTAGAGTTAATAGCTTGATTGTCCTCCTTTCTGAGAGTGGCGATTTCTTGGGCGTCCCGTTCTGCTTTTTGTAGTGCAACTTTCAGTTTTGAATGCGCTTTTGTACAACTACTATTAAACCAACCATTCTTTTTAGGCTTTCTATTTTTTAGTTTGACAAAAAGGACTTCTTTTATTGTTTTGGTGACAGTTAAAAAGTTAGTCAGGACTTCTTCATCAGAACTGGCGGAGTCTGGACAGTTTTCAATCGCCGGTCTAGCTATTTTAACTACATTTGTGGTAATAGCTACAGGATCCACTTTGTCCCATTTAAGTGAGAACCCGTTTGACCTATCTAAAATCAGTGTGTTTTGGTCTAAAGTCCTGGCTATATTATGTCTATCTGACTTCTGTAGAAGCGATATAGTAAGACTATTAGGGTGAAGGTCGCTCATAGCATTTTCGTGGGTCATGCACTTCATAACACGTGGTTCCGCCTTACAGGAAATAAAAACAAAGTCTATTGTACTCGATCTACCTCTACCATTAAAGGTTGGAATAGGCGCGGCCAAAGGATTTAACATATTACTGGCCAGGCCTAGACTTAGACCAAAAATGCTTTCATTTAAACAATCCCCGATCCTTGTATGGGAAAAATGAGTTATCGAGTGTTCATGCTCATCCGTTAGGCCTCAGATATTCTGTTCGCTATTCCTGCACAGTCGTTGATTAAAATCGCCTCCCCAAACAATTACAACATCTTTGGTTATCTGATTAGTTAGTTCTTGAAGGGAGAAAAAAATAGATCGTATTACTGTTAACAGTTCTCCCTGGGGTAAGTTATTGTAAAAGTTAACCAGGAGAAAATGATCGACTTTATTCAGGCGGAGACTTAGTATTTGGAAATTAACTTCTAGTTTAACTGTGATGATGTCCTTAATTGCCACCAAATTTGAGGCATAGATGGACAACTCGCCTTTCGCTCTTCCAGACGGTGATGGAAGTGAAGGGGAAAAATATGTTTTATAGCCCTCTATATAGATTGCAGTAGTGGCCCACGTCTCTTCAAAGCAGAGAATATTAACATTTTGCACAAAATTAAGCCAGGTGTCGTTCCCCGCCTTAGATCGCTGCCCAGCAATGTTCCAATAAAGTATAGTAATCAGAGGCTTGTCCCCAGGACTCATAAGTGCGGGGGTAAAAAAAGCAGGCCCTGCTTGGCAACTACGCCTAATATTACTGACTGCTACAACTTGAGTATTAGTCGTATCTATCCCCTGATCTGCTAATAAATTTTTATGGTGTTCAGTGAGAGAGTGCGTAGCACTTTCAGTGATATTTACCTCTTTCAGCCATTTAAAGTGAGGATTTTGAGGCTCTCGCTTCTGTGTGTCCCAACTCGAAGAGTCATGATTCTCACTAGGCTTTGGGGATTGAGAAGCAAGTCAGTCAATCTCTTCCAATCCCGAAAGCAAGTTGAATCTATTACATGTTGTAGTGGTGTAAGCAAAGTGCTTGGTTTGTGGATTGCTACCCACACCCCAAACTGTATGGGTCCCCTTTGGTGGAGGGTAAAAGAAGCCAAGTGGCAGGGTATTAATTTCGTCTATTTCTAAAACTTGCCTCCCACTCTCTCATAGGCTTCTGTTGACCAACTGAGGGGATCTAAAGGTCAGGACGATTGAATCTCCTGGGAAAAATTTCCCACGGAAACCCACAGACTGAACCCTTCTGGCCATCTTAAATTCTCTGAACAGAGGATTGTTTATACCCGTTTTCTTACACAACCAGTAAAGGGCTTTCTTTCTGAGTGTTTCCCAACCTTCTGGAGCCTGAGTTTCCTTTTTTGGAACATTAGCCAGCACAATGATATGCGACGTGGCTGCTGGAGGTAAATCTAGATGTTCATTAGGAGCCAGATTTACCCAATCAGGCTTAGAATAATGGGATGGATGTGGGACGAGAGGACAAGTGGTTGAGCCTGGATGATATTTAGATCTTGTTTTGAGGCCCAATCCTCCTCTCAAATTGGTGGCTTTTAATAAAGTTGTTTTTTCGGGATTTTGGAACCGCTCTCTCATTGTTTTACATATCAAAGAATTAAGAGCGGAAGCTACAAGTGAAAGTGAGTTTTTGTCCCGGAGATGTGGAAGGGCTTCAACGTGGGAGACAGGGGCCCCGGTTATCAAGTTAGAACCTAAATGTGGGGTCCCTGATCCGGGTAGAAGGGGTCTAGGGTAATGTTGTTCCTTGACACTGGCTAGTTGTTCTTCGATAGAGGTTAATCTCAGGTCCATTTGGTCTAACCTGACTCTCAAATAGAGGTCCAACCTTTTGATCAGAGTGGTTAGGTTCTTTATATCGTCATTTTGTATATCAGAGTTTTTCCTATTTCCAGGTCTATATTTCATGGACTGTTTTCTTGAACCCCTTTTTTTCTTTCCAGTTTCGGCTGAATTTACTTTAATAGGAGTGGTTTCTAAACAGATTATGGGGCCACTGTTGGTTGAAGTATTTTGGGCAGAGATATTCTCATCAGTTATGGGAGTTTTGTGCTTCTTTTGGGGGGTTGGAGTGAGTAATCTGAATCGCTCGAGGCAATACTGTCCACTATGTGCTGAATGCACCCGTTGGAAGAATTATTTTTCGTGGTTGGTTGTCTTGAATTTTCTGGGACCTCAGAGCATTCCAAGTCGTCGTTTGCTCGTGTGGAACCAACTTCAAGGGATTCTACCACCGAGCTAATTTGTTTATCCAGGGCCCCCATAGCTCCGGTAAGATAGCCAATAGGGTTTGTTGGGACTCAATATGAGCTCTTTTGCCAAGGCTGGACTTTGGGCTGGGTAATTTCCTTTTGCCCATATTGGAAGCTACCAGAGCTGATTAGGTGGAATATAAACCAAGGTTGATTTTCTAATCTCTTTGAAGAGTGAGATAGAAACACCTCCCTGCACTGGTGAGTTTCCCTAAGCATGCTCAGATGGAATACAATTAATTTAGCTTAAGCAATCACTACTGGTCCTGGCAAACTTGGAAATGGATATTGGAAACAAACTCAGTTAACTTAGATCATTAACAGTATTAAATGGATCTGTCCTTATTAATATATTCTTGCCAAATTTGAGAATTAGGAAACCAAGAGAGTGGGCCAAGCATGGCCTCAGGCGGACACAGACGGACAAGGACGGGCCCGCCCTTGGCCCGCGCGCGTCCCTCGCCGCGGGTGCCCCGCTCCGGTTTAATACAGCGGTTGGCTCCACCCCCTCCACTCCTCTCACGGGACCGCGCTGCCTGCTGGATGTTGTGGTAGGCAGTGCACTGTCCGCGCCTTCAGAGGAGTAGGGCAAGATGCGGCAAGGGGTTTGGCAGGCGGGTGTATTGGCAAGCAAGGGTCCTGGCAGTTTGTTGCACAGAAACAAAGTCTCCTCCCAGCAGGAATCTCCTCGAGGGTAGCGCAGGTGAGGAAACGTGATTTCAAATATAAAACGGCATACCGTGCCGCAGTAGCCCCGCTCCGGCTTTACACTGCGGTTGGCTCCACCCCCTCCACTCCTCAGTTTCTAATCACAACTCAATGCTTAATGGAGCCCATAGTAAGTCCTCAGCCATGGCTTTCCTGACATCTACAGTGGGGGCTCTTAGTGAGGACAATATTTCTGTTGAATGGAAGCTGGGTTTACATGTACTGATACATGAACATGGTATCCCCGTGGGGAAGGACAGTGTTAAGCTATCTAATCATTAAAAGCAGACACAGTCTTCTGTTTTCGGGCCTGGCAGTCCATCTAAAAGGGAGTCACATGTTGCCATTTTGGCAAATGTCCATTGCACCTAACTCGCGAATGTAGTTGTTTCACTGGCCCTGAGCCTCTGGCCTGCAAGAGAAAAAAAAGAAAGGGGTTGTACACAAATTGCTGGTCTCCAAGGCTCCTCCAGGCCCTATGAAAGCTGTCAGGAAGGCTCAAAAAATGTGATGGGAATATGTGTGAACACTTGCTTTTTCAAGTTCAAGTTCAAAAAGCTTTATTCAAAATATAAAAACAGTTCATAAAAGCATACAGTACAATCACAGTTGTTAAAATTCATTATGGTTACGAAGAACCAATATTAAAATCCATATTCACAATATTTTAAAACAAATAACACTAAGCATTCAATGAAGGCAGATAAATTAGACGTGGCATGAGCATAGCATTAATTCATTAATTCATCAGGGATACAAAACTTGCTTTTTAAGTTTTACATCAAAAAAGAATGTAATGTTTAGAGTGCTTTGATGAGTTTCTTAAGAGGTTATGTGCGAATGATAATAACCGTGCTGAGTTAACTGCTCAGATCAAGAAGAACCCTAGTTTTATTAAAGTAAAAAGGGTGTTTTGAGTAGTGTATCTGGGTGTGACAGATGGGAGTAACCCACAGGGGATAACCTTTCGACTTTCTCCAATACATAGGGGGGCCATTTGAGCATGACCTCTGGGATCCAGGCTGTACGAGAATTGAATTTGAATTTAAAATTATTTATAAAAGCGCACGTACGCCAGCGGCTTCTTGGCGCTACCACTAACAGACTACTGAGAAAGGAAAGAAACAGGGGGCCAGGGGGAGTTATTCAAATGATTGCTTAAATAGGTGGGCCTTAAGTTGTTTCCGAAAATGTTGGTAGACAGTGAGGGATCGAATTCCCAGAGGCAGAGAGTTCCACAGGGACGGGGCCAGGGTCGCGAATTTAGATCCTCCCCACTTCTTCCTCCGGAACCGTGGAACCGTGAGAAGGGCCTGGGAGGACGAGCGGAGCTCTCTCCCTGGAACATACTGGGTAATCTCTGAGGAGATGAAGGCTGGGGCTAAGCCTAAACGGGCAAGAAAGGTAATGGAGGCGATCTTAAATTGAACTCGGGCCTGCACGGGCAGCCAATGTAGGGACTTCAGGAGGGGGGTGGAATGATGAAATTTCGGGAGATTGAAGACCAGGCGGGCCGCCTGGTTCTGGATGAGTTGGAGACGCCGTAAACTGTATGCAGGGATACCCGCATATAGGGCGTTCCCATAGTCCAGGCGGGATACCACCATGGCCAAAATGATGAGCTTGAGGGCAGAAAATGAAAAAAAACGGGACACCCTGCGTATAGTACGCAGTGCAAGAAAAGAGGCAGAAACCACAGAGCTAACCTGGGAGTGAAGGGACAGTTGAGAATTGACTTTAATACCAAGGGTTTTAACTGAGGTAGCAGGAGTGGGGGAGGGACCAAGAGAGGCGGGCCAAAACAAAGGGGTCCAGGGGCTGGATGAACCACCAGTCAACACCAACTCGGTCTTATCAGGGTTGAGTTTAAGGTGGTTGTGGTTCATCCAGTCCCTGATGTAAAGCATAACAGATTGAAAGTTAAGAGCAGGGGAGGAAGAAGAGGACAGGTCAAAGACAAGCTGGAGGTCATCCGCGTAATTAAACACGGTGACCTCCATTTGTTGCAGAGAAAAAATAAGAGGAGCAATATAAAGATTAAATAAAAGGGGGGAAAGGGAGGAGCCCTGTGGGACCCCGCACTGAACTTTCCGGACGTCCGCTATAAAATCACCCAGGCGAACAGCCTGGGTGCGGTCCCTCAGGAAGGAGGAAAGCCAGACCAGGGCTGTCCCCCCGACCCCCGCCGCCTCGACACGGGAAAGTAAGATGGTATGATCCACCGTGTCAAAAGCGGCTGAGAGGTCGAGGAGCACCAGGGCCTGGCGATGGTTAGTATCCATACCCTCCCTGAGGCTGTCCAAGACAGAGATGACCACGGACTCCGTAGAGTGTGCGGGGCGAAAGCCAGCCTGATGAGGGGCAAGGGCTCCATGCATCTCCACAAAGGTACTCAGTGCGCAGGTGACATGGCGCTCGAGCACCTTTGCCAGAAATGGCAAAAGGGAAATAGGACGAAAGTTAGCGGGCACAGAGGGATCCAAGCCGGGCTTTTTCAGGATGGGCACAATCACCGCCGATTTCAGGGGGTCAGGTACCACACCCTGGGCAAGTGAACTGTTTAAGAGATGAAGTGGAGGGTCAGGACATGAAGAAAAAATGTGACGAAGAACATGAGCGGGGCAGGGGTCACGTGGGGAACCAGACTTAACCAGGGGGACCAAAGTGGACAGGGTTTCACTAGTCATAGGAGGAAACGAAGTAAATTCAGCCTTAGGAGGGGGACACTGG
Source organism: Lissotriton helveticus (assembly GCF_964261635.1). Lineage (NCBI taxonomy): Eukaryota > Metazoa > Chordata > Amphibia > Caudata > Salamandridae > Lissotriton > Lissotriton helveticus. The sequence continues at coordinate 801,850,798 of NC_136065.1, read as the reverse complement.
GGGTCAACAAAAGAGGGAGAAGGAGGGGGAATGTTGGCCTTAATGGTTGCAATTTTATGGATAAAATAATTGTTAAGGGAACAGCAGAGTTCCTCGGATGGGACAGGCTTGAGAGTGGACCTGTCCGAGAACGCCAGGTTGTGGACAATGGCAAATATTTCTTTGGGCTGATTTTCAGCAGACAATATTTTGGAGGAAAAATAGATGGTTTTGGCCTCCAAGATGTCTTTTTTGTACTTGGCCAGGATGGTAACATACTCCAAACGTACAGTGGGGCTATAGTTTCTCCTCCAGGCTCGCTCGGCGCGTCGAACCGCTAACTTAGTGGCCTTAAGCTCTTTACTGAACCAACAGTTAGCGTCTTTGTCGCGCTTAGAGGTAATACGTTTGAGCGGTGCCACAACGTCACAACCTGAAGACAGCCACTGTTCTATGGCCTTGACCTGTGAAAAGGTGGATAAGCCCTTAAGTGAAAGAGGGGAGGCAGCGAGTGAGGCAGAGAGATCATCCAGATTGACTCGACCCCAAGCTCGAACCCAGATGTTTTTAGGGCGGGAGAGTTTGACAGGGGAGTGCACAGGAAGGGAAAAAGAGACAAGGTAATGGTCAGACCAAGTGCAAGGGGAAATTGAAAGAAGGTCCACCGGGCAGTTAAGGGACCAAATCTGGTCGAGAACGTGACCCTTAATGTGGGTGGGGGAGTGAACATGTGAAATGAAACTGAAAGATCGAAGGGATTCAGAAAACTCCTTCGACGAAGAGCACTCAGCGGGGTCAGAGGGCCAAAAATTAAAATCACCAAGGAGTAAAATAGAAGAGTTATTAACAGTGATGGTGGCCAAAACTTCCAGAAAATCATGAAGGAACAACAAAGGAGATTTGGGGGGACGATAAATGAGAAAACAGGTCAAGGGAGGAGTAGTGGCGGTGGTGCGAATGACCAAGTATTCAGAGGTTGAAATGGCGGGCAAAGACAAGATTTGAAAAGGGAGGTCAGTGCGGGCGATAACCGCTACACCGCCTCCAGTTCTGTTAGTAGGTCGGTCTGCTCGCAGGGCATAATATTGGACCGGTAAGGTAGCTAAAAGAGCAGGAAGAGAGTCATCGCCAAACCAAGTCTCCGTCAGGAAGAGAAGGTCTGGTGCATGGAGGTCCAACAGGACCGAGAGTTCATGCGCATGAGCGACAGCAGATCTAGTATTGAGGTACAGTGCTTTGAGGGATTTAGAGGCTGTCAGTGGGTTCGTGTCGTCAACAGAACACGAGGAGTCAGCTGTAGATAGGGAAATCAAAGGAGCGGTAGCAGAGCAAAGGCCAAGACGGGAAATATGAGAGTAGATAGGGGCTGGGATAGGCCATGGTCCCTGAAGGTGGTAGAGCTGGTCAGGGGTATAGGCAGTGAGGGGGGCAGAGTGACGTGGCCCTGGTCCCGGACTGTCGCGGACGGGCGCAGACGGGCTTGCCTTCGTCGCGCCCGCTGCGCCCGTCCGCTGCGCCTCCGGCCCAAACACATATCTTTATACAGGGATCCAAGGGAAAAAGGGGGGAGGAGGAGGGGGCGTGGCCTAAAAGGTGGGCGGGGCTTACTCGCCCGCGAAGGATGCCAACAGTGAGGGAGGACTCCCAAAGGCAGCGCCCAAGTCGGCTGTCAGGGAGCTCCCGAGAAGGCAGGGGGGAATGGCAATGTTCCTGTCAAATTTAAAATACACAAGTAAGTCACACACAATGTTAAAAGCAAAATCAGGCAGCGCTCCTGGCTTTCCGCCTCAGGAGTGGTTAGGAGGGCGCGCTAGTGTTCAGCGCGCGCTTTTCAGCCGGTAGGAGGGGGCGTGGCCTAAAAAGTGGGCGGGGCTTACTCGCCCGCGAAGGATGCCAACAGTGAGGGAGGACTCCCAAAGGCAGCGCCCAAGTCGGCTGTCAGGGAGCTCCCGAGAAGGCAGGGGGGAATGGCAATGTTCCTGTCAAATTTAAAATACACAAGTAAGTCACACACAATGTTAAAAGCAAAATCAGGCAGCGCTCCTGGCTTTCCGCCTCAGGAGTGGTTAGCATGACCTCTGGGATCCAGGCTGTACGAGCCACTGTAGTACCACCTATTACCACGACTTTAGTAACATCACGTATCTCATGATTGGCTGCATGTCTCCCCGCTCTCATACAATAGGACAACTGGTCTAACAGAGGCACCCGCGCAAATAGCGGGACCCGAGCCACAGCCTGCCATAGAAAAACCAAGGCCTCACCCTAACAAACTTTCCACTAAGAGGTGTACAGGCTTGGCATCACAAGTCAGCGCCGGAAAAACTAAACACCGATATCATCCCCTCAAAAACAATCCTCAACCACAACCTAACCTCCCCACCAAGTAGGCAGACCCGGAGGCCAGGACTGCGACATCAGCCTCCATCCCCACGAGGATTTAACTTAGGCCCCTCCGCCGACAATATCCCCCATGCAAACTAAAGCCATTGCTCTATGGGGATTAAAAGTGATTTAAAACATACTTCGATCCTATTAGTCCCCGAATACAAATCAAAAGGGGAGACACAACACACTCAACAGGTCAAATATAATAAAACTAGTAAAAGGCATCCCGGGTCTTGAGGCACTATCATCGGATGACATACACTCGATTGAATTCCTTCCCCCAAGAGGCACACAACCATCCGAGGTAACCCTGGTGTCATTTAGATCGCCCTCTTGGGCAGGTGTGTTTTTAGACCATAAAGTCACCTTCCGAGACTGGGGAATCAGAATCCATCCTTACTCTACCGTAGGCTACCCCACAGCACTATTAAAACAGCCAGGCGCAGTAACAAAAGTAGAAATCCTCTCAACCGGGCCTAAAGCCAAACCGTACTCCATTCTGAAAAACGCGCTGGGAACTACAGAACCAAAGACAAGCTTTACAATCGGTGAACTTGGCCATGATAACACTCAAGGATGGGGATGGCTTCCGGCTGTCCTGGCAAGCGGTAAAACAGACTGACCGCAGGTAGTTCTCCCAGCGGACCAAAACTACAAAGCACAAGTACAAGCAAGCCCCCAACCATCACGACCTGCTACCGCAACAAGTACTAAGGCAGATCCCATCTTCACATTGTGTTCATGGAACATCAGCGGCCTCCAGCATAAAATGGCCAACCTAGAGACACACTCCTTTATTTACGGGCATACACTTATAGCCCTGCAAGAAACGTGGGCTATCCAAAGCAGTCCAGTCACGGGGTTCATCGAACAATGGAAACCAGGAATCAGAGACCACCGTTACGGCCATCCAAAAGGGGGCCTGTCAATCTACGTTTCAAATAACTTAAAAGGTCTGATTGTCCCGCTAAGTTTTGAGGAGGATTGGTTACTCGGTGTTAAAATTAAATCATGGTCCAAGCAACGCTCGCTCCTACTTCTCAATGTTTACATCAATCCAAGTACACGCACAAAAAAGGTCCACCTGGCACGTTTATCTACAATCATGAGCGATCTCGCCAGGGACAATCCCGATTCGGACTGCATCGTGTCAGGGGACTTCAAACCAACCTCTTCCAGGGCAAGCCGGCTGACTACGACGGGCTTTCTCCACCTACACTACCTGAGGTGCCAACTCAATCTAAGCCCCCAAACCAGGCCTACTGTGCCCTGGGCGAACTCTGCGTGCTGCAATTCTATAGCGCTGGATACCTGGTAATGAACGGAAGATCGTCAGACGACATCCCACCAAAATGGACCTGGTCAAATGGGCATAAGCAATCCTACCTGGACTATACCATCTGTAACTCAGCCTTGCTCCACCATCTGGACAGCTTTAGCATCCAACCGCGACAGGAAAGTGATCACCGTCCACAGGTTATCACCCTCAACACAAAACCAGAGTATCATATATCTGCTTTAACCACCTGTACTGGGATCTACACTGAGAACCTGCAGCGCCTAAGATGGAGCGACAATATAAGCCCCAACATCACGAAGGCAAGCCTGGCTCTAATCAACGGCGACACAGACCAGACGACCTCACCGATTGCCGTATGGACGACACTCTGCTCACAATTGGTCACACTTTTTCCCACCAAACAGAATCAGCATAACACTAGTTCCATCCGGCAGTTTTCACTCTCAATCCATTCAAGGGCGCTTAAGAAAGCCAGGAACAACGCCTTGCGGGCACTTACAAAAAATCCAGGAAACAACGATCTCAGGCACGAGTACAAATCAGCGCAAAAACAATTCAGAATGGCTGCACAAAAAGACAAACAACGGCATCAAAATCATTTTTGGGCCAAACTTCTTTGGGAAAGCAAAAAACGTAATACGAGAAAATTCTGGGCCTTAATTAATCGCTCTAATTCAGGGCCATCAAACGCCGGGTCGGCAAACATACAGGAATCAGACTGGGCTGCCTTCCTGACTGAACACTTTAGGTCCCCGGAGAACACTGCGCCAACAGGAAAGCGCTTACTTATAGTGGCAGAAGCTCCCCCAAGCACCTGCATGCGCAAGAACACAAACTGTGCAAACTCCCGCAGCGAATATCTCCGGATCACTCAAGAAATGGTCACCAAGGCAGTGTCGAAAGCAAGATCAGATGGGGCCCCGGGCCCGAACGGCTTACCCCAGAGTTTGTTCAAATCTAACATAGCTCTTTGGTCGGGGCACCTAACCAGCTTGTTCAACTTTGCACTGAGAACTTCAACTGTTCCGGATTCCTGGCGTGGGGCAATAATCCACCCAATTCACAAATCAGGCTGCCATGCCACCCCAAGCAATTACAGATTAATTGCCCTCCTTGACATCGAGGCCAAGCATTATGCAGGAATTCTACTGAAGGAGCTGAGGGCATGGGCGCACCTTCGAGAACTGATACCAATGAACCAAACAGTCTTCAAGGCCAACTCAGGGACCATGACCAATCTTTTCACTTTGTCTTTAATCATTGACAAATCGCTTTCATCTTCCAGGTCTGTGTACTGTTGTTTTGTTGATTTCAAAGCCGCGTTTGATCGGGCCCCAAGGGCAGCGCTATGGGAAAAACTAAAAAAATGGGGGATTCCAGAAAAACTTCTAAACGCGATAATCCAACTGTACTCACACACATGGGTCCAGGTGAAGTTGGGGACTGGCACACATCTGTCACGGAAATTTTTTACTTCTAGAGGTGTCAAACAGGGATGCGTGCTGGCCCCCCTGCTCTTCAACCTGTTTATAGCAGATCTGTCGGTCACACTTAACAAAATAAATAGTCACCCCCCCAAGATCGGAGGCTCTGCAATAAGCAATCTTCTCTATGCCGACGACCTGGTTCTCTTCAGTCTTACACGGGTCGGGCTTCAAAGGCTTTTGGACAAGCTACACAGCTACACAATTAAGAACCAACTCGAGGTAAACTTAAAGAAAACCCAAGTGGTGATATTCGGGAGAAAACGTAACTGTGGTGGTGTGTGGTCCTATAACAACAAAAGCTTAACAACAGGACGCACATACAAACACCTGGGGGTTCATTTTGACTCTAGGGGTAACTTTTCCAAACAGCGTGACGAGGTCGCAGCAAAAGCTACGACCCTACAAGTCACTTTATCTAAGCTCGCTAAAGAGTTGTCCGGCCCAACACTCTCTTTCCTACTGGAAATCCTGAGAGCAAAAAGCGGGCCTACTTTAGCGTATGGCATAGAGATATTTAGGGGCAAACTAAATACAACCTTAAACCAACTTGTGACCAAGATCTATAAAAAAGTCCTCCACTTGCCCCAATCTGCTTCTGCTGCCCAGATCAGGCTAGAACAGGGCTTACTAAATTACGAGGCCTCCAATACTGGCACATTCTTAAATCTCTGTCACAAACTTAGAAAAGCAGATACAGGCACTTTAGAGTCCTTAGCTTGGTCTGAGATCAGCCAGAAAAATCCAGGGGGCTCGTATGGCCGCCTCTTCACAGACTCTATTCGTGAAATGTCGGCGGGCGACCTATGGGCCCTCAACCCCAGCACGACCGTATTCAAAACCTGTATTAAAAAAAGTGTCAGAATGTGCTCACTCATTATTGACAAAGCGCACCTCTCTAAACGCAGTCACGCTTGGTCAGTCATGAATTCCTATGGACGCATATCCCCCGCCACCTATCTCTCCTGTACCTATTCACTGCATTTAAAACGCAGTTTTCTGGCCATTAGACTGGGGGTTTGGCGATTCTTAAAACATTTGCCTACATGGCTGCGCTCCACGGAAGATGTAACATGCAGAGGGTGCGGCAAGGCAACCGAAACACTAGAGCACGTGACCTGCTTATGTCCCGCCCTCATGTCCCAACGTAGACGCAATCTTAAAGCAGAGTGGAACAGGTTGGGCGTTCGGACTTGTACACAGACAATCATCACCTCCCTGTGCCCTGAAAATACAGCTCTAAATATTGCCTTCACAATCTACATTCGGCATGCATACAGCACCTTTACGATTAAGGCAGTAGGACCAGTAACCCCTGTTCTCCCCTGTCTAGCTGTCTAATTTAAGCTGCATTTTAGCCTGAATTTTGATAACACACAAAAAAAAAAAAAAAAAAAACCAAACGAAAATGCTTTACAACCAGTCGCATTTTATCATATTTATGTTACTGACTAGCGACTTATCCATTTGGACTGTGTTTTTGCACAAGCAATTCTCTCTTATAAATTTGTTTGTTTTTTATGAATTGTAAGCCGCCAAATGACAGTGCATCAAATTCTTTTGCCATAGTATTAAGTGTAATTTTTGGCTACTATAAAATTGCTTCATTTTTTAAAGTACTACAGAAATAGAGCAACAGGCTTTGGACGAATTTTATTGATTAACTGTTGCATAATATGTTCCGGAATTTCATATTACAATGCTGACCTGCTGATCTACTGTGAAATGCTTTTAAGGATATTTTCTCTCATTGTGAAATGCTTTTAAGGATGTTTTCTTTTATCCAAATAAAGATTATTATTATTATTATTATTTTCATACATCCCTCCTTTTGTATTTTTCCAACACTGTTGATACTGGCATGACAGACCCTGGGCATAGTGCTGTAGCTGTTGTACCTGCGGAAGTTGGCATTAACATCTTGTTTGACACAACTTAATATGTAGTGGTCTTGGGCAATAAACCACCTTTAAAGAAGGGGTTGAGGGAAACTTTTATCAGCTGAAAAACAAGGTCATGCACTAGCTAGGTATACATGCATGGGGTTGTAGAGTGGATAGGCCAATATATCAAAATGGTCAGGTGGGTCGGCTGGATTGGACCCGGTCTCAACAGGGATGAGGGGATTGTGTGGAAATGAACTTCAGTCAATTCAATTTCAAAATCTTTATAGTCATGATACATATTGTTTTAAAGCTGTTAAACAATTCCTTTAAAAAGAATAATACACTGTGTTTGGGACCAAAGTACTACTTACCAGAATGCAAATGGAGGTAACAGAGGAATCCAGCATCAATAATTAATGTCCTATCCTGTCCTAATACATCTTATATGATATGGACCTTTAGTCAGTCTCATAAATTGAGTTTTCTAGGTGACTATATGTTTTCCTTCATTTTATTGTAGAAGACATACATGTAGAAACTACAAAGCACAAGTCCACTGTGTCTTATTTACATAAGTGATTACAAGCAACCTTAAAAAAAACAATGTATATGTTATAAATAATAGTTGTAAAATAACAATTCCTACTATACTGATGGAGTTTACACCTTCAGTCTACCAGGGATGGCTGCCTGGATTCTGGCTCAATCTTCCTGGATACATAGTACTTCCTCCTCCATATCAGTTCTACATTTGTGGTTTTCTATAGACCTAGTTCATTACCATCCGCACTGTCCCTTTGGGAAATTAACATGCCAATTAATCAAAATTTTAACTTCCAAACGTCCAACGAGTTAGAACACCTGAATTAAATGGAGGGTAATAACTGACTAATTCCTGAGAGTTTAGTCCCACAGTCATTTTGTTTGATACCCGCTGATCAAAATATTGAACGTGAGAGCTTCAAGAGCTTGTCTACATATATTCCTTGTTTTATACTTGCGGATAGAGTTAATATTGTTGATAATGTTGCCCTCAGCTCTATTAAGATGCAAAGTTGGAACATACCTGGCTTGAACAGTGATAAAAATGATAAAAATCATGTTTGCCTATATCAAGCACTTTAGTGTGATATGTCTACAGGAAACATGGGACACGTCGAACACATTTTATATTGATGGCTTTATTTGACACTGCTAGCATCTAGTCTCCCTTTTAAAAGCCAAGAGCAATATGCTACTGAAGTCTATTGCCTCCGTTTTTGATTTTGCCTCCAGGTTTGGTAAAAAAACCTTAGAAACCATTGATGAAAAGTTATTCAACAAATGGTTTACTCAGTAGCATTTGGTAAAGACATTTGCAGTTATATTGTCATCCCTATGTTAGTAATTATTGAACATAGATCCCCCAGACACCTTTGGAGAGGGCACCAGTGTACAACAGCCAATATAGTGCATTAAGAGTAGGGACTAAGTTATCTTTCTGCTGTATTAACACTGCTTGCACCATGACCTATCAGCACCGCAACAAGCACTGACCACTTTGCACTGCAGTCTTGTTCTCACCGGCGCCACTGGACGACTGTCACTGAGCCGCTGCCTGCACGACAACCTGAGGGCACTGCACGTCGCACAACTACATTTCACACTGCAGCCCGATGGCTGCTGATGGTGGTGATCCTGAATTCAACCACACAGAGTTCTATCTGCAACGCCTGTAACTTCAAGGGCACTGACCTCCGGAACAGATGCCTGCCGATGCCAGGTTTTCGGAGCTCACTGCAAGGTCTCTGATGACCTGCTTTTCTAAAGGTACTGTTAGGAGGGTCACGGCCAGCCAGAACTGTTGGGTTTGTTTGTTCATGACTCTGTATAGCCCCAGATGGAGCTATTGACTCGAAGAAACTTTATATAAAGTCTATTTTTGCTTTATGAGGAGTTCGGAAATACTGTGTGCTGGATTCTTATCGTTATGGTCTTGTTTCAAACAGATAAATATTCACTATTTTTCTAAAACCGATGTGGTGTCCTTTTATAGTGTTTTCAATGTATTACTGTTGGTTATGTGCAAATACTTTACACACTACTTCAGGGATAAGCCCTAAGTTTGTGCAAAGCTACTAAGGTGAGCAGAGGTTATTTTAGACATGTAATTCCCTTATCTGACTAGAGTGGTGGAATATGCCTGGCTTATGTGCAAACCCTCCCCAACTAGAAAACCCCTTTCTAACAGCCCTTTAATGAAAGTGCTTGTGCTACATGTTTGACATCCCTATCTGCATTACAGAAGGGGCCACACAAGCACCCCACTGAACCTTATCTTACATTTGTATCCAATAGTAATAATTGTGAGCTTATAGTAATGTTTGTTGGTCAGTCCCAATTGGCGGGAATGAAGTAAAAATCTTAGGGCCTCATTACGATGGCGGTTGGACAAGCATCTGATCACCATCGTTTTGGGCTCAAGCCTGTCTGACAAGGAGTCGGCGGTCCCGACAGCTCAATTATAATACAAACAACATGCAGGCAGTCCTAAACATCCCTTTTTCCATTGTGGCATGTGCTCCGGTACAGTAAAGGGCTGTAATACTAGCCACAACGGGAAATGGTATGTTTTCAAACATCCATGCACTGTGTGCCAGGCACCATGTGGTGTCTGGAACACTGTGCATGGATGTTTTTGAGGGGCACCACATATGCCCCCTGGGACCGATAGTGAAGGCCCACGGGGGATGGGGGCCCCCTAAAGTCCATTTCCATCTGCCTTTACATGGCAGGCAGACCACTACGTAAAGGGAAAGGGGAATGGACAACATCATCCCTATGGTGGTGCCTACAGAGGCAACACCCCCATTGTAGGGATTACAGTCCGACTGCCAACCTGATGGGCTCCTTGTGTCTGTTGGAGGTGACATTTTCTCCCCCACCCAAATAGCTTTGACCGTTAGCATTATTATCCGGTGGTCAGACCGATAATAATAAATTGGGACCTTATTGTCTCCACTAGATACCCTTCATTTCATCATATTTTGTGGTTTTGATATTCAGCTTCTAAAATATATTATTTTGCCTTTATTGAACATTGGAGTTTACTTTTAATCAAGTGCATTAACCTTTGGATGAATTCACTGTCAAATGGAGCAGTTACAATTTGAACACAGTTTGGTTCTTGATTTTAAACATTTCTGTATTGTTTTTACGGATTTGTATATATATGAGCTTTTGTGGATTTGTATAAATTCTCAAAATGAAGATTTTGAGGTGAATGTAGGTACACGAGAATTCTGCCTTTTACTTTCAGATTAAACAATGTGCCCCTTTTCCTGCCTCTTCCTAATTCACATGTAAGAAATACAAGCACTGCGTATCCACTGTTGACACAGCAGATAATAACTCATGTCTGCGCTGAGAGTGAACAATAAAATAGAACTTTACATGAGTTCCAGTGTACTTTAGTTGCACTAAGAGAAAGATATTCAGAATAATAGCCTTCAAAAGATCAGTATTCCCATTTGTAATTTACAGAGAGAAATATACTGGACACATGAGTATGAAGAATATATTTTGTAAAGAATTGGTCTTATAATTGCAGAAGAAACATTTTACAGAGTCCTTTAGGTTAACCTTTTGCAATGGCACAGTAGTTTATTAACCACAGTGGTGAAGGGTGAAGAGAGGTGCACAGTGTTGTCATCAATGATTTCATTTAATTTGTCATCAGTGATGTTATCAGTGATATCATAGAACAGGTTTTGAGTGATGCAATATGTCAGGTCATAAGTAGTGTGTTAGACCTGGCACCATTGGCGTGGGTCTCCCTTCCATTTTTACTGTTGCCTCATGTATTTTTGCTGGTATTAGATTGTTTGGGAACCGTGCCACTGCTATTCAGTGCCACAGTGTAGGTGCTCCCTATTGTAAATTGATGTATTAATCAGTAGTTCCATGTTTGGCTATTTGGTTTACTTGTCAGACCCTAGTATAGTGCACTGAGTTTGCCCAGGGCGTGTAAATCCAAATGCTGCTGATGGGCCTGCAGCACTGATTGTGCCACCCACTGAAGCAGCCTTGTAAAATGTGTCTAAGGTCTGCCAATACAGAGCCTGCATGCATTCCGGTACTGTCATGCTGATTGGGCAAGTGCACCCACATCCCAGTCCCTAAACCCTTTTCTTTATATCAGTCACCCCTATGGTAGGCCCAAGGGAAGGATGCATTGTAAGTATAAGGTAGGACAAGCCCTGATGTGTGTGGCATGTCCTAATAGTGAATTACAGCCATTTTTGTTTTATCACTATTGCAAGGCTACCTGTTCTCCATAGGCCAAAATGGGCTGTTAGAGTTATTACATTTTATAATCCTAACTTTCTCAGAGAACATGGTAGGAATTCGAGTTTAGCACGTCTCAACTCAGAATAATAAAATACATATTTTAGTAAAGTTTATTTTAATATTCTGTGTTTGCAAATACCACTTTTAGAAAGTAGGTATTTGATTGTCTAACCATTCAAACCTGCCTCAGCTAGGTTGTTTATTCCTAAGTCTGGTTTTGTGAGTGACAGGGCTAGGGAATTCGAGGAGACAGGCTGAGTCACCCGGTGGTGAACAGAGAGATCTGCATCTAGATGGGAGGGAGGAGTTGCACCTGAACCTTGAATAGGGCTGTGCCTGCCTTCCACAATGCTGGCTTCACCCCCTGGGGAGCGGCTGATGTTCCTGCCCTGCACACTGAAAGAAGAGAAGGAGTCCAGTAAACAAAGTGCTCCAGGACTGTACTTGCCTTCCACATTGCTGGCTCCACCGCCTGTGGGGCGTTTGATGTGCATGCCCTGCACTGTGAAAGGAAAGGAGAAGTCTGGTAAACAGAGTGCTTCAGAACTGGTTTGGACTGGGCAAAGGCCCCTCTCCCCTCAGAGAACAAAGGATTTTGGAGTATAAATATTGGGACCCTGATACCATTAAATTAGATCACTTTGGACTACAAAAAGAAACCTTTACTGAGGAGAGGAACCTGAGGAAACTGAGGAGAGACTATTCCCAAGCTGAAGTGCTGCTTGGAGGATTGGCCTGCAGTGATTGCCTTACTGCGAAAGGAAGGAGAAAGGAAGTTTGTGTACTTTGCTTTCAACTTGTGACGGATCTCCAAGGGCTTGGAAAAGAGCTTGCCTCTTGCTGAACGTCTCAGGGACAACAGACTTCACCCCCCAGTTCTCCAGAGTTCTTTGGAAGTGACTGCTGCTGTTTTAGGCATTCTGTGGACTGCTTGTCGCAAGGTGCTGGAAGCGTGACTCAACGAGAAGAAGCATGTCGCTGTGCCTGCCGTCGCAACTCCGAAGGAGGGTGTCGCCGCTGGAACTGTCACACTGCACCGCATCAGAGAGAAGCGTGCAGCAACGAAGAGGAAGCGTGTCGCCGTCGCTTCTGCTATCATCGCAACTCCGGAGGGTGTCGCCGCTGTAGTTGTCGCACTGCACCACATCACGAGAAGAATCTCGCAACGAGGTCGGAGCATGTCGCCGTCGCTGTGCCTGCCGTCGCAACTCCGAAGGAGGGTGTCACCGCTGGAACGGTCGCATTGCACTGCATCGACCAAGAGCACCTCGCATCCCTGAGAAGCGAGCCGCCGTCGGAGCTGCTGCCATCGCATCTTGGATGTCGCCGCTGTAGTTGTCACATCAAGCTATAGCTTCACGCATCTTGGGAGAAGAGCGTCGCTGCTGGAGCTGTTGTCGTCCCATCGTAAGGGTGTCACCGCTGCAGTCCACGCATGGAACCGAGGACTTCTCGCATCCCCGAGAAGCGTGCCGCATCTGGAAGATCTTCACATCTTTATTTCTTTGTATCTGAACTTTGCCGCATTTTCCATGGCTGCGACATTGCTTGTCGTGGAAGTGCAACGCAACCCAAGGTACATTGACGCAGAGTGTCGCATCTAGGAACTGAAATGAACTAAGCTTAAATGATCATAGTGTGTATTTTTTCGATTATGGTCTTGTGGTAACTCTATATAAAGTCTACTTATTGCTGATATAAAACATGTGTGGTGTCTATTTGTAGTTTTGTCACTGGGTTACTATATGTGGTCACAACTGCTTAACTTACAATGCCTCTGAAGTAAAGCCCTTCTGCTCGTGCCAAGCTACCAAGGGGGTGAGCAGGGGATATTTTAGGAGTGTAATCCCCTTATCCTAATTAGAGGAGAGGGTCCCGATTTGTCACAAGTACTTACCTGTGCCACCTAGAGACCCCCAAATCTAACATAGTGCACGGGAAGGTTGTTATAGTTACTTAAGTTAACCATTATCAGGGCCACTGGAATTATGTCATTATGTGCCCACTGCTTTTTTCGCATAATTATGGATTCACATTTGCCACATAATCCGTCATCACCTTCATAATATACAGATTTTAACAAAACAAGTTTGCGGTACCTCAAATGCATCAAAAGTTACAAGAAATGGAGCTACATGCTCGTAAAGTGGAATACCTCCGGAAAGCTCAACATGCCATCTATCAGTTACTTATTTTTGTATTTGGGTGTTAAATGGATTCTATTGAGGTGAAAGCTTTGCCTAAGCACTGCAAAAGTTACAAAATAATCATGAAATCCTATCAGAAAGTATGCAGTGTAATGCTGCATAATTGACCTTTTCTTGCTGCATAATTTGGTCAACCCGGCCTCATAATTTGGTGCTACCCTGCACCATAATTTCAGTAGCCCTGACTATAACTGGTTAATTTCAATTTTTTTTTTAGTTTTAAATGTTACATTTAAACTGACATTTCCCCCTAACTATATTATCACTTTAACCTTTGATTTTGTGGTGAATTTCTAGTTTTTTTACAAATCGAAAGTAAGATTTTATTTCCTTAAGTAACTGGTTTTTGCCATAACTGGTGTGAATTGGCTGTATGAAGAAATCTTCATGGGATGAAGGCGCCAACATTACCTGGCCGGCAAAGGACCTTCCTTGGGTGTGAATTTTAAATTTCTCCCACTCAAAGCTTTGCTGCCAAAAGTGAATAGCTTCCCCTGGACTTCAACTGACTGCTGTCAGGCCTCGTGAGTCCATCTCAGCCACAACTTGCTGCCTTGCCCCACTGAGTATTTTTAACTTCATTATTCAAGTGGTGCTGCATGGTGGTGGCATGTGCTGCAGCCATTTAAAGTGGCCACAGCATGCCACTGCTGCGGTTCCGACAGCATGGTGACCACCAACCTGGTGGCCACAATGAAATGTAGTGGTCGAACCGTGACCTGCTTGTCGGACAGTGTCATGACCGCCACAATAGCGGACGCAACCCGACCAATCGCAATCATAATCAGTCCCTCAGTCAGAACCTAAAACGTTCAACCTGGAGAAACCTGGTCTCGGTATTTGACCTGTGCTTCATCGCAGTCAACTTTAAAACATACCCCTGTCCCAGTCTTGAGTGACCAGTTGCCCACAGTTAGCTCTAATGCTCTTTTTGGAATTATTTTTGTCTTAAACTTTTTTAAATTACTATCTCCAGATACCCTTTTTGGATTTGTGTAATTTTGGTGTCATTTTGTTCATTAAAATATTCTCCATTTTGTACGAGTGGGATTTTATTGTGTTATTTTTTTAACGTTTTTACAGTTTTGGTAGTTATAGGAATGTCATCCTTTTTGCCCCATCACCCCTCATTTTTGGACTGATGCCGGTGGCTACTAACTCTGATAGTACCTTGGGCTTTGCCAACCCAGCCTAGGGCCAGTGCTGTGTCCGCTATAGGTATATTCTGATTCGTATACTTCGAATTGGTAAGGACAGCCTGCCTATAAACCATGCCTTACAGGCAGATTTTAAAATACAACTATGTTCAAATTTGACTTCGGAATTAAAAGCACTTTCAAAGTCCAAAACTGTCTTTTAATTACTTATAGTTCACCCCAACGATCTGCCATAGGTGCCCCAAACGTAGGATGCATAATATAGTTTTATTTAGCAGGCACTAATATGTTTTATATGCCCTTGTGCCATTTTAGGGAACAACAGTAGCGTCACTATTATAGTGCTGCTATCACCATAAGCTGACAAGGGAAGGACTTTATTACATTTAATAAAGTCTAATTTTGGGTTGGGGCTAGCAAGCCATATCATTAAAAGTCCCAACTTAATTGTTACATTACACCCAACAACTTACAAAGGTCAGATTTCATAAAACTTTTATAGGAAATTAGTTTTAGGACTTACTATCCTGAAGTTTCTTAAAGCAGCTAGTAGCAGCCTCTTGTGATTGGCCTGCCTTTGACAGCCTCAACCAAGCTGCTCCCTGAGTAGGTGAGAGGAGGCATGGGACTGCATTAATACAGCCATTTGGTGGGAGGAGATCTTCTTCCTGGAGAAGCCAGGAAGAGCAAGGGGGTTGGGTACGTAAGATGGAGTTCAAAAGCAGGAGTTTCTACAGATGTTACATGGCTCAAAACACCCCCACTTCCTTGATCTCCAGGCTGAAGGGAGTCACCTTAATTAGGAGAGGACTGGAAGGGGAGTGTAGGCAGTTGTAGGCCATACATCTGGGTTGGGCTACACAGCCACACACCGTAAAGAAAGATTGTATCCATTTGATTTTTGGGAGAATGCTGCTTTTTGGGCTAGACATTTGCTACACTCATCAGGAAGTGGTCACATTAAAGAGAGGCAACTCAGTTTCTATTGGTTAGGGAGCTCTCCCCCCATAGCTCAGAAATGAAGGATAAATAAGACAGGTTTGCAGAGCTCACCAGATCATTGTTTTGAAAAGAAGAATCAATCAATCAATCAGGGGGATTTCTAAAGCGCGCTACTTACCCGTGCGGGTCTCAAGGCGCTGGGGGGGGGGGCGATGCTACTGTTCGAAGAGCCAGGTCTTGAAGAGTTTTCTGAAGGCGAGTAGGTCTTCGGTCTGATGTAGGTGGGTAGGAAGGGGGTTCCAGGTCTTGGTGGCGAGGTAGGAGAAGGATCTGCCGCCAGAGGTAGTTCGTTGGATGCGGGGGACGGTGGCGAGGGCAAGGCTGGCGGAGCGGAGCTGGCAGGTGGGGGTGTGAAAGTGGAGTCGGCTATTCAGGTAGGCTGGTCCGGCGTTGTGGAGTGCTTTGTGTGCGTGGGTGAGGAGTTTGAAGGTGATCCTCTTGTCGACGGGGAGCCAGTGTAGGTTCCTCAGGTGGGGGGTGATGTGGCAGTGGCGGGGTGCGTTGACGATCAGTCGGGCAGAGGCATTTTGGATGCGCTGGAGTCGTTGTAGGTGTTTGGCTGGGATTCTGGCGTAGAGTGCGTTGCCGTAGAAGAGAACAAGAACTACACTGCTGGTTCCCTGGACTGCACCAAAGAAAGGACATCTCTCTGAAAGATTGCACCTGTTGTGCTCACAAGGCTCTACAAAGAAAGGGCTGAGCCTGAATACCAGAGGAAAGGAGTGCACTCCCTTATCAGTAACAGGTACAAAAGTGCTGCAGTCACCTGCAAAACCAAAGAGAAGACCCCCCAGTTGACCAGTGGCAACTGAATTTGCCCTGGGCTGTGCAAGTGCATTGTGGTTTATTGAGTCCTAGCCCCAAAGTAGCATTCCAGGGCCTCTTAATCCTTGGTCAGGGCTAGAAGACAATTCTCTCTTCGACTTAGTCATTTTTGACTATTCTAAATTATTTTTTATTCCAAGTTTTGCACCTTCTAAATGCAAAGGAACATGGTTGTGGATCTGGCTAACTTGACAATTCTCACAGTAGAGGAGATGAAGCCCTATGCAAAAAAAGAAAGCTGACGCTGGGCCACAATGCCAATAAGGCAGATTTTGAGAAAGCCCTCATGGCCTGGGAGAAACTAAGCCAACGTTTGGTAAAAAGGGGACCCCTAAGGTGAACAATGGAACTTGCTAGCTGTAGGAAAAATTACATATGGGGTAAGGACAAATGCTAGGTACAAGGTATAAAATCATGTAACGCATTTCAGGCTATATATTCCCACATATTATCTTTCAGAAACACAATAGAGTGCACTATAATAGACATATACACAATCTGTATCTTTTTTTGGGAAAAAATATATTTTTATTCAGGGTTTCTCATTGGTGACGAAAATCTTTTTGGGAATGTCTTTTTTAAAAGAAATATACCAAATATATAATTGTATGTAAATTTGTATATATTGATATTCTCGATCATCAGTAATTCATGTACATAACATGCTGATATATAATCGTAGTTCTGTGGAAAACATATACATACTCATATGTCTATGAAGAAAAGATACATAAACACATACATTTGACACAAATTATACATAACAACACTGTGTATGGGATTAAAATACGAAAAAAGGTGGGCAAACTGTAAAGCAGTTCAAAGGCTGGCGGTAGATGAGAACATTAGGCGTATTTCGGCGTGTATGCCTTCGTCAGGATAACCCGTCTCAACTTTTTCTTATATGGATGCAGTGAACAGTAGTCTTAATTTTCAGATTTAAAGTCCTTGTTTCTTAGGGTCCAAGACAAACAGCTAAAACCTTGTAGCCAATAGTTTTAGAGGATCCACCCAAAAATGAATAAGTGTGACCAAAGCTTACAAAAAAGGCCATCAAACCAATTGAAGAGAACAAACAAATAGCAGTGTAGCTGCATTACATTTTAATCAAATATTTGTAAAAACATAGGTTAGGGAGGCAAATAGGGTTACAGGAGCACCAATTCCCCAAACAGAGCTTCCAAACATCACAGGAGTAGAGTTTGCAAAGGTTAGAACTCAAAGGACAAATAGAATCATAGTTCAATTAGCACTGATATATTGTTTCACCTACTGTTCCCAAGCACCACAAATCTCAGAGGGGAACATAACAATTCACTTAAAATCAAGAATGAGGTGCACTTGTATGACATCCATGCAATAAACAGAACAGCATTGCTTATGGAGGAAGAAGGAGAGCACAGAGAAGAATAGTTCTCAAGATAACAATCCAAAGAGGCATCATATTATAATCAAAGTGCTATATGTTTTATACAAGGTGTGAGAGGTTGCAGTGGCTGTATCAGTTGGCTCCTAAATAGCTCCACAAATAGGATGAAATGTGGCAAAGGTGGCCATTGGTCTAATGATGAGTTAATGTGAAAAGGGACAAGGTACTTGGCCCTGGGCCCATTCTAAATCAAAAATAGAAGTGGAAATGAACTTTATCATTTGACCAGGTCCAGTATCTCATACAATATCAAACTCCATTTAGCTTTATTTTAGAATCTCCTCTCCTCCCAGAAAACCTGAAATGCTTAGTTAATATATTCCAGGATATCCAGTCTTGGATGCTCCATTGCCACATGAAGCGTAACCTCTTGAAAACGAAATTTCTCTTGATATCACCAGGAAATGATAATATCCCAATTAAATCATGACTACATTCTACTGGAGTACTTCCAAGCAACATTTCAGTTGTGGAATCCCCAAAATTCAGTTTCCAGACACACATGAAAAACATGTCTAAAGGGGCAGAATTTGAACTCACATTCCTATATGGAATCTGACCTTCTGACCCTGACACTGACTGGACGAAATACAGAAAGTTAAAAAATGCCTTTTTAAGGTACTTATTGGCGGTACCACAAGGCACCTCAACATTTCTGTGCCACACAGAACTTGGAATACCTTTTCTCACAGATATAAGAAAAATTCAGCCAGTCCTACTATGGCATCGCATTTGGACATGCCCAAAGACATCATTCAATCGGGAGGTATTAAAAGATCTTTTAGGCCTTGAGAATGCGCTTTAGATTGGGTGGCTTAGTTATGTAAAAAATGTTCTGTTCGATATGGGATTGTCAAATTGTTATAATTATCCTATCGTGCTAGACCAAACTCCCAGGAAAGTGTTAAAAAATAAATGCATGAGCCATATGGAGGGGCTGAGGTTTGTGGTAGAGGCAACCTAGCAAACTGTCCAAAATAATCTACTGATGCAGACCAGTCACAGCATTCAACCATATCTTACATATATTTTAAGTGGCCACAACAGATTTGTACTCACACGGTTGAGGCTAAACATATTTCATCGCTTGGTTAGCTTCCCAAAAATGAATGACTGGGCAAAGAATCTATCAAACTGCCCCTGTGACGAGGTATCACCCCAGTCATCGATGCCCATGCTTCTGTTTTGTAAATATTACAATGAAATAAGGAAAAAAATGGCTTAGACATATCTTATAAATTTGGGGAATGAGACAGTGTCGACCAGCCTATCTCGCACTGCAATGTTCAGACGCAGAATGCTGTGCGAGAAATATTGCACAATTTCTGAAATCTGCTATTTGACTTAGGAAAAAAATTTGAAAAATGGTTTTTATTTTTGAATTTGTTCAGTATATAAACTTATCTTTTAATCTTTTTAATCATATCCTGTTTGGTTTTGGAGCCTAATATGAATACTCATGAATTTGCTATTTGCACAGTAAATTTTTAAATTGTAATGTCTAATGAGATTGAACAATTGCTTTTTAATTACTGTTTTAAAAAAAAAAATACTTTTATGGTTTTTCTGATGAAAACAGAATAAAGACATTTGATGGATTGACTGGACACTAATAACGAAAGCTCTACTGCAGCTGAAACTACTGAAATACCTTTCCAGGTGGAATTCTGAGTACACATTTAACTCCTCTGAAAGCAACCCACACGTCACTGCCACAATGGTGAAAGGCACTAGAAAGTTTAACTAAATATTATTGATCAGGGGGTATATTATCAACAACTAGCGATAATTTTTGTCTCTAACTTGTTTAGAGACAAAAATTATCGCCGCAGATCGGCGATTTTTATCGCAGATAAACCTTGCTATTAGCAAGGTTTATCGCAAATGCGATAAAAAACGCCCGCAATGCATGAATATCGCTGAAAAGTCCGCGATATTCATGCATTATCGAGCAAATGCTCTTAGCCATGTTATCCACCTCCCATTGGATAACATGGCTAAGAACTGCTCAGGGCAGGTGTTAGCTTTTGGAGATATTCGCCCTTAGCGCAAATATCTCCAAAAGTTGGTAATAGGAGATAGCGATGTTAGCGACTGTTTCCAGTCGCTAACATCTTGGCACGCCCACTTTGCATATCATTAGTGATAAATATCACTGACATGCAAAGTGGGGCCCATGATGGTCGCTATCTCCTATTAGCTGTCGCTAACTGGTGTTAGCGACAGCTTGGTAATAGGGAGATAATTTTATCTCCGCTTTCTTGGCTTTTAAAGCCAAAAAAGCGGAGATAAAACCCCTTGATAATATACCCCCTGGTTCTCACTTTAGTATCTCCTTATTGAAGTAGAAAACAATTTTAAACATGCATCTACTAGAAACAAAGCTCTATTTTTGGAACAATTCGACAATCCAACCACCACCTGACCATCTCAGGGGGACAAAAGATCCTTACTAATCAAGGCAATTTGCTTGATGAAACATGAAGGTTTAAGAGATGAAAAACCTTAAAGCACTCCTTCAATGGAAGTGCTCAGATGATTTGGAACTGAACTCCACCAATCCTTAGAACAATCCGATCCTACGACAAAAACCCTTCTGTTTCAATAACATTTCCAAATGTGGACCTGCCACGCCTTTCTTTATGTAATCTGTCACATTACAGTATTCCCTATTTCTTCACAATGCAATAATATTTTTAAAAAACACCTGTGAAGTGAAATGTTTATACAGATATAATATTTGATTATCAGATGGCATTTTGTATATTTGTACATATGTATAGCTGATTGGTTTACAGAATATACAAGTAAAATGTGCCTCTCCTCAAAATGTCTATCACCACTGTAACGTTCATACTTTACTACCCTTGCCTCTTCTGCTACTTAAGCACATGATAATTTAACTATAATGTGATTTATTGTATATTTGTAAATTAGTATTTTTGTGTAGCTGCTATAATTTTAGTCCCATAAAAATTGCCTTTAAGTAAACCCCTCTACCAACCATGCCTTCTTTTTCCAATATACACAACCTGATAACAAAAAAGTAAATATGTCATTATTAACTCTGATGCCTGACAGGCACACTCTGGGAAGAGGGTCGACAACTGGTTTGCTTCTGGAGTGAATCAGAGCTGCCAGTTGAGTGAAAAATCAGTGACTGGCTCACAAATGAATTTGGGTCAGATGGAGAACTGACTTTCAATCACTGAGGTGCAAGGAGCGCAATGTAAACATTAAGGGTCACATTCAAAAAGGTAGATTAACACATTTACATTTTTTTACTGCCCCAATACTAATTTTCCATGTTTTTGCTAGTCCATATTTCAGAGTGTAATGTTACTCCTAGGGGCTTAATTGCATGGGGCATATTCACTAACTGCATTTTGTAGTGTGTTTAGTAGTACTACGGTAATATTTCACACATACTACAGGATACAATTCACAGACCTACATCCCAAGGCCTCTTTCTCTCTTATCTTTTCTTGTGTGAAGGTTCTGCCACAAGTGCAGAGATCTTGCTACACATAGGTTTAAATGTTAGTAGTAAATAGTAACAGGACAATGAGGAGTGGCTGGAAAATGAGCAATATATATATCATAATGGAAAGGGTTTAGAGAAGAATAAGGAGGGATTTAGAGAGTAATATGCAAAACCAAAACCACACCTGCGCAAGAGTAAGTTTATTGCTATTCATAAACAGCATTTCTAAAGTTACTACAGCAAAAAGTCCCCAAAAGAGTGGTAAATGTACTCCAGCCCAGCCTTGGCATACGTTCACCACCACACAAAACACAAGGAGGGCCAGAGGAGGTTTAAATATCAGCAGGGGTTATCTCCTCAAATAAGAACCAAAAAACACAAAAGAAGATTGCTCATGGGGTGTCCGTTTTAAAGTATGGTTTCCCTCTCCCACCCGAAGGTGGCATGCTTCATCAGAGGGTAACTCCTCGCACTATGTACCTCATGATAGTGCAAGATACATCCCCTCTCTGAGAGGGAGGAGCTAAGTGAATTTGTGACTTTTAAAATAAAAATATCAATTTTAAAATGTATAAATCTATATAATTATTAAATAAAGATTAAATTATTTAAAAATGTAATGAAGTTATTTAATATTAAAACATTAAAACCTTGCTTAGATAATCGTTAATATTATAAAACAATTCTATACATAGCTTTTAATAAAGTTTAGTACATATCAAATTAGAAACATCGATTAGTGTCGGTGGATTTTGTTTTAACTTATTCTTTTCAATTGTTATTTTTAAATTAAATGAATATAATTTGAATAATGATTTAGTACATAGTTTAGTTATTGTGCTAAAAGTGTTTTATTAATTGTACATTTAAAATATATAAAACAATTACAGATTAATTGTTGTTAATATATATGAATATATATGTATATATATATATACAGCTTCGGGGCTGGAGCGGTAAGGGTGACACAAGGAAGCCTTCGGTTTACACCACTAACAAGACCTGGGATTCCACTCATGCCACCCTGCTTCCCGCCTCACCACTTGGGTGTCATTCCAGCGCACTACCTACCTGGAAGCAAACTGGTGCATTCTGGGAGTTGCAGTTCCTGAAGATGCCCGGAACTGCAACAGGTTGGCCTACAACATCGGAGGCGGGGCCAAAGTCACATGGCAATTAAAGGCAGCAGGACACTATTGGGGCGTGAATGGCAGTTTTCCCGGGACACTTGTGGCGCTGAAGAAGGCTAAATATTGCCGAAATGCATTCGCCTTGTTGGTGTGAATAAAGGCTTCTACACTGTCCCCTGCTGTGGCTTCTACTTTCTTCTAGGCGAAGGAGGTTCTTCTGATATTTTCTGCGTCCTTGCCAGAGTCGCAGCTTTGAGGCCCTCACTCCATCAAGTTGGCCCGGACTTCTCTGGCTTTGCTTCGGCATTTCTTCGTCACCAAGGGATTGGTTCGGTCCGGGCCCGCCAAGAGGTGCAGGAAAGATTGAAACGGTTGCGAGGATATCCTCCCCGCTACTGGGCAGCGTGCACTGTCACCGCCGCCCCCGTGAACATTTGAACTGCAACTTCGGGGCTGGAGAGGTAAGGGGACACAAGGAAGCCTTCGGTTTACACCACTAACAAGACCTGGGATTCCACTCATGCCACCCTGCTTCCCGCCTCACCACTTGGGTGTCATTCCAGCGCACTACCTACCTGGAAGCAAACTGGTGCATTCTGGGAGTTGCAGTTCCTGAAGATGCCCGGAACTGCAACAGGTTGGCCTACAACATCGGAGGCGGGGCCAAAGTCACATGGCAATTAAACGATACAGAAAAGGGGGTGGTGATGAACAGAGTGTCTGAATTAAGCAGACCACTCTTACCCAGTCCAAAGATCAGGGCTTGATCCATCACCGTTATTTATCTCCCTGCCCCATCCCAGCTCAGAACCTGGCTATATGCAAATTAGTCTGTCCCTGGCCCAGTGCATCATGGGAACAGGGCAGACCAAACTACCAAGCCAATTCTTCACCAGAAAGGAGACAAGCTACCGAGGACCGGTTTCTGGCATTTCAGCCTCTTCGGCCCGGCTTGCTTGAATCCTGATGGAGCAGTGAGAAAGGGACTCATGTCTGAGTATACCCTGCCACACCTATAGTGGCCAAAAACGATACAGAAAAGGGGGTGGTGATGAACAGAGTGTCTGAATTAAGCAGACCACTCTTACCCAGTCCAAAGATCAGGGCTTGATCCATCACCGTTATTTATCTCACTGCCCCATCCCAGCTCAGAACCTGGCTATATGCAAATTAGTCTGTCCCTGGCCCAGTGCATCATGGGAACAGGGCAGACCAAACTACCAAGCCAATTCTTCACCAGAAAGGAGACAAGCTACCGGGGACCGGTTTCTGGCATTTCAGCCTCTTCGGCCCGGCTTGCTTGAATCCTGATGGAGCAGTGAGAAAGGGACTCATGTCTGAGTATACCCTGCCACACCTATAGTGGCCAAAAACGATACAGAAAAGGGGGCGGTGATGAACAGAGTGTCTGAATTAAGCAGACCACTCTTACCCAGTCCAAAGATCAGGGCTTGATCCATCACCGTTATTTATCTCACTGCCCCATCCCAGCTCAGAACCTGGCTATATGCAAATTAGTCTGTCCCTGGCCCAGTGCATCATGGGAACAGGGCAGACCAAACTACCAAGCCAATTCTTCACCAGATAGGAGACAAGCTACCGGGGACCGGTTTCTGGCATTTCAGCCTCTTCGGCCCGGCTTGCTTGAATCCTGATGGAGCAGTGAGAAAGGGACTCATGTCTGAGTATACCCTGCCACACCTATAGTGGCCAAAAACGATACAGAAAAGGGGGTGGTGATGAACAGAGTGTCTGAATTAAGCAGACCACTCTTACCCAGTCCAAAGATCAGGGCTTGATCCATCACCGTTATTTATCTCACTGCCCCATCCCAGCTCAGAACCTGGCTATATGCAAATTAGTCTGTCCCTGGCCCAGTGCATCATGGGAACAGGGCAGACCAAACTACCAAGCCAATTCTTCACCAGAAAGGAGACAAGTTACCGGGGACCGGTTTCTGGCATTTCAGCCTCTTCGGCCGGCTTGCTTGAATCCTGATGGAGCAGTGAGAAAGGGACTTATGTCTGAGTATACCCTGCCACACCTATAGTGGCCAAAAACGATACAGAAAAGGGGGTGGTGATGAACAGAGTGTCTGAATTAAGCAGACCACTCTTACCCAGTCCAAAGATCAGGGCTTGATCCATCACCGTTATTTATCTCACTGCCCCATCCCAGCTCAGAACCTGGCTATATGCAAATTAGTCTGTCCCTGGCCCAGTGCATCATGGGAACAGGGCAGACCAAACTACCAAGCCAATTCTTCACCAGAAAGGAGACAAGTTACCGGGGACCGGTTTCTGGCATTTCAGCCTCTTCGGCCGGCTTGCTTGAATCCTGATGGAGCAGTGAGAAAGGGACTTATGTCTGAGTATACCCTGCCACACCTATAGTGGCCAAAAACGATACAGAAAAGGGGGTGGTGATGAACAGAGTGTCTGAATTAAGCAGACCACTCTTACCCAGTCCAAAGATCAGGGCTTGATCCATCACCGTTATTTATCTCACTGCCCCATCCCAGCTCAGAACCTGGCTATATGCAAATTAGTCTGTCCCTGGCCCAGTGCAGCATGGGAACAGGGCATACCAAACTACCAAGCCAATTCTTCACCAGAAAGGAGACAAGCTACCGGGGACCGGTTTCTGGCATTTCAGCCTCTTCGGCCCGGCTTGCTTGAATCCTGATGGAGCAGTGAGAAAGGGACTCATGTCTGAGTATACCCTGCCACACCTAGGAGTTGCAGTTCCTGAAGATGCCCAGAACTGCAACAGGTTAGCCTACAACATCGGAGGCGGGGCCAAAGTCACATGGCACTTAAAGGAAGCAGGACACTATTGGGGCATGAATGGCAGTCTTCCCGGGACACCTGTGGCGCTGAAGAAGGCTAAATATTGCCGAAATGCATTCGCCTTGTTGGTGTGAATAAAGGCTTCCACACTGTCCCCTGCTGTGGCTTCTACTTTCTTCTAGGCGAAGGAGGTTCTTCTGATATATATATAGCACCTCCCCCTTGCTAATTGTTCACACCTGTTGCTTGCCGCGGGAAATGCCGGGACTCTAACTCCCAGCATGCAATAATCCGATGCATCTGGGTTGGTGGTTTGGAGGGTGTAGATGAAATCCACACGGGTTTTGCTGGGGCTTTGCTGGTGGGTGGCGCAGTGTTCCCCGGATGCTCCCAACATCATCATGGCTCTCCCTGGGTCCCTCGTTCCACCGCTACCACTCGAGTCAGGTGAGCAAAGTAGACAAGGACAGCCAAATCACGGCACAGCGTCCTGGTGGAGGTGGAATACCTTGCTCAGCCTGAGCTCGCCCAAAGCGAATGGTGGACTCAGGACTTCTCTGTATCCCGAGCTCGCAAAATCTCTGCAGGGCAGCGATAGGTCACCAGCTGTAGTCCGGGTCACTTGTTGCGGTAGGGCCATCTTGACTGCACCGCTGGTGGATGCAGAATATATGACGATACTTCCCACCACATGTAGAAGGAACAGAGGCCAGAGGGGGAATCCAGGAAAAAAACACGATTTAATTGGCAGCAAAAACAATATTTCAGGCAAATGCATTTCGGCTCCAGGCCTTCCTCAGTGCCCCATATTGTACAGAGATCTTCGCCAAAGTAGTTCCATACCAGCACTTCTCAATAAGTAGTCCCGCAGAGCACCTCCCCCTTGCTAATTGTTCACAGCTGTTGCTTGCCACGGGATGATGCCCATATTCTAAGAAGGGCATCGAAACGTCGACACATAACCCCATATGCAAACTGTGTATGTAATATTGATAATTGCAATGGTGTGGTTTAACACTCAACGTCTGTCTCACTGAAACTTAAGTGCACAGACAAATTTCGCTTTCTTCCATTTTTCTGTTGTTGTCTTGTATATGTTGAAGGTCACGGCTGTGCCCGCTTGACATTTTTAACAAACCAAAAAATTACTCTTCTGATTAAAAAATAAATTCCTGTCCGGACGGACAGAAGACATACAACCTATTAAGCGTATGATTATCACTCATAGTATTTTCATTATAGGGACCACTGTTCTTTATAATAGGGACTCCAACTCCCAGCATGCAATAATCCGATGCATCTGGGTTGGCGGTTTGGAGGGTGTAGATGAAATCCACACGGGTTTTGCTGGGGCTTTGCTGGTGGGTGGCGCAGTGTTCCCCGGATGCTCCCAACATCATCATGGCTTTCCCTGGGTCCCTCGTTCCACCGCTACCACTCGAGTCAGGTGAGCAAAGTAGAGAAGGACAGCCAAATCGCGGCGCAGCGTCCTGGTGGAGGTGGAATACCTCGCTCAGCCTGAGCTCGCCCAAAGCGAATGGTGGACTCCGGACCACAAGGGGGATTGGAAAATGCTGCGTTTTTGGGGCATAGAAACAATGACCCTTTCTGACAGAGGAGGGCACAAGGAAAAACTACTGCGGCAAAAGCAATCCAGACATATCCTGAATTTCAGGACGATGACTCCTTTTGGTCTCAAGCAATCGGAGGAACTATACATACACCTGTAAATGTTATGTAACTTACGTAATTTCAATTAGAATCCTGCATAGGATCCCGTTTACAAAAAAGACCGTTTTTTTAACAAACACATCCACATCACCTTGCACTACCCAAATTCCTACCCACAGCATCACAAAACTCCCCCTAGGTATAGGATACTACTACCAACACCTACCCACCACCCCAACAAATAGAGGGCTAAATACCTGACATCCATTGAATTATGACAACATTACTTTGCCCACTGGAGGGTGGTAAAACGAGTTCCAAAGATAACGTAACCATGTATACCAGTTGCAACACAAAACATACACCACTTAGCTGCAAAGATACAATCTCAGCACGCTATACCTTATACAAAAAATGATTATATAAATGTATGATGTAATTCTGTGTTCACTAGTGAAAATCACAACTATGGTTTAACCACGGACTACAAAGCCCACAATCCTCTCAGGGGCGTGACTAAACTGAAATGTTTGTGTGGTGTTGGTGACACCCCTTTTGGGGGAGTGATTTTGTTTCTGTTTGGTAACCTTGTATCTTTATAAGCTGTGCCAAGGCATTTCATAAACTAACCGTGACCAAGACAGCGGAGGCTGTCGAAACGCGTTGGTTATTGCTCTGTTCTGATACCCCAATGGATTTAAGTATAAATTAACGCAAACCTACTCTTGTGTGGATTACGATTGTTTTATTGCGACTCCAAGGTTCCTCCAACCGGAGGAATCGTTTGTTGTGAAGTTTAGCGGTTGGGCTCAACCGCAGGAGTAACGCGGCCACGTTTTGTAGCGCCTATCAGGAGAGAAAAGAGAGCCATATGGTTGGATATATATACATATATATATATATATATATATATATATATATATATATATACATATATATATATATATATATATATATATATATATATATATATATATCAAACACACACGCAGGAATCCATTTGAAATGAGGCCTCAGAGAGATGAAGATTTTTTTCAGCAATTTAATGACAACATGCCGGCAGATGACAACACGGGACCCATACCACACAAAGTTCAGACGCCAAACGCGTTTCGGGAATGGAAATCCCTTCTTCAATGGCGTGATGTTCTTGAGCG
Organism: Lissotriton helveticus; assembly: GCF_964261635.1. Classification (NCBI taxonomy): domain Eukaryota; kingdom Metazoa; phylum Chordata; class Amphibia; order Caudata; family Salamandridae; genus Lissotriton; species Lissotriton helveticus. Next base: position 801,822,581 of record NC_136065.1, on the reverse strand, counting down.
AGTGACAAGCGCTGTTGCATGACGCACCTTTATTATCAACACCTTCCCTTGTGGGTGTGGCAGAAACTACGGCCTCCTGGATGTTGTAGTGCGCCATGTGTCCTTCCCCGGTGGGCGCGCTAATCACTTTCAAAATTAAAACATAGTTCAAGTCCAAGTGGGTGGAGGCGGGCATCCGCTGTCATTTACCCCGCTTTGGTGCTGGCATTGTGAATAGGCTGGCACTGCCCTGCATAGATGCCAGCCAGTCTCTCTTCCTGATGCACAAGCGCCGGATCGGCACTTGCAGGACTCGCCAGACCTGCGATGAGCCTCCTTTCACGACCGGAAACAGCCGTCTTTAAATCAAACACACACGCAGGAATCCATTTGAAATGAGGCCTCAGAGAGATGAAGATTTTTTTCAGCAATTTAATGACAACATGCCGGCAGATGACAACACGGGACCCATACCACACAAAGTTCAGACGCCAAACGCGTTTCGGGAATGGAAATCCCTTCTTCAATGGCGTGATGTTCTTGAGCGAGTGACAAGCGCTGTTGCATGACGCACCTTTATTATCAACACCTTCCCTTGTGGGTGTGGCCGAAACTACGGCCTCCTGGATGTTGTAGTGCGCCATATGTCCTTCCCCGGTGGGCGCGCTAATCACTTTCAAAATTAAAACATAGTTCAAGTCCAAGTGGGTGGAGGCGGGCATCCGCTGTCATTTACCCCGCTTTGGTGCTGGCATTGTGAATAGGCTGGCACTGCCCTGCATAGATGCCAGCCAGTCTCTCTTCCTGATGCACAAGCGCCGGATCGGCACTTGCAGGACTCGCCAGACCTGCGATGAGCCTCCTTTCACGACCGGAAACAGCCGTCTTTAAATCAAACACACACGCAGGAATCCATTTGAAATGAGGCCTCAGAGAGATGAAGATTTTTTTCAGCAATTTAATGACAACATGCCGGCAGATGACAACACGGGACCCATACCACACAAAGTTCAGACGCCAAACGCGTTTCGGGAATGGAAATCCCTTCTTCAATGGCGTGATGTTCTTGAGCGAGTGACAAGCGCTGTTGCATGACGCACCTTTATTATCAACACCTTCCCTTGTGGGTGTGGCAGAAACTACGGCCTCCTGGATGTTGTAGTGCGCCATGTGTCCTTCCCCGGTGGGCGCGCTAATCACTTTCAAAATTAAAACATAGTTCAAGTCCAAGTGGGTGGAGGCGGGCATCCGCTGTCATTTACCCCGCTTTGGTGCTGGCATTGTGAATAGGCTGGCACTGCCCTGCATAGATGCCAGCCAGTCTCTCTTCCTGATGCACAAGCGCCGGATCGGCACTTGCAGGACTCGCCAGACCTGCGATGAGCCTCCTTTCACGACCGGAAACAGCCGTCTTTAAATCAAACACACACGCAGGAATCCATTTGAAATGAGGCCTCAGAGAGATGAAGATTTTTTTCAGCAATTTAATGACAACATGCCGGCAGATGACAACACGGGACCCATACCACACAAAGTTCAGACGCCAAACGCGTTTCGGGAATGGAAATCCCTTCTTCAATGGCGTGATGTTCTTGAGCGAGTGACAAGCGCTGTTGCATGACGCACCTTTATTATCAACACCTTCCCTTGTGGGTGTGGCCGAAACTACGGCCTCCTGGATGTTGTAGTGCGCCATATGTCCTTCCCCGGTGGGCGCGCTAATCACTTTCAAAATTAAAACATAGTTCAAGTCCAAGTGGGTGGAGGCGGGCATCCGCTGTCATTTACCCCGCTTTGGTGCTGGCATTGTGAATAGGCTGGCACTGCCCTGCATAGATGCCAGCCAGTCTCTCTTCCTGATGCACAAGCGCCGGATCGGCACTTGCAGGACTCGCCAGACCTGCGATGAGCCTCCTTTCACGACCGGAAACAGCCGTCTTTAAATCAAACACACACGCAGGAATCCATTTGAAATGAGGCCTCAGAGAGATGAAGATTTTTTTCAGCAATTTAATGACAACATGCCGGCAGATGACAACACGGGACCCATACCACACAAAGTTCAGACGCCAAACGCGTTTCGGGAATGGAAATCCCTTCTTCAATGGCGTGATGTTCTTGAGCGAGTGACAAGCGCTGTTGCATGACGCACCTTTATTATCAACACCTTCCCTTGTGGGTGTGGCCGAAACTACGGCCTCCTGGATGTTGTAGTGCGCCATATGTCCTTCCCCGGTGGGCGCGCTAATCACTTTCAAAATTAAAACATAGTTCAAGTCCAAGTGGGTGGAGGCGGGCATCCGCTGTCATTTACCCCGCTTTGGTGCTGGCATTGTGAATAGGCTGGCACTGCCCTGCATAGATGCCAGCCAGTCTCTCTTCCTGATGCATAAGTGCCGGATCGGCACTTGCAGGACTCGCCAGACCTGCGATGAGCCTCCTTTCACGACCGTAAACAGCCATCTTTAAATCAAACACACACGCAGGAATCCATTTGAAATGAGGCCTCAGAGAGATGAAGATTTTTTTCAGCAATTTAATGACAACATGCCGGCAGATGACAACACGGGACCCATACCACACAAAGTTCAGACGCTAAACGCGTTTCGGGAATGGAAATCCCTTCTTCAATGGCGTGATGTTCTTGAGCGAGTGACAAGCGCTGTTGCATGACGCACCTTTATTATCAACACCTTCCCTTGTGGGTGTGGCCGAAACTACGGCCTCCTGGATGTTGTAGTGCGCCATGTGTCCTTCCCCGGTGGGCGCTCTAATCACTTTCAAAATTAAAACATAGTTCAAGTCCAAGTGGGTGGAGGCGGGCATCCGCTGTCATTTACCCCGCTTTGGTGCTGGCATTGTGAATAGGCTGGCACTGCCCTGCATAGATGCCAGCCAGTCTCTCTTCCTGATGCACAAGCGCCGGATCGGCACTTGCAGGACTCGCCAGACCTGCGATGAGCCTCCTTTCACGACCGGAAACAGCCGTCTTTAAATCAAACACACACGCAGGAATCCATTTGAAATGAGGCCTCAGAGAGATGAAGATTTTTTTCAGCAATTTAATGACAACATGCCGGCAGATGACAACACGGGACCTATACCACACAAAGTTCAGACGCCAAACGCGTTTCGGGAATGGAAATCCCTTCTTCAATGGCGTGATGTTCTTGAGCGAGTGACAAGCGCTGTTGCATGACGCACCTTTATTATCAACACCTTCCCTTGTGGGTGTGGCCGAAACTACGGCCTCCTGGATGTTGTAGTGCGCCATATGTCCTTCCCCGGTGGGCGCGCTAATCACTTTCAAAATTAAAACATAGTTCAAGTCCAAGTGGGTGGAGGCGGGCATCCGCTGTCATTTACCCCGCTTTGGTGCTGGCATTGTGAATAGGCTGGCACTGCCCTGCATAGATGCCAGCCAGTCTCTCTTCCTGATGCACAAGCGCCGGATCGGCACTTGCAGGACTCGCCAGACCTGCGATGAGCCTCCTTTCACGACTGGAAACAGCCGTCTTTAAATCAAACACACACGCAGGAATCCATTTGAAATGAGGCCTCAGAGAGATGAAGATTTTTTTCAGCAATTTAATGACAACATGCCGGCAGATGACAACACGGGACCCATACCACACAAAGTTCAGACGCCAAACGCGCTTCGGGAATGGAAATCCCTTCTTCAATGGCGTGATGTTCTTGAGCGAGTGACAAGCGCTGTTGCATGACGCACCTTTATTATCAACACCTTCCCTTGTGGGTGTGGCCGAAACTACGGCCTCCTGGATGTTGTAGTGCGCCATATGTCCTTCCCCGGTGGGCGCGCTAATCACTTTCAAAATTAAAACATAGTTCAAGTCCAAGTGGGTGGAGGCGGGCATCCGCTGTCATTTACCCCGCTTTGGTGCTGGCATTGTGAATAGGCTGGCACTGCCCTGCATAGATGCCAGCCAGTCTCTCTTCCTGATGCACAAGCGCCGGATCGGCACTTGCAGGACTCGCCAGACCTGCGATGAGCCTCCTTTCACGACCGTAAACAGCCGTCTTTAAATCAAACACACACGCAGGAATCCATTTGAAATGAGGCCTCAGAGAGATGAAGATTTTTTTCAGCAATTTAATGACAACATGCCGGCAGATGACAACACGGGACCCATACCACACAAAGTTCAGACGCCAAACGCGTTTCGGGAATGGAAATCCCTTCTTTAATGGCGTGATGTTCTTGAGCGAGTGACAAGCGCTGTTGCATGACGCACCTTTATTATCAACACCTTCCCTTGTGGGTGTGGCCGAAACTACGGCCTCCTGGATGTTGTAGTGCGCCATGTGTCCTTCCCCGGTGGGCGCGCTAATCACTTTCAAAATTAAAACATAGTTCAAGTCCAAGTGGGTGGAGGCGGGCATCCGCTGTCATTTACCCCGCTTTGGTGCTGGCATTGTGAATAGGGTGGCACTGCCCTGCATAGATGCCAGCCAGTCTCTCTTCCTGATGCACAAGCGCCGGATCGGCACTTGCAGGACTCGCCAGACCTGCGATGAGCCTCCTTTCACGACCGTAAACAGCCGTCTTTAAATCAAACACACACGCAGGAATCCATTTGAAATGAGGCCTCAGAGAGATGAAGATTTTTTTCAGCAATTTAATGACAACATGCCGGCAGATGACAACACGGGACCCATACCACACAAAGTTCAGACGCCAAACGCGTTTCGGGAATGGAAATCCCTTCTTCAATGGCGTGATGTTCTTGAGCGAGTGACAAGCGCTGTTGCATGACGCACCTTTATTATCAACACCTTCCCTTGTGGGTGTGGCCGAAACTACGGCCTCCTGGATGTTGTAGTGCGCCATATGTCCTTCCCCGGTGGGCGCGCTAATCACTTTCAAAATTAAAACATAGTACAAGTCCAAGTGGGTGGAGGCGGGCATCCGCTGTCATTTACCCCGCTTTGGTGCTGGCATTGTGAATAGGCTGGCACTGCCCTGCATAGATGCCAGCCAGTCTCTCTTCCTGATGCACAAGCGCCGGATCGGCACTTGCAGGACTCGCCAGACCTGCGATGAGCCTCCTTTCACGACCGGAAACAGCCGTCTTTAAATCAAACACACACGCAGGAATCCATTTGAAATGAGGCCTCAGAGAGATGAAGATTTTTTCAGCAATTTAATGACAACATGCCGGCAGATGACAACACGGGACCCATACCACACAAAGTTCAGACGCCAAACGCGCTTCGGGAATGGAAATCCCTTCTTCAATGGCGTGATGTTCTTGAGCGAGTGACAAGCGCTGTTGCATGACGCACCTTTATTATCAACACCTTCCCTTGTGGGTGTGGCCGAAACTACGGCCTCCTGGATGTTGTAGTGCGCCATATGTCCTTCCCCGGTGGGCGCGCTAATCACTTTCAAAATTAAAACATAGTTCAAGTCCAAGTGGGTGGAGGCGGGCATCCGCTGTCATTTACCCCGCTTTGGTGCTGGCATTGTGAATAGGCTGGCACTGCCCTGCATAGATGCCAGCCAGTCTCTCTTCCTGATGCACAAGCGCCGGATCGGCACTTGCAGGACTCGCCAGACCTGCGATGAGCCTCCTTTCACGACCGTAAACAGCCGTCTTTAAATCAAACACACACGCAGGAATCCATTTGAAATGAGGCCTCAGAGAGATGAAGATTTTTTTCAGCAATTTAATGACAACATGCCGGCAGATGACAACACGGGACCCATACCACACAAAGTTCAGACGCCAAACGCGTTTCGGGAATGGAAATCCCTTCTTTAATGGCGTGATGTTCTTGAGCGAGTGACAAGCGCTGTTGCATGACGCACCTTTATTATCAACACCTTCCCTTGTGGGTGTGGCCGAAACTACGGCCTCCTGGATGTTGTAGTGCGCCATGTGTCCTTCCCCGGTGGGCGCGCTAATCACTTTCAAAATTAAAACATAGTTCAAGTCCAAGTGGGTGGAGGCGGGCATCCGCTGTCATTTACCCCGCTTTGGTGCTGGCATTGTGAATAGGCTGGCACTGCCCTGCATAGATGCCAGCCAGTCTCTCTTCGTGATGCACAAGCGCCGGATCGGCACTTGCAGGACTCGCCAGACCTGCGATGAGCCTCCTTTCACGACCGGAAACAGCCGTCTTTAAATCAAACACACACGCAGGAATCCATTTGAAATGAGGCCTATGTTTTAATTTTGAAAGTGATTAGCGCGCCCACCGGGGAAGGACATATGGCGCACTACAACATCCAGGAGGCCATAGTTTCGGCCACACCCACAAGGGAAGGTGTTGATAATAAAGGTGAGTCATGCAACAGCGCTTGTCACTCGCTCAAGAACATCACGCCATTGAAGAAGGGATTTCCATTCCCGAAACGCGTTTGGCGTCTGAACTTTGTGTGGTATGGGTCCCGTGTTGTCATCTGCCGGCATGTTGTCATTAAATTGCTGAAAAAAATCTTCATCTCTCTGAGGCCTCATTTCACATGGATTCCTGCGTGTGTGTTTGATTTAAAGACGGCTGTTTCCGGTCGTGAAAGGAGGCTCATCGCAGGTCTGGCGAGTCCTGCAAGTGCCGATCCGGCGCTTGTGCATCAGGAAGAGAGACTGGCTGGCATCTATGCAGGGCAGTGCCAGCCTATTCACAATGCCAGCACCAAAGCGGGGTAAATGACAGCGGATGCCCGCCTCCACCCACTTGGACTTGAACTATGTTTTAATTTTGAAAGTGATTAGCGCGCCCACCGGGGAAGGACATATGGCGCACTACAACATCCAGGAGGCCGTAGTTTCGGCCACACCCACAAGGGAAGGTGTTGATAATAAAGGTGCGTCATGCAACAGCGCTTGTCACTCGCTCAAGAACATCACGCCATTGAAGAAGGGATTTCCATTCCCAAAACGCGTTTGGCGTCTGAACTTTGTGTGGTATGGGTCCCGTGTTGTCATCTGCCGGCATGTTGTCATTAAATTGCTGAAAAAAATCTTCATCTCTCTGAGGCCTCATTTCAAATGGATTCCTGCGTGTGTGTTTGATATATATATATATATTCACTGAAAAAACCATAGGTTATAGACCATATATAGTTAGGAATTAGCATTTAAAAAACCTTGAAAATTCACTGAAAAAACCATAGGTTATACACCATATATAGTTAGGAATTAGCATTTAAAAAACCTTATTTTACTCACACAAAACCAATGAAATTCCATATATAGTTAGTTGTACTAACTATATATCGCGCACCCGCAATCCACTGCTGATCATGTCACATATTACATCATTCATGACATGGTCAGTGACATCACTGATGACATCACTGATGACATCTCAAATGACATCACTGATGACATCACTGATGACATCTCAAATGACATCACTGATGACATCACTGATGACAACATCCAGTGACTGTATTTTTCTGTAAAGTTAAAATATGTCTTACATATTTAAGAATGAGTGGATGTATAAGTGTCTGGATGAAGGATTTAGTAGGTGCATGACTGACTGTATGAGTGAGTGGTTAAATGTGTCTCACTGAGTGCATGGGTTAGTGACTTAACTGTCTTAATTTGTGCATCATTATGTCTGTTCTTCTGTAAACTGCTGCATGTGTTGATCAGTAGCTATATGAGTAACTATATGGGTTATTGATTGGTTGCCCAAGCATTTGTATGGGAGACTGAGTGTGTGTGTGGGTGGCTGGGAGGTGTATGACTCTGTGCATAGATGTATGGGTTCAAAAGTGCATGTGGAAACAGCTGGATGGGTGGTTGACTGTGTGCCTGAGTGTATTGGTGAGTGAATGGATATCTCAATGCTACATGTCAAAGTAAGTACATATGTAAAATACAGTACATGTGAGAGTTGACATATATAAATAACTGTGCATAAGAGCCAGTGAATGTGTGAGTGGCTGTATGGATCATTGTGAACTTGTATCCAGGATTGTATAAGTGAGTAAATATGTTTTAGTATATGTTTGAATAAGTAAGGTGCGTATAACTGTATAGTTGTGAAAATGGAGGTGTGATTGATTCTTTGCATGACTGACTAGGTGTGTAAGTAACTCCATGGATGAGTGACAGTCTGTGAGTGTCTGTTTACACTGAGTGTATCTAAGGTTATATTAGAGTCTGAAGAGGTTCATCGTATTATCACATGAATGATGTCATCAGTGATGTGATCAGTAATGTCAAATGAGATGTCATCAGTGATGTCATCAGTGATGTCATTTGAGATGTCATCAGTGATGTCATCAGTGATGTCATTTGAGATGTCATCAGTGATGTCATCAGTGATGTCACTGACCATGTCATGAATGATGTAATATGTGACATGATCAGCAGTGGATTGCGGGTGCGCGATATATAGTTAGTACAACTAACTATATATGGAATTTCATTGGTTTTGTGTGAGTAAAATAAGGTTTTTTAAATGCTAATTCCTAACTATATAGGGTGTATAACCTATGGTTTTTTCAGTGAATTTTCAAGGTTTTGTAAATGCTAATTCCTAACTATATATGGTCTATAACCTATGGTTTTTTCAGTGAATTTCATTGGTTTTTTAAAAGCTAATATCTATAGCTGCAAAATGTATTCTTCTTTAAATCCAAAAATATATTTTATATGTTTATTAATAATTTTTTTTTTATATATTTTTTTGTTTCGCTCCCGGTCCGCGAACCGGAAAGCTTTCCGTTAGCTCAAATTGATGCCGCGACCCGGTCCGCGAACCGGTAAGAAATCAACATAGTGACGGTATCGCGTTGCCGCGTAATGCGTCTTGTGACGTACCGCGTTAGCGCACCCGGAAGTGCCCCGGGGCGCGGACCGAGGCGCGAAACGCAGCTCCCCGGAAGCGATCCGCGGCGCGTCGCGAAAGCGCGACGTATCGCGTTGCCGCGTAATGCGTCTTGTGACGTACCGCGTTAGCGCACCCGGAAGTGCCCCGGGGCGCGGACCGAGGCGCGAAGCGCAGCGACCCGGAAGCTAACCGGGACGTGTTCCGCAGCGCGTAACATGAGCGTGAGAGGTCATGTGACTTGTTAATAAAACTTTTCATTGGTTCATTTCACTTTTGGTTTCATAATGATGTAAGGCTAGGTCAGGTGACCTAAAAATAACACTTTTCATTGGTTTAGAACTATTTTTTTTCCCAAATGATGAAAGCCCCCACCTTTTTTCTCACTCTGACTTTCAACTTTGAGAAAGGAAGACCTGATCATTTGCTCTGATTAAAAAATGGCTTCAATAGTAGCTTCAGCTTCTGCACCCCCACCACCACCACCACCACCTCCTCATAGGAAAAGAGGACCACCTGCACAGTTTATTGGAGACACAGAGGAGGAAGAGGAAGAACAAGACGGAGAGGAAGAAGACGGACCACGATTTGTCAAAGAGTTACCCCGGGTATCTCATCGCAAAGTTAGCTTTATCTGGCAATTTTTTTCCATTCCACCAGGAGAGAAAAAAGTCAATGCACGCCATGCTACGTGCCTTATCTGCCAAGATAAGTTATCCCGGGGCACTAATAAAAAATACAGTTATGGAAATCACACGATGCACCGACATATGCAGAGGTGGCATCCAATGAACTATAGTCGTGCAGAGATGCGTGAACTACAACAGAACCCCCCAACTTCGGTGACAAGAACATCTACTGATATCTCTCTCACAGTTGGAGAGGCCAACGAAACAGTGCCAAATATTCAAAAAAAAATTGTCCATATGAAGCTGACATGCTTATATTGTGGCACTTTAATTTCATGCGCAAACATGAGTCTGAAATTAATTAATTTGGCTTTCGAGAAACACCGATGCTCCAAACGCAGCAAGTTTTAATTTTTTTTTTTGCTCCTGTTGAGCCTTTTTCAATGCCTCTTTCTGTTCTTTCCCTTTGAAAAAAAACAAAAAAAACAAATAAGTGTTCAAAAAATACAAAAAAACAAATAATGTTCAAAAAAGAAAAAAAATATATAAAACAACAAAAATATTTAAAAAAAAGTTCTTTTCAGAACTACCTCCCCGTTATTAAGAAATTGCTAGAATGTTTAGCACTCTGGCAAGCTCTATTTCTTTTGGTTCGCTTCCCGGTTAGCTTCCCGGTACGCAGACCGGGAGCTAACCAAAAAAATTTTTTTTTAAAAAATAGAGTAAGTATAAGGAAAGTAAACAGAGAGTGATGTTAAAAGAAAGACAGCTATAGGGACTAAAGAAGAGATACTGTTTAATAGATCTATTTACCGAAGAAAAGACGGAAGAGGGTATAATTGTGAAAAACAAAATAGATAACGAAGTGAAAGAAAAAAAAAGAGAGTATAACATTAACAAAGAAGAGTTTCTTGGAGAATGTGAGTGAATGTTCAAAATAAGATTAAAACATGAAGAATAACAGAGAGAAAAAATAGAAAACAGAAAACAAAAAATAACAGAAAAAGATTAATTGAAACAGCAAAGAAATGTAAGTAACATAGAGCCATATCATCAACATATGCAATAAAAGTTTTGCAGCTTTTATTGGCAGAAATGTGTCGCTAAAGCTGCTTTTGCGGCAGAAAACTGCCGCTAAAACCACTTTTGCACCAGTTTTCTGCCAATAAAAAGAGCAATAATTTTATTGGCTGTGTTCATAATATGCCCCTTAGTGTGCTTCAACTACACAGAGAAAGCATTATGAACAAATAGTGATACAGTGATCAGTCAAAGACACTAAGAGTAATAGAGACGGAGTGAGTGAACAAGAGTGAGGAACTATGAGAAGAGAGGGACTGAGAAAAAGAGTGGAAGGAGTTGAGTAAGTCGGTAATAGAGAAAGGAATGAGGGAAGTAGCAAAGGCAGGAAACTGAGGGTTAAAGAAATGAAGCAGTGGAACTAATAGAAGTTAAATGTGATAGAAATGTAACGAAAAGAGTACAAAACATTTACCTTATAATTGTCGTTAAATTACTCACTTTTTGTTTTTATACTTTCAATCTGTGAAAGAGAGAACAAACATTTGAAAAATATTAAAACATGTATTTAAAAATTACAAAAGACAAGGGAAAAGATTGAAGGACAAACAGTTTTTCAACAACTTTGACACTTACAGAAGCTTCTGCTTCTCCAGGCCCCCTACACAGTCCTAAAGATATACATTTTAAACTAACAGTATCTTGATGCAGATGAAGTGAGGCCTATCTTAAAACATGGTGCATCTTTTGCATTGCTGTTGTCTCAGAAAAGTGTCGCAAGACACTAACATTTTAAATGATTGCTTCAGGATGCCAATAACATGTGTCCTATCCAGAGGTTTGTTTGAGGTGAGGCCTACTCAGGGTTGCAGATGAAATTTCGAGTTGTTGAAGAGAATAGAGGACATAATACATGTGAAGGTCTACCAATGAAGTGAGTCATGTCCACTGCACTCTTGAACAAAGTCCAAACCTCCTATGTTTCCCTGGACAGACCTAAACTTGATCTGCACAATGTGATTCGTAATGATAGGAAACACAGGTGATGTAAATGAAATACGTGCAATTTATTTTGCTAATTTCACAATTCCATCACTTGTGTTTCCTTTGCTTAGGTATCTCATTGTGCAGATGTAGTCTAGCATATGAAAGAATACGCAGAAGTGCAGCACTGCATGCAACAACTTTGACACTTACAGAAGCCTCACCTTCTCCATGCCTCCTACACAGTTCTACATATACATCATAAATGCAAACAGTACAGAATTAATTATACATGTTAAATGGTTTATTTTTGTGTTCTCAGAATGTATCAAAATTCACTAAAAACAGTGACTTGAAGGTATTCATCATATAACAGCGGGGGAAAAAAAACACAATCAAAATGATTGTGTTTAAAAAACCCATACAACATAACAAATCAGAATTCAGAACTCCTTAAAGTTAACTTACTTTCCATGACGTCAAAGGATGTCCTATGAACAGCTTACACTCTGTTGTGCTGTTATTACTTTCAACCCGCCACTTTCTGAAAGAAAATCTCCATCGTTTTTAAAAACATGTTACATGCAATAAATGACTTCTTGCTCTCTACCACAAGTTTCCACAAGGCCAAATCTTGTCAGAGCCATTTATAACTCTTGGATTTCTTGTAAGCCAATCCCGTCATTTGGCATTTCTGCAACTTTCAGAATTAAAATGTTGAAGATCATTTTCACAATCCTGGAATAGTAATATCTTCCCCTTCTTGCTCAGTCATGTTCTACATTTCCTATGACACTAATACTGCTTACTATGAAGCAGACTTACACTACCTCTATGAGTACTACAATTATTTAATTCTCTACATCACTTTTAATCACAAAGCAATGTAAAACAGTAGACAGCATTGCAGACTTACATTCCCTCTACTCTATGTTTTGATTGGCTGCTTCAATTAGCTTATAAAAAGAAATAGTTTTTCTGAACTCATTCAAAGTGCACTTATTTCTCCATGACGTCCAGTCTTATGGTTAGAAGTTATGTCTCTGAACTACACTTATCCTCAAGGCCAAATTGTGTAGGAGCCATTAGAACTTCTTGAAATTCCACAGAGCACATCCCGAGATTATTTCCCTAAAATTTTGGTTTTAAAAACACCAGGTAAGAGTTTTTAAGGTCATACGGCAATTTTTTTTTGAAAATTAAAACAGAATCGTTGCAGAATGACCAGCCATTTCTAGACTTTAAATAAGCTGTGTAATGTCCTGATGTTATTGAAGGGCCGTCATGATATATAATTGCTGCAGTTACAAAAGTCCTTCCTGATATTGACAACTGCGAAGCTACAAAATTTTTAATTAAAGTTGTCAATTTTGTTCCATCAGGCCTACATCGTTGGAACATTAAAATGACATACTGGCCATATGTTCGTATAAATAATATGGACATCAATTCAGATTTACATTGGCTACACTCCATGTTGTGATCAGCTGCTTTTACTAGCTTATTAAAGGATACTGATTTACTGTCTGGCAAAGTTAAATATATAAATCTTTCTGAGTCTACACTAGTAGTACTTGATACCATACAGTTCTCGCAGTCATGCTGCCATTGATAAGAAAGCCCAAACAGCTGATCTACATCTACACCTTCAGCATGCAATACATCAAGCATATACATTAAAAACTCCTGACAATCTTGCTGAATATTTTGAGAGAATTGTGTTTGGCCTGAACATCTGTCTAACAGATTTCGAATTTCAGACACACTTTCTATGTTTGTTCTATCAGTGCTACATTTCTCTAACACAGAATTTAACAAACTGCAAAATCTTTGATCAGAATTGACCACAATCTCTTCTTTTACATTTTCTAGAGAAAACAAAACATTAACCACTACATTAGCATAGCAGTTGACACCAGAACTGTTTTCAAATTGAAAACCAACAACATCTTCAACAGAATCCTTTTTGTTTCTGCTTGTAATTTTAGGTTCATCGACTTTTCGTCTTTTTGCTACAACCTCCCCAGTATTGGTCACATTTCTTCGTTTCCGGCCTACCACACGTTTCTCAAACAAAGGATACTGAGGCAAATGTGGCGCATACTCTCTTCTTAACCTATTGTATTCCTTAACACAATCTAGATCCGCACAAATGTTTGTGACATCACACTCAATCAAGTACAATCCCGATAAAGTTCTAACTCGTGACAATGCCACATATGCCATACCCTCCTTGAACACAGAACTGCCAATATTCACCAATGCACAGTCTACACTTAAACCTTGCGATTTATGGATTGTCACCGCATATGCCAAGCAAACAGGAAACTGCTTACGGCGAACATATAAGTCTTTTACAAGCAAAAATCTAGCAGAGCAACGACCAATTAGCTGTACTTCCTCAATGCCATCAAATTTAATTTTTAAAAATTCAATTCCATCTCTATTTCTGTATTTTACAAAATCAACAACATTACCCATTGATCCATTTACCAGACCTCTTTCAACATGTAAATTCCTTCTTAAAATTATACGGCAGTTCAAGCACACATTCAGAGTCTTTTCAAAACCTGCAGTTTTAGATATACTCTTCTCTAATGAATCCAATTTTGTTTTCAGATTCTCAGACAAAATAATTGTTGATCCCATATGCTCTACTCTGTCAATAGCTTCCAGTTTCACAATCTCTTGCTTTTCTAAATGCAACATTTTGTTGTTGAATTTGGCACATTCTGCAAGAGTTGGCATCAAACATATTCCAGATTTCTTATCAGTAATTTTCTGAAAAATATTCTCAGGCACAACATCTTGTTCTGGATATAAATTTGACAGTAATCGTGCATGTAAAGCTTCTTTCCCATGCTCGGTCACTTTTCCAATTCTAACATCTTGTAGAATAGTCTTGTAAACTTCATCCTTCGCCTGACGCATATTTTCATGCAGTTCAGCATAATTGAAGTTTGACCATATATTGACGTTGCCAATGCTGCCTAGGCACTTCCTGGTATCTTCATGCGTGAGCATTTTGAACACAGGTTGCCCTTTCACTGGTGTCAGCTGCAAAAGATCTCCGAAAACAATGATGTGTTTGCCACCAAATAACACATCATACTCTGTTTTGAGAACTTCTTGCATTCTCAAATGCACAAAGGCAAGCATGACATTGGAAACCATGCTTACTTCGTCAATGATAAGAAGTTTCATTTTCCTCAAGATTCTTGAAACTTCAAAACAAGCATCTCCAGATAGCTTGTGATATTGTAATTTGTTGTCATGCTCCACTGGCAGCATCAGTAAACGATGTAAAGTAATCCCTTTAATGTTATGTGCTGCCAGTCCAGTTGGAGCGGTGACAACACAAGACAGCGATGACTCTGTCCTTTCCTGCAAATAGCATGAAATTGCTTTAATGAGGAAACTTTGTCCAGTTCCCGCTTCTCCACTCACGTACAGTCGGACAGGCTTCAACGACGTACATGAGCACTCTTTCTTGTCATGACTTAATCCATGATCAATTTGCATGGTAACTTCATCATATATTTTCCTCTGCTCAACGTTGAGTTGTCTTTCCAACTCTTCTAAGTTAACCGCATCCTCCTGAGCATGTGCCATGGCTCTTTCCACTTCATTCATAGCAGTGGCAGCTTCATTTTCGATAACAGGTCCTCCTAGTGGATCCTGACTCAATGAAGCAGAACTCTGACTGTCCTGAGAACTGTCTCTGGCAATCTCGGCTGCAATCGTTGCTTCCTGCTCAATTTCTGCATTCAACATTTCTACATATTTGGGAAAAGCAGGACATTCTATGGTCTCCTTGGCAGCATTGAAAGAGTCTTCGTAACAGAGGAAATCTCCAAGCAGTTCCTCTTCTGCACGCCAAGGCTTGAAAAGTTGCAAAAGTGCTAAATAGAAAAACTCCTTTTTTTCAGGAGATTCGCCACTCAATTTTCGATGGTTTACCAAGTGTCATTTTCTTTGCTTGACCAGACATCCCTCACTTCCTATTACAGCATACACTCCTTTCTCAGTATCTTCTTTGATGTTCCTCTTGAATATGTAATTTTGAAGAACCTCATACAGACAAACATTGTCGAGGTGACTGCTTCTATTTGGATAATATGTATCCAACATGTTGGTCTTCAAAATGTCGGTACTGTTTGGCTCCTTTTCCGCCAAATACTCAATTTCCCGCACAGGTTTCAGAACTCGATTACGCGTTGCAGCAAGACCAAGACTCGCCCAAACGATACTCCTGGACTTGGCATAGAGACTTGCTGAAGACAACCGGTCAGAGCATTCGTACGCTCCGATTTCTCGATGCGACAACATCTTCAGACTGAAACTGTACAACTTCTTGCTGAGGCTCTTTTCATGGGAAATGTCCTCCCACATATCCTTCAATTCTGTCTTCTCTTTTTTGGTGATGTAAGATGTCACATACCGAGCCACAGCCATACAGTTATCAGCCACAAACTGTATATATCCATGTTAGCATTCCACATGGACAAAATCACCGGGTTGTAGTCGTTGATGTACTTGGACTCTTCGTTCCTCTTCAAATTGTATGTGTTTTTAGGTGATTTCTTCATCACATTATGTCGCAGCGAAGACATCAAACTGTTTACTCTTCCTTTAGAAATCACCGGTCGTGGAAAGCCGAAACGACATTTGGTGTAGAACTTGTCCTTGTTTCGGAATTTACGACGGCAGTACTTTCCACATCGATGGCTTTGGAAACGCAGAACTTTTTCTCTTAGGCTTTTCTTCTCCTTTGCATTTGGAACAGCACACGTAGAATACTGTTGGATGAAACTCATCACTGAGTCTTCTGGATCCGTTCCAAATTTAGGTGCATCCTTGATCCACAGCAACATATGTATATGAGGAGCACCTCTTGCTTGGTACTCCTTTCTCCAGAAGAAATCCAACACCTCTCCAAGAGGTGGATTCTTCTTATTCATGATGAAAGACATCATAGCTTCAAATCTATGATTGAAGTACCTACATACATTGACTGGATCCAAAGAGCACAGTTCTCTGGGTGTCTTGAATTCGATGTTATCTACGTTAGCATTTGCCTCTCGTAGAAATTCAAGTAAGTCTTCCCAGCCATACTCGGCACAGCTCAGAGTGAGGAACCATGTGGGAGTACCTAAGTTCCTCAGCATACATTTTAAATCACCATGACGACGGTACCAGTACTCATTAGTACCCCGCTGACACGCCATGAGATTAATCAGGTGAGAATCCAAAATACTGTCTTGGACATTGACTTTATCCATAAAGTCACTTGCCGAGATGTTTTGCATGTGTATACCACTTTTCAAGATGTGGTTCACTGCATATGACAGTCCAGACAGATCGCTTTCAAACAGGAGATGAAACAAATAAGGAATGCATTGTCGAAACCTAGCATCTCCTGCATACAATCGCAAAGTCCGGTATTCAGAAGCAGGAATTTGATGAGGTCGCTCATCATATCTTCCTCCCTGACCTGTTGGAAAAAGCTGTGGGAAACACCGAGCTTCCAAACTTTCCTCCCAAACACTAATGGGACTCCCTTTGGCTTGTTTCATTTGAAACAACTCCATAGCATTCCCCATGACTTCCTTGGAATGCAAAGGATGAACACTATAATGTTCATATATTTCTTCACTAGTAGAGGGTTCTACTTTCTCAATTTGACCAGCACACAAATCGCTATCCTCTTCCTCACTTACTTCCTCTTCTGCAACATATACATTCTTATAGTATTTATTATTTTTTTTCAAATACAATGTTGCCTTTTTAACTTTCCTAACATCTACTAAATCTTGCCATATTTTCTTATTCTTTGTCAGAACCCCATTAACTAAGATAACCAGAGGTTCCTCTTCCACTTTTTCTACTCCAATTGTGTTAATGTTTTTCTTCAAATCTAGAGGCAAATAAACAACTCTTCCCTTTAATCCTCTCTGTAAATCTGATGGAGGCAATTTCCCTGTCTTTGGCTCCATTCTTACAATAGCCTGAAAGGGATGGATACTTTGAATCAAAATAGATTCATAAGTATTTAAATCCTTCAATTCAGAAGGAATCTCAACCAATTCCAGATTATTATGAACTGCTCTAGCAGGCATCTGGTTTTGATTTAATTTGCAACAACAATAAGTACACACACGTTGATCCAATCCCAAATCAAAACAATTTTCTACCATCAAGTATGTTGCGAAATCCTTCCATTCACTATTATTTTCCCTTTCACTTTTTTCATATAAATCCACTAACTTAGTCTGATTCTTATAATAAGTGCGTCGACAACACACACAAGTGAAATTTGGCCTCTCACTTGATTTGACCTGAAATGTGACAATTTCCCTCTGGAAATTATCTGTACTGGAAACCTGTACACTATCTTCCACATTACCCGCTTCTTCTTCGTCAATTTCAACATTCTCCTCTTTACTTCCAAAGTAAGAAAACTCAATTTCTTCACATATATTCTTCACATCTATTTCAGAACCATGCAAAAGAGCAGCACATAATTGTTTAAGGATAATTGCTGGACTCTTAGCATAATACAACATTCTAACTAATTTCCTCACTTTATTATGATGCACTGCTAGCATCCTGAAATGATGAAAAACACTCTGGCATACTCTCCTGGAAAGACAAGCCAGTGAATGACCATGCAAACCTGTCACGTCTCTCACTCTGCAAGGATCTAATTCTTGCAACAACCTTATTTTCTGCTTCAAACTTTTCTTATTAAATGACCGTACAAAATCACAAAACAAATTGATGGAATCCTGTCGCACACTACAAATACTACTACACTTCCAGGTGTACACAGGACCCTTAGCACGTCTTCCTAAAACCTCATTACCTAACACCTCTTCTGCCTCTGTTGTCACAAGTTTTTCTTTTTCAACTGGACAACCATCTTTCACTTCATAAGCACGACCACTGGTGTCAACTGCATGCACCAAATCATTATCCTGGAAATAACTCTCCTCATTAAAAAATGCCTCACAGCTTGAACTATGCATCCATTCTCCAGAAAAAACTTCACAAAAATTACTACGATTAACTATTCTCTTCCATCTACTATTTCTTTTGAAATCATAAATTGCCTTGTTTAGCTTCCTAATTCTATTGATTATCAAAATAAATAACTTACGTTTAATTTCATATGCCTGATCAATAACTTTCTCAACTTTTTTTTTTCTCTTATTAAAAACCACTTTCTGTTGACCTTTCTTAATATTTTTTAACAAATTGCCAATTATCCTGTTGCGGAACATTCGTTTACGAATGTCCCTAAACTGTTGTTTCCTTCTACTATCATGCACAGAGTTATCTCTTGCTCTAGCAGTAACATTTTTGATTGGCCTTTCCTTTCCATTTGAATTGCTTCTCTTTTTATGGACTGAAACATTTTCTGTAGTAATATTTTTTTTACTACACATATTTCTTATGAATGTTTTTGTACTCTTACCCGGTGCTTTCTTCGTGACTTGACAAATCTTTTTGTTAGAGGACTGCTGCTTCTTTTGATTGGCCTGCTGTCTTTGACGTTTTGCAGCCTTTCTCTCTCTTTCTTTCGTTGGCATGGTGAAATGTTGAAATGATCTGCAGTTGAATCTGTGGTAAAATATATTAAAAAATGTTATTAACCACTATTACCAAACAGTAAATCAATAAGAGTGATCAAAAACTTAACACACTACTTGACATTTTAAATAGAAGATTTTTTAGTCCTTGGCAAATTTACAATACAGAAATAGCAGAAAAGAAATGGAATTTATATTCATGTTACCTGTGCTATTTTATATGTGAATCTGATCTAATTTTATGAGCATATTTTAATATTTTATTGAAGACACTACACATAACCTGTTTTTGAAGGTGTCTTTATTTTTAAATTAAACGGTTTACACTTTTACTTTTTATTTATTATAAATTTTAAAAATAAATGTTTATAGTTCCATAGGCTCAAGCAGGTCAGCTTCCCACCCTATGTCATATAATTCGGACAAATCTGCATCCTCATCACGCTCTTCTTCATCCTCAGGATTTAAATTATCCAAGGGATCAACATCCACTGATGTTTCAATTACAAGTTCAATGATGAGGTCAAAATCAACTGATTGCAGATTGTCGCTCATGTTGATGTTGTCTTTATCTTTAAAGACAGATAACAACAATGAGATGTTGCAGAGTAAGAGACAAATCTCAGAGATTATAATAGTAAAATTGTTTAACAAGAGTAACATTTTGCAATTATTATTTAGCCATGTCCAGCGATGCTGAGCAGGTGAAGCCTATGTCTAATTTTTCAGTGAACAGGACTCATCTCTTCTTAACCTTGGATAAGCCTCACCAACTCTGTGTCCCCTGCACATACTTAAATGTAAAGGGGCAGATTTATGTTAAATGGCACATCCCCAGGCATGCACCAGTTAATGTGCACCGCTGCTCTGCCACCCATGGTGTGCCGTATTTACAATCAGATAGCAGAAAGCTGCGTCAAAACCCTGCGCCTGCTTTAAGCAGGCATAGGTCTTGACGCAACATTGTGGAGATGGGGCACCCCTGAGCCTTGCTTGAGCTGCATCGCACTTGCGATACAACTCCAGCAATGCGCCACCTTTACAGCACAGATACGTCACGCATCTGTGCCATTTTTGCCCCATGCTGCGCCGCATTGTAAATGCAGCACACCATGGGTGGCGGAACAGCGGCGCAGGATGACTGGCACATCCCTGGTGATGCGCCAGTCATCATAAATCTATCCCTAAGCTTCTTATCTTGTTACAGAACCGCCATATGTACCATCAAACTATTTTGCATTTCCTAAATAGCGAATTTTAAGGAATAAATAGCAATTCTTTACCATTCCTAATTTGCAATGAGCAAATTGCTAATTGCAAATTACCCATTCATTTCCATGGGCTAGGAGGCTCATAGGAATGAGGGTGCAATTTGCGATTAGCAATTAGCTCATCGCAAATTAGGAATTTTTCCAAGGGTGCATGGGTGTCTCAAGAACACCCTGCTGCAACCCTGAAAAAGAAATTTGGGGGCATATGGCGCACATACATGCCCTAAGGGCATGTATTGGCGTCATGTGGCACCTTTTGTTTTTTTTAAAAAACATGCTTTTTGAAAAGAATTCGCAAATTACCACCAACTAGAAGTTGGTGGTAGTTTCCAAATCCTTAATGTCATTTTTTACATATTTTTAGTTTGATACATTGCATTTAAGTAATCGCAAAATTTGCAAATCCTTCAGTGCAATCGCAAAATAAGGAATAGCAAATTTTGCTATTCCTTATTTTGCATCAAACTTGTTTGATACATACCATTTGTCTAATTAGCATTCGCAAAGGCTGAAATTTGCAGAATTTTGATCTTTGCGAATGGTAATTAGCTTGATACATATGACCCCAAGTGAGGCCTGTCTTGCAACATGGTGCATCTTTTGCATCACTGCTGCATCGGTTTCATGTTGCACGTTTTTTTTACACCATGACACATCTGCCTAAATGCATCAATTTGTAATTTTCTCGCCTCATAGCAAATCTTTTGTACCGCCACTGCATCATAAAACTGACGCACAGTGGCGCAAAAGAGACATACACCTATCATAAATCTGTCTCTACCATTTTAAATGATTAATCCAGGATGACGATAAGGTGTGGCCTATCCAGAGGTTTGTTTATGGTGAGGCCTACTCAGGATTGCAGATTAAGGTTACGCTTGATAAAGAATACAGAGGAGATAATACATGTAAAGGCCTACCAATGAAGTAAGTAATGTCCACTTTATTGCGCCAGTCATCATAAATGTATCCCTAACCTTCTTATCTTGTTACAGATGAACCGCCATATGTACCATCAAACTATTTTGCATTTCCTAAATAGCGAATTTTAAGGAATAAATAGCAATTCTTTACCATTCTTAATTTGCAATGAGCAAATTGCTAATTGCAAATTACCCATTCATTTCCATGGGCTAGGAGGCTCATAGGAATGAAGGTGCAATTTGCGATTAGCAATTAGCTCATCACAAAGTAGGAATTTTTCCAAGGGTGCAGGGGTGTCTCAAGAACACCCTGCTGCACCCCTGAAAAAGAAATTTGGGGGCATAAGGCACACATACATGCCCTAAGGGCATGTATTGGCGTCATGTGGCACCTTTTGTTTTTTGGAAAAAAAGCTTTTTGAAAAGAATTCACAAATTACCACCAACTAGAAGTTGGTGGTAGTTTCCAAATCCTTAATGTCATTTTTTACATATTTTTTGTTTGATACATTGCATTTAAGTAATCGCAAAATTTGCAAATCCTTCAGTGCAATCGCAAAATAAGGAATAGCAAATTTTGCTATTCCTTATTTTGCATCAAACTTGTTTGATACATACCATTTGTCTAATTAGCATTCGCAAAGGCCGAAATTCGCTGAATTTTGATCTTTGCGAATGCTAATTAGCTTGATACATATGGCCCCAAGTGAGGCCTGTCTTGCAACATGGTGCATCTTTTGCATCACTGCTGCATCGGTTTCATGTGGTACGGTTTTTTTACACCATGACATATCTGCCTAAATGCATCAATTTGTAATTTTGTCGCCTCATAGCAAATCTTTTGCACCGCCGCTGCATCATAAAAGTGACGCACAGTGGCGCAAAAGAGGCATACACCTATCATAAATCTGTCCCTAGCATTTTAAATGATTAATCCAGGATGACGATAAGGTGTGGCCTATCCAGAGGTTTGTTTAAGGTGAGCCCTACTCAGGATTGCAGATTAAAGTTACGCGTGATGAAGAATACAGAGGAGATAATACATGTAAAGGCCTACCACTGAAGTAAGTAATGTGCACTTTATTTCGCCACTCATCATAAATGTATCCCAAAGCTTCTTATCTTGTTACAGATGAACCACCATATGTACCATCAAACTATTTTGCATTTCCTAAATAGCGAATTTTAAGGAATAAATAGCAATTCTTTACCATTCCTAATTTGCAATGAGCAAATTGCTAATTGCAAATTACCCATTCATTTCCATGGGCTAGGAGGCTCATAGGAATGAAGGTGCAATTTGCGATTAGCAATTAGCTCATCGCAAATTAGGAATTTTTTCAAGGGTGCAGGGGTATCTCAAGAACACACTGCTGCACCCCTGAAAAAGAAATTTGGGGGCATATGGCGCACATACATGCCCTAAGGACATTTATTGGCGTCATATGGCACCTTTTGTTTTTTGGAAAAAAATGCTTTTTGAAAAGAATTCGCAAATTACCACAAACTAGAAGTTGGTGGTAGTTTCCAAATCCTTAATGTCATTTTTTACATATTTTTTGTTTGATACATTGCATTTAAGGAATCGCAAAATTTGCAAATCCTTCAGTGCAATCGCAAAATAAGGAATAGCAAATTTTGAATTAAGGACATTTTAAGTCATTTCCACATGTGCAGTGTTTTCAAATTATGATTTGAAAATCGTTTTTGGGGAAAAGGAATGGTTTGCAAATTTATGACAAGGACATAATGGTGTATGCTTCTCTATAAGGCATTTCACTGTCTCTGATGTCATTTTTCCCATATTACATTATAAGACCTTTCCCCATGGAGCACATTCCTTGTAAATATGCTCCCACCTGTGCATGGTGAATTTAGATTTTGACTGTTTGAGTCACATAGCCATGTTAAAAGTGACCCAAAAAAATTGCAAACGCTTTAAAAAAACACATTCATGTGTCTTAAGCACATTTTAAGTCATTTCCCCGTGGACAGTGTTTTGTAATTGGCGCAAAAGAGGCATACACCTATCATAAATCTGTCCCTAGCATTTTAAATGATTAATTCATGATGACGATAAGGTGTGGCCTATCCAGAGGTTTGTTTAAGGTGAGACCTACTCAGGATTGCAAATTAAAGTTACGCTTGATGAAGAATACAGAGGACATAATACATGTAAAGCTCTACCAATGAAGTAAGTAATGTCCACTTCATTGCGCCAGTCATCATAAATGTATCCCTAAGCTTCTTATCTTGTTAGACATCAACCGGCATATGTATCATATAACTATTTTGCATTTCCAAAATAGCAAATTTTAAGGAATAAATAGCGATTCTTTACCATTCCAAATTTGCGATGAGCAAATTGCTAATTGCAAATTACCCATTCATTTCCATGGGCCAGGATGCCCATATGAATGAAGGTGCAATTTGCGATTAGCAATTAGCTCATCGCAAATTAGGAATTTTTCCAAAGGTGCAGGGGTGTCTCAAGAACACCCTGCTGCACCCCTGAAAAAGAAATTTGGGGGCATATGGCACACATAAATTTTAACAACATTCCATTACCACAAAAACGATTTTCAATTCTTAATTTGAAAACACTGCCCACAGGGAAATTACTTAAAATGTCCTTAAGACACATGAAAGTGTTTTTTGAAAGCTTTTGCAATTTTTTTGGGTCACTTTTAACATGGTTATGTAACTCAAACAGTAAAAACCAAAATTAACATGCACAAGTGTGACCATATTTACAATGAATGTGCCCCACGGAGAAAGGTCTTTTAATATAATATGGGAAAAATGACATCAGAGACACAGAAATGCCTTATAAAGAAGCATACACCATTATATCCTTGTCATAAATTTACAAACCATTCCTTTTCCCCAAAAACGATTTTCAAATCATAATTTGAAAACACTGCACATGAGGAAATGACTTAAAATGTCCTTAAGACACATGAAAGTGTTTTTTGATTGCCTTTCCAGCATGGTTGGGTCACTTTTAACATGGCTATTTAACACAAACATTCAAAATCTAAATTTGCCATGCACAGGTGGGAGCATATTTACAAGCAATTTGCGCCACAGAGAAAGGTCTTACACTAAAATGGGAAAAATAACATCAGAGACAGTCAATTGCCTTATAAAAAAGCATACACCATTATGTCTTTGTCATAAATTTAAAAACAATTCCTTTTCCCCAAAAACGATTTTCAAATCATAATTTCAAAACACTGCACATGGGAAAATTACTTAAAATGTCCTTAAGACACATAAAAGCGTTTTTTGATTGCCCTTGCAGCATGTTTGTATCACTTTTAACATGGCTATGTAACACAAACATTCAAAATCTAAATTTACCATGCACAGGTGGGAGCATATTTACAAGCAATTTGCGCCACAGAGAAAGGTCTTACATTAAAATGGGAAAAATAACATCAGAGACATTCAATTGCATTATAAAGAAGCATACAACATTATGTCCTTGTCAGAAATATTATAACCATTCATTTTCCTCAAAAACGATTCTCAAGTCATAATTTGAAAAGACTCCACAGCTCCTATGCAGAAAAACACCCTGTCAGTACTAATACTTCACATTTTCTCCAATTACATTTTCTCAAAGAAACAAAATCTATTTGTAAAACACTTGAGACAAAGCAACATTTGAAAAACACAACTTTCTTCATAATTTTCTCCTTAAAGCACACTATTCTCTATCTAAATTAAAGAAATATTTTCTCACCTTAGCAAATACTTTGAGTTTGAAAACGGTCTCAGAAACACACCAATTTGTCTTCAGCAGAGCAAAAGGTATGCACTCCAGAGTCTGCAGCTATCAAAAGCACAGAAATGCTGTAATTCTTCACACATATCTCTCATGTCACCCAATCAAAACTCTTCCCTCACTTTTTTTCAAATGAAAACCCTTCCCCCCTCTGCCATTTCATGCCTTTTCTGCATAGCAACCACCTCTTGGAAGACCTCTGGTGTTTGCAAGTTCACACAACAATGTTGCAATTGAACTCTGAACTCTCAGTGCACCTGCGTATCCACTGCAATCTTTCATTTAATGATTATTTCTTGACCACTCAAAATACATCTTTCAAAGAACTCATCCATGCACCCTAACTTTCTGTTTTCAGCAATCAAAATCCACCAATCACTGTTACTGCTTCATTAACACAGAAACTCCACAGTTTTTTTCATTTTAAACTCTCATTTTTTCAACTGCCATTTCATTGCCACACTTCATCTGACTGCAGCAGAACCTTCTCTCACCATGTTTTCTGTCTGGATTGTTGGACATAGTTATATCCACTGGGCTCACAGGTATGCTGAGAACAGAAATTTACCTAACCTCAATTTACAAGATGTGGAAATTAAGTGGTTTGGCCACAGAGGATTAAAATGTCACCAATTGATACCATTGGTGAAAACCTTTATGCATTTGCCCAAACCTGACCTGTTAATTGTGCACTGTGGAGGTAATGATTTGGGCACTTTGACTGGGGTAGGTCTGGAAATGCTTTTAAAGGACACCTTTGAGCAATTGATGGCACTTTTTCCCCAGACTGCCTTGGTATATTCAAATATATGCCAAAGACAGAAATGGAGGTGGTCAAACCAATTTTGTCCACAAATTGAGAAGTCGAGGAAGCATGTAAACAAATCTGTTTCAGCTTACATGAGAGACCATGGAATGGGCTCCATGTACAACAATAACTTGCGTTACTACATGCAAGATATCTACAGAGGAGATGGAGTTCACTTCTCAGATGAGGGCAACAGAATTTTCACTCTGAATTTAAGACTGTGCATTGGTACCTACTTATAAGTACCTAAATGTACCATAAACCCAAAAGCTCTTCTCAGAGCTACCCTACATCTGATCACTCACAATTATTATTTTACTCTAACTTTTTTCACTAATTTTCAACAAAGTACGCTCCCCGGGGCGTTACCCGGTACGCGAACCGGGAGCTAACCTCGCGAATTTTTTTTTTAAAATGGTTTTTTTTCGCACATATAAGCCTCCTCAGCCACCCTCACAAAACCTAGGGGGTCAAGATAAGTCTACCGTGCCCCCTTCTACCCATTCTGAACATTATTTGCCCTCCATTTTGTATCTTAATTCGACCGAAACACAAAATGGTGGACTCCCGTGACGCTTAAGGTTCGCGAACCGGGGCGCTCAACAGTTCGCGTACCGGGTCGCTCCCTGGGAAGCGCACCATCAAAAAAGGTGGGAAAGTAGTTTACAGAAAAACCACTGGAGACAATTTCACCAAATATAGATTAGCTCATACTACATACCAATCCCTACCATTTTCACAAATTTGATTGGAATTCCATTTAGCCATTTAGCCTGTAGACCTCTCTTAATACCCTGAGGTAAATTACTTCTCAAAACACATCTGAAGTGTTGGAATTGACAACCAATTAAAATGTTACTTTCATTTTCTACTTTTTTTACCTGACATTTGATTGGTTATGTACCTGAATATATATAAAAGAAGAGAATGAAACACAGCCATTTTGACTACTACTTCCTGGTGTACATTTCAATTGGATTTTCACTAATCACTTCAACTTCTTTCTAAAGGTAAGTTGTTATTTTAAAAACTGAACTATATTGTGCACTATCAGTTAATATGGTAAACTTTTTCTGATAGTTATATACTATCCCTCTGTAGTAGTTATAGATTTAGATAGACTTCTCTGTTATAGTTATGGATGGAGTTAGGCTTCTCTTTTATAATTATGAATTTACTTACGTTAAATCACATACACTTTTTTATATTCCTACTTCCACTCTGATACTATACACTGCCCAAAGATAAATTCACTGATAAAAAATGCCTATCTAAAATTAATCCCAACAGTGCCCTATCTCTACTAATATATATTTTTTTTATCCAAATTTCAGGCAACATGGAAGGCGAACAGAAAGTTTCATTTCAAATTGTCCTGCAAGAGAGCAGCCAAGAATTAATTGATCCAAATTATATAGAATTTATGGATGAAACTTGGGACCAAGAACTACTGCAATGTGTGCAAGCAGTGGATGACCTCCTTCAAAATGAGGACATTTTACACCCTCATAGATTACAAGCTATGTTCAATGAAAATGACGACATTTCAGACAGTGAAATGTTAGAAATGTTATTAAATTTTGAAACACAATCACAATAATAAATAATTGCTTAAAAAATAAAAAAATTAAAAAATAATCAACAAAACCAACAATCAATTAACATACAGTATTTGAAAAAGTCTATCATTCATTTTTCATTGCAGTACGCTGCCCAGAACGCTTCCCGGTTCGCGGACCGGGCGCTACCCACGCAAAAAAAACACATTTTTTTTTTTTTGCCCCGCGGGGCCCTTTTAAAACCTCCACATTAAACCTAGGGGGTCAGGGAGGATCTACTATGCCCCCTTATGGTTATTTCCCCCTTTGTTTTGGCCTCCTTTTGTCTCTCAATCCTACCGAGAGACAAGATGGCGGCCGCTCCGGACTGTTTAGAATGTTGACAGACACCGGAGAACCAATCAGCTTCGCTACGCGAAGTTCCGTTATGCGTAAGGTCCGCGAACCGGGGCGCTGCCCGGTCCGCTGTTACAGATATATATCTTTTTTTAAACGTTAATTTCTCAAAATCCACTGGAGCACATATATTGAGACCTACAAAAGGCACATCGGGCTACCAGTCCCTACAATTTTGCCAAGTTTCGTGCAAATCCATTCAGCCGTTCGGGCTAAAAGTGAGGCCAACCGCCCTATGGAAAACTCAATGTTAAAAACACGTTTTGGGACCCCCCTTTTTTCTCGGCCCCCCCTTGACGAACCCCTCCCAAATTTTCAAGGGCTGCTCAGAAACAAAATGTGCCATTTTCCTGAAAATTTCAGCCAATTCCGTCCACAAACGCCAAAGTTATTAGACATAGAATTTTCAAAAATCCCATAGGGAAAAAATCCTAACTATATATACCTACTGGCGACCGCCAGTAGGTAATATATATTTATATATATATATATATATAAACGCTCCAAGGTTGTCCCAAACTTTGAAAATGCACTCCAACTCTCACCGATTACGGGTGAAAGCGGTGACAGCACACCGCAGGTAGCAGCAGCATCTCGATCTTCCTTCTGCTTAATTCGTGACGCCTGACGCGTTTCAGTGCCTCCGCACTTCTTCAGAGGCGTGGTCTCCACATGCCCAACCATTTCAATACCACTCGTCCAATGAGCGGCTCGGTTGAGCTCAGATGGCATTCTGGGACATGTGGTTTAGTTGTGGCATGTTGTACCGCTCTCAATCCCTTTATTTGTGAAAGTTTGTCCATGTGAGACTCAGTAACATCTGGAGTCTCATGGTCCCCACTTTAGCGAGGCGGTGCATTTTCTGCGGCAGGACGGCCGCAATGTATAAACGCTCCAAGGTTGTCCCAAACTTTGAAAATGCACTCCAACTCTAACCGATTACGGGTGAAAGCGGTGACAGCACACCGCAGGTAGCAGCAGCATCTCGATCTTCCTTCTGCTTAATTCGTGACGCCTGACGCGTTTCAGTGCCTCCGCACTTCTTCAGAGGCGTGGTCTCCACATGCCCAACCATTTCAATACCACTCGTCCAATGAGCGGCTCGGTTGAGCTCAGATGGCATTCTGGGACATGTGGTTTAGTTGTGGCATGTTGTACCGCTCTCAATCCCTTTATTTGTGAAAGTTTGTCCATGTGAGACTCAGTAACATCTGGAGTCTCATGGTCCCCACTTTAGCGAGGCGGTGCATTTTCTGCGGCAGGACGGCCGCAATGTATAAACGCTCCAAGGTTGTCCCAAACTTTGAAAATGCACTCCAACTCTCACCGATTACGGGTGAAAGCGGTGACAGCACACCGCAGGTAGCAGCAGCATCTCGATCTTCCTTCTGCTTAATTCATGACGCCTGACGCGTTTCAGTGCCTCCGCACTTCTTCAGAGGCGTGGTCTCCACATTTACAGAAAATGCACCGCCTCGCTAAAGTGGGGACCATGAGACTCCAGATGTTACTGAGTCTCACATGGACAAACTTTCACAAATAAAGGGATTGAGAGCGGTACAACATGCCACAACTAAACCACATGTCCCAGAATGCCATCTGAGCTCAACCGAGCCGCTCATTGGACGAGTGGTATTGAAATGGTTGGGCATGTGGAGACCACGCCTCTGAAGAAGTGCGGAGGCACTGAAACGCGTCAGGCGTCACGAATTAAGCAGAAGGAAGATCGAGATGCTGCTGCTACCTGCGGTGTGCTGTCACCGCTTTCACCCGTAATCGGTGAGAGTTGGAGTGCATTTTCAAAGTTTGGGACAACCTTGGAGCGTTTATACATTGCGGCCGTCCTGCCGCAGAAAATGCACCGCCTCGCTAAAGTGGGGACCATGAGACTCCAGATGTTACTGAGTCTCACATGGACAAACTTTCACAAATAAAGGGATTGAGAGCGGTACAACATGCCACAACTAAACCACATGTCCCAGAATGCCATCTGAGCTCAACCGAGCCGCTCATTGGACGAGTGGTATTGAAATGGTTGGGCATGTGGAGACCACGCCTCTGAAGAAGTGCGGAGGCACTGAAACGCGTCAGGCGTCACGAATTAAGCAGAAGGAAGATCGAGATGCTGCTGCTACCTGCGGTGTGCTGTCACCGCTTTCACCCGTAATCGGTGAGAGTTGGAGTGCATTTTCAAAGTTTGGGACAACCTTGGAGCGTTTATACATTGCGGCCGTCCTGCCGCAGAAAATGCACCGCCTCGCTAAAGTGGGGACCATGAGACTCCAGATGTTACTGAGTCTCACATGGACAAACTTTCACAAATAAAGGGATTGAGAGCGGTACAACATGCCACAACTAAACCACATGTCCCAGAATGCCATCTGAGCTCAACCGAGCCGCTCATTGGACGAGTGGTATTGAAATGGTTGGGCATGTGGAGACCACGCCTCTGAAGAAGTGCGGAGGCACTGAAACGCGTCAGGCGTCACGAATTAAGCAGAAGGAAGATCGAGATGCTGCTGCTACCTGCGGTGTGCTGTCACCGCTTTCACCCGTAATCGGTGAGAGTTGGAGTGCATTTTCAAAGTTTGGGACAACCTTGGAGCGTTTATACATTGCGGCCGTCCTGCCGCAGAAAATGCACCGCCTCGCTAAAGTGGGGACCATGAGACTCCAGATGTTACTGAGTCTCACATGGACAAACTTTCACAAATAAAGGGATTGAGAGCGGTACAACATGCCACAACTAAACCACATGTCCCAGAATGCCATCTGAGCTCAACCGAGCCGCTCATTGGACGAGTGGTATTGAAATGGTTGGGCATGTGGAGACCACGCCTCTGAAGAAGTGCGGAGGCACTGAAACGCGTCAGGCGTCACGAATTAAGCAGAAGGAAGATCGAGATGCTGCTGCTACCTGCGGTGTGCTGTCACCGCTTTCACCCGTAATCGGTGAGAGTTGGAGTGCATTTTCAAAGTTTGGGACAACCTTGGAGCGTTTATACATTGCGGCCGTCCTGCCGCAGAAAATGCACCGCCTCGCTAAAGTGGGGACCATGAGACTCCAGATGTTACTGAGTCTCACATGGACAAACTTTCACAAATAAAGGGATTGAGAGCGGTACAACATGCCACAACTAAACCACATGTCCCAGAATGCCATCTGAGCTCAACCGAGCCGCTCATTGGACGAGTGGTATTGAAATGGTTGGGCATGTGGAGACCACGCCTCTGAAGAAGTGCGGAGGCACTGAAACGCGTCAGGCGTCACGAATTAAGCAGAAGGAAGATCGAGATGCTGCTGCTACCTGCGGTGTGCTGTCACCGCTTTCACCCGTAATCGGTGAGAGTTGGAGTGCATTTTCAAAGTTTGGGACAACCTTGGAGCGTTTATACATTGCGGCCGTCCTGCCGCAGAAAATGCACCGCCTCGCTAAAGTGGGGACCATGAGACTCCAGATGTTACTGAGTCTCACATGGACAAACTTTCACAAATAAAGGGATTGAGAGCGGTACAACATGCCACAACTAAACCACATGTCCCAGAATGCCATCTGAGCTCAACCGAGCCGCTCATTGGACGAGTGGTATTGAAATGGTTGGGCATGTGGAGACCACGCCTCTGAAGAAGTGCGGAGGCACTGAAACGCGTCAGGCGTCACGAATTAAGCAGAAGGAAGATCGAGATGCTGCTGCTACCTGCGGTGTGCTGTCACCGCTTTCACCCGTAATCGGTGAGAGTTGGAGTGCATTTTCAAAGTTTGGGACAACCTTGGAGCATTTATACATTGCGGCCGTCCTGCCGCAGAAAATGCACCGCCTCGCTAAAGTGGGGACCATGAGACTCCAGATGTTACTGAGTCTCACATGGACAAACTTTCACAAATAAAGGGATTGAGAGCGGTACAACATGCCACAACTAAACCACATGTCCCAGAATGCCATCTGAGCTCAACCGAGCCGCTCATTGGACGAGTGGTATTGAAATGGTTGGGCATGTGGAGACCACGCCTCTGAAGAAGTGCGGAGGCACTGAAACGCGTCAGGCGTCACGAATTAAGCAGAAGGAAGATCGAGATGCTGCTGCTACCTGCGGTGTGCTGTCACCGCTTTCACCCGTAATCGGTGAGAGTTGGAGTGCATTTTCAAAGTTTGGGACAACCTTGGAGCGTTTATACATTGCGGCCGTCCTGCCGCAGAAAATGCACCGCCTCGCTAAAGTGGGGACCATGAGACTCCAGATGTTACTGAGTCTCACATGGACAAACTTTCACAAATAAAGGGATTGAGAGCGGTACAACATGCCACAACTAAACCACATGTCCCAGAATGCCATCTGAGCTCAACCGAGCCGCTCATTGGACGAGTGGTATTGAAATGGTTGGGCATGTGGAGACCACGCCTCTGAAGAAGTGCGGAGGCACTGAAACGCGTCAGGCGTCACGAATTAAGCAGAAGGAAGATCGAGATGCTGCTGCTACCTGCGGTGTGCTGTCACCGCTTTCACCCGTAATCGGTGAGAGTTGGAGTGCATTTTCAAAGTTTGGGACAACCTTGGAGCGTTTATACATTGCGGCCGTCCTGCCGCAGAAAATGCACCGCCTCGCTAAAGTGGGGACCATGAGACTCCAGATGTTACTGAGTCTCACATGGACAAACTTTCACAAATAAAGGGATTGAGAGCGGTACAACATGCCACAACTAAACCACATGTCCCAGAATGCCATCTGAGCTCAACCGAGCCGCTCATTGGACGAGTGGTATTGAAATGGTTGGGCATGTGGAGACCACGCCTCTGAAGAAGTGCGGAGGCACTGAAACGCGTCAGGCGTCACGAATTAAGCAGAAGGAAGATCGAGATGCTGCTGCTACCTGCGGTGTGCTGTCACCGCTTTCACCCGTAATCGGTGAGAGTTGGAGTGCATTTTCAAAGTTTGGGACAACCTTGGAGCGTTTATACATTGCGGCCGTCCTGCCGCAGAAAATGCACCGCCTCGCTAAAGTGGGGACCATGAGACTCCAGATGTTACTGAGTCTCACATGGACAAACTTTCACAAATAAAGGGATTGAGAGCGGTACAACATGCCACAACTAAACCACATGTCCCAGAATGCCATCTGAGCTCAACCGAGCCGCTCATTGGACGAGTGGTATTGAAATGGTTGGGCATGTGGAGACCACGCCTCTGAAGAAGTGCGGAGGCACTGAAACGCGTCAGGCGTCACGAATTAAGCAGAAGGAAGATCGAGATGCTGCTGCTACCTGCGGTGTGCTGTCACCGCTTTCACCCGTAATCGGTGAGAGTTGGAGTGCATTTTCAAAGTTTGGGACAACCTTGGAGCGTTTATACATTGCGGCCGTCCTGCCGCAGAAAATGCACCGCCTCGCTAAAGTGGGGACCATGAGACTCCAGATGTTACTGAGTCTCACATGGACAAACTTTCACAAATAAAGGGATTGAGAGCGGTACAACATGCCACAACTAAACCACATGTCCCAGAATGCCATCTGAGCTCAACCGAGCCGCTCATTGGACGAGTGGTATTGAAATGGTTGGGCATGTGGAGACCACGCCTCTGAAGAAGTGCGGAGGCACTGAAACGCGTCAGGCGTCACGAATTAAGCAGAAGGAAGATCGAGATGCTGCTGCTACCTGCGGTGTGCTGTCACCGCTTTCACCCGTAATCGGTGAGAGTTGGAGTGCATTTTCAAAGTTTGGGACAACCTTGGAGCGTTTATACATTGCGGCCGTCCTGCCGCAGAAAATGCACCGCCTCGCTAAAGTGGGGACCATGAGACTCCAGATGTTACTGAGTCTCACATGGACAAACTTTCACAAATAAAGGGATTGAGAGCGGTACAACATGCCACAACTAAACCACATGTCCCAGAATGCCATCTGAGCTCAACCGAGCCGCTCATTGGACGAGTGGTATTGAAATGGTTGGGCATGTGGAGACCACGCCTCTGAAGAAGTGCGGAGGCACTGAAACGCGTCAGGCGTCACGAATTAAGCAGAAGGAAGATCGAGATGCTGCTGCTACCTGCGGTGTGCTGTCACCGCTTTCACCCGTAATCGGTGAGAGTTGGAGTGCATTTTCAAAGTTTGGGACAACCTTGGAGCGTTTATACATTGCGGCCGTCCTGCCGCAGAAAATGCACCGCCTCGCTAAAGTGGGGACCATGAGACTCCAGATGTTACTGAGTCTCACATGGACAAACTTTCACAAATAAAGGGATTGAGAGCGGTACAACATGCCACAACTAAACCACATGTCCCAGAATGCCATCTGAGCTCAACCGAGCCGCTCATTGGACGAGTGGTATTGAAATGGTTGGGCATGTGGAGACCACGCCTCTGAAGAAGTGCGGAGGCACTGAAACGCGTCAGGCGTCACGAATTAAGCAGAAGGAAGATCGAGATGCTGCTGCTACCTGCGGTGTGCTGTCACCGCTTTCACCCGTAATCGGTGAGAGTTGGAGTGCATTTTCAAAGTTTGGGACAACCTTGGAGCGTTTATACATTGCGGCCGTCCTGCCGCAGAAAATGCACCGCCTCGCTAAAGTGGGGACCATGAGACTCCAGATGTTACTGAGTCTCACATGGACAAACTTTCACAAATAAAGGGATTGAGAGCGGTACAACATGCCACAACTAAACCACATGTCCCAGAATGCCATCTGAGCTCAACCGAGCCGCTCATTGGACGAGTGGTATTGAAATGGTTGGGCATGTGGAGACCACGCCTCTGAAGAAGTGCGGAGGCACTGAAACGCGTCAGGCGTCACGAATTAAGCAGAAGGAAGATCGAGATGCTGCTGCTACCTGCGGTGTGCTGTCACCGCTTTCACCCGTAATCGGTGAGAGTTGGAGTGCATTTTCAAAGTTTGGGACAACCTTGGAGCGTTATATATATATATATATATATATATATATATATATATATATATATATATATATATATTCCCAAAAAGGGCCCCCGACCCTGCAGGGCGGCCGCCCTCGCCCTCGCCACGGCCGCCCTGCAGGGTCGGGGGTCCTCGACGAAGGAACTTTTTGGGAATGTTTACATTGGAGGGCATGACCCGCTTTCCTCGTGATGGTGAAAAGGATTTTCCCAACACTACCAGGCTCGAGGAATGAAAGGGAGACAAGTGAGGTAACTGCCTCAACTTCGTAAGCTACAGACAAACCAGCAGTGAGTTTCATTGTATTTATGGCAGCATTGTGTGAACGTCGACTTCACTGGCACTTCAAATATGCAGAGTTACGTGACTGTTGTGAGTGATTAACTGCATTGCAATATTCATAACCCCACTTGGAATAACGGACATTGTATTGCATTGCTAAAAGCTGGGTATTATGGGACATTGAGCCTTCTAATGCAGCACACGTGACTTTGAGCATAAAACACCTGGTGCCCGTGGAGCCGTTAATCCTATGATTAAGGTACTGCACCGAAACGAGTCAGGAGATCTTTTATGTGCTGGCAACAAGACGAATAAAAGCTGTTTTGAGTCTGGCTGGGTTGTGGCAATTTTCTTCACCGGGATTTCCTTCCCCGCTCCCATACTTTAATATAGGGAAATCTTCATTCAGGTGTCAAGAGCAGTCTTGGTCCTGCTCCAATAGGAACAGTTCAGCCGGAACTGCCAAGCCAAACTCTCAACACTCTCAAGAACAGTACTGCTGGACATGGAGGATAGTTTTCATATATGGCCTTATGGATCAAGATACAGACCCTGAAACACCTTTCCCACTCTGCTACCCTCATTTCCCAAAATCAAGTGCTATGGTTCCACACTGTTCCTACCTCCCACACATTACCCTTGTCTTCATCAATCATCCATGAACGTATGCACTCACTCAACCAATTATCAATCCATGTGCTCACTCTCTTGGTCAATCGCCCTTGAACTCCTTCATCTACTGCTCCATTCACCCAACCAGCCATGATTGAGCAGCGAATGCTCATTCAACCACTACGGCCATACATCCTAACACCAAAGAAGAACCCTTTACAGTTATAGGCCATACCTATTGGCTTTGCCTGTGCTTGGTAAAAGTTGCTGTGATGTTTGTTGAGAGTAACAATGATGGAATTGAGTATATGAAAAGATGAGGCCCTATTAAACCGGTACAGGATCTGCCCTTAGTGTAGACAAAGAGGGCCCATGTTGTGTGCTAGTAGAATTTTGGTCACCCCTCCTGTCAATGCTTTACCTGTGAGACATCTCGCAACTATTTATAAACTTTCTTCGTATTAGTCATCAGACAGCCGTGTAGTTATCTTTGCAGAGCTATATCTATCAAAAAATTTGAAGCATCATTAAAGTGATATTTAGGATTGTTGATTCACATAAAGAGTAACTATTGTCATGATAGAGAGTAGTGAAAAGAAAGGAAAGCTTAGATAGTCAGTCATAGGCATGATAAGGCAACCAAACACTGAGAATCAAACATGGTAGTTGCAAGCACAAGAAAACGTTTTTGAGATTGAAAAGCACTGTGAAGAAACATGAAGCCTCTAATGAGATAAAGGGTGACACCTGATAACATAAACACTGTCAGACACAGGGTCCTTGATATGTGGTGTAAATAATAGGAGGCATGTTACACCTAACATTCAAGGTATGGTATCCCACCGGATGTATTTGATTTCACTCCCTGATTGTTTCTAAACTTGATTGTGTTGACAATGACATTGGGACTTTCTGTACGTTCCCCTGCTTACCAGTGGCAATGTTCTTGTGGTCTCTGTACCACTCATGGTAAAAGTGGCCAACACCCAATTAGCACATTTAATTTACTTATAAGTTCCTAGTAGTAAGTGGGCTGCAGCTCAAATTGTGCCATCCACTAAAATAGCATTTTAAAACATGTCTCAAGCCTACCAATGCAGCCTGTAGTGCCGTTTTCAACTGTCATTGGACCTGGCAAAATACGTCTTGTGCCAGGCTACAGCCTTCCTTTTTTGATACTTATCAGTCACCACTAAGTTAGACCACTTATTAGGCAATGTGCATGGTATTTTTAGGATGTGTGAGTTTAAGTTTTACATGCCCTGGCAGGCAAAAACTTCCAAAGTTGTTTTTTACTGTTGTACAGCTATCTCTCCCATAGGCTGCTGTGTTACCCTATTACACATAATAAGTGCTAACTCCAGAATTGAAATAGATAGAGAAATTATGTTTACACTCAACTGAAGGGTAAGTTAAAATCTTTCATAATGGTAAAGTTGGATTTTAAGTTACAATTTTGGAAATGCCACTTTTAGAAAGTTGGTATTTCTCTGTCAAAACCATCTGTGACTTTCTGACATTGTACTGGGTCACATGACTGTTAATGGCTCTCCTTTTGTGGGTTGTGTATTGCTTCCAAACAGACAAAAGAGACCTAGGTGTGAGGGGAAAGGGTCTTCCTGAGAGGATGGCAGGGGAGGGATTGTGCCCTGCGTTAATTACACTTCAGTGGGCCCTACCTGCAGCATGAACAAAGGAACCTGATACCAGGTCTACCTTTGCCTTTGTCACCCTACACAGTTTGGAGCCAGGCTCAGGGGAAGTGAATTGACCAGAACCAGTTTTGAGGGTAGGATATGGAATTCTCCCACACAAAGGTTGGACCCAGATTCAGAACCTCTTTACCAGAACACTCCTGGACCAGTCATTATGGATAATGGGGTAACCCAAAAATCAACCGACCTGGGTATAATACAGATTTTCAAAAAATTGGTTCGTGGTTAATTCGACATGTAACCAATACTGTCTTTGACCAATTGTGTGTTATGTTACAAAACTATAACACTGGTGTATAATCCTTTAGGAAAACACGGACTTTCATCTTACAATTGCATACATACTTTTGAATGCATGTGCCAATTAATAAGCAAGGGAAAGACAAAAATATATATACAGAAGCGCCAGAGTTATAAGTATCACAAGTTTTATTGTTTATTTTACATCCAACACATTAATATGCAGTGGTCAGAGGTTGCCTCAAGAAAACGAGAAGGGAAATTTGGGAGTGATGTGTGAGGTTAGAGAGGAAAAGATCATAGGTTAAGAACATACATTTTTAAATCATTTTCGATAGTTGCTGGTCATATTACCCGTATCAGTGAGACCTGTCCATAAATAAAGTTTTGTATACAAAGTTTTTCAGTCAATTCATGCACGTAACATTTGCATTTCCAGAGTGTGATGTCGGGAAGGATGGTACAGGTCTACTATGGATAGAGGGCGTCGATGTTTCGACTCGACTAACGCGTAGAGGGCAACTGGGAGCCTCAGCTGCGAGACTTCATCAAAACAAGGTGAAGGCAACCTAGGGAAGGAGAATGCAAGTATAAGAAGGGCGCTCTGTAATGGAAGGCAAAGTGAAGGAAGAGCACAAGGAGACACAAACCTAATCCTGGTGCCAACCTGGCAACACAGGAGGAATCACTGTCATCCGATCACGATCAAAAACAGACCAGGCTCAAGCACGCCAGGACCCGGAAAGCTCCAATGTAGCTTGATATTCAATTTGCATATACATCTATAAACCCTGTGAGGGGAAAAGGGGGGTGCGTCAGGCCTAACAGAAATGTACAACAGGGTCACACATAGTTAGATAAACAATACCTATTTGTGATGTGACCACTAAAGACGGCAATGTAAGAACCAGTGTGTGGTCCAATACAGGGACGCAATAAAAATGATGTATGGTGAAACAGGCCGGTGTGCCACAGTAACACAAGGTGGAGGGAAAATGGTCAGACAAGATAAAGTGGTTGTGCTGTGAAAGTGACGAGCCAGCGGCCGCCGTGGTAACAGAAGACCGTGTGACTAAGGAGTAACGATCAATGGGGATTCAAAACCAGGAAAGGGTGCTGGTATATATTGAAACCGAGGTAGATCCCAGAGAGCCGTGACTTAACATCCGGGCCTGTGGAATTACCTGAAATTCGGGAGGTGTCACACACAGGAGGAATCCTCATCATGTGCGGCTGAATCCATATGAAGTAGAAGCAGAGTGAGCACTGCACCGCCGTATAAGTGCAAGCGCTAAGGACAGCCGTGGCGTGCACACTGGGCTCACGTCGGGCATACGTGAAGGAATGCCCTAGCAACAGAGACGCGTTGCTACTGGAAGGTCAGGCTACGCCCCGTACGTAGATCCAAGTGATGCGCTGTGTAACAGCCGGCCAGCAGGGCTTGTCAGCCAGTAATTGCATAGCGCATCGGTAGATCTGCGATCCCACATAAATACGGGTCCATGAAGTAACACATTCCTCCACGGGTGAAAAGAGAGTAATAAACACCAAAATCAAGAGATAAATGCTCGTTGTTCATTGGTGTTCCCCCCCCCTCCCTGGGCAAGTGTACTAGTGAACAATGTCAGAGATGAAATACGTAAAGGGACATTGTGACAATATGTAAAGTGTGCAATATACAACAATATTTATAATTAGCAAAATTACAATTAAAAAGGTGCAAAAGCATTATATACAAGTTGGACAGTCTGCCTATATACATCCTACATAGTAATTCGAGCAGCTCTGTCGGGTCTGTCTATATACATGTTACATGTTGACAAAGACAGTCTCAATGGAAGAAAAGAGTGCCTCGGACATGTGAGGATTTATCTGCAACAGAGTGTAGCAGCTTGGTAGGCTATCTCCTCATATTCATTCAGCCCTTTGAGTATAGTATCAGAAGTGTGTATCCATTTGCACTCTTGGTAGTTCACAATGTGAGTCAAGCTTCCTCCTCTAGGGTTACTGTGGACTTTTTCTATGAATCTATGACAAAATATCGACTACAAAAATATCTACCTACCAAAATTTCGCAACACAAATATCGATGACAATAATATCGAGATCCTATCTCTAACAAGGTAAGTACAAAAATATCAAAAAAAATATATCGATGTCAAAAATATCGTTTTTTAGAAAATATCGTTTTATTTTAATAAAAAAACAATGTAATATTAACAAAATAATACTTATTAAATGTAATAAACATAGTTAAAAATATATTATAATATTTAAAATTAATAATGTACTAAAAAGTAATAATAATAAAGATATAATACATAGTATATACTTCATTAATAATAACTCTAAAATAATTATTTTAATAACTTATAAATAAATGAAAATATAATAAATTACAAATACATTTATATACATAAAATAATAATATAAATACCAATTATTAACAATGTAAAACTGATAAAAAAAATTAAATACATTTTGGATAGCGTATGGGTAAAAATTACTATTCCCACTCCAGAGAATGCAACAGTAGAGAAAGTGTTGGATAGCGTAGGGGTAAAAATTACTATTCCCACTCCAGAGAGTGCAACAGTAAGGAAAGTGTTGGATAGCGTAGGGGTAACAATTACTATTCCAAATCCAGAGAGTGCAACAGTAGGGAAAGTGTTGGATAGCGTAGGGGTAAAAATTACTATTCCCACTCCAGAGAGTGCAACACTAGGGAAAGTGTTGGATAGCGTAGAGGTAAAAAATACTATTCCCACTCTGGAGAGTGCAACAGTAGGGAAAGTGTTGGATAGCGTAGGGGTAAAAATTACTATTCCCACTCCAGAGAGTGCAACAGTAGGGAAAGTGTTGGATAGCGTAGGGGTAAAAATTACTATTACCACTCCAGAGAGTGCAACAGTAGGGAAAGTGTTGGATAGCGTAGGGGTAAAAATTACTATTCCCCCTCCAGAGAGTGCAACAGTAGAGAAAGTGTTGGATAGCATAGAGGTAAAAATTACTATTCCCACTCTGGAGAGTGCAACAGTAGGGAAAGTGGTGGATAGCGTAGGGGTAACAATTACTATTCCAACTCCAGAGAGTGCAACAATAGGGAAAGTGTTGGATAGCGTAGGGGTAACAATTACTATTCCAACTCCAGAGAGTGCAACAGTAGGGAAAGTGGTGGATAGCGTAGGGGTAACAATTACTATTCCAACTCCATAGAGTGCAACAATAGGGAAAGTGTTGGATAGCGTAGGGGTAAAAATAACAAACTTATAAATAAATGTATTTTTTTAAATAATAAAAATATTAACTATTAAATAAATATGAACCATTTATAAATACCGATACATAATTATTAAAAACATGATTAGCAAAATATTTTTAACTAAAAAAATAATAAAAAATACCATATAACAATATTTAATTACCAATTAATAATTAATTAACAATTATATAATTAACAAAACAATTAATTAAAGAGCATTATTACTTAATTACATTTAAATTACTTCCCACCCTATTCCCCTATAAACCCACAACCCGCTACAGAACATAATTATCAATTAATCAATTAATTAAAATTAATTTCCAATTAATTAAAAATTATTATCAATTAATTAAAATTAATTTATAATTCTTACTAATTACTAATTAATTTAACATAATTAAATTACTTCCCACCCTATCCCCCTATAAACCCAGGCACCCGCTACAGAACATATTTATCAATTAATCAAATAATTAAAATTTATTAACAATTAATTAAAAATAATTACCAATGAATTAAAATTAATTTATAATTCCTACTAATTAATAATTAATTTAACATAATTAAATGACTTCCCACCCAATCACCTATAAACCCACAACCTGCTACAGAACATATTTATCAATTAATAAAATAATTAAAATTAATTACCGATTAATTAAAATGAATTGCCAATTAATTAAAATTAATTTAAAATTCCTACTAATTAATAATTAATTTAACATAATTAAATTACTTCCCACCCTACTCCCTCATAAACCCACAACCCGCTACAGTACTAAAATAAAAATTTTAATTAAATTACATAAAAATAAATTAAAAACATAATAAATACATAATAATATACACAAAAATAATTTAAAAATCGATATTAGTAACATAGAAATTATTACCATCGATATTACTGACATCGATATTTCAAACTGCGATATTACTAATATCGATATTAAATCCATCGATATTACTTACCTTCTATATTATGTCCCTTCGATATTTAAACTTCGATATAATTGTATATCGATATTTAAATATCGATATTTTGTCTGCATACCTTTTTCTATGACCCACCATCTGAGACTCTCAGCAGTATGATCAAAGGTGGCGAAGTGTTGGACTAATGGGGCACCCATGGTCACACAGCGTATTCTGCTACAATGTTGCAAAATGCAACATTTTATTTTCTGTGTGGTCTGGCCGATGTACAGAAAATCGCATGGACATATGATTGCATATATCACCCCAGAAGTATTGCAATTGGTATGTTTCTTCATGGTGTGGGTATAGTCATTATGTTGGAAACTTTTTATTTCTTTGGTCAAGGGGCAAGCTTTACAATTCCCACATTTGAAATATCCCTGTACGGGAGACAAATTCCAAAGGGGTGGTTGTTCCGTGGGTGTTTTGGATAAAAGCATAGATTTCACCAAGACATTTCTCAGGCTTTTGCCTTTGCGGTTTCCAACATAATGACTATTCCCACATTCTTACATTGCCGTCTTTAGTGGTCACATCACAAATAGGTATTGTTTATCTAACTATGCTCAACCCAGTTGTACATTTCTGTTGGCCCTGACGCGCCCCCCCCCCCTTTTCCCCTCACAGGGCTTATGGATGTATATGCAAATTGAGTATTGGGCACCAGCTGGGCCCTAGTGGAAAACCAAGTATTTTCAAGCTACAATGGAGCTTTCCGGCTCCTGGCGAGATTGAGCCTGGTCTGGTTTTGATCGTGATCAGATGACAGCGATTCCTCCTGAGTTGCCAGGTTGCCACCAGGATTATGTTAGTGTCTCCTTGTGTACTTCCTTCACTTAGCCTTCCAATACAGAGTGTCCTTCTTATACTCGCATTCTCCTTCCCTAGGTTGCCTCCACCTTGTCCTGATGAAGACTCGCAGCTGAGGCTCCCAGCCAGTTGCCCTCTACGCATTAGTCAAGTCGAAACATCGACGCCCTCTATCCATAGTAGACCTGTACCATCCTTCCCGACATCACACTCTGGAAATGCAAATGTTACGTGTATGAATTGACTGAAAAACTTTGTATACAAAACATTATTTATGGACAGGTCTCACTGATACTGGTACGTTGACCAGCAACTGATGAAAATGATTTAAAAATGTATGTTCTTAACCTATGATCTTTTCCTCTCTAACCTCACACCATCACTCCCAAATTCCTCTTCTTGTTTTCTTGAGGCAACCTCTGACCACTGCATATTAATGTGTTGGATGTAAAATAAACCATAAAACTTGTGATACTTATAACTCTGGCGCTTCTGTATATTTTTTTTGTCTTTCCCTTGCTTATTAATTAGCACATGCATTCAGAAATATGTATGCAATTGTAAGATGAAAGTCTGTGTTTTCCTAAAGGATTATACACCAGTGTTATAGTTTTGTAACATAACACACGATTGATCAAAGACAGTATTGGGTT
Organism: Lissotriton helveticus; assembly: GCF_964261635.1. Taxonomy (NCBI): domain Eukaryota; kingdom Metazoa; phylum Chordata; class Amphibia; order Caudata; family Salamandridae; genus Lissotriton; species Lissotriton helveticus. The sequence continues at coordinate 801,779,357 of NC_136065.1, read as the reverse complement.
CATGTCGAATTAACCACGGACCAATTATTTTAATTTCCACTCCTGGATCAGTGGCAGATTCAGAAGAAGGACTATCCTTCTGTCTCTAAAAGGAAGATTAGACTTGTTTGCCTTGACACCAAGATTTCCAGAGTGACTCCAAGAGTCAGTTGGCTAGCCTCCTTTTTGAGCTACAGGGATACAACAAGCTTCTAAAAACCTCTCTGCAGCTGCCCAGCTGGCCTGCACTAACTGGACCTACCTGAGCTCTGCTGCTTGGCTCTGCTGGAGTGAGACCTTATCCCCTAGAGGTGACCGCCAGGTCCTAGAACCCTGGTTGGCATTAGTGTCAGCTCATCCTAAAGGAAAGGTGCAGATGCAGAGGTTTTGAGCTCCACGCGACCACAAAGTGACATCTTTGTGCCAAGAATGAACCGCCCACAATGACTGCCAATGCGAAGCACTAGCAGGACCTGCTTGTTCTGCAGACTTCGACTGTCCATGACGGCGACCAAAACAAAGTTCCAGAGGGACAAGCTCTTCTCACTGACAGCGACAACCCACATCAAACACCCAAACAAATCTTCAGTGACAACAGACTCTTTGTGCTACAACAGCAACAGCCTGCGCCACCCAACCTGTACCTTGCGCTGACAGCATCTTCTTCCCGGCCCCTAATAATACAGACAGCACTCTTCAAGCAGGACTTTTTAAGGTAATTCTTCAGAAGGACTACCTAACCCCTGTATCCAACCTATGATCTATCTTGGTCGGTCTGTACTTGGGACTTTCCCCCCACTCCAGCGTGACCAGATAACCATGAGTGGCGCATTATGCTTTTTGGTGCTATTTTCATTTACACCTTTAAAATCTCATAGTTCCTGTTCTACTGTCTGGATTTATGATGTTTTGGCATCAATTTATTTATTAGGATTTGCTCTATTTCTCCAAATTCGTTTGGGATTTTTCTTTTGTTGGGTTTACATTTACACTGTTTCAGTGCTGCACGAGTACTTTATGAGTTGCCTCTAAGTTAAGCCTGACCACTTTTATGCCAGGCTACTAAAAGGATAAGCACAGGCTAATTTATTGACTTTTGTGGTTCATCCGGATGAAGATTGTGTTTAATATTAGAATGGGGCTTTCACCCCCTCAACTAATAACCCAATTTCTTACAGAGCACTCAGGTAAAGAATCTGACATATGGGGGTCGATTCCGATCCGGTAAAATGCGCTCCGTATCGTCGTACGGAGCATTTTTCCCCGTACGAATCGTACCCGTAAACGTCCCCGTACGTACGACGAAGTACGATCCGTACCAGGAGCCAAAGTCCGTACGAGTCGTACAGGACTCTGTACGACTAAAATATCCATACGAGTCTCACTCGGAACCTGCTGTACACGACATCGCTACGGTTCGCGGCTGGTTTTTACGACCCAGCAAGTACGATTTGTGTCGGGTACGCACCGTACGACCCTTTTCCTACGGGAGCTGAAAACAGTCGTAAACGCAGAGTTCGCGCCGAAACAGGTACGGAACGCCCCCCCCCGGGTACGGCACGTACCCCCCATGATCGCAGGGGTACGCGCCGTACCCCAGTGATCATGCGGGGTACGTGCCGTACACCCAGCGTACATGGGGTACGCACCGTACCCCATGTACGGTGGAGGTACGGCACGTACCCCATGTACGCTGGGTGTACGGCACGTACCCCGCATGATCACAGGGGTACGGCGCGTACCCCTGCGATCATGGGGGGTACGCACCGTACGGTGTGTAGGTGATCGTGCGCTTTTCCGTACGAATCGACGTGTACCGTACGAATCGCGTCCTGGTCGGCCGATCGGGATCGGAATCGTCCGGTCGTACGGCGTCCGTACGAGTCGTACGGAAACGGCTCCGGATACGATTCGTACGGATGGGGATTTTACCGGATCGGAATCGACACCATGGTGTCATACATCGTTAACACCACAAGAGAAACAAGGAGACAGAAATGGAAATAAATTGGACATATGCTGGCAGGTACACCGCTAAAGGAATTGTAAAATGTATGGTTACATCAAATGTTTTAACATGTAAGTACATGATAAAACTACTGCGATGGGGAGATGTGGTGTTAGACAAAAAAGTGCTATTTTTATAGAACTATAGAGATGAGTGGTCCTAACCTCTATAAAATTAGAATTGTAAACTCTTGCGTTTGTCGTGGGATGTCCAAGCTAAGTGCCACCAAGATTGTATGTATAACAAATGTTTTGTAATATAAAATAAACAATTAAAAACAAAACATAAATACTGGGTGAATATGGAATGGTGAGATATAAGGGAAGGGAGATCGGGAACGATGAGATTCAGAAAGATGGACAATTGGAACAAGGAAGGTATGGTGCAGGGAGTGCTGGATACAGAGAGTATTGAGGACAGGAAGGACATTAAGGAAACTTGGGGACAAGGAATGATGGGACAGGGAACTGCTGGAATCTCATGATTAATTTAAACCCTCGGATGTGGAGGCCCTGGCAGGGAGTGACGCAAGATCTGATGTCTGTGAAACACAAGTACAATGTATCAACAGGATTTCATAAAAGAAAATAGTGTGAGGTGTTTAACAGATAAACCCAGACTCTCAAAGTTTTAGTGTTGGGTTAGCGTTACAAAAGTAACACTAAACCGACGTTAAACCAATTTTGGGGTTGAACCAACGCTAATTGGTTTTAGAGTTGGTTAGTATGGAAAAGTAATGCAGAGCAGAGTTTAACATTACTTTGCATCAAGGAAGAGTTACATGGGTGGTACATGGGTGTTCCCATGTAACCACCCATGGCTTTTGGCGCTAAATTATAACTCTGGGCGTAGTTTGAGAAGTAGCGCTATGCGTTGCTACGTGAAGTGCACTTTGCACTGCGCGAGGTACGTGTAGCTACGCGAACTACGTAGTGCACTGTGCAACATGCTGTTCGCACTGATTGCACAGTGCCGGATGCTTGTCCGCACTGTGCAATCAGTGCAAACTCCATCTTGCACAGTGCAAGCGGTCGTTTTCTGCCACTCAAGTAGATTTCTCATCGCGACGCAAGCACTCGCAATGACAAACCGCATTTCCCCGCGTTGTGAAGATCTCCGGGAGGTTTATTTTCCACGATCGTGATCTGCAGCTTGATGTTGCTGATCGTGAACGAGGAAAAAGTCTTGCCGGGATGTCATTTTGCTTGCTTGCAGTCGCCAACTGGACGTTGAGGACAGCGAGCAAGCAAAAAATGACCACTGCACTACGCTACGCTACGCTTGTTTGCACTGTGCTACATGCAATTTGCGTAGCATAGTGCTTTGCCCAGGCTTAATCCACTGACAGTAGTAGAGAAGGTTTAGTGCCAATAATTTATGAAACTGTAAAGTAGGCATTAAAAGGAGAAATGTTTTCATTTCTACTTGCTTTTTCAGCACACATACAAAATAGGAAAAGCTTTGAAGTGTGTCTAGGCATAGTAATATGTACAGGAAAGGTACCCTTCCTGTACAAAACCTATGCTAGACTCAGGCACAAACCCTACCACTAGGCGCTAGGGAGAGAGGAGGAGAGTGCAATATATCTGTGAATATGGCGCTCACCTGCTCCCTTCGTTTCATGCAATGCAGTGCAGACTCTTTGGGGGCTACGCTGTATTCCGTGACAGTTTTCGGAATCTGGATGTCATGCACATGGTGGGGTCACCTTTCTACACAAATACAATCACTACAGGCATTTTCCTCTTTCAATGTGTGCTGTAGAATGCAGTGCGCATTGAAAGAGGAGAAAACGAAGAGAAATGATAAAATTTCTCCTTGTTGCGCCTCTCTACGCCTCCCCTGGGGAGGCGGTGCATTCACAAGCATTTCCAAATTTCCTAATCCTCATAAATCTGGAAATGTGTCGCGTTCCATTGGTGTTGAGTGGGAACACCCACAGCAACACCCATGGAACGCCCCTTTCACGCTAAGTGCTGCGTGTAAAGGAGCTTTTCCTGTCCTTGTAAATATGGAGCAGTAAAATACGCCACCGGTACATAACAAAAAGTGACGTACTGGTGGCGCAGGGGGCTTGTAAATCTGCCCCAAAGAGATGAGAAAAAAAAAATCTGGCGCTAGTGATGAACAATTAAAAGTGTACTGTCCAGGATGCACGAAACTAACTCAATGGTAGAAAGGAAATCAGTGACTCACAAGCAATTCGCAATTAAGAAACATTCACAAACTCCTGATGAAGATCTATGACCTGTAACCGAAGAAAACACTGCCATAAGCTAAGATCCCTTACAGAACATAAATTTAGGTGATAAACCCATACCCTAAAGACCACATCTCCCACAATATTCAGGCAAGAAGGAAATACTTCACGTCTGAGATTCCAAGCAGTACAAATAGGCCAATACATTTTTCAATGACGCACTACTAAAACCCAGGACATGACCTAGCACATTTTTCCAAATATAAACTCTTCGCCATTTCAGTCCGCAATGAATATCTGGAATTAAGACATTCATCGTCATATTTACCTAGAAATTGCATTTTAGAAGTAAATTATGTTCTGGTCATCTTCAGTAGACTTCTAGAGGTTATTCTTTGCATGAATACTTTATAAAAAGGAAGACTCACCAAGCTTGCAGTAACATCACCTTTTTGTTTGTTTTGGCACAATTCTTTTGATGGAGGTAAGGACATTCCAATTTACAGGACACAACTAATTTATGAATAGGTATTTCATACGTATCTGGCTAATGGCCTAAAACTCTTTTCGGTGTTATTTTGGGATATGCACGGCACTTTACAGATAGCATAAACACATTAAGTAAATTGCAGGTGGATTTTAATTCCTTATTTACCTTCAAAGCGCAGGAATGAAAACAAAAAAGTAATGAATGTCACTAAAACAAAAGTAGATATTTTTATTTAACATACCACGAACAGTAGGTAATTAGGCATCGCCTTCAGAAACAAATTCCATGGAACAATATAAATTAAAGTTCAGGGTAAATGTAAGAATCATATGATAAAATGAAAAATGTCAAAGAGACTACACAAATACTTTATTGTAAATTAAAAAGAGGTTTGCTTTTCATCATGCATCTAGTGGATGTTATTGAGCAACAAAACTTGTGTTCTCTTGAAACTTAAAATATATGTTAACGAATGGAAGAGTAGATGGCGTTCCTTCTTGGCATGTCCGAGAGAAATATTGGGTATTCAAACTCAGTGAATAATCTGATGAATAAACACATTTCATGCGTATCCATTTTATTTTGCACTACACACATTGCGCTGGCCAATGGATGGGTACCTGTATTTAATAAAATCAAACTCAGCTGTTTGGGTCTGTTAATGCTTCCCCAATTAAGGATGTGCATTGGTCCCAGACAATGACCGGTGAGACCTGGGTGTATCCGTGAGAGGGACTTCCTGGCGGCTGGCTGGGGAAGAGGTGTACTCTGCCCTGTTTATATTTCCAATGGCCCTGCCTGCAACACACACAAAAGCCCCTGACACCAGACCTGGTCTGCCTGTTGTCACCATAGAAAGTTTGGAGCCAAACCCAGGGGAAGAACTGACTAGAACCAGGTTATGGGGGTAGGTCAGAGAATTCTCTCACAAAGGCTGGCACTAGTTATAAAAAAAGAACCTTCAGAACCACACTTCAAAATGAATGAATGAATAAATGAACAATTTATTGAGCACAAACTAATGCCGGCGCTAAACAAGACAAGGAAGTATAGTTCTGATCTACTGTTTTTGGACAAAGTGCCAAGTGTTCAGGCACTTTCTAAAACCGGAGAGAGAGGGAGATGTTTTAATTATTAACTGTATACTGTTCCAAAGTATGGGCGTGGACCTGAAGAAACTTCTACCACCCCAAGTGGTCCTTCTAACACAGGAACCACCACCAATTTCTTGGCAGAATCCAAACAAAGAGTTCTGCTAGGGGTGTACCACCTCAGGTTGTTCTTAAAATAAGGACCACGCCCATGAAGGGTCTTGTAGGCCACGCAATAAACTTTAAAGAAATTGTGCTGCTTAACCGGCAACCAGTGAAGTTTACTGATAGCTCCTCTGGCTGATTCATATTTGGGAATTTTCAAAAGAAAACATGCCACTGGATTTTGCAGAGTCTGAACCTTCTTCGATGAGGCTACCAATAGATTAGGATAGAGACTGCTGAAGTAGTCAAGTATTGATGGTACAAGAGAGATGATCACTGTCTTCAAGAGATCAAATGGTAAGTATTTCTCAATTGTCTTGACCTGTCTCAGGGAACAGAGAGGCGGTGGTAACCTTATTAATTTGTTCCTTCAGCTCATTGTCTAGCATTATTCCCAGGTTTTTAACTTTTGGCACTGGGATGGGGAATGAGCCTAATTTGGGTGTCCACCAAGGCATCCAAATAAATTGACCTCCATATTAGATTAATTTAATTTAAGCCAGTTGCCATCCATCCATTTTCTCACTTCTTCATACACTTTCTAAAAGTGTCACCGGAGTTGACCTCATCTTTCGACAGTGACACGACAATTTCCGTGTCATCTGCATAGGATGCCTAGGATAAGGTGAAGGATTTTATAAGCCTGGCCAGTGGCGTGACGTACATATGGAACATCGTAGGGCTCAATGGGACTACACATGGCAGAGAGTAGGGTTTAGAAGTATCAATCAATCAATCACAGCATTTTTATAGCGCACTACTCACCCGAAGGGTCTCAAGGCGCTAGGGAGGGGGGGTCCGCTACTGCTCGAACAGCCAGGTCTTGAGTTGCTTCCTAAAGGCGAGGTGGTCCTGGGTCCGGCGGAGGTGGGTCGGGAGGGAGTTCCATGTCTTGGCGGCGAGGTAGGAGAAGGACCATCCTCCTGTGGTGGCTCTTCGGATGCGGGGGACGGCGGCGAGGGCGTTGTTGGTCGATCAAAGCTGGCGTTTGGGAGCGTAGAAGTTGAGGCGGCTGTTGAGGTATCCCGGGCCTTGGTTGTGTAGGGCTTTGTGTGCGTGGGTGAGGAGTCGGAAGGTGATTCTCTTGTTGACCGGGAGCCAGTGCAGGTCTCTCAGGTGTCCGGAGATGTGGCTGCGACGGGGGATGTCCAGGATGAGACGTGCTGAGGCGTTCTGGATCCGCTGGAGCCTCTTCTGGAGTTTGGCGGTGGTACCGGCGTAGAGGGAGTTGCCGTAGTCCAGACGGCTGGTGACGAGGGCCTGGGTGACCGTCTTCCTGGTCTCGGTGGGGATCCACCGGAAGATCTTACGTAGCATGCGCAGGATGTTGAAGCACAACGAGGAGACGGCGTTGACTTGTCTGGTCATGGAGAGGGAGGAGTCCAGGATGAAGCCCAGGTTGCGTGCGTGGTCGGTTGGCTTGGGTGCGGTGTCCAGGGCTGGGGGCCACCAGGAGTCGTCCCAGGCGGAGGGTGAGGATCCCAAGATGAGGACTTCCGTCTTGTCTGAGTTCAGTTTCAGGCGGCTGTTCTTCATCCATTCGGCTACCTCTTTCATCCCTTTGTGTAGGTTGTCTCTGGCGGTGGCGGGGTCGTTGGTGAGGGAGAGGATCAGCTGGGTGTCGTCGGCGTAGGAGATGATGTTGAGGTTGTGCTGGCGTGCGATGTCTGCGAGGGGGCCCATGTAGACGTTGAAGAGGGTTGGACTGAGCGAGGAGCCTTGAGGGACGCCGCAGATGACTTCGGTGGCTTCCGATCTGAACGGAGGGAGGCGGACTCTCTGTGTTCTTCCGGCGAGGAAGGAGATGATCCACTCCAGTGCCTTCTCCTGGACTCCGACGTTGCTGAGGCGCTGTACTAGGGTACGGTGGGAGACAGTGTCGAAGGCCGCGGAGAGGTCTAGGAGGATGAGGGCGGCTGTTTCTCCGTTGTCGAGCAGGGCACGGATGTCATCAGTGGCTGCGATCAGGGCGGTCTCGGTGCTGTGGTTTGCCCGGAAGCCAGACTGCGAGGGGTCGAGGGATCCGTTTGTCTCGAGGAAGGCGGCCAGCTGCTTGTTGACGGTCTTCTCGATGACTTTTGCAGGAAACGGGAGCAGCGAGATGGGGCGGTAGTTCTTGAGGTCGGTGGGGTCGGCTGATGGCTTCTTGAGTAGGGCGCTGAGTTCGGCGTGCTTCCAGCTCTCCGGGAAGGTAGCGGTGTCAAAGGACGTGTTGATGATGTCCCGCAGGTGGGGTGCGATGACAGCGTCGGCCTTGTTGAAGACGTGGTGAGGGCAGGGGTCGGTCGGAGATCCGGAGTGGATAGAGTTCATCGTGCGGATGGTGTCTTCGGTGTTGATCGGAGTCCAGGCACGGAGGGTGGTGGTGGGGGGCGGGGGTTTGGTCGTGGCGTGCGTCGGTTGAGTGCTGAAGCTGTTGTGTATGTCCGCGATCTTGTTGTGGATGTAGGAGGCGAGGGAGTTGCAGAGGTCTTGCGAAGGGGTGATGTCGTTGTTTCCGGCGTTGGTGTTGGAGAGCTCTTTAACAATGTTGAAGAGTTCCTTGCTGTTGTGTGCGTTGTTGTCCAGTCGTTCCTTGAATGCGGTTTTCTTGGTGGCGTGGATGAGTTGGTGGTGTTTTCGGGTGGCGAGCTTGAGGGCAGTCATGTTGTCCGGTGTTGGGTCTCTGCGCCAGGTTCTCTCGAGGGCTCGGCAGTTCTTCTTGGAGTTCTTGAGTTCGTCGGTGAACCATGGGGCTTTCTTGCTGCCGGGTCTGCTGGGCGGGGTCCTCAGGGGGGCGAGGTCGTCTGCGCAGTCGCTGATCCACTTGGTGACGTTGGTGGCCGCCTGGCTTGGGTTCGGTGTGCAGGTGGGAGGGTTCATGCTCAGGGAGGTCGCGAGTTGGTCGGCTGTGATCTTGTTCCAGCTTCTGCGTGCAACCTGTTGCTGGTGGTGGTGGATCGTGGTCCTTCTGAAGCTGATGTGGACGCAGCTGTGATCCGTCCAGTGGAGTCCGGTGGCGTGGCTGAAGGCGATGTCCTTGCTGGATGAGAAGACGGGGTCGAGTGTGTGTCCGGCGTAGTGGGTGGGGGTGGTCACCAGCTGCTTGAGACCGAGGTTGGCGAGGTTGTCCAGCAGGGTGGTGGTGTTGCGGTCGTTGTTGTTCTCCAGGTGGAAGTTGAGGTCCCCGAGGAGGATGTAGTCAGCGGAGCAGAGGGCGTGCGGGCTGATGAAGTCGGCGATGTCTTCGCTGAATTGTGTGCGTGGTCCCGGGGGTCTGTAGATGAGGGTGCCTCTGAGGGTGGTCTTGGGGTTGATGTGGACCTGGAAGTGAAGGTGCTCGGCGGGTGCGAGGGTGTCATCGGTGTTGGTCGAGATGCGGATGGTGTTTCTGTGGATGATGGCGATAACTCCTCCTGTGTTGTTGATGCGGTCCCTTCGGATGATCTTGTAGCCGTCTGGGATGGCGATGGCGATGTCGGGCGCTGAGGAGGCGTTCATCCAGGTTTCCGTGAAGAAGGCGACGTCTGGGGCTGTGGAGTCGAGCAGGTTCCAAATCGCGATGGCGTGCTTGTGGACGGAGCGGGTGTTGAGCAGGATGCATTTCAGGTGGCTGTAGCTGTTGCTCGTCTTGGTCTTGGTCGGTGCTGGTGTAGTGGAGGTCTGGATGCAGGTGAACTTGCAGGTGTTGCAGCAGAAGGGTCCGTGGGTGCGTCTCGGGGTGGCTCGGTAGCACCCCGGGGTTCTTCCGGCGTTGTGTGCGTAAAGTTCGGTGGCGTCGTAGGTCCGGCGGGTGGGCTGGGGTCTGCGGGGGCCAGGGGTCCTGGCACTGGGCGCGGTCCAGGCGCGGACGGGCGCAGACGGGCTTACCTTTGGCGCACCTTCGGCGCTCATTCGGTGCTCCCGCTGCACGCGTCCGCTGCGCGGTCGCTCTGGGGGCGTCATAAGAAGGGGGACGGGGGGCGGGTCTGCTGGGCGAGCGGCTGGGCCAATGGGCCGGTGGTGGGCGGGGCCACAGGGGGCCAGCGGCGGGAAAAGTGGCGAGCGGGCGGCTCAGCAGTGGCTGGGCCGCTCGGGGGTGCTGGGGGGGCGACGGTGTCGGTGGCGGCAGGCAGGGGGCTGGCAAGGAGGCTGGCTGGCTAGCAGGATCAGCAGGCGAGGGAGCAAGGGGGTGACCCGGCCTCGAGAGGCACAGTAAACTATTCTACTGCCACTATTTGCTGCCCATTAGTGGAAAACTATTGTAGGAGAGCAAGTGCAGGACCTCCTATCCCCAGGCTCTGCATATGGTCAACCAGCACAGCATGGTTGATCATATCAAAGGCTGGGAAACGGTCCAATAGGACCAGAGAAGCTTTCCCTCCTCAGTCCAGAGTTGCTATAATTTCCTCTATTTCCTCTGTTGCTACCATCAGCACAGATTTGATACTGTGATTTTTCCTAAAATTGAACTGGGTGTCATCAAGGAAAATGCTCATGGAGCAGTGAAAGTTTCAGAAGAAGCACGGCTCTGCTGTCAGAAGGACTGCTTTATACTGGAAGGACTGAATTTCTGCCTAAAGAAGGACAATGGGAGCTGCTTTTCTTGATCACAGGCTACACAGAATGACTCCAAGGATCAGTTGGTTGACCTCCTGTTTGAGCTTCTGTATAAGATTCGAAATTTGTCTGCAACTGCCCAGCTGACTAGCTGCAACCGGACCTGCATGGACCTGCCTGAGCCCTGCTGCTGGTCTCTGCTGGAGTGAGTCCTGATCCCCAAGATAATCCCCCTAGTTCCTAGACCTTTGACTAGGATTGGTGAAAGCTACTCTTGAAATAAAAGTTGAAAATCCTGACATGAGGGCCCCACTCCACCACTAACGGGCCTGCTTGTGCCAAAACTCTGCCCCTGCAACAACTACTAATACCAAGCTCCAGGTATACCTGCTCTACACGCCAAAAGCAATCGTGTGCGATGACTAATAACACAATACCTGCCCTTCATGCTGAGACCAACCATCTGCAAAGTTCAATCAATGCAAGGCTCCATGATGGCCAGTTCTTCTCTCTCACTACAGCAACAACTGTCTCTAAATCTCAACCTGCTCTTTGAGTCAAAAGCCTCCTCCTTGTAGAGTAATTCAATGCAAATGGGTATTTTCACACCAGCCTTTCAGAATGCAACTCTTCAGCAGGACTAACCTAGTCCCTGTATCTGGTCTGAGTTCTTTCACAGTCGCCCTGAACATAAGACTTTGATCTAGTGAGTCCAGATAACTTCAGGTGCCACTTAGTGCTTCTTGGTGTTCTCTACGGTTTTACTGATTTGATTTTTGTCATTCTGGTATCATTTTAATAATACCAATTTACTATATCTTCTAAATTGGGTTGTGTTGGAAAGAGGTTTATTAGTAGTAATAAGTAGTGACTTACCAGTAGTTATATGTCCACAACCACAATAAAAGATTCAGTTAGGGTCTCAAAAAATTATTCCCTTGCTCAACCCTTGATAGCTGGCAATGGGAAGGCAGGCCACTTAGGAGAAAAGTGTTGAAAGTGTTTAAAAACAGCAATACATTGAATAAGTATGATATAACAGACAATAAAAATCCAACTGTAAATTATAGAAATAGGCTATATTTGTATGAACAAATAGACACCAAAAAGTCAAAAATCCAATGTAGGGAGATACGATTTTTTAAGGAATAAAAGTAAAACTAGTGCTTTGAAACAAATAGCACTCGATGGGTTAAAAAAGGTTTGCATGGACCGGAAAAAGTCAAGAGTTGTGTACACTTACTTCCAGAAGTGTTTTGTGAGGCAGGAAAGTGGTCCACAGCACCAGTCAAGTGTTCAGATGCTTTAGTTTGCCTCTTCGGATCTATGACTACAACTCCCACAGTGCACTTGGTCAGCTTATGGAGCTTTTTACAAAAGTTGCTTCAAATGTCTGAAAATTCTTCCTGAAGTTCCTATTGAGGGTTCAACGTGTCCAAAACACAAATCAAAGGTCTGGAATATCCTAAATGGTCCTTGTGATGTCTGGACAACAATTCCCACAATGCCGCTGGGAAAATCCTTAAAAGTACACAGAATGCACACCAGGAGGGGGACTTTTGGTGGAAATGATGGAGGTGGTTTTTTTTAACCTGAAGCTTCCAGGAAGTCCACTCGTTAATCCTTATTTAAGCAAGGCCAATATCTTAGGGGTGCAGTTCCCAGTGTAGCAGGTGCAGTCCTTGGGAGTGCAATCCTTTGGGGGGCAGGCCAGGGTTCCAGCAGGGCAACCGTTTTTCTCCTTGTAGTTTCAGGCAGCAGATCTGAAATGCAATGCAGCCATTCCAAATGTATTCACAATTTCAGGTTGTCAAGCAGGGGGGTAGCCAAACCAATGGAATTCAGAGTGCCATCCAGGTGTAAGACCACTACCTCTAAAGTGTGGCATATTCGTGTCCCATAAAGCACCATTCTTCCAAAATCCAAGATGGAGAATTTCTCTCCTTGAAGGTTAGAGCAAGTTGAGTCAACCCATTGGCGTGGCTAGGATTCACTAAAACTCCCCTTCTACTCCCTTAAATAATCTAATTATAGGGGCTCCTGTGTGGGTGGGTTTGCAATACTGTACAATTATGTCTTTATTTTGATTAGCAAAATCATAAAAGACAACGTACATCAACAGTATATACATCTAATGCATTACATAATTAACACATTAGCTGGTATTCCCAAGACCGATAAAACAGTTAAAAGAACCAGAAGACCAGATATAAAAAATACATATGCTATAACACTATATCAAATTATCTAAAAAAAACTATTCATATTATATATATTCATGTTATATAAAGAGCTAAAAGTCTCATAAAAGTAGCTGGCATAATCTTCAAGAAAACAGTGGGCAAATTTAAACATGGAACATGAAAATTACTAAAACTAAGCTAGATTGTTAATGGTGGCTACAACTAGAAAATCTGGATCCTTATTTAATATTTGGCCATGTTGTCAAACCCTCACCTTATTTGCTCAGATGTCCCACATCCAGCTCAAAAATGTAGCCACTGCTATAACAAAGGGATCCTGTGTGTTAGTTTCCAGAATCCTTAATGCCTCCATGGCTACTCGAATGCCCAAGTTCTTACATATTGGTTTCAACCATTTATGCCTAGGCGACCTATAGGCAGGGCAAACAAACAAGATGTGAGCTAGCGACTTAATCTGTGCTGTGCTAAAGGAACATTTCTCATCCATGGGGGATGCCAACTACTGGTAAATGCTTTGATAGGAAGCGAACCCATGCTAAACTGGTGATACAGCTTCCTATCATTTGGTCTAATGATAATGTCCCAGTATGTTTCTAACTTTGGCTCATATTTGTGCTCATAGAAAACTCTGGTCAAAGAGCAGCGCTGGTGGAGAGTGAGTTGCTGCAATCTAACCATGTTCCAGTAGACTGCTTTCCTATCCTTTTTTGCAGGAAAGATAACAGCAGCTGGATCCTCTCACAGTTTACTCATCCCCATTTTGATCAATGCGTTTTAGATTCCTTATCCAAGGGATTTTATTTGTACAATTCAGCATCCTAACTTCAGAGAAAGCTTGAGCATACCGCGAAAGCTCAGGAGTGGTCCAGAGCCTTCTCCAGAAAGCTACAGGTCTGAACCGGGCCTGGTCCGCAATTTTGTTACAGCCAAATAAAGAGGCCGAAGTAGAGTAGACTGCGGAAAGCCAATCAGAGCTCTCACAAATTTGTTTTGGGCAGCTGCCAAAGATGTTAATTCATCAAAGCCCCATAATTCCGCCTCATACAATATTGATGAACCTATTGTTGTAAATCTTAAGTGCAGGGGCTATGGGCTTGGTCTTAGAAAGCCTATGCTCTTTTAGCAATGCACCTGCAAGTTGGGAGTGCTTGAGCGCCAGCAGGTCAATCTGGGATTTCCAACTGAGTTTCTTACACAATGTTAACCCTAAATAGGTGAAGGTGTCAGTCTGTTCCAAGGGGACACTGTTCATTTACACACTCCCCCTCAAAGCCTTAAACCTGTGGAACACAATACACTTTGTTTTGTCCCCATTTACCACTAGCTCATGCTCATGGCAAAAGACCCTAAAACGCTCCAGGGCAACCTGCAACCCTTTCTGAGTCCTGGAAAGTAGCAGGGTATCATCCACGAACATGAGCAGGGGTATCTTCATTCCTGCCAGCATTGGAGCATCGATGGGCTGGGATGTAAAATAGTGAACCACCTGTTAATAAAGAGTAAAAACAGGGTTATGGCCAGTACACACCCTTGACGGACACCCTCAGTTACCGGGAACCTTTCGGTAACATTCCCCTGCTTTCCCCAACGGACCTGACATAATTTGTTTCATGCAATTTTACCAGGATACCCAATAATTCATAGGGCATCCCCAAAGCCAAAAGGGCACTCCACAGTTTAGTACGTGGAACTAGATCGAACACGGTCTTAAGATCTACAAAAGCCGTGTAAATCGTACCGCCTCCAATAGCGACTACCTTCCAATAAACAAGAACAAATCTAAACACCTGGTCAATGGTGCTTGTGTGGGGAAGGAACCCTGCCTGTAAGGGGGTTAGAATATCCTTTTCTTCTATACAACCTGGATTCTGACTAAGACAAGCCTAACAACAAGTTTTTGAATGGAATCAATAAGGCTTATTGGCCTATAATTGCCTGGTTGGGAACGATCACCCTTCTTATGTATGGGTAAGATTTCAGTTCTGGACCAAGTTTCAGAAATAGGAGGGCCACTAGCTACGGAGTTAGCAAGATATTTTACATAGGGAACCCAATTCTCTTTCTCCTATACAAACAGATCGGCCGGAATACAGTCAGGACCTGGGGTCCAACCGCGTGGAATCGATTTTAGCACATGTTCCACCTCAAGACAGGTATAGGATGCAATAGTTATTGAAGTGGGTAGGTGGATGATAGAGTCACTAGAATAAATGGCGGAGAACTGTGCCTCAAAGTGGAACACCCACACGTCCGGGGCAACATGGTTTATGGGTACTTGGGATATAACTCCACTACCCCTTTTGACGAGCTGCCAAAAAATGTGTCATATTTTGCTATTTGCTTGCTACAAGCAGATCACGCTAATGGCACTCATCCCAGGCCTTCTTTGCTTGCAATTGGGATGCCTTATACCTAGTTGTTGCTTCTTATATATCCCCCATGACGTGGGATCTAATAGCCCTAGCCAGTGACTTATACGCCTCTTTACAGTATTTATTATACCAGGAGGCTACCTTAGTACATGAAGCCCTCTTGTGCTTATGAACATTTTTTGGAGCTTCTCAAAGACCACATTATAAACCTCAGGGATAATGTGGTTGTCCGCCTCTTGGGAGTCACAGTTATGCAAAATAGATAGTAAGCAACCAACCAGGGATTTCATCTCAGCCACATCCCCTTTGTTATCAACAATCCTTTCCCATCTAACTCTCCTCACATCATTGGTAAGTGAGGCCTCTACTAACTTTTCCTCAGTGGCCCTAGTAACATTTCTAGATAGGCCAGGAACCTTTAAGGTTAGGGACAGCGGATTGTGGTTGCTTTCATTCCGTTCCTGAACCACAATGTCTAAAATAGGTGACCAGATTTCTAACTTGAGGAATATATAGTCAATACGACTACTTCTCAATCCATTATTAAGAGTATGCATGCTCTTACCGTCTGAATACGTCCTCCCATTAGCTGCTCTGAGTCTCCTTTCCAAACACAACCCTTTGAGCTGTAATGCTGCCTCAGTCCCCTTTTTGTTAGGACTTAAATTTAGTTGAGGAATGTTCCATTGTACATCCTCATCTAAACTAAGGTTACCGTCTTCCTGTTCGAGGGGCTCGAAGGTGCAATTAAATTCTCCCGCTATTATCAAATTGCAGCCACCCCCAGACTTCCTAAAAACGTATCCAGGTGGGCAACTAAAGTTGATGCTCTGCCCCCTGGAAACCCTCTAGCATAGACGTTGATTACCAGAACATCTAATGCATCAACCATCCGTAGCCACATTACCATTATTTCAGGGTTGTCAATGTAGACTTCCTGCACCACACATCCAGCTGACTGCCTGACTCAGCATGTGAGTCCACCAAAAGGCCTACCTTTCAGGCCACCCCAGTGCTAGTTTAGAAAAGTTAAGATATCCTGGGAAGAAAATGGAAGTCAATGACCAAGTTTCCTGAAAGGTCCAGATGTCATAATTATGTATAAAACTGACCATTCAGTTGATGCGGTTTTGGTAGACAACCCAGCAATATTCCAGGAAGAAAAAGACATAGATGGCAGTACATGCCGCTTTCAGTGGTGTTAAGCTGGTCATTTACACCCATACTACTATTGCCTACAAACTCTGGCTTGTGTGAAGAACTATAGGGCTGTTGGAAAGCACTATGAGGGGTGAGGGTTTTAGCCGAAGAAGTAATACTTAGATCCCTCGTCCTCACCTCCTGCCCTGGTTGGTCCCTTGGGTTCTTGAACTCCTACTCAAATTGGGTCACCCTGTGCTTTAAGTCAGACTATTTCTTCCATGGAGGTTAAAACATCAAATTGGTTGCTAATGGGAACCCGAAAAGTATTTTGGCTACATGTGTTTGGTATGCCCCTCCTCTCTCTGCCTCCAAGGAAGCCTTCTGTTTTGTAGAAAAATCCCAAAGGAACAATATTAATATCATCCTCCTTAATAAAACAATTTCCTGCCGTCTCCAATATGTGCTGGACCAAACTGGGTGATCTAAAACTGAGAATCGCACAATAGCCTTAGAGAGACTTGCAGGATTTTCCCACCCAAGGAACTCAACGGACCATCTTAAACTCACAGAAAAGAGGTTCCTTTATACCTGTCCTAATGCTCTGAAAATGTAGTGCCTTATTTCTTAACGTGGACCAGTGCTCCCGAGCACCAGGGGGGAGCACTGGGACGTTGGACAGTACAACTGTGTAAGGTGTAGCTTCTGGGGATAGGTGAAGGAAGGTTTGAGTGCACAAGCTGCTAGAAATATGGGGCTAATGTAACTGCTGACTAGTGGCTCTCTCTACCTGCAGCATTATTGAAAATAGGGGCTCTATGGTTTGGGGTGTCTTATCAGGTTATGTTACCTTTGTAGCTGTGCATTGTGAAGATGGAATTGAACTTGTACTACTGACTGGACCCCTAGATACTCCCACTGACCTCCCACTTAATAGTGTTGTAACCCTACCCACCTTTGTCCTGGTGGGGTTGTTTAGGGAGAAGTTAGAAATGCCCAGCTCTATTTTGTCAAGTCTTTCTTAAATCAAGGTCAACTTCTTTAGTATTGGATCTTTAAGTGCCGATAGTTTGGATTCGATCCCGGTGCAGAGTTCTACCTTGTTGCTCATAATGGGAGTAACACATGCAGCTGCTGGAAGGGGCAAGCTGGCTGGAATACTACTAGCCATCTTACTACTAGTGCACACAGGAGTCTCCCCTTTGCGTTTCCCTGATCTTAAAGGCATATAATTGTGTTTCGGTGGTCCTCGGGCTTTCCTCTTTTTGGACGGTGGTTCAACGATAGTGGCATAACTATTCTTCAGCTAGAGCTGTCCTCTGCGATAGAGGGGCGTCCCCCAATGCGCACTCAATAAAGTTTCTCGAATGTTCAAAAAAGCAGGTGATTAAAAGTTACTTTCAACAAGTGATGTTTGTCAATTACCCAATGCATTTCGGGCTTTGGCCCTTCATCAGGGGTATAGCTACACAAAACAAATAGCCAATGGTCAAATAAGGAAACAAAAACATTATGGTATACTATATACATCAGAAGCAACATGCATATGTCATGCCGTATTTAGTGATCGTCATGCCACAGTGAGAACTCAAGTACAGTAAAAAAATTGTGGTGTCTATGAAATTGAAACACCACTGTAAAAGAAATTGTGTTTTGAATGTTTAGGTAATGTATTAAAAACGTCTCCAATCGTTATGTGACTGTAGTGCACAAGGTCAATAAATTGTGTTTGTCATGAAGATATAACTAGTCTTCAGACCACTATTAGTGACCGAGGTGGTATTTGGGGGACTTTCCAAATGTCCTGGACTAGGGGAAATGCATCTTGTTCGACCACAGTGGGGTTGGAGAGACAGACCACTGAGCTGATCAGTAGCTTCAGTGATTTTTGGCTCACTGTGCAGGAGAGGTGGGGATTTTCCAAAGGTACTTGTAGGAACTACTGGTTCGAGCAAAAGCCTACGCTCAGTGAGCTGTATTTGATGAATTCGCACTGATTCTACCCTGGAAAGGAAGGCATCAAGTGTCCCCACAACCCCGCTCCCACGTTTTACGTTTGTTCATGATGTCCAAGCACCACAAATGAATAAATCCTAGGCGTTACTGCTGACCACACAACCAAACAAACTTGAGCATCAGAGGGCTGCCCCAGCCCAGCCTCATCCGGTCCCTGACGGGCACAGGCGGTCCTGCCCTCTGTCTGGGCTTCATCCAGGCTGCGTCCCACGCCTCTCCCACGCCGCGGAGGTAGAAGCAGCACTATAAGCGCAATGGATGTCGCCTACCCCTCACTCGTGCCACCTGAGGCGGAAACTGGGAATGCTGGAACTGGAGCCTACGCGAAGAAAGAGTTCAGGTGTTAGATGAACCCTGTAACTCCTGTCCCACCAGGGTTATAAAATAAGGAGTCCAAGGAGTCCACGATCGTCCAGCAGCAGATTAGGGAGACAGCAAACCAGCAGACCAAAAGAGAAAACACAGTTTTGCAGGATGTGGGGGTGAGTCTGTGCTCCACCAAATCCTCTCTTTGACGAACAGTTTCATCACTCCACCGCCCTTCCTGCCTTCCTACCTTCTGCCTCTGCGGCTTCAGTTCTCCTCCCAAAGGAAATCCACTGTCTCTCTAGCAGTCTATTTCACACCTCATTAATCCAGCTTGGCTTAGCCTGGCAGAAGCTAGCCAGTCAGGAGAGCTGGAAAGCTGGATTTTGGCTTACAGAAAAGTAAGTTTAATAACTTATTTTATGTGATATTATAAATTTATTAGTGGTAAGTTGTTGGATTTATCATAAAATCATTTAAGTCCTTGAAAGACATGTTTAGCTCCTTCCTTGCAACATTTATACTTAAATACAATATTCAATGTTACCCTATAGAGCTAATTATCTACAGTAGGGAAAAACACATTTGGCGGTTTTTCCCTCAGTAGGGCTTAAAAAACAAATGTTATAATGTCCCTGCTTATACTCACATGGCACCCTACCTCTGGGGGATCCCAGGGGAGACCTTAGGGGTGACATATGTAAACATAAGCTTTATTACTATTTTAGAAGTACCTTTAATTCCAAAGTCGAATTTGCATATAATTACAATTTAAAAGAAGCCTGAAAGGCAGGTCTGGCTTTTAAAATGACGGCAGGCAACACAGCAGTGAGCACTCTAATGCAGTAAATCTACTGGGCCTCTAAACCTCCATGCTCTATTATATATTTGTGATTTCTAGGTAGTTTGAATCACCCTTGCCTTATTATATGCCAGCGACTTATAGGGGTCTGCCTTTGGCAATTATAATTATAACTCACCATACACTTTTAATTAGAGCACAGACCCTGGGTCTGGTTAGCAGAGCCAATGGCACAAACAGAGTCAGATAACCGGCACCTAATAGTCATAATGGGGGCAACAAGTGAGAGGACACCTCAAACAGCTCCTGATTTCTCACATTTTTTGATTTTTCTTCGGTTGTGTTTTTACTTTAATACTGTTGTGTGCTGCTTACATACTTTACAAATTGCCTCTAAGTTAAGCTTGGCTGCTTTTATGCCAAGCTACCTTGGAGTTAAGCAGAGGTTAATTTAAAGATTTCTATTGATTACCTAGACAGGGGTTATGTTTATTGTGTGAGTGGGGCTACCACCTCTCTCAGCCATTAACCCTATTTCTTAATATACAGATCAGAACCCTAGGTTTTACATCTCATAAAACATGGACACACCAGTAGGTGACCCAGCAGAGGAAGGCTTGGATTGAGCTACAAAATAAGCCTGGAGACCTTAGAAAATTGACCCACAGCCACAAATCATTCCCTTTTGTGAAATATTGCTTGGTTATTAACAGGGGACTTATTGTTGGAGAAAAGTGTGGGCAATTAAACATTTTAAAACATGGGCCAAGACTAGAAAATTACAACTCTAAAAACGGAACTCTTCCAGTCTCAATGCCTTGCACAAAAAAACTGAGGTGCCCTCCCCTGTACCAATCATGCCCTGGACTCTAATAATCAAGTAAATCAGAAAGCTAGTGCAGAGTGAGGAGGGAGAGCATTGGCCTCAAATCTTTGAAAAATAAACCGAATAATGATGTACAAGAGAAAGAGCAACTCTGAAATTCTTCTTCTCTCAATATTTAACAGTGGATGAGTTGTGGTGGACAGATTCTGTAATGGTAAAGAGCAAAGAAGTACATTTTACATATCAACCATAAAGCAGCTTAGAAAACAGTTATCAGAAACTATATTCTAGCTTCCTAACAATTTTTGAATCTTTAAGCTCAAGGTGTATATATTTTGCTACATTTCCTATAAGTAATGCCAGTCACAATCTACTGGGGATGATCTCAGATAAGGACAAACTGTATTTACAAGCCACCTAGTAAAAAACTAAATCTTAAACTACAAAATATATAGAATACATATAGATGCCCTGACAAGTCTTGACTTTTGCTGAAAATAAGCAGCTTATGACCAAAGTATTAGCCAGTTCATCTTGTGGTTCCAGGTCTACCAGCGGAGTATTGTAGCTCTGGATCGCTGGAAAGTAACAGCTATTAAATTTAGTTAAGTGCTCTGATAGAACCGATTGGCAATTTGAATGGGGCTGAAAACTGAAAAAAAATCCTACTTACTTGCAAGAAAACATCTTCCACAAGATAGAAAGATATCCACTCCAAACCAGTGCTGTCCTACACTTTGATATTTAACTAAATCATCAATCTAGTACAACCGCAAGGGGAAAGGAGTTGGCCAGAAACTCTTAGATTAGAACATACAATAACGGCAAGAAATACCAGATCTTAAATTATCATGGATTTTGTAGAGCTAATTAACAGTGGATTGGTTTTGGAGAAGAGAACCTGGAGCAACAAAAAGTAAAGTACGAAAGTATGATTACTTTATAAATAAATGAAACAAAGATTACAATATTAACAAAACAAATACAATGCAGCTATTTGACAAATTCTTGAATGTTGTCCAAAAATACAGCTTCTGTTGGAAGCAAACATTCTCTAAATCCAGTTACTAATTCAATTTTTTCCAATTCATTATGAGAGAAGAGAAACTGTAACAAAAAAAAGAGGAAAAGGAATGTCACCTATAGAAGAAAAAGCATACATATACATATCATCAAATATGTAAATTCATACATATTTGGTGATGCTCACATAGTCTAGTCTATTGGCAATGTGTCAACTGGACGAGTTTCATAGGGCTTGAGTGAATTTGACCTTTTTATGAACCCTTTTCATGTGCTGATTCACAGAGCAAAGCTCATGGATTGACAAGATCTGTGGTGTAAACATACCTGTTCATGACTGGTGGATGATTTAGGGCAATACTCTGAATTCACAAGAGCTGCACATGTTTTGGGGAAAGAAAGGTTGATCGTGCATTGGAATGTTGGCTTTTGGCTGAAGGCTTTGCTTCTTTGAAAGACATTCTACACATAGGTACATATAGGCAGTAGAACCCAAGACGGAAATCTACATTTCCATGAAGCTACTTAACTCTCACAAAAGTTTGGAAAATATGGTGGTCTTCTGAAGCTATTGAGTATAAGTTTCTTCATGGTCCAACTTCGTACTTGCTCGGTAATCAAGATAATTTGGTGCTGCAGCCAGGACCTTGTTTCCAGACCTTCCAAAAAAGGCCTTGGAGACTATATTCATTTGGAAGAGTGTTAGACGTTGAAGCTAAAAGCAGAGAAGTATTAAGGAATTCAAGAATTTAATCATAATTAGGAAATTAACTTATACAAATAGTTTAAACTCCTCAAGAAGTATAAACTCAGAATTATGTTTGCATGTTTGGATACTATGTTATACGAGGAACCAGAAGGATTCTCCTCTCTTTAAAGTCTTGATATTTTTCATGATTCATATATTGTATATAAGTTAAAGTAACCAACTTGAATGTTTATTATAACCAGATAATGTGTACTGACAACATTCCAGGAATGTCAGAATTATACTACAATTATTGAGTTTAAGGCGCAGAGATATTCTGAAGATATCCACTACAGAATAAATGATGGCAGTACCCAGCGGAGTGGCAAGTCAGAAATGGCAATGCCCAGCATCTTTATTTCCTTATTATCCAATTCCTGGGTGTGCTGCTAAACAACATATTTCTGTTGTATATGACTGGTTGTGCATGTGATGAAATGTGGAAAAGTTCATTGCTTCTATTGGAGCGGGCTTGAGGTTAGTGTATTCGGACAGATTGCTTATCCCACAGTATCATGCAGCTTAAGAGATTAATATAGATAGATTTAAAAATTGTAGCCAAATTATAGCAGTTCATTGACTAAAGTCTGAGAATGCAATCTAACAATTAGAATTAATCAAACTGAAACAAAAAGTAGATGTTTTGTAAAAGACAGCATAGAAAGAGCTAGCAAGTGTCAATATCATCAGATTCTAAAACACATATCATTGGGCCTTGCTACCTCTGTTACAACATTTTAGCATACCTATCCACTAGTAATACCCATTTTACATTTAACACCACTTGAGAGATTTACTGGGAATCCAAAGAATTTAGCTATATTACTTAATCAGTGTCAATTATATATCTTATGGAATATTATGAAAATTCTAGATAATCAAACTAAAGTAGCTTTTCTTTTTTCATATTTAAGTAGAAATTCTTATAATTGGGTTAGTCCATTAATAGAGAGAAATGGTCCAGTCTCATACATACTTATTCTACATTCTGCCAGCATATGTAGAAGTTAAACTACATGAAGTCACATACTCTTTCTCTGCATAATAAATTATTACTTTTAAATAGGGCCAACAAGATGTGTTTAATTCTATTACCACATTTAATTGTTTAGTTGTTGAGACTAGTTGACCTGATGAGAAAAGGGCATCATTATTCATTTAGTGCTAGAACATGAATTGAAGGATGTAATTGCACAGGCAGTGAAACCTCCTATAAAGAGTGCAGAGCATATACACTTAGAGGTGTAATTAGATCATCATTTAGCTCAAAGCCATTGAGACAGATCAAAAGGAAAGACTGAGGACCAAATTACAAGTTTGGAGGTCTGATTGCCCAATTGCCATGGCAGCAGTCCCAAGAAGACTGCTGTGGTGATGATTTCCCGTCATATTATGATGTTCCTGATGGGCCAGCGATGGTGTTTCTGATGGTGGTGTCTATTTTTGTATATGTGTAGGTGCAGGAGTGTATTTTTTGACTGCAGTATACACATATGCATGACATGTGAATAAATACCTACTACGGGTACTTTCCCTTTGCTGGAGCCTGGACCATATGTGCCCAGTCCCGTCAATTGGTAAATAGTACAAAACACACTTAGCTGGATTCCGGCTCCAACAGGGTCGTTTTGTTAGGGTAAAGCTGCTGCTGTGAAGGGGAGCCCTGGGAGAAGGTATCCACATCAATGACTAAAGGGAAGAAATGGAAATTGGTGAGTATGCATCCCAAATCCTTTAATTCCGAAGCAAACGGTCCCTACGCAAACAGGCCGATACTGTGACTCGTCCTGTTTGCGACCGGTAAAAAGCTTGACACATGGCCATAAGTGTGTTAAATATATTCAAATACCTATGACTAAGAAAAAGGTCCCTGAGGATCTTAAAGTGGGTGATGTAGCTATTTTGTCATCAGGTCCAGTACGTTTTTCATAAATATATGACTTCCTTGGTTTGTCTTGGGACTCATCATGAAAAGGTTTGTTTTGTTTTAATAGATGCATCTCAGTTTAGATAGATTTTAGAAAAGCTGTGGTTGACATTACATAATCCCAGTCAGAACAGTACCACTGTAATCAGATTAGCATTTGATGTTGTGTGAGGCATCCAAGAGCCAATCTTCCATTGGCTTTAGCGAAATTAAGTATACCTCATGTTATTGTGTGTGTCTATTTTACAATCTTCTTACTAAAGATTCAGGGATGTGTTTGACAAGAAACAAGCCAGTATATTGTCTCCACACCAGAGTTGTGACTACTAAATTGATTTAGAACATTTCCCATCAAGTGTTTGTAGCTGAACATATACGGAATTTGAACCTGAAATCCTAGACAATTTTTAGATGACAATTTGGCAAATGGGTTTAGTATGCCAGCATAGTTACTCACCTCTTCTCTATTAATATTTGCTAAAAAGAAAGTAGGCAAGTTAAGAACTTGAGTAGACCATAGAGCAATCAACACAATCACTATCAAAAACTGGTACACATTGCCACTCATACCTGTTTTGCTTGATTAGATTAAAATACTAACAGTTTCTCTAAACAAGACCATTCCATCTAGTCATAGTCTGAGAGGGTAACAAATGGAAAACTAAATTTAACACAAAGATTGTGTTGTTTGAATGTGAAGTCATGGATTTCAGACTCTGCAGCTTTTCAATACATCATAGATGATGTTTAAGATGATACTTGAATGTATGTGTGCATAATGTAATGCTGTATTCAAAGCTCCAGAGATATACATGGAACAAATCAAGGCAGTCTGACAGCAATTGAGAGAATGTAATCTTTTTGCTAAGAAGGATAATTGTTTTTTCATTATGCTATTGGAGAGTTCCTGAGTTACATAAGTGCCTTAAGCATTAAGAGTGATAAGAGGAAAGTGTTAGCAATTGTCCAGTGGACTCCACTAAACACAGTTAAAGCTGTGCAAGTTTTTGTTGGCTTTGCCAGCTTTTATAGAATGTTCATATATATACATATATATATTTTACAGAGTTTATATAGCGCAAACTCGACCTGAAGGTATAGGGTGTCAGAGCGCTTTACACGAGCACCAGTTGAGTTATATGAGGACACATTCCTTTTTGTTAGGCACAGGGAGATTAACTGATTTGCCCAGGATCACAGGATGTTGTGCATCCTTGACGAGACTCGAACACCGTTCCCCAGAATGGAGGTCGACCCCTGTAGCCATTAGGCCAACTCCTATATCAGCTCCATCACCAGGTTGGTTACTGATCAGATGTATTTCTTCTTAAAATATCAGTATTCTGATGCTTTGAGTTTGCAACATTATAAAGCAAAACATCAGTTTATTGGTGAAACGCATGCATCTTCTCATGGGATGAGAGATATTTTACCTCAGCTAAATCTCAAAACTGGGAAGTTTCATCCAGTGACTTATTTTTCTCAAGAGGTTTCTCAAGCTGTATTTAATTATACTATTGTAAGCAGAGAGCTACTGGGGATAAAGAGGTATTTGAAGAGTGGATACATTATTGATTTGTAGTCAAACACACTCTAAAGAAATATACTTACCATCCAAATATGCAATTCTAAAAATTGTTAGAACACTTACTCCCAGACTACAGAGATGGACCTTTTTCTTTTTTATTATGATTTTGTATTTGATTACAGACAGCATTCTAGTAATAAAAATAAGATGGCTTGTTTTAGGAGAATCAAATTGAAAATGAAAAAATGGAATCAATAATCCACCAGTAATGTTATCCAAGGCATCGATCAGTCATTTATAGCTTTATTAATGTTGAATCATTCTTTACAAATATATGCATGGAAATGTTAACAGACCAGGAAGCATTAGCCAAACAGTAGAAAGGTAGAAGTGAGAAGATTTGATTACTGAATCAAGAGAATGTTATATATTTTGTCATGTGTTCAGCTAAACAAAAAAGCTGTGGTTAGACTTCATGATTCTAAAACGGCTGGACACGCAGGGATAGTTAAAACATTAGCAGCAGTCAAAAGATATTTTTGGAAGCCAACCTAATTAGAGGTAGTAACGTATTATATGGAAATATATCCCACTTCTTCTCAGATAAAAAGTTCCACTATTAAATGTTTGTGTCCTTTGAGACCTTTACCTGCTTTACTCAATTTTTAGGGTACACTGTCAAAGGATTTTAAAGTAGAGTTACTGAAGAGGCAAAATTGTTCACTGTCCGGCTACCGGCTCTCATTCCTTCCCTTCCCTGCAGCCTTAGCTGATGGTCTCTGTAATGATGAGAAGTCCACAAGTAATCATATGGTTTTATGTTGGTTTATTCCAAGTAAGATAGACAGACCCCACCAGGAGCATCCATCATGGTGCTCAGGCCAGCCAACTGTGTACTCTTTAGGCAGATCACCAACATTCTGATAGATGCATCACATGAACATTCTATTAGAGGTAGAGAAGAACAGTATAGAGAATACCAAGATACTACAGTCTCCAAACAGGGACGCCACTCAGACCCAGCCTATGTGTTCTCACAAGAGGGAGAGTGTAGTCTTTGGAAAATTGTCCAAAAAGGCCTTGCCATCTAAATAACAACATAGCTGGCCCCATGCCACCTGACCATCACCTGGTGCAGAGTGCTTACATTGACAATACGGCACAAGTACAGGCTCATTGAAGAGGCATTCAGACTTCCTTTCCAGGCTTGCATGTGTTCATACATTGTTGCTAGTACATCAAGCTGCCTCATATTTCAAGCTCCATGCAGGCTATCACCAAATGTAGGCAGATTTGATTATTTCCCTTTTTGAGCTCCGCTGCAGAAAATGTGGGACTGAATAACAATTTGAGTGTTTTGGATTATTGACTCAGTTCCTAACCCGCATCTTTCATTCTCATTCTATGATCAGAAGGACCCACTTAGAAACCAAAGGATAATGTAGTTACCATACTTCTAACACTAAGCATTGCCTAGCCCTTTCTGAGTAGGTGAGGTGTGGTAGCTTCTTGGTGGTGATGCACAGCCAGCTCAGTGGCAGCCAGCAGTTTTTGCCATGTGCCCTTGTTCTCCTTGTCAATCAATTTCTTATACATCACTGGTATTAGTTTGTGTCTCATTTACCTTGCAATCACCAATACAAGAGGGCTTTGTACGCATTTGGAACGCTGTGCTGTACGGAATAGAATTGTTCCACTTCACAGCCTTTCTTCTTTACAACATGATGCTCCTCTCCACTGCCCGCTTTGACTGTTACGTATCCTACGAAGGATGTTAAATATGCTTTTACAATCACAAACGTTGCATTGCACCTACTAAGGAAATAATTTAACTCACCTCGAGGGACTACAAGTCCCATCATGCTTCAAAGACGTTGCACTAAGCAAAGCCCACTGGGGGCGTTTCTGTTAATTAATAAACAACATGTTGGAAATGATTTAAGAAGTGAGTCATCACTGCAATTGTGTTCTAGCAGCCTGTAAAAAATAGGCGAGTTTGTCTAGAAACACGTCAGCATGGAATAAATGTCTGGCAATAGAAGACGAGCTGCAGCGAGGGAGAAAAGACCGGATGGTAGGGAGCGCCGTTGAGTGCCCTCTCAATGCTTTTGGACAATTGTTGAGAAGAAAAAAATGATATATATATTACCTACTGGCGGTCGCCAGTAGGTATATATAGTTAGGATTTTTTCCCTATGGGATTTTTGAAAATTCTATGTCTAATAACTTTGGCGTTTGTGGACGGAATTGGCTGAAATTTTCTGGAAAATGGAACATTTTGTTTCTGAGGAGCCCCTGAAAATTTGGGGGGGTTTGTCAAGGGGGGGCCGAGAAAAAAGGGGGGTCCCAAAACGTGTTTTTAACATTGAGTTTTCCATAGGGCGGTTAGCCTTACTTTTAGCCCGAACGGCTGAATGGATTTGCACGAAACTTGGCAAAATTGTAGGGACTGGTAGCCCGATGTGCCTTTTGTAGGTCTCAATATATGTGCTGCAGTGGATTTTGAGAAATTAACGTTCAAAAAAAGATATATATCTGTAAGCGCGGACCAGGCAGCGCCCCGGTTCGCGTACTTGACGCGTAACGGAACTTCGCGTAGCGAAGCTGATTGGCTCTCCGGTGTCTGTCAACATTCTAAACAGTCCGGAGCGGCCGCCATCTTGTCTCTCGGTAGCATCGAGAGACAAGAGGAGGCCAAAACAAAGGGGGAAATAACTATAAGGGGGCATAGTAGATCCTCGCTGACCCCCTAGGTTTAATGTGGAGGTTTTAAAGGGGCCCCGCGGGGCAAAAAAAAAAAAATTTTTTTTTTTGTTTTTTTTTCGTGGTTAGCGCCCGGTACGCGAACCAGAAAGCGTTCTGGGGAGCGTACTCCAATGAAAAATGAATGATAGTCTTTTGAAATGCTGTATGTTAATTAATTGTTGGATTTTTTAAATATTTTTTTTTGCTTTATCTTCCCAGGGAGTGACCAGGTACGCGAACCGTTGAGCGCCTCGGTTCGCGGACCTTAAGCGTTCCGGGAGTCCACCATTTTGTGTTTCGGTCGAATTAAGATACAAGATGGAGGGCAATTAATGTTCGGAATGGGTAGAAGGGGGCACGGTAGAGTTATCTTGACCCCCTAGGTTTTCTGAGGGTGGCTGAGGAGGTTTATATGTGCGAAAAAATTCGCGAGGTTAGCTCCCGGTACGCTTACCGGGTAGCGCCCCAGGGAGCGTACTTTGTTGAAAATTAGTGAAAAATGTTAGAGTAAAATAATAATTGTGAGTGATTAGATGTAGGGTAGCTCTGAGAAGAGCTTTTGGATTTATGGTACATTTAGGTACTTATAAGTAGGTACCAATGCACATTCTTAAATTCAGAGTGAAAATTCTGTTGCCCTCATCTGAGAAGTGAACTCCATCTCCTCTGTAGATATCTTGCATGTAGTATCGCAAGTTATTGTTGTACAGGGAGCCCATTCCATGGTCTCTCATGTAAGCTGAAACAGATTTGTTTACATGCTTCCTCGACTTCTCAATTTGTGGACAAAATTGGTTTGACCACCTCCATTTCTGTCTTTGGCATATATTTGAATATACCAAGGCAGTCTGAGGAAAAAGTGCCATCAATTGGTCAAAGGTGTCCTTTAAAAGCATTTCCAGACCTACACCAGTCAAAGTGCCCAAGTCATTACCTCCACAGTGCACAATTAACAGGTCAGGTTTTGGCAAATGCATAAAGGTTTTCACCAATGGTATCAATTGGTGACATTTTAATCCTCTGTGGCCAAACCACTTAATTTCCACATCTTGTAAATTGAGGTTAGGTAAATTCCTGCTTTCAACGTACCTTTGAGCCCAGTGAATATAACTATGACCAACAATCCAGACAGAAAACATGGTGAGAGAAGGTTCTCCTGCAGTCAGATGAAGTGTGGCAATGAAATGGCAGTTGAAAAAATGAGAGTGTAAAATGAAAAAAAACTGTGGAGTTTCTGTGTTCATGAAGCAGTAACAGTGATTGGTGGATTTTGATTGATGAAAACAGAAAGTTAGGGTGTACAGATGTGTTGTTTGAAAGATGTATTTTGAGTGGTCAATAAAAAATCATTAAATGAAAGAAAGCACTGGATATGCAGGTGCACTGAGAGTTCAGAGTTCAATTGCAACATTGTTGTGTGAACTTGCAAACACCAGAGTTTCTCCAAGAGGTGGTTGCTATGGAAAATAGGCAGAAAGGGCAGAGGGGGAAGGGTTTTCATTTGAAAAAAAGTGAGGGAAGAGTTTTGATTGGGTGACATGAGAAATATGTGTGAAGAATTACAGCATTTCTGTGCTTTTGATAGCTGCAGACTCTGGAGTGCATACCTTTTGCTCTGCTGAAGACAAATTGGTGTGTTTCTTAGACTGTTTTCAAACTCAAAGTATTTGCTAAGGTGAGAAAATATTTCTTTACTTTAGATAGAGAATAGTGTGCTTTAAGGAGAAAATTCTGATTTATGTGGCGCAAATTGCTTGTAAATATGCTCTCACATGTGCATGGAAAATTTTGATTTTGAATGTTTGTGTTACATAGCCATGTTAAAAGTGACCCAACCATGCTGGAAAGCCAATCAAAAAATGATTTCATGTGTTTTAATGACATTTTAAGTCATTTTCCCATGTGCAGTGTTTAGAAATTATGATTTGAAAATCGTTTTTGTGGAAAAGGAATTGTTTTTAAATTCATGACAAGGACATAATGGTGTATGGTTCTTTATAAGGCAATTGACTGTCCCTGATGTTATTTTTCTCATTTTAGTGTAAGACCTTTCTCTGTGGCGCAAATTGCTTGTAAATATGCTCTCACATGTGCATGGAAAATTTAGATTTTGAATGTTTGTGTTAAATAGCCATGTTAAAAGTGACCCAACCATGCTGGGAAGGCAATCAAAAAACGCTTTCATGTGTTTTAATGACATTTTAAGTCATTTTCCCATGTGCAGTGTTTAGAAATTATGATTTGAAAATCGTTTTTGGGGAAAAGGAATTGTTTATAAAATCATGACAAGGACATAATGGTGTATGGTTCTTTATAAGGCAATTGACTGTCCCTGATGTTATTTTTCCCATTTTAATGTAAGACCTTTCTCTGTGGCGCAAATTGCTTGTAAATATGCTCCCACCTGTGCATGGAAAATTTTGATTTTGAATGTTTGTGTTACCTAGCCATGTTAAAAGTGACCCTACCATGCAGGAAAGCCAATCAAAAAACGCTTTTATGTGTCTTAAGGACAATTTAAGTAATTTTCCCATGTGTAGTGTTTTGAAGTTATGATTTGAAAATCGTTGTTGAGGTAAAGGAATGTTGTTAAAATGTATGTGCGCCATATGCCCCCAAATTTCTTTTTTAGGGTTGCAGCAGGGTGTTCTTGAGACACCCCTGCACCTTTGGAATAAATTCCTAATTTGTGATGAGCAAATTGTTAATCGCAAATTGCACCTTCATTTATATGAGCCTCCTAGCCCATGGAAATGAATGGGTAAAATAGCAATTAGCAATTTGCTCATTGCAAATTAGGAATGGTAAAGAATTGCTATTTATTCCTTAAAATTCACTATTTAGGAAATGCAAAATAGTTTGATGATACATATGGCGGTTGATCTCTAACAAGATAAGAAGCTTATGGATTCATTTACGGTGACTGGCGCAATGAAGTAGACATCACTTACTTCATTGGTAGAGCTTTACATATATTATCTCCTCTGTATTCTTCATCAAGCGTAACTTTAATCTGCAATCCTGAGTAGGCCTCACTTTAAACAAACCTCTGGATAGGCTACATCTTATTGTTATCCTGTATTAATCATTGAAAATGCTAGGGACAGATTTATGATAGGTGTATACCTCTTTTGTGCCACTTAGAAAACATTGTCCATGGGGAAATGACTTAAAATGTCCTTAAGACACATGAATGTGTTATTTTAAAACGTTTGCAATTTTTTTGGGTCACTTTCAACATGGCTATGTGACTGAAACAGTCAAAATCTAAATTTGCAATGCACAGGTGGGAGCATATTTACAAGGAATGTGCTTCATGGGGAAAGGTCTTATAATGTAATATGGGAAAAATGACATTAGAGACACTGAAATGCCTTATAGAGAAGCATACACCATTATGTCCTTGTCATAAATTTGCAAACCATTACTTTTCCCCAAAAACGATTTTCAAATTATATTTTGAAAACACTGCACATGTGGAAATGACTTAAAATGTCAATAATTCAAAATTTGCGATTCCTTAAATGCAATGTATCAAAAAATATGTAAAAAATGATATTAAGGATTTGAAAACTACCACCAACTTCTAGTTTGTGGTAATTTGCGAATTCTTTTCAAAAAGCATTTTTTTCAACAAAAAAAAAGGTCCCATATGACGCCCATACATGCCATTAGGGCATGTAGGTGTGCCATATGCTCCCAAATTTCTTTTTCAGGGGTGCAGCAGGGTGTTCTTGAGATACCCCTGCACGCTTGAAAAAAATCCTATTTTGTGATGAGCTAATTGCTAATCACAAATTGCAACCTTAATTCCTATGAGCCTCCTAGGCCATGGAAATGAATGGGTAATTTGCAATTAGCAATTTGCTCATTGCAAATTAGGAATAGTAAAGAATTGCTATTTATTCCTTAAAATTTGCTATTTAGGAAATGCAAAATAGTTTGATGGTACATATGGTGGTTCATCTGTAACAAGATAAGAAGCTTAGGGATACATTTATGATGACTGGCGCAATAAAGTGCACATTACTTACTTCATTGGTAGTCCTTTATATGTATTATCTCCTCTGTATTCTTCATCAAGCGTAACTTTAATCTGCAATCCTGAGTAGGCCTCACCTTAAACAAACCTCTGGATAGGACACACTTTATTGTCATCCTGGATTAATCATTTAAAATGCTAGGGATAGATTTATGATAGGTGTATGCCTTTTTTGTGCCACTGTGCGTCACTTTTATGATGCAGCGGTGGTGCAAAATATTTGCTATGAGGTGACAACATTAAAAATTGATGCATTTAGGCAGATATGACATGGTGTAAAAAAAAACGTACCACATAAAACCCAAGCAGCAGTGATGCAAAAGATGCACCATGTCGCAAGACAGGCCTCACTTGGGGCCATATGTATCAAGCTAATTAGCATTTGCAAAGATCAAACTTCTATGAATTTCGGCCTTTGCGAATGTTAATTAGACAAATGGTATGTATCAAACAACTTTGATGCAAAATAAGGAGTAGCAAAATTTGCTATTCCTTATTTTGCGATTGCACTGAAGCATTTGTAAATTTTGTGACTACTTAAATGCAATGTATCAAACAAAAACTATGTAAAAAATGACATTAAGGATTTGGAAACTATTGTGGTAAATTAGTGGTAATTTGTGAATTCTTTTCAAAAAGCTTTTTTTCAAAAAAACAAAAGGTGCCATATGACGCCAACACATGCCCTTAGGGCATGTATGTGTGCCATATGCCCCCAAATTTGTTTTTCAGGGGTGCAGCAGGTGTTCTTGAGACACCCCTGCACCCTTGGAAAAATTCCTACTTTGTGATGAGCAAATTGCTAATCGCAAATTAAACCTTCATTCATATTAGCCTCCTAGGCCATGGAAATGAATGGGTAACTTGCAATTAGCAATTTGCTCATCGCAAATTAGGAATGGTAAAGAATCGCCAATGACTAAAAAATCTTCAAATTAAAATGTCAAGTAGTGTGTTATGTTTTTGATCACTATTACTGATTTACTGTTTGATAATAATGTTTATTAACATTTTTTATTATATTTTTCCTCAGATTCAACTGCAGATCATTTCAAGATTTCAATATGCCTACAATACAAAGACAGATAAAGGCTGCAAATCGTCAAAGACAGCAGGAGAAAAAAAAAACGCAGCAGTCCTCTAACAAAAAGATTTCTCAAGCCACGAAGAAAGCACCGGGTAAGAGCTCTAAATATTTCATAAGAAATATTTGTAATAAAAAAAATATTACTACAGAAAATGTTTCAGTCCATAACACGAGAAGTAAATCAAATGGAAAGAAAAGGACAATGAAAAATGTTACTGCTAGAGCAAGAGATAAATCTGTGCATGATAGTAGAAGGAAACAACAGTTTAGGGAGATTCGTAAACGAATGTTCCGGAACAGGATAATTGGCAATTTGTTAAAAAATATTAAGAAAGGTCAACAGAAACTAGTTTTTTATAAGAGAAAAAAAAAAGTTGAGAAAGTTATTGATCAGGCATTTGAAATTAAACGTAAGTTATTTATTTTGATAATCAATAGAATTAGGAAGTTAAACAAGGCAATTTTTGATTTCAAAAGAAATAGTAGATGGAAGAGAATAGTTAATCGTAGTAATTTTTGTGAAGTTTTTTCTGGAGAATGGATGCATAGTTCAAGCTGTGAGGCATTTTTTAATGAAGAGAGTTATTTCCAGGATAATGATTTGGTGCATGCAGTTGACACCAGTGGTCGTGCTTATGAAGTGAAAGATGGTTGTCCAGTTGAAAAAGAAAAACTTGTGACAACAGAGGCAGAAGAGTTGTTAGGTAATGAGGTTTTAGGAAGACGTGCTAAGGGTCCTGTGTACACCTGGAAGTGTAGTAGTATTTGCAGTGTGCGACAGGATTCCATCAATTTGCTTTGTGATTTTGTACGGTCATTTAACAAAAAAAGTTTGAAGCAGAAAATGAGGTTGTTGCAAGAATTAGATCCTTGCAGAGTAAGAGAAGTGACAGGTTTGCATGGTCATTCACTGGCTTGTCTTTCCAGGAGAGTATGCCAGAGTTTTTTTCATCATTTCAGGATGCTAGCAGTGCATCATAACAAAGTGAGGAAATTAGTTAGAATGTTGTATTATGCTAAGAGTCCAGCAATTATGCTGAAACAATTATGCGCTGCTCTTTTGCATGGTTCTGAAATAGATGTGAAGAATATATGTGAAGAAATTGAGTTTTGTTACTTTGGAAGTAAAGAGGAGAATGTTGAAATTGAGCAAGAAGTAGAGGGTCATTTGGAAGATAGTGTACATGTTTCCAGTACAGATAATTTCCAGAGGGAAATTGCGACGTTTGACGTGAAATCAAGTGAGAGGCCTAATTTCACTTGTGTGTGTTGTAGACGCACTTATTATAAGAATCAGACTAAGTTAGTGGATTTATATGCAAAAAGTGAAAGGGAAAATAATAGTGAATGGAAGGATTTTGCAACATACTTGATGGTAGAAAATTGTTTTGATTTGGGATTGGATCAACGTGTGTGTACTTATTGTTGTAACAAATTAAAACAAAACCAGATGCCTGCTAGAGCAGTTCATAATAATCTGGAATTGGTTGAGATTCCTTCTGAATTGAAGGACTTAAATACTTATGAATCTATTTTGATTCAAAGTATCCATCCCTTTCAGGCTATTGTAAGAATGGAGCCAAAGACAGGGAAATTGCCTCCATCAGATTTACAGAGAGGATTAAAGGGAAGAGTTGTTTATTTGCCTCTAGATTTGAAGAAAAACATTAACACAATTGGAGTAGAAAAAGTGGAAGAGGAACCTCTGGTTATCTTAGTTAATGGGGTTCCGACAAAGAATAAGAAAATATGGCAAGATTTAGTAGATGTTAGGAAAGTTAAAAAGGCAACATTGTATTTGAAAAAAAATAATAAATACTATAAGAATGTATATGTTGCAGAAGAGGAAGTAAGTGAGGAAGAGGATAGCGATTTGTGTGCTGGTCAAATTGAGAAAGTAGAACCCTCTACTAGTGAGGAAATATATGAACATTATAGTGTTCATCCTTTGCATTCCAAGGAAGTCGTGGGGAATGCTATTGAGTTGTTTCAAATGAAACAAGCCAAAGGGAGTCCCATTAGTGTTTGGGAGGAAAGTTTGGAAGCTCGGTGTTTCCCACAGCTTTTTCCAACAGGTCAGGGAGGAAGATATGATGAGCGACCTCATCAAATTCCTGCTTCTGAATACCGGACTTTGCGATCGTATGCAGGAGATGCTAGGTTTCGACAATGCATTCCTTATTTGTTTCATCTCCTGTTTGAAAGCGATCTGTCTGGACTATCATATGCAGTGAACCACATCTTGAAAAGTGGTATACACATGCAAAACATCTCGGCAAGTGATTTTATGGATAAAGTGAATGTCCAAGATAGTATTTTGGATTCTCACCTGATTAATCTCATGGCGTGTCAGCGTGGTACTAATGAGTACTGGTACCGTCGTCATGGTGATTTAAAATGTATGCTGAGGAACTTAGGTACTCCCACATGGTTCCTCACTCTGAGTTGTGCCGAGTATGGCTGGGAAGACTTACTTCAATTTCTACGAGAGGCAAATGCTAACGTAGATAACATCGAATTCAAGATACCCGGAGAAATGTGCTCTTTGGATCCAGTCAATGTATGTAGGTACTTCAATCATAGATTTGAAGCTATGATGTCTTTCATCATGAATAAGAAGAATCCACCTCTTGGAGAGGTGTTGGATTTCTTCTGGAGAAAGGAGTACCAAGCAAGAGGTGCTCCTCATATACATATGTTGCTGTGGATCAAGGATGCACCTAAATTTGGAACGGATCCAGAAGACTCAGTGATGAGTTTCATCCAACAGTATTCTACGTGTGCTGTTCCAAACGCAAAGGAGAAGAAAAGCCTAAGAGAAAAAGTTCTGCGTTTCCAAAGCCATCGATGTGGAAAGTACTGCCGTCGTAAATTCCGAAACAAAGACAAGTTCTACACCAAATGTCGTTTCGGCTTTCCACGACCGGTGATTTCTAAAGGAAGAGTAAACAGTTTGATGTCTTCGCTGCGACATAATGTGATGAAGAAATCACCTAAAAACACATACAATTTGAAGAGGAACGAAGAGTCCAAGTACATCAACGACTACAACCCGGTGATTTTGTCCATGTGGAATGCTAACATGGATATACAGTTTGTGGCTGATAACTGTATGGCTGTGGCTCGGTATGTGACGTCTTACATCACCAAAAAAGAGAAGACAGAATTGAAGGATATGTGGGAGGACATTTCCCATGAAAAGAGCCTCAGCAAGAAGTTGTACAGTTTCAGTCTGAAGATGTTGTCGCATCGAGAAATCGGAGCGTACGAATGTTCTGACCGGTTGTCTTCAGCAAGTCTCTATGCCAAGTCCAGGAGTATCGTTTGGGCGAGTCTTGGTCTTGCTGCAACGCGTAATCGAGTTCTCAAACCTGTGCGGGAAATTGAGTATTTGGCGGAAAAGGAGCCAAACAGTACCGACATTTTGAAGACAAACATGTTAGATACATATTATCCAAATCGAAGCAGTCACCTAGAGAATGTTTGTCTGTATGAGGTTCTGCAAAATTACATATTCAAGAGGAACATCAAAGAAGATACTGAGAAAGGAGTGTATGCTGTAATAGGAAGTGAGGGATGTCTGGTCAAGCAAAGAAAATGCCACTTGATAAACCATCGAAAATTGAGTGGCGAATCTCCTGAAAAAAAGGAGTTTTTCTATTTAGCACTTTTGCAACTTTTCAAGCCTTGGCGTGCAGAAGAGGAACTGCTTGGAGATTTCCTCTGTTACGAAGACTCTTTCAATGCCGCCAAGGAGACCATAGAATGTCCTGCTTTTCCCAAATATGTAGAAATGTTGAATGCGGAAATTGAGCAGGAAGCAACGATTGCAGCCGAGATTGCCAGAGACAGTTCTCAGGACAGTCAGAGTTCTGCTTCATTGAGTCAGGATCCACTAGGAGGACCTCTTATTGAAAATGAAGCTGCCACTGCTATGAATGAAGTGGAAAGAGCCATGGCACATGCTCAAGAGGATGCGGTTAACTTAGAAGAGTTGGAAAGGCAACTCAACGTTGAGCAGAGGAAAATATATGACGAAGTTACCATGCAAATTGATCATGGATTAAGTCATGATAAGAAAGAGTGCTCATGTACGTCGTTGAAGCCTGTCCGACTGTACGTGAGTGGAGAAGCGGGAACTGGAAAAAGTTTCCTCATTAAAGCAATTTCATGCTATTTGCAGGAAAGGACAGAGTCATCGCTGTCTTGTGTTGTCACTGCTCCAACTGGACTGGCAGCACATAATATTAAAGGGATTACTTTACATCGTTTACTGATGCTGCCAGTGGAGCATGACAACAAATTAGAATATCACAAGCTATCTGGAGATGCTTGTTTTGAAGTTTCAAGAATCTTGAGGAAAATGAAACTTCTTATCATTGACGAAGTAAGCATGGTTTCCAATGTCATGCTTGCCTTTGTGCATTTGAGGATGCAAGAAGTTCTCAAAACAGAGTATGATGTGTTATTTGGTGGCAAACACATCATTGTTTTCGGAGATCTTCTGCAGCTGACACCAGTGAAAGGGCAACCTGTGTTCAAAATGCTCACGCATGAAGATACCAGGAAGTGCCTAGGCAGCATTGGCAACGTCAATATATGGTTAAACTTCAATTATGCTGAACTGCATGAAAATATGCGTCAGGCGAAGGATGAAGTTTACAAGACTATTCTACAAGATGTTAGAATTGGAAAAGTGACTGAGCATGGGAAAGAAGTTTTAAATGCACGATTACTGTCAAATTTATATCCAGAACAAGATGTTGTGCCTGAGAATATTTTTCAGAAAATTACTGAAAAGAAATCTGGAATATGTTTGATGCCAACTCTTGCAGAATGTGCCAAATTTAACAACAAAATGTTGCATTTAGAAAAGCAAGAGATTGTGAAACTGGAAGCTATTGATAGAGTAGAGCATATGGGATCAACAATTATTTTGTCTGAGAATCTGAAAACTAAATTGGATTCATTAGAGAAGAGTATATCTAAAACTGCAGGTTTTGAAAAGACTCTGAATGTGTGCTTGAACTGCCGTATAATTTTAAGAAGGAATTTACATGTTGAAAGAGGTCTGGTAAATGGATCAATGGGTAATGTTGTTGATTTTGTGAAATACAGAAATAGAGATGGAATTGAATTTTTAAAAATTAAATTTGATGGCATTGAGGAAGTACAGCTAATTGCTCGTTGTTCTGCTAGATTTTTGCTTGTAAAAGACTTATATGTTCGCCGTAAGCAGTTCCCTGTTTGCTTGGCATATGCGGTGACAATCCATAAATCGCAAGGTTTAAGTGTAGATAGTGCATTGGTGAATATTGGCAGTTCTGTGTTCAAGGAGGGTATGGCATATGTGGCATTGTCACCAGTTAGAACTTTATCGGGATTGTACTTGATTGAGTGTGATGTCACAAACATTTGTGCAGATCTAGATTGTGTTAAGGAATACAATAGGTTAAGAAGAGAGTATGCGCCACATTTGCCTCAGTTTCCTTTGTTTGAGAAACGTCTGGTAGGCCGGAAACGAAGAAATGAGAACAATACTGGGGAGGTTGTAGCAAAAAGACAAAAAGTGAATGAACCTAAAATTACAAGCAGAAACAAAGAGGATTCTGTTGAAGATGTTGTTGGTTTTCAGTTTGAAAACAGTTCTGGTGTCAACTGCTATGCTAATGTAGTAATTAATGTTTTGTTTTCTCTAAAAAATGTAAAAGAAGAGATTGTGGTCAATTCTGATCAAAGATTTTGCAGTTTGTCAAATTCTGTGTTAGAGAAATGTACCACTGATAGAAGAAACATAGAAAGTGTGTCTGAAATTCGAAATCTGTTAGATAGATGTTCAGGCCAAACACAATTCTCTCAAAATATTCAGCAAGATTGTCAGGAGTTTTTAATGTATATGCTTGATGTATTACATGCTGAAGGTGTAGATGTAGATCAGCTGTTTGGGCTTTCTTATCAATGGCAGCATGACTGCGAGAACTGTATGGTATCAAGTACTACTAGTGTAGACTCAGAAAGATTTATATATTTAACTTTGCCAGACAGTAAATCAGTCTCCTTTAATAAGCTAGTAAAAGCTGCTAATCACAACATGGAGTGTAGCCAATGTAAATCTGAAATGATGTCCACATTATTTATACGAACATATGGCCAGTACGTCATTTTAATGTTCCAACGATGTAGGACTGATGGAACAAAATTGACAACTTTAATAAAAAATTTTGTAGCTTCGCAGTTGTCAATATCAGGAAGGACTTTTGTAACTACAGCAATTATATATCATGACGGCCCTTCAATAACATCAGGACATTACACAGCTTATTTAAAGTCTAGAAATGGCTGGTCATTCTGCAATGATTCTGTTTTAGTTTTCAAAAAAAAATTGCCGTATGACCTTAAAAACTCTTACCTGGTGTTTTTAAAACCAAAATTTTAGGGAAATAATCTCGGGATGTGCTCTGTGGAATTTCAAGAAGTTCTAATGGCTCCTACACAATTTGGCCTTGAGGATAAGTGTAGTTCAGAGACATAACTTCTAATCATAGGACTGGACATCATGGAGATATATGTGCACTTTGAATGAGTTCAGAAAAACTGTTTCTTTTTATAAGCTAATTGAAGCAGCCAATCAAAACATGGAGTAGAGGGAATGTAAGTCTGCAATGCTGTCTACTGTTTTACATTGCTTTGTGATTAAAAGTGATGTAGAGAATTAAATAATTGTAGTACTCATAGAGGTAGTGTAAGTCTGCTTCATATTAAGCAGTATCAGTGTCATAGGAAATGTAGAACATGACTGAGCAAGAAGGAGAAGATATTACTATTCCAGGATTGTGAAAATGATCTTCAACATTTTAATTGTGAAAGTTGCGGAAATGCCAAATGATGGGATTGGCTTACAAGAAATCCAAGAGTTATAAATAGCTCTGACTAGATTTGGCCTTGTGGAAAATAGTGGTAGAGAGCAAGAAGTCATTTATTGCATGTAACGTGTTTTTAAAAACGATGGAGGTTTTCTTTCAGAAAGTGGCGGGCTGAAAGTAATAACAGCACAAAAGAGTGTAAGCTGTTCATAGGACATCCTTGGACGTCATGGAAAGTAAGTTAACTTTAAGGAGTTCTGAATTTTGATTTCTGATGTTGTATGGGTTTTTTAAACACAATCATTTTGATTGTGTTTTTTTTTCCCCGCTGTTACATGATGAATACCTTCAAGTCACTGTTTTTAGTGAATTTTGATACATTCTGAGAACAGCAAAAATAAACCATTTAACATGTATAATTAATTCTGTACTGTTTGCATTTATGATGTATATGTAGAACTGTGTAGGAGGCATGGAGAAGGTGAGTTTTCTGTAAGTGTTAAATTTATTGCATGCAGTGCTGCACTTCTACGTATTCTTTCATATGCTGGACTACATCTGCACAATGAGATACCTAAGCAAAGGAAACACAAGTGATGTGATTGTGAAATGAGCAAAATAAATTGCACATATTTCAATTACATCACCTGTGTTTCCTATCATTATGAATCACATTGTGCAGATCAAGTTTAGGTCTGTCCAGGGAAACATAGGAGGTTTCTACTTTGTTGAAGAGTGCAGTGGACATGACTCACTTCATTGGTAGACTTTCACAGATATTATCTCCTCTGTACACTTCAACAAGTGTAAATCTCATCTTGAACTCTGAGTAGGCCTCACCTCAAACAAATCTCTGGATAGGAGACATGTTATTGGCATCCTGAAGCGACACTTTTCTGAAACAAGAGCAATGCAAAAGATGCACCATGTTTTAAGATAGGCCTCACTTCATCTGCATCAAGATACTGTTAGTTTAAAATGTATATCTTTAGGATTGTGTAGGGGACCTGGAGAAGCAGAAGCTTCTGTCAGTGTCAAAGTTGTTGAAAAACTATTTGTCCTTCAATATTTTCCCTTGTCTTTTGTAATTTTTAAATACATGTTTTAATATTTTTCAAATGTTGGTTCTCTCTTTCACAGATTGAAAATATAAAAATAAAATGTGATTAATTTAACGGCAATTATAAGGTAAATAGTTGTACTCTTTTCGTTACATTTCTATCACATTCACCTACTATTAGATCCACTGCTTCACTTCTTTAATCCTCAGTTTCCTGCCTTTGCTACTTTCCTCATTCCTTTCTCTATTACCTACTTACTCAACTCCTTCCACTCTTTTTCTCAGTCTCTCTGTTCTCATAGTTCCTCAGTCTTGTTCACTCACTCCATCTCTATTACTCTTAGTGTCTGTGAATTACTTTCCCACCTTTTTTTTTGGACCGCTTCCCGGGAAGTGGCCCGGTTCGCAAACCAGCAGCGTTATGGGAGTCCACCATTTTGTGTTTCGGTCGAATCAAGATACAAGATGGAGGGCAAATAATGTTCAGAATGGGTAGAAGGGGGCACGGTAGATGTATCTTGACCCCCTTGGTTTTCTGAGGGTGGCTGAGGAGGACCATAGTTCTTCACTCTTGTTCACTCTCTCTGTTTCTATTAATGTCACTGTTTATGACTGATCAAAAAAAAATTTTAAAAAAAAGAACAGTAACTATAAGGGAAGGAAACAGACAGTTATGTTAAAAGAAAGACAGCTATAGGGAGTAAACTAAGGATACTGTTACCTACAATCCACTGCTGTTGATGTTACTGACCATGTCATGAATGATGTAATATGTGACATCATCAGCAGTGGATTGTAGGTAACAGTATCTCTTGTTTACTCCCTAACGCTGTCTTTCTTTTCACATAACTGTCTGTTTGCTTACCTTATACTTACTGTTCTTTTTTTTAAAAAATATTTTTTTTGGTTAGCTTCCGGTACGCGTACCGGGTAGCGCTCCGGGGAGCGAACTAAGAGAAATAGAGGTTGGCAGAGTTCTAAATATTCTACCAATTTTTTTATAATGGGGAGGTAGTTCTGAAAAGAACTTTTTTTTTAATGTTTTTGTTGTTATATATTTTTTTTAGTATTTTTTGAACATTTTTTTACTTTTTTTGTATTTTCTGAACGTTTTTAAAAATGTTTTGGTTTTTTTGGGGGGGGGGGAAACAAAAACGATCCATTGTCATTTGAGATGTCATCAGTGATGTCATCAGTGATGTCATTTGAGATGTCATCAGTGATGTCATCAGTGATGTCACTGACCATGTCATGAATGATGTAATATGTGACATCATCAGCAGTGGATTGCGGGTGCGTGATATATAGTTAGTACAACTAACTATATATGGAATTTCAATGGTTTTGTGTGAGTAAAATAAGGTTTTTTAAATGCTAATCCCTAACTATATATGGTCTATAACCTATGGTTTTTTCAGTGAATTTTCAAGGTTTTGTAAATGCTAATTCCTAACTAT
Organism: Lissotriton helveticus; assembly: GCF_964261635.1. Taxonomy (NCBI): domain Eukaryota; kingdom Metazoa; phylum Chordata; class Amphibia; order Caudata; family Salamandridae; genus Lissotriton; species Lissotriton helveticus. The sequence goes on along the minus strand of NC_136065.1, from coordinate 801,736,760 downwards.
ATATGGTCTATAACCTATGGTTTTTTCAGTGAATATATATATACACACACACACACACACACACAAACCCACAAAGTACATTACCTACTGGCTGTTGCCAGTAGGTAGTCATATTTAGAACCTAGTTTCCATAGAAAAAGCATTTTTTTATTTGCCAATATCTTTGGCATCGTTTGACGAATCTTCACAAAATGTTCAAAAATTATGCCCTGCTCCTGTCAGCTCCTGTCCTGTAAGTTTCGGTGTGAGTCGTCAAGCGGGGGCTGAAAAAATAGAGGAGTCCCAAAACATGTTTTCTCCATGTTAATTTCCATAGAAACCTTAGACAAAGCAACAGCGTGAACTGCTGAACGGAATTACACCAAATTTGGCAAAAAGGTAGCTCTTGGTTCAGAGAACTTTTTATTAAATGGTGTAAATCCTTCAGTAGTTCCTTAAATATTCATATTTAAAATATTTATGGGGCATGGCCAAGATGGCGGCCGAGTAGGACGTGCCTGCTAGCCACTCCGGTCCTTCACCTGGGCCCCAACTCAACAGCTTCATATAGCTGACCCGGAGGGGTGTAGAAATATTGTAGACACCCCGGCACTCAACCTTGCGGTGGTTTGGGCCAGGGAACGGCAAGGAGGCGGGGTGCAGGATCTGGAGGACCGTGCCTCCTGCACCCGTGATGCCGGGCTTGCGGACAATCGGCCGGAGGCCAGAGTACATCACCGAGCTGTAGCATAAATAAATAAATAAATTAAAAAATTAAAAAATAAAGTAGCATAAGCGTGCTTGAGCACCCAGACTGTGGAGTTGCTGAACAGCGACAGACCCATGCCGAAGTGAGCAGGAAATCCCGACAAGGCGGAACGAGTCCTGCAGCGGGATCAGGCCCAGAGAGGAGGGGAAGCAGGCTAGCCCTGCAGCGGGAAGAAATGAGCTCCTTGAAACCTGGGACCCCAGCGGCTGGCCTGAAGAAGCACAAGGCCTGAAAGAGGTGAACCAGGGCCAACCGGGGACAGGGAGGGGAGCATGGGGCCTCCTCTCCCTCAGCGATCCTGATCCCCAGCCGGCACAGCTACGTGAGGCCAAGGACTGAGTGGGCCTGTGACCACCGGCCGTGTAACCGTGGGGACAGCTTACGGCAGCAAGAGTTGGTGCAGGGGTCTGGTGCACTGAACATCGGGCGTGAGGGGGACAGCAGGGCCCACTCCCTGAAGCACAAGAGTGGGCTGGACTGTGTCACTGCATGGCGTTCACCCCAAGATACGCAGCTGGAGGCAGTGGTGCACAGGAAAGGCCTGGTAGGCCCAAAGACACTGGAGGCCAACCCCGGTAATGAGAGAAACCACATAGCCCCATTAACGACCCCATAGCACATTGGCTGTCCCTGAAGAGAGCGACGGCCTAGGAAGATGTAGCGCTGATAGTCCATGGCTGCATGGGATTACAACTGCGGGGAACACCCAGGAGCAGGAAGACTTGTGCAGCGGACCCTGAGCTAGTCGGGGTAGACCCTATGTGGCTGGCAGGGCCAACTGTCGGGCAACGACCGGGAGACTAGAGCAAGCAGGTGGACCGGAGTATTCCTCCCTATAAAAGAGCAGAAAGTGCACGGTTAGGAGGGAATACTGCCTCTGCAGGCCCTGAAGCTTTTGCGGCCTAGCTTCCGTGAAGTGCAGAGTTGGATGGCGCAGGGGCTGCTTGCTCTGAGGAACTCAAAGGGTTAGCGTGGTCCCTGTATCTCCCCTTCTTGACGTAGCTGCTCTTGACCCCAAGCTCTGAAACCAAAGCCCTAAGTATAGAGTGATTCTTAGCCATGGCGGCCAACAAAGCGAAGAAGGATTGTTTAGTAAAAGGTTTCCTCCTTAGAACCAGCGCTGGAGGGGCCAAGGCAGCCCTGTACTTGAAGCAGCCCCTTCCTCAAGTGGACACTCAGCAGACAACAAGCAAGGTGATGCCGAAGGCCCTGTCACGTGTGCCTTTCTTGAATACTTATTTGCCTCTCTAAAAGGAGAATTCCATGCTATGAAGAAAGAGATATCTCTGGAACTCCGAGATTTGCAAAGGGACATAGACTGTGTTGGCAAAAGAATGGATACGCTAGAGATGCAGGCCTCAACAAGGGATGAAGAGATTGACCAGCTCCAACAGGAGGTCCTCCACCTTCAAGACCAGCAACTGGACCTTCAGGCCCATGCAGTGGACCTTGAGAACTGCTCCTGTTGAAACAACATAAGAATTCGAGTGGTCCCTCAGGGAGCGAAAGGACAGGACCTAGAAGCATTCTTAGATTCTTCCGATTCATCTTGGTAGCCCCTCTGGAGCAGCGGATCAAATTGGATCGGACCCATCGAGTAGGGCCTAAGATACCTGCAACAGATCCCCCCCTGGACATCCTAACGTGCGTCCACGACTTTCAGCTAAAGGAACGGATTCCTCGGGAAACACGCAGCAAGCACCTTTTAGACCTTCGCTCATCCGGACCCCTCCTGTATCAGGACCTTGCAGCTTCCACCCTGCAGAAAAGAAGGGAGTTCAGGCCGAACACAACATTCTTGCGCTCCAAGTACATTTCATATTCCAGGGGGCACCCCTTCAGAATAATTTTTGAGTGGGATGGCCAGCTACATCAAGTTCGCTAACTGCAGGAAGTCAAAACACTAATCAATCTGCCTGCAGACGATGGGGAGGGGCTCCAACGCAGGGCAATGGACTGGAGCAGAGAGATGGCAACGGGTGGGAGGCTACCCGCTGGGCCTCCAACTGGACCCTGAGACAATGGACAAAGAAAGGAAAGCAGTTATCACAACGTTGCGAGCACAACCTCCCGGGGACGGAGCACTATGGCTACTTTCAGATCCGGCATTGGGTGATGCACCCAGAGGTGCGGGTAGGTGCAGAAAGACACCTCACACATTTTGAGAAGTGGCTACTCCCGAGGCACAAAGACGCTCACTTAACATCAGATTTGTAAAACTCATTAAGCGCGACCCTGGCACGGGGAAATCTCACTGTCAGCTGCGATGAGAAGGGGAACGGGGCAGATCACTATTGCCGACAGAATGGTTGGACATATACTATAGAGCCTGGCATGTATCGGGTAACATACCAAACATTGAAATGCCCACGAAAATAGCCACCTACTGGTATCTAACTCCCCCCCAACTTCATTGAGGTAATCCATCATGAAGTCCCCAATGTTGGAGGGCATGTGGCTCACTGGGCACGGTGACCCACTTGTTATGGGAATGGCCCCCCTTGGCGGGCTATTAGAAGCAGATATTAGACAACATCAATTCTCTCTTCACCACCCAAATTCCCCGTTACCCAGTTTACACTCTTCTGGGTCTCCCCAAGCCAATCACCTTCCGACTCAGGGCACGGAGAGGTAGACAAATGGCATTGGCACTGGGGGGTGATCCAGCAAAACATCCTCTCTCACCGGGGGACTACAATCACCGTGACTCGCTTGGGATGACTCCATAGATTGTGGAGCATACTTGGGATGGAGAAAATTTAATTGTCACTCACAAACTCTGATGCTTCCTTCCATAACCTGTGGGAACCCTTCCTAAAACTGTTGACCTCGGAGTTCATGGAACTTATCTGCCTGAAATACCTGAGACTACTACGGCTGGCAGATCCACATCATAAGGCAGCGCTAGATGCACATGCATAACACAAAGCCCAAACCACCAGAGATAATTGATTAATGCAGAGGCTGTAACAACATTGTACTCGCTTAAGCCTTTTGACAGGATGGGGCAGTGGGGATTTCCTTCATGTTTCTTAGTTCCTTGTCCTTTAATTGCAGCTGTCCTCTAGGCAGTATGGCACATATTATTTTTTTTGCATGTTGTTTAATTGAATTGAAAACCAATAAAAAACATTTAAAAATAAAATATTTATATATCTGGTGATCACTGTGGATCTGCAAACCCTCCTGAGCACGAGCTTTATTCTGATTTTCTGGCAACACTCTAAACCAAAACGTGTTGGCAGCCATCTTGAAAGGTCATAAAACAAGAAAAGGGGGCAGAGTAGAAATACCCTGACACCTTAGGCCTGTTGAGGGGTTCCCACAGGGACCCCAGGGATAAAAAAGCATTTTTTTAAAACAAATTTGGTGTGATTCGCATTGGGTCCGTGAATCTAGCTGAAAATAAAAAAAAGCTATGCTTTGTTTGTTTTAAGCCCCTGAGTGCACCAGGTTCCAGGTTAATGCTTTATTATGTAGCGGGGGCCTGTGGGGGCCCCCGTAGCCATGGGGTCCACCACCTACACGGGGCTTCAATTTATTAGGGGGGCCTTGTGGGCCTCCCAAGCCCCGGAGACTGCCACCTTCCTGAGGCTTTGTTAATTATGCGCAGGGGGCACACAGCCCCCTTCAGCCCCGGTGCCCACTACCTTCCTGGGACTTTTAAAAAAAAAAGATATGTGTGGGCGGGGCTCCTGATCCCCATCCTGCCCCAGTGGACTGCCACCTCCCCGGGGCTTTAATTAATTAGGGTGGGGGGCCTCGCAGGCCCCCCAAGTCCCAGGGACCGCCACCTCCCCAGGACTTAATTTTAAAAAAAGTATGAGGGGGGCTTGAGCACCCGGCACATCCCCGGGGACCACCTCCTCCCTAGGGCACTAATTATTCAAATACAGGGGTCAGTTGCGGGCCCCCGGCCCGGAGACCACCACCTCCTGGGGATGTGTTCAAGTTGGGAGGGGGCCCTGCTTCCCCCCTCCTGGATCCTTCGATGGCCCTGGGGACCACCACCCCCCAGGGTCTGCTCCAGCAATGTCCTGGGGTGCCCCCCCGGGACATTGCAGTAAGCAATGGCAGGGCGGCAGCACTGCTCCTGCTCAGTCTTTGCAAACTCCTGCTTCACTTCATGGAAGTGGTAGTAAGAAAACTGCTCTTGTTTCCATGAAGCGAAGCAGAATTGCTTTTGGACAAAGGGAGCTGCATGTTAGCAGCTTCCCTTGTCGAAAAGCAATGCCAGCTCCTGCAGGAGGCAGAGAGCCGGCAGGGACTGCGGGGGAATTGGGGCTCCTCCCGTCGTCCCCAACATTGATGTCAGGCACTCGGGCCCCCCTCCTTTTCAATAAAAAAATGAAAGAGGTCCCAGTGGATGTGGTCCTCAGTGCCAAAAAGGCTCAAGAGAGGGGGCCACGCAGCCCACCTTCTTAAAAAACAAAAACAAAAACAAATGGCAACTCGCCGGAGTACCCCCTCCCTGCAACACTCTGCAAATGCACCTCCTGGTGCTCCCTGCTTTGGGGGATTAAGTCCTGGTCACTACTGAGGGTCCCTGGGGGACAACCAGGCCACCAGGTACCTCCATTAAGCCCCACACAGTGGGATTGCTGAAAGGTGCTCTGAGGCCATGCCCCTTTTTACACCACTCTGCAAATGCGCCTCTTGGTGCACTGTTGGTGGGGTGATGTCCTCTTGTGTCCTGAGGACCTCAGGATAAAAGTGGACTTCATCCCCCGAGCAACCGTGTGCCAAGAGGCATGTTTCCAGAGTGGTGTATAAAGGGGGCATGGCCTCAGACCACTCTCAGCAATCCAGCTGTTTGGGGCTTACTAGAGATAACAGGAGGGCTAGTTGGCCCCAGGGACCCTCAGGAGGCAAGGGGAATTCACCCCCCAACCAAGAGTGCACCAGGAGGCACGTTTGCAGAGTGGTGGAGAAAGGGGGCATGGCCTGTGTCCACCTCTCAGCAATCCCACTGTGTGGGACTTACTGGCAGCAACAGGCAGGCTTATTGGCCCCTAAGGACCCCCAGCAGCGAAGGGGACTTCATTTCCCAACCAAGAGCACGACAGGGAGCGCATTTGCAACATGGTGGGCAAAGGGGGCTTGGTCTGCTATCAGAATTTATCACTGTTGTTGTTGTGACTTACTGGAGTTAATCGAAAGGGGTGGTTGGCCCCAAGGTTGTCATTGGGGGCCAACTACTTGCTCCCCTTTCCCCACCACTCTGCAAACGCGCCAACTGGCACACTCCTGATTAGGGGATGATGTCCCCTTTACTTCTGAGGGACTTTGGGGGCCAAGAAGCCCTCCTGGTTACCTCCTGTAAGTCCTGCACAGCGGAATTCCTGAGTGCTGGTCGGACACACGGCCCCTTTCTCTACCACTCTGCAAACATGACTACTAGTTAAAGAAGAATTTGCAATGTAATAAGTCTCACATTTGCAAGAGTTAGGGCTAGTGGGGTTGTAAATGTTACATTTTTTTACTAATGTTTTTTAGAGTGGAGTGGATGTCGGTTGTGGGTAGTGGAATTATATGGTATGTTGTGCAGTGGAGTTATGTGGATAGAAAGTATGTGATATTTAGTGTATAGGAATAATCTAGAGTAGAATTATGTGTTATGGAGAGTAATTATGTGGTATGATAGTCTATGTTGTGAAATGGTAACCTCAGGTTTAGTCGTCCTCATTTCTATAGAAGCTAAACTATAAACTCAAAGAGACAAAAAAAAGAAGGGCCCACTGAGGACCACTTCTGGACCTGGTCAGAGGTATGAGCAAGGCCACTGGAACTATGCCACTGTTTCGCAGCATCGACTTTCGAACAATTATACATTTTGCCCATTTGCCACATTAGCCATCATCTGCTGCATAATCTGCAGATTTGAACAAAAAAAACTTGTTTCTAGCTTAACAGTTAAAACGTTACCAAAAATGCAGTGACAAGTGTTACAGTGTAGTGGAAGACCCTTTGGAAACCTAGCTGGTCACCTGTTACTTATTGCTAAATGCGGAAGTTAAATTGGTACTAATGGTGTGCAAACCACTCTTGCTTCTTTCTGCTCATCTCTTGCCTCTGTTTGCATTACTGTTGCTTCTTTCTCCATCTTTCTGTCTTTCTCTGCACTTCTCTTGCCTCTTTCTGCACATCTCTTCTACTTTCTGCACTTCTCTTGTGCCTCTTTCTGTATCTTTCCTGCCTGTTCGGCACCTCTCTTGCCCCTTTCTGCACCTCTCTTGCCTTTTTCTGCAGTCCTCGGCATCTCTGTTGCATCTTTCTATACTTCTCTTACCTCTTTCTGAACCCCTCTTGCCTCTTTCTGCACCCTTCTTCACTCCTTTTTGCAGCTCTCGTAGGCATAGCTTCGTATTTTGACATTTGTTGTTGCCAGTAGCACTGCTGGAGCATGCTACCTACACTTTTCACCTATAAACTCACGAAAGGGGCAGAACCTGTGGGGGATAAGCCACCAACATAAACTGTGGCAGAAGTGGTGTGACATTGTTTATTAACTCTTATTAATCTTGATATTTGAACCTTGAGGAACCTGTTCACTCTTAGGAGGAAGGTTCTTCAGGGTTAGCCTATTTACCTTAGATTGTAAACCTCCAAGTGGCTCTGTCCTCATTCTCTTAGGAGTAACCCTTTTGGACCATTTAGCCTCCAATTCTCTAATTCACTCCAAAACCTGATATTGTGAGTCCTTTCTCGAAGATTAATTTTCATTCCTGTTATTCATATATGCTCCATGTCCTGATCACTGAAGATGAGTCGATGGCTCTTCTGCAAAGCCTTTGTCCATTGCAAATCAATTTCATATTTTTGGACCAAATCAGATTTTATCATGTGCTTGCCTTGCTCTTCTGGTAACATCCTCACTCATTAACAAAAGTTCATCCTGTTGATATGTTTCTATTCGATCCAATTCAAGACACCCACTAATCATCTTATCCAGTTTCAGTTTTACATTCCCAATATCAACCAAATTTACTTTCAATTTGGACAGTAGCATTCCCTGGCTCAATTCTGTACTCACATTCAATGTGGTATTAAGAACTTTCAAAAGATATTGCAATTTCCAGACCTTAAGAACAAAACGTTTGTCTGGGGGTTTAGATACTCTATCTCCATCTACATGATGGAGTCTTTCACCAAACTGATTTTTTTCAAAAAGGTGATCATGCCCCCCTCACCTTAGGCATGCTATTCTGTAGGTTTAAAAAAAGTTCCCAAGTAAGTAAACTCAAGCCTGGTAACCCAGAGAAGAGCATCAATGTTCCAAATCCATCCTAATGTATAGATGGATGCGCACTAGCAGCATAAGGAGAACTCGCATCAATTGGGTTTAATGGGAAAAATTCTCCAAACTTTTGTCCCCCAGATGCAACCTCTGGAGTTTTTTTGTTGAGGAGAGGTAACTGAATTCTGTGTTTTGTCTCCTCCTAAACCAGGCTTATATATGGAAACCACAGGTCCAATTGTAGGAGGAATTGTAAGGGCATCTGGAATAACACAACATGTGTAGGTCTCTGGCGTGAAAGTATCTGAGGGCCTCATTTACAAGACCATTGCGCTGACACAGCCTCACATTTTTTAGATGCGAATGCGGCACAGTGTGCCTGCCTATTTTTACAAGGCCACGTAAAGTCACCCTGTGTAAAAAGGGCATTCCATGGGTGTTGCTGTGGATGTTCTGGGGGAGGCAGATGAGTGGTACAATGAGGAGAATTACTTGTATTTCTTCTCATGTTTTGCTCTTTCTAAGTGTGCTGAATTCTGCAACACACATAAAAGGGCCAAATACCCTCTGATGATTGTTTATGTGCAGGAGGGTACACCTTCCTCAACATAAACTATCATCCCTGCAACATAGTCACCATTTCAACATGGAGCAGGGGAGAAGGACAAGAATGCACCATATCTTGTAGATACCTGCCCTTTTATTTTAATGCACAGCAGCGCAGCAGGAAGGCTTTCTGTGCTGTTGTGTGTCAATATATTGTGAGGCCCTGAGTATCCTCCCATCCTTCTTTGATTTACTGTAATAGTTCCCCTCACACTCAGTTTGTCTGCTCAGGAGAGACCCCTATGACATTAAAGCTCGTACACAACTGTGGCCGAGTGAGTGCCTGCAGGTCACCGTCCTTCACAATTCCCCCAAAGCTTTGTCGGACTCGATACGGCCAAAATGTTGTCATAGCCGGGATCATTATGTCTTAAAACACAGACTTGTGAAAGCTTCTTGGAAGCGGCAGGTACACAGTGTCTGCATTTGGGAAATGCTCTGCAGTATACTCACACATCGGATCTCATATCTGCCGGGCTTCTGAACTCAGCTCCTACGGCTGGTGTGGTTTTCAGTTCAGGGAGCCTGCCGGACTACCGATAGGTTTGGGCATGGAGTGGTTGGAGCGGCAATGCCTCCCAAGAGCACCCGAGGAGCTAAGCAGCAGAGTGGATTCCCCGCAGCGACTACAATGCCGAGACAGGCAGAAAGGGCCCAGGAGACACAATGACGGGGATAGGCTGCAGTAGATCCAGGAAGTAACTTGCAACCTGGGAGCACCATGAACTGCAGGGCCCTGGAAGAGAACCACTCCTGCTATATTCCTCTCCGCCAGGAGAGGAAAGACCAGAAAATTGGATGTGCACAGGGAGAAGAATGGAGAGGAGATTTCTTGCTGGGGCGAGGTGAGCTCTGGGACCGTAGGGGCTACTGATGATACTTTGAAAGCAACAGGGAACAAACCTAATCATGGAGTGCAGGGGGATACTGATCCCACATTGTACACATCGGGAGCCGGTAATGGGATAGGGGGACAGTGTGTGGTAACCCATATTATGGTAGGGGCAGAACATTGTGTAAATACTACAGAATCAGCTCCTGATAAATCGGTGATGGATAAAAGAGCCTGTGATATGCCACTAATGGGAAATCAGAATGATCAGAGTAACTCACAAGAATCACAAGAACTGCGTGAAGCAAAATTTGGCAATCACATTTTCGCTGTCTGTTCATTCTAACTCATCAGGTGATGAGTCTGTACAAATAGCCGATAGCCTCTCCGCTCCTCAAGTTGACGGTGGAGTGAGACTTGCAGTATATATCAAGATGAGACTCCGGTGAACTGGACGAGGAATTCTGGCCCAGATACTGTATGGAAAAATACACCAAGTGTAATGCATAGAGAGGCATCTATCACAGCACACTCAACCAGTCAAACACTGTCTCCTACGCTCAAGTCAGGTCCAACTGAGACTTTAGGTTTAAAGCATTTTATTGCATATTATTGATACAATACAAAAACATGAAGTACTACTGCCAGAACAAGTACTACATCCTAGCAAGTGCAAGCACACCGAGGTGCTGATCCTGCCCTCCTGAAATGCCAGAGGCTAGCTTATCCTGATTCCAAGAAAACTACAGTAGTACAAAAAAGGGAACAACCCCCCAACCCCCCCTCTGCTCAACTCCCCCAAGTGCCCCTCCTCCTCCCTCCCCCAACCCCATCCAGCGCCCCAATCCGTCCCACCCCGCTCCTTCATCTCCCCCCCCCCCGCCGCCCAGTTCCCATCAAATACCCTTCAGGGAGCCGATGCAACAGGTGATGTCAATCTCAAGAGGCGAAGATACCTCGGGCAAGTAAGTTCCCTAAATTCAGTGACCAGCATAAAGTGAAACGGTTGCCAGAGGTCATTGAACTGCTCCACATCCCCAGCCACCGTGAGCGATAGCTTCTCCATTCCCAACACATGCCACAGTCTATGCAACCAACACGTGAGGGAGGGGATTGTGGTGGTGCGCCAATGTATGAGGATGTTCTGGACCGCCGAGCCCAGCGCAATAGCAATTTGTCGGCCTCTACGGGATTTTCAGGGGATACATCAGCCGATTAGGGAGGCCTAGCAGTACATACCCGGGGAAGCGTGGCAGCTCTATATCAAAGTGTGTATCAATCTCATCTAACACCTCTTTCCAGTAGGCCTGCAGCAGCGGACAATCCCACAGGACATGCGTAAGTGTGCCCACCTGTCCACATGCCCTCCAACAGTTACCATCAATATTACGGTTCATCTCGCGCAGTCTTTCGAGAGTGTAATACCAGTAGGTGGTCACTTTAGTAAATGTTTCGGTGAGCCCCGTCTGGTATACAGAGTTTCGCGCTCGGTATGAGATCTTGTCCCACTCCTTGTGTTCTCCCCAGCTCCCGTTCCCACCGCTCCCTGCCCAGGTTGTAGAAGTGAGAGGAAGGGGGTTGCAAAAACTTGTAGAGGCCGGAGATCAGCTTCGCGTCGGAGGTACGGGACAAAAGCCATCTCTTGTAAGGAAGAATACTCCTGTCCGCCGACTCCCGCACTTGCGGGTGCAACGCCCAGTGGCGTGCTTGAAGGTAACTCAGTCTCACCATCTCAGGCAACTTGTATTCCTGTCTGAATTTCGGAAAGGGAATAATGCCTTATTATTATTATTATTATTGGGACATTTGTAGAGCGCTGCGTTACGCACACCGGCGTGTCCACGCGCTAAAAGAAGGAGAGGCCTTCCGAGTCATACATATGAAATAGAGTCCTGCACCCTGCAGCCCTCCTGTGTGCGAAAGCCCCCGGTTCCATTCCTGGGGTGAAGTCCGGGTTCTCAGCCAAAGGTGTAAGCGGCAAGGGGAACGTGGTAAGTCCATGGGCGACACTCATGGCGTCCCACACCTTCAACGGGACCCGCGTGACGAAAGATGCGTACAAGTTGGGTGGACGGTGAGCCCTGCGCAAGAAGGGCACTTCCTGCAGCGGGCGGCCCGCCACCGCCTGGTCCTGGAAGAGCCAGTGCTTATCCGACTCCCATCTGCTCCACTCCACCAGGTATCGCAATTGTGCTGCCTGGAAGTATTTGCGTAGGTCTGGTATCCCCAATCCCCCCGCTTCAGGGGCCAAAGTGGAAAGCGCCCTCTTCAATCTAGGTTTGCGGCCTTGCCAGATGAAATGCGCAAGATCCGCTTGCATTTGCTGAAGCCACCCCGGGGGGGGGCTGAAGCGGCAGAGCCCGGAATAAATAAAGGATTTGTGGCAGGACTGTCATCTTAACCGCGGCTATCCTGCAGAGCCAGGACAACGTGCCTTTATTCCAACGTCCCAGTTCCTCTCTAATTTTCTCTCTACCAGTATCGCTACCCCTGCTGTCTTAGTAGTGTGGGAAGAAAAGAATTGTGTCGGGAATTTATGGGAGCGCAGCCTATGGCAATCGCGGGCCAGCAAGTGGGTTTCCTGCAGTAGGCAGATATCTGCCTGTGTGTTTTCTAATAGGGACAGAACCGCTCTCCTCTTAACCGGATTGTCAAACCCCTTAACATTAAGGGTTACAACCTTAAGGGTCGTCAAAGGCATCGGGACAAATGTGGGCGCAAGCAATGGGCTCCCGTTCGCGGGGGCGGAGCAGTAAAAAGCAGCACACGGGAGTCCCAGGGTACAGGAGCAGGTGTGTGGGCAAGCAATAGATCCCCGACAAAACGGGGTGATTCAGAAGCATGTATTGTGTGTGAGCCCAGTTAAGACGGCAAGACTCGGAAAGAGCACTGGAGCAACCCCCCCACCCCCAAACCGACCCCACATCTCCACCCCCACCCCTCCTGAATCCCCCCCAACCCCTCCTTCCCTTGGTGCCCCCCAACCAGCCCTCTACAACTAGGACCACAAACCTTGTCTTGTTCGACCTCCCCACTGCACCCACCCCCCCAACAGCCAAAAAGCAAAAGGTGAAAGAACAGCCATCTCAATGCTGCAGTAGCGCCCCCAACTCCCCCCACCCCCCCTGCAACAACCCCGCAAACCTCATAGTCCCAGTCCGGTTCCAAGTGGAACAAGTCTGTGGTGAGTCACTGTAGTGGACGTCCAGCCACCACGTCTTCCCCGCCGCCCCCCACCCCCAGCCCCCGGTGCAGCAATCATAACAATGCAAAAGAAGGTGATCTCCCCCCAGGATCAACTTAGGCCGCATATCAGGCTGTGAGGGCCACTGAGCGTACAGCCTCCTCCATTCCCGCTCTCACTGTAGGCAAATCTGGCCTGGAGCCCTGCCTCGAGCCCCGCCGCCGCGGGGCCTGCTGCCAACCATCCCTGGTCACTCTCCGCCTTCGAGGCGACTGCTCCCTCTCCTCCGCCACATCAATGCCCAGTACAGCACACGTGTCTCTGAGAGAGTTTTACTGTTTTTACTTCTCCTGAGGCGGAAGCCGGGAGAATTTTAATCTAACTGCGCTCTTAAATTGTGTACTTTGATTTTGCTGTTGCCCCTTTGTGTCCGCTCCCCCACCCCTGCCTGGTACCTAGAGCTCACAGATTTTAACGTGACGCTCTATTTTATGATCTCTTACTTTCCCTACCATGACACGGACCTCCCAGCACCCAGCACTTAATTGCGCCAATTTTTAACATTAAGTTCCCCACTCACACACCTCAGGCTGTTCTGGGCTGATTGAAGGGCTGAGGCTCCGGGGCTGTGTGGATTGGCAGCGGCCATCTTTCATTGGGCATTCTTTGGTCGGCGCTCTAGTCGCCAGTACTTAAGCAGCCCTCAGAGTGCAGGTGAGAGTTTACTGTTTTTACTTCTCCTGAGGCGGAAGCCGGGAGAATTTAAATTTAACTGCACTCTTAAATTGTGTACTTTGCTTTTGCTGTTGCCCCTTTGTGTCCGCTCCCCCACCCCTGCCTGATACCTAGAGCTCACGGATTTTAACCTGACGCTCTATTTTATGATCTCTTACTTTCCCTACCGTGACACGGACCTCCCAGCACCCAGCACTTAATTGCGCCAATTTTTAACATTAATTTCCCCACTCACACACTTCAGGCGGTTCTGGGCCGATTGAAGGGCTGAGGCTCCGGGGCTGTGTGGATTGGCGGCGGCCATCTTTCATTGGGCATTCTTCGGTCGGCGCTCTAGTCGCCAGTACTTAAGTAACCAGTCATGACTCCGCGCAGCGGAGGCGTTCAGCGGGCGCGCCGCATTCGCGCCGGAGTCGTGCCAGATCTTGCCCGTCTGCGCCCGTCCGCGGCCGAACGGGGCGCGGGTTCGGACTCCCCGATCCTCATGCTCATATGGACAGGGATTACAACAATAGAGAAAAATTCCAGTATACCATAAATGATTTACTTGCCCTCCGTCCAGGTTTGAAAGACAGTTGTTGTCACACACTGTCAGCGGACTTGTCGCCGTTTTTTTGCACGACTTGTAATTTCTCCACCCAAGGGAGGAAGAGTGATGGACGAATGCCGATTAAAACAAAAATGATATTATTAAATTGCAGATCCATGAAAAAACACAAACTAGAGATACATGATCTGCTGCAAGAAGGGGGCCCTGACGTGCTCTTCCTAACAGAGACATGGCTGGATGAAGCCTCGACGCCCGAAATCCTGGAAGCTGTTCCCCTTGGTTACAGTCTGCGCAGAATTGATAGAGAAGGGCAGAAAGGCAGGGGACTGGCACTAATTTATAAAAGTGACCTACAATGCACTTTGGAGAAGGTAACACTGCCCAACAGTGAGAGTGGATTTTTTACGATAAAAGTCAACCCCACAAATATCATCAATGGGTTCCTTCTATACCGCCCCCCAGGTAGGAATACACAGTTCTGTAACCATTTAATTGAACTGGTAACACAGCCGGCACTCCGGTACAAAAATTTCTTATCCTGGGAGACCTCAACCTCCATTTTGATGACATTGATTGTGAGGAGGCAATGGCCGTGGCTGGTGCACTGAAATCCCTGACGATTAATTTACAATCAATGGCCCCATCACACCAGTTAGGTCACCTTCTCGACCCTGTGTTCGCCAATTGGGAAGGCATCATAGTCTCCCCTCCGATCAAAATAACATGGTCCGATCATTTTATCATTCCCTTTGAGGTAGTAGATGTCCCGCAAGATATCAGGAGGACGATCAAGCCCAGGCCCCAGAAACATAGAGATTGGAAGAAATTCAGACAGGATTCCTTTAAAGCTGCCTTGCTTAAGGAACCTCCCCCTCGTAGCGACATTTTGTTGGAGGCGTGGGATAACTTTGAAAAGTGGATGTCCAGGGTTCTGGACACAGTAGCACCATGGACACTTAACCCCCCCGCTAGAAAAACCAAAAACGCTCCTTGGTTTTTGAAAGAGCTTAAGGAAGCTAAAGCCAAATGCAAAAAGTTTGAACGAGGCTGGAGGAAAAACTACCACCCTGATTGGAAGCTCAAATATAAAAGTGAGTTGAAAATATACCACAAACTTGTGAGAGCAGCCAAGGGCGCTTATTATAGGGAACGTATACAATCTGCTAACAATCCCACTAAAGAACTCTTCTCCATTTATAAAGAGATTACGGCCCCCATTAGACTGGAAGCCCAAGACACCTTTTCCAATGAGCTATGTGACGACATTGCTGACTACTTTGTAAATAAAGTGGACATAATACATTCCACTTTTACAGGCAGCATGGACTTGCCGACTAAATTCACGGAAGTGGGAAACGACTCTACCACTAAACCTCATCTGACCAGCTTTAAAGTTCCTGATAGGCAAGATCTGCTCATTATTGCGAACAGCATCCAGTCCGGCTCTCCCAATGATGTGATTTCTCCAAATCGCTGCAAGGGAATTCTAGATTGCATGATTGATCAGATTGAACATCTGATCACCCTCTCCTTTCAGGAATGCCATGTGCTTGACGCCTGGAAAATGGCCCAAGTCATCCCCTTGAAAAAAAAATCCAACATACATACCTCCCAGTTACAGAACCTCCACCCCATCTCCCTTCTTCCCTTCTGTAGGAAAGTGGTGGAGAAGGTGGTTAACAGCCAACTCATGAGATATTTGGAGGAGGAATCCCTTCTCTATCATACACAATCAGGGTTTAGAGCAGGCTACTCGACGGAATCGGCTGTTCTCTTTTCCACAGAATGCCTTACACAATTAGCGGATAAAGGGCAGACAGCAGCGTTGGTTTTACTAAATCTTAGTGCAGCTTTTGACACCGTGCTGCACGCGACGCTGCTGTCTCGCCTCTCAGATATGGGAGTGGAGGGATCTCCCTATGAATGGATAAAATCTTTTCTAGAAAACAGAAGTTTTCGTATGCATTGCCCTCCTTATAAATCCTCCCCCGTAAGCTGAGACACGGGGTTCCACAGGGCTCTAGTCTGAGCCCCACCCTGTTTAATCTTTATATGGAACCCCTAGCCCACATTATGGAAGCTTTCGGAGTGGATATCGTCACATATGCTGATGATACCCAGCTGATAATCAAACTTACGCACAATCAGATGGAAGATGCCACCAATTTTTCCAACTGTATGCTAGCGGTGGGAAGATGGATGAACAACAACTGCCTGCGCCTAAACGCCGACAAAACTGAACTGTTGGTGGTTGGCAAATCTCCCTCTGCCTGGTCACATGCATGGTGGCCCAAAGAACTGGGCGCGATTCCCTCCCCGGCGGAATCTGTTAGAAATCTGGGAATCTTGCTTGATGCGCAGCTTTCTTTCAAACAACATGTCAGCAAAATCACAGGAAGATGTTTTGGCATACTCAAAACCCATAGCAAAGTTCTTGACCTCCTCCCCATTAGTGCCAGGAAGACACTTATCCATGCCTTAGTTACACCTCATCTGGACTACGGTAATGCCCTACTTTTAGGTTTAAGCAAAAAAGGTATACATCAACTACAGTGCGTTCAAAATGCTGCCGCTCGCCTGGTACTCAACCTTCCACGTAGAGCATCAGGAAAGACAGCACTAGCTAAACTTCACTGGCTCCCCATTGAGGAACGTATTAAGTTTAAAGCGCTTTGTTTTGCACATCGCATTGCCCAGGGAAAAGGTCCAGGTTACCTGCGAAAACTTCTCACCGTCCACTGCCCTATCTGCAATTTAAGATCTGCTGGAGCGATGCTGTTTCAACTTCCCCGCATTCGTAAAGCCAGGATGGGAGGTCGTTCCTTCAGACTTTTAGTAAGTAAACATTGGAACAAGCTTCCTCTTGATCTACGCATGGAACCCTCTGAAACTAGATTCAGACTGAAATTGAAAACTCATCTTTTTCCACGCGAATAAAACCTCCAAAGTCCTTTTGACCTAGGCCATTCTTCTGGTCTTCTGTCTCCTGGGGGGTAGCAGTAATCCTAGCGTGGGGACGCACTGTCTTGAGTGTAACCAGGCGCTTTAAAAATGTTTTTATTATTATTATTATTATTATTATTATTATTATTATTATTAATAGAGCGAAGCTGATGCAGCGTTCCGTTCCAACGAAAAATGATGCGGAATGGGTGCCCCCACGAGTACGGTGTCTCCTTTTCCCGTAAAAAATCCGTGGCTACCTTGAACGCTCTCCGTTTCCTGAGCGTGATCGCCGAGAGGTCCTGGAATAGGGCAACAGGTTAATCCCTTAGTTGCAAAGGTTCGCGCTTCCTCACTTCCCAGAGGATAAGTTCTTTAAGTGCGTAGTCAGGTAAGAAAGCAAGAATGTCCGGTGGCAGAGCAGGAGGATTTCGTGCCTGGCCCACCCTGTGGGCCCTGTCGATCCGAATCGGAAA